>NC_090938.1:578481981-579136513 GCF_040938575.1 Ambystoma mexicanum
ATTCCTTCTAGGGTTGCCAGAGCCCTGGTGCATTCATCAGAATTTGCTGGTCCCATTACCATGAAATCATCGAGGTAATGTACTATTTTGGTCCCTGGTCTCTGTTTTTGGCAAGCCCATTGAAAAAAGGAGCTGAATTGCTCAAACAGGGTACAGGACAAAGCGCACCCCATGGGGAGGCATCTGTCCACATAGAATTTGTTATTAAAAGTAAAGCCTAGCCATTGCTGGGAAACTGGGTGGACTGGCAATAGTCTGAAAGCGGATTCAATGTCCAGTTTGGCCATCAGGGTGTTCCTGCCAGATTCCTGTATGAGTCTTACCGCCTCTTGGAAGTGTGTGTAGGATACTGTGGATTCCGTGTGTGGAATGCCGTCGTTTAGTGATTGGCCTTTGGGATAGGATAGATGATGGATTAACCTAATTTTTCCGGGTTCCTTTTTGGGGACTAGACCTAGCGGTGATATTATATAGTCTTTGAGGGGCATGTGGTCCCAGGGTCCTGCAATCCTGCCTATTAGTAGTTCCTTCTTGATTTTGCTCTCCACCATCAGGGGGTTGTCCCTGGCTGATTTCAGGTTCATCGGGACGTTCTGTGACCCTGTGCCCTTGAAGGGGATGATGAAACCTTTGGTGAAACCCTGCCATATTGTTTCGCTGATTTCCCTGTCCAGATAATTTCTGAGTGCTTCTCTAAATTTGTTTGGGTTGATGGGAGTTTTGCCTGGTACTAACAAAGTGGTTGGTGGGGAGGGGGGGATGTTAGTCTTTTGTATTTTTGGCTGGTAGTGTGGTGCAGTTATTCGCTGCGTGGTCACCGTTGCAGTTTGTGCAAGTGTGTTTGTACCAGCATTCCTTCCCCCATGTGCACTGGTTTTTCCCAAAATTCCTGCATGGAATGTTGGCTTTTGGAGAGTGGTTTTTGTTCTGCTTGTGGGCATTAGACTTAGCCGCCCATTGCTGGTTTATCCGAAAGGGCTGTTCCCCCTTTTTGTGTTTTTCGTTGTCATTATTTCTGGGACCCTGTGCATTTTTGTTATTTTTTGTTTGTGCGGCCTCTTCCTCTGATGGAGGCTCAGCGTTTAGCATGTATAAGTCATTCTGGACCTCGTCCCATTCTATGGCTGGCCTCTCTGACATGCTTCTCCTAAATCTAATATCATAAGCTAGCCAGGTCTTTCCTTTCTGGGCAATTTTTACTTCTCTTATTTTATCCATGTATGCCCATAGTTTTCGGCCCTCATTGGGGAATTTTTCCTCATATATCATCGCCAATATGGCAAAGGCCTGCAACCAGTTGTCCCAGCTCTGTTCTACCTGGGCATTTCTGGCTATGGCTTTCTCTTCTATCTTTTTGGGAACCCTAAACGCATCTTTCCCTTTGCGTTGGGCTTCTATAAGTGAGAAGATTTCGATGAACTCTTTGGCCCATATGGCCTCTTTGATTGTGGTGTCAATGTTCCATGCTAGGCATCTTTTGTATCTATTTAGTATTTCAGTCTGGAAGAATTTCAATTTTAAATCTAGCTGGGCATTGCAGATCATTGCTATGTCTGTTGCGTTGTTGTTGCTTGCCCCTGTCTGCCCCAGAGTGCCTGGAATGGGGGTTTCCCATGCTTTTAAAGCACCTTTTGGGTCTGTTGTTGCTGCTGCTGGCACAATTGTGCTGGCTGCTGTTGGTGTTGGTGGCACCTGTGGCAGTGGTGTTGCTGGGGTTGTTGTTATGGTTGTTGCTGGTGGGGGGGTGACCATTATGGCGGGTTCTAGAGGAATGCTGGGGTTTATGGGCCCAATGACCTCTGCTTGGGGTAGTTGTTTTTCCTGATTTCAAGCAATAATTGTTGTAACTCAGACATGTTTTCACATATTTTTGCCAGTTTTTTGTTACCTTTTGTTGCGCCTTCTGTTACCTCCCTTGGTAGGCCATACATGTTTTCCCTGACCCATGCCCATCGATAGTGTTCTGCCGCCTTGATGGCTGCTAGGAGGTGAGGTGATTTGGGCTTTTGGGCCGGTGTTGAGGGTTCCTGCATTTTTCGCTTGGGACCCATGTTTCCCTAGAACCTGTTTCTCATGAAAGGAGAAAATGTTACTTAAATGACTGTAGGAGGGTGAAGGCTGCTGTATTTGTGATACTTGTGGGTTTGATTATGTTGTTGCCCGTTTTGGATAATTGGTAAATGTTGCCCAGAAACATAAATTGCTTATGCTTAGTCAAATGCCTTCACCCCTTAGCGCTAGCCTGATTCTGAGCCTCCGTGTTGTTGCCCCTGCTGCCCCCCAGGTTTGTTGTCATCAGGATATTGGTGACTCATCACCTTTTTCTGTGCCTGGGTTCCAAATCAGGGTACTAAGATATGCTCTGGTGTTCTTTGTCACTTAGTTGCGTATAAAATTATCAGAATCACAGTTTAGGCGTCTGAGCGCTGCTTATTACTGCTTAAAACTTAATAAGAAAGGGGGGGTGCCTCAATTTGTAAGTACGCACAGACAAAGAGATACGCGAATTGATAATTATGCCAGTTGTTGGCCTGGCACTAGAATTGTATTTGCATAATGCTGTAACGAAAAATTACTGTGTGCCGCTTATTATTGCCCAGGTTTATAAAGAAAAGCTTCCCCGTCCCTAGGATTCAACCTGCAACATTCTTTCTGTAATTGACTCAAAGCACGTGGTTTATAAAGCAAAGTTTTTCCCCGCGGCCTGCGATTCAGACTTGCAACATTATTTTTGTAATTGACCAAAAGCGCGTGGGTTTTCGGTCCCCCGGAGGATCTGCCTTTTGCCGGCTCCACACAGATGTATATTATTGCACGCGTTGAAACAGAGCAGTTATTTTTCTTTTACAATCCCGGCGTGGCGGCTCACCTGAAAGCGACAGCTGCAATTGACAGCATCCGCGCCGGGCTGATCTGTTGGCCTATTCTTCCTTCGTTCGTGCTGGGCTGGGATCCTGCTTCCACACGGCACCTCCCTGGGGACTTTCTTCTGTTTCTCCAGTGCTCGCCGCTCGCTTCCCCGGCTCAGATGATCTGAACAGTAACAATGTTCAAAGGGGAAAAAAGACGCTGCGAGTACAGAAAACCTCTTGAAAGTATGCTAAAGAAGCAAAGGTTGGAAGACACTGTGTAAACAGTGGACCTCCTGTTTGTTTGGGTCCCCGTTCAGGGTCCACAAACAGATTGTGTTTTCTCAGAGCATGCTGCTCTTATTTATAAGACCCGGGGAGTCCTGGGTCTTTGATGTGTATGTAGTAGTGGGGGCTGGGTTTCAGTCCCCGGCCGGATAGCCGACTGTCTGGCCCCCTGGGAGAGGGCAGGTCTTTGAACCTGGGCCCTGCCTGACTGTTGGTTTCCTTGGTGCTTAGCACCTTGCTGTTTGGAGGAAGAGTGAGGTGATTGTTCACACCTCACCCTTCCTCAGCTTTGTGTGGCAGAGACTGCATGTCTCTGCAGTTAGAGAGAGGAGAGGAGCAGACGGGGGGTTGGGCTGCCCCTCTCCTGGCCTGCTGATGGTAACACCAGTTACGCTGCTTCGCCTTGGCCGGCTCTGCGGCATTGCCCAGAATATGCATCTTGGTAGAACATGCAAAAAGGCACATTCTGTGCAAGTACGATACTTTGGAAAACAAACCTTGCATTTTACAGTAGTTCCGCGCATACAAACGCTTTATTGCTCATTGTTCGTCAGTGGTCGAAGTGGGCGGGAGCGTTTGTGAGAGGTGCTGCTCTTTTTTTTTTAAAGTTTTACTGTTCCTATACATTTATTTTAAAAAGGAATAGTTCCGGAATGGTTTAGTTTTAAAATAAAAGTGTGGGAAGAAGTTTAAACTTGCACTTAAGTGCCCTGCACTGAACATTCCCTTAAACAGCAGCTGTGTTTGTTTGGGGGGTTGGATTGCGCATGGAGGGGCTTTGGGGGGCGGCAATGGGGTTTATGGGTAGCGGGTGCACGACTGCAGGGAGCATAGTTCCACTACTTCTTTTTGTAAACTTCGACCTCATATTGAGGGTCGTATTCCCATTTTACTCTGATTTGACAAGCATTGCAATGTCAGGCCACTGTTACAAATTTCGACTGAAGTAAATGCAGTCAGCCCTGGCCACTGGAGACTGATCCTAATCAGCACCAGGTGTCATAGGTTCTTAGCGTGATGGTGCTTAAGGAGCTGGAGCACCTTCATGTGCAATTTTATAAACTCAACATCTTCCAGTCAAACTCAATGGCGACAACCCTGAGAATGACAAGAGGCTGTGAGGAGAATGTTGTTGTGCTGCTGTTTGGAATTTATTTTAAAACAGCATTTGGAATTATTGGCACCTAGAGCTCCGTCAGCCAGCACCATAAGTAAGACCTTTATGCAAATGATCGAAAAAAGTGCTTGCAAACGGACAGTAAGGGTGTGAGGTTTAAAATCAGAGCTTACGCAAATGTAATATTATTTCCCCTGCCTTTCTCTGGCTGGTCGATGTCAAAGGGCAGCTGAGTATTTGAATACCTTTGCATCCATTTGCGTGGCACAAATGGACCATAACGACTCCAATAAATGTCGCTCAGATTGTTAAGTAAGCAAGTGATTATTAATGCCGTGAGGCAGTGCTGCGCACCAGACTTCAGTATGTGGGCATTTGAAATTGCACTTGCTGTGTGATGAGGGCACCTGCATAGGTGATGCTGTACATTGCTCGTGATGACTACATCTCGCGTGTGAGGTTTCAGTTGGTGTATGGTGCTGGGTTTTGGGCATGTGTAGTTGCACTTAGCATCTGAGGGCAGTACGTGGGTCTACAATACTGTAAATTACATACAGTAACTACACTGGGCTTATCAGGCTTTACCTGCCAGAAGGGGGCCGTACTATGGCATTTGATGTTGCATGAGACGTGTGACAGCAGCACCTTGACATGTGAGACTGAACCATCCACAATGGCAGTACATTGTCAGATGATGCAGCGTTTGGGTGGTTTATAAGGTTTAATTTGGTATAGAAAAGCCACATTGTCTAGGGTATACTGTATTGGCATAAGACGATGGTGCACCTGAACTATGTGTCCGATGAGTGTTCCCCTGGCAAATAACTCCTGCACCTCTAACACCACAAGTCATCAAGATACATATTCGTGGAGACTAATTAAAATAACCTTTTGTCTTCCCTAGTAACCTTTTATTGTATTAATTTTTACAAAAGGCACCGTTTTTGTTTACATCAGTGGTGTCCCTTGCTGCAACGCCACTTGTATCAACATTCATGTTACAACACTTCCTGTGATGTTGGGGGTCAAAAGGTCACGTGGTGTCACTTCCTGTGATGTCATTGTATTCATGATGACATGTCCGCAAACCCTCGGATTTTGGTGGAATGTCATCCCTGCGGAAACCATTCAAAAACGCTTCAAAAACAAACATGGGATTGCTTTAACACCTTACAAAACACAAATGAATTTGCTCCAAAACTGACACACATACAAGGGACCATTCCCGCAGGAAAAGGAAATGGTGATCTGGGAAGCATCACACTTGAAGCCCCTTTAAAAACACACATGGGAGTGCATTGAAAACATGTTAAAAAACTAATGAATGTGTTCCAAAATGGACTTCTGAATGAAGCACCTTCCTTAGGACGAGAAGAGGTGTTATGTTATGTGACATAGTATTTGTAACCCCCTTAACGTCTGAGGCATTCTGGGGTGACAATTTGCATTACACACTCAAGCAGTGAGGCTGCACATATGATTAATGCATGGTCAGTTTATGCCATGGCTAGTTAAAGAATTCAGCTGATTGCAGTTCTGGGCTCTGCAAAACAGTGAAATAGTTATCTCCAAAGAGTTCCAATTATCTTTTCCTTCTGGAGGTTTCCAACCAGAGCCTGGGGAAGTGTACTTTGTGTCAGGGGATACAACACAGAGGTCTAAATATCTTCACCCAACTCCCACCCACATACACAAAAACACCCACACCACAAATGCAACATTGGCCTCCGATCACGCAGCGGGGGCTGACATATCCTTTTGCATTACAAGGTGCGATATCCTGTCTTTAAAGAGAAAGTGTAGGTCAAGGTGTACTACTTAGGAACGGAGACTGGACAATTCATCATGCTCATGGGGAAGGAAGAGAATGGAGGGGGGAGTAGAAAGACATGCAGAGAAACGAGGGATGGAGGAACACACTGCATGCTGGTTATTTGTTCAGCACCTAGAGGTCGCTGAGGCGTTCTCAAATCATTGAAGGTGATTTGATGCATTGAAACAGAATTTGTAATCTGCGGCGTCTATTTTAAGGTAATATAACTCAGACCTCATGTATGATATTAGCATCATAGCCAGCCATTTTATTTTCAATTGCATTGTGGGATTTGCAGTTTTGGTGGTCTCATACAATTTCTGGACTGCATTTTCCAAAATGCAACGAAGAAATGGGACTGCATAAGCTACTCACAGAAAACTGAGTTCGGGCAGAGTTCAGTCTGCGGCAGACTCTGGTGGAGTGCGGAGTGAGGAGCTGCAGCAACGTGTCTTCAACTGATTGCTTCCTTACGAGTGTGTGGCTGGCGGTGGTTTACACCTTTAACAAAATCAAGCCCTACCGACTTTAAAAACCTGCCTCGAGCGCGGATGGCGCGCAGAGCTCGGGCAGAGTTCAGTCTGCGGCAGTCTGCGGCTGAACAGAGGCTGCTTGCTGCCCATCGTCAACTTTGCTTCAGCTGACTTTCGACCCAGGCCCTCGACCTGTGAAGGTAAGAAAAGTATACTCTACCCTGTTTTGGATGGCCGAAAATGGGCCTTTGACCCGAGCTATGGCAAAGCAAACGCTACATCACAGAGACAATTCGGTAAATACGATTCTTGCCGAGCTGCCCGGAAAGTCTTGAGCTGGCATATTAGCCCCTCTGGAGGGCGGGCCAGCTACTGTAGATAATGAAACTCTTACCCAAGGGTGCTCGCACCCGACGATGGCCTCACTGAGGGGCTATGATTGGGGAAAACAGAGTGAGCCCTGTACGAATGTCCACCTTTTGCCCACTGCAATAGCTGAAATGGTCACACTGACAAATCCTTCTGTAGCGAAAGAACAAACAGAGCAACTCTTGAGCAATTCCCTGAACATAAACCCGTCCCAATCACCGTCATCAGTAGGACATAATATGGACGGTCTCTCCCAGACAGGGGTGGGGTGTGCACATGGTTTGGACTCAAACTTGCCACATAAGTGAAGCCACCGCAACGATCGCGCAGAGCCCCGTGCCCGAATCGTTGCTACCACCTCTAACAAATGAAACAAAGCATGCGTGTAGGGGAAGGTCGGTGAGGAGCTCGTTGGAGATGGAAAGCTTTCCTCTGGCCTACAGTGCATCAAGAGAGATTGTGAACGATAATATTCGTGCTACAAATGGTGTTCAACCACCAAAAATAGACTTAACAAGCGCTGCGGGAATCTTCTCTTTCGATGTCACCGATACCGAACTGCTGGAGTTTGAGATTTGGTCCTCGCAGAGCGGACATGAAATATCTAAATTGAAGTCCCTAGGCCCAAAGCACGATGTTATACAAGCAGCGGCGGACCCGCAAACTGGGACAATAGAAGCCGCAAACAATGGTGGGCAAGTGAGCGTTCATGTACAACAAAAAAATGTTGCTCTAGGTCAGAGCCTTATGCATGCAAGCTCTGAAGTTGAGACTGACAAATTGAGTTTACCAAATATGCCACCGACTCCCCGGATGGCGTTGGGCGGGGGCACAATACCACCTTTGACAGCAGTGTGTGGTATTGATGTAAACAATGTAAACAACAGTTCACCACAGCCTTGCTCAAATAATGCGCTGCATTTGTTCGATCTGGCTGGGCGAGAGGCGCGTTTAACTCAATGTCTGAAGGATGACTTCGAGCAAATTAAGGTTCGGCTGTCGAGCAACCCTAGACCGGTACCAGTGTCTAGTGTTGCGTGTACACCTAACTCCATTCCTGTAAATCAAGAAAAGTCCGGCGTTGCTCATGTACATACAATAGCCGGACCTGGAGCACATGAAATATTGGACAGCTCCTCTGGCTCCCCTTACCTCCCGATGTGTGGTCCATTACGGACCGGGGGCAGAGGCGGGTCCCTCATGCTGAACAAACCGCAAAAGTCTACTCCGAGTATGGCTATGCACTGTTCCACCCCAAAGGTGATGGCGGCCCTGCTCGTCTTGCCTAAAAAATTGGTGGATTGTGATGTTGCCGGCACATGTGCAAACAAGGATACAAGTAAACAAAACTTGATGAATGAATCGACGAAAGAGGCCACGGCAGCCCTTAAATCAAATCTGTCTGCTGCTGCGGCCCTACAAATACATAACAATGTGATGGCTGCGACATCAGTTGCTCTCATTCCTTTCACCAAATTATACCAGAGCATAAATGACTCAGTGCAATTAAATGGTGGTCGTGTGGAACACATCATGGAACGGCTAGTAAAGCAAGACCACATCATTTCACTGCTTCAACAAAACCTTGAAAGTGAAAGATCTTCATCTCTTTCCCTGCAAAAGTTAGTGAATGAATTGACAACAAACGAGATCAACGAAAAAAAAGAATTGATGACAGCTTTTTCGTCTTGCTTAAAGCAAATAACCCTGATGATGAACCAGATAGCCCCAAGAGCAAACAGCCTAGATGTTCTACCGCAGGTGCCGGTTGGTCCAGTGGCTGATATTATAAGCGACCAGTCAAGGCCAACTTTAATAGACACCGCAGGTAATGTAAATGCGAATGAGAATAGTGAACCCAATCTACCGGTGGTCGAAAAGTCTTCAAAAGGGTTGGCGTTGCCATTGAAATTTACTGTTGCTCAACCGGTTGAGGTTGCTGAAAAGCGTCCAAATTCCTCTATTGAACCGGAGAAAGAAAAATTGACGACTGAACAAGAAAAGGAAACTCTAACGTCTTTGCCCTGTACTATCTCAGTAGCATCCTTTGGCATTTTCAGTGGCCCGGCAAAAAACCTAAATATGGCAAAGGAAAACACCACGAAAGAAAAATCCAAACAACTGACAAAGGCCCAGCCAAAAAAAAGGACTGAAAAGTTAAAGAATTGCGACTCCCGAAAAGGGGCTGGCAACGCAAAGAAATTTATACGTAATCTAACGACACCAGTAAAATCGACCCCCTTCTTTAGATTTTCAAAAGAAAATTTGACACAGCACACTTAAGGGTCAAAAAGGGCTGTTGTGAAGGGGTCGGCAATTACAGGTGAAATGGATAACCCAAAAAAACGACAAAGACTTGATTCGGATGATCTGATAAGCGTGGTTGAGAATACATCCATTGACTTATGTAACTTATCTTCATACTCTCACGATGATGAGTTTGGAGACCCTAAGATCGATACCTCGAATAGTTCAATGAGTACTCTCGACTCAGCTGAGTCAAATGAGCCCGAGGAAAGACGGCTGATAAATCCATGGGCTATAAGTAAAAAGGCATGTCTCAAACAAATAGTCCCACTGAGTAAAATTAGTTGGTCTCCAAAACCCGCGCCATCTACATCGAAGTGTAATGCTGGGCCATCCACTAAAGTGGCAAGTTCTGGTGGGGCTTCCTTGACTCAACATGGTAGCACTAAAAAAACGATGGGGCTAAATCCGAAGTTAACAACTGCTCAGCGACTAAAGGAGTCCTTAAAACATAATTATGAAATGCAAGATCCAGGCAAACAGACCGATATCCGAATCGCAATTGTGAATATTTTGAAAGAGGATTGTGACGTGAACATGAACAGGAGAAATGTACTGTGCTTACTACACTCAGTCCCTGCCTTAAGAACGGTAACCTCCGATGATATTGCAATCATCGAATATATGTCGGAGGACTATGCAGACCAGGTGTACCTCCATATAAAATCTCATACAGTAAGAAAAGTCATCTTGGCATTCAAAGTCGAATTATTGCAGCTCGGATTCGACGTTAGTGAGCATAAATCTGTTCCGCAAACAGCTTGCAAACCTTTGTGTGAATAGGAAAACAGATTAGCACCTCATGAACAAAGAAAAAATAACATAAGAAACCAACTGCGAACAGGATCATATGCAAAATCAATTACGAAGAGAAACACGCACGGAGCCCGGATGCACTAGCTGGGGGCTGTGAAGGACAAAGATGTGGTTTCCCTGGTCTCGTGGAACACGAGGGGGTTCTCCCATCTGTTTGAGGAATTTTCAATTGATCTAGAGAACAACTTCGTAATTTGCCTACAAGAGACGTGGCTAAGGTCCGTGCCTGTTAAAGATGTATATGTCACCTTGTTAAACTCAGCCGGCAAAAATGTGCATGGACGTCCTTTCTCGGGCCTATTAACCATGATTAAAATTGGGTTTGGATGGACAGTAATTAAACGTGTAAATCCTAACATCTTTATACAAAGTACACTACTCCAGTGCAAACCAAGCAGCCCTGGCCTACACCAACATATCTTATTATTAAATGTATATTGGAACCCAGTGATGATAACAACGAAGAATTTCATAGCTGCGGTAACCACAATCCTAGATAAAAATTTGCAGGCCAGAAGAAATATCATGATTATTATAGTTGGCGACATAAACTTAACTTGGTTTGACATAAAAAGGAACAAGTTGCTTAATAAGGGAGAGATGGAATCCCTACATCATGATAGACGTAAGCACTGGGACAACATCATGAAGACCTACGATTGTGTCATGGTAAATGGGCAAATTGATGGAGACATACCACCAAATACTACTTGGCATAATATGGGCCACGCAAAGGTAATAGATTACATTTGGGGGTCCAAACACTCCTGGAATACAATTAGAAAAATGAATGTAATGAGGACAATAAAAAGTGACCACGAAATATTGGTGATGGGCATGAACATAAGCAACAACCCAGAATTGCAGACCACCGGACAAGCCCTCGAAGTAAATAATGGAAAAAACAGGCTTTGACTATCTTCTCAACAAATAATTAACCTATCAAAGGTCATGGATAATGACATGATCTCCACTTATAATAAAGTGGATTATGTGTCGTTTTTGCCCCAGCAACATGGCCCACCATTATGGAAGAAAAACACCAAGAAGCAGCATCTGCATGGCTGGAGTATGAGGGTATACGAAAAAAAAAAGACGCTTCAAAGTGAGATACGCAAACTGAAATTACAAGGAGGCACAAATAAAATCGATATGATAAAAAAAAGAGGCAGGTTTACCGCAACTGGGTTAAAGTATACAGGTATCAGCGTGATCAGGAACGTGGTGAACAAATGCTAGGCCTGATAAAATCCAACAAATGTAGAGAAATATGGCACATACTAAATAGCTGCACAAATAATCAAGCAACCAAGATGGCCAATGTGGTATCGGAAGCTGAGTGGAACCAGCATTTCACAAAAGTATTTGCAGGTGAGGTTGAACGCGAAGCAAACAAAGACGAAGCAACGACAGGAAATTGGGACTGTATTGAATCTGTCGATGATATACTCCTTGCAATCAATTCCCTGAATAATTCACGTGCGGCAGGTCCCGATGGCATCTCGAATGTGATGCTTAAACAAAATAAATCCGAATGGGCGGACTTTATTGCAAAATTATTTACAAAGATTGCAACATCAAAGAAAATCCCCCCAACTTGGACATCTGCCATCATCGTACCGATATTCAAGAAGGGAGATCGGGCAAATCCAGCAAATTATAACCCGATCGCCCTGTTGGACACCATTGGCAAAGTGTTCGCTAATTTTCTACAAAAAAAAATAACAAAGTCGGCCATTTCGGCTAAAATTGTGGACTGCAGACAAACTGGGTTTACCAAGGGTGTTGGTACAGAGAACAACCTGACGTTGCTCAACATCCTGAAACTGACAGCTCTGGCGAGTAAAACAAAGTTGTTTATAGCTTTCATTGATCTTCATCAAGCTTTTGATTGCATAGATCGGAAATTGCTATGGGACAAACTAAAAAAATGGAATTGTCCTCAGGATTTATTGCAGCCAATAATTGCATTACACACATCAACCACAATACAAATAAGGCTAAATGAAGCAGGACTCTTGTTGAACAATATGAGGACACAAAGAGGTGTGAAGCAAGGGTGCCCGATAGCTGCATGTCTATTTAAGCTATTCATTGCTGATATTCCGGCTGCTTTGTGTAATGTCCGTTGTTTCCCCCCAAAGATAAATGGTTCTCAAATAAACTGCATGATATATGCGGACGATATCGTGCTAGTTGATAACACGCAGATTGGCCTCCAGCGTCTCTTGCAAAAGCTACAAGCCTACATGAATCAAAATCACTTAAAAATAAACACATCAAAAACAAAAATCATGAAGATCGGACCAAAAAGTGGTACAAGGTCAAGTTCCTTTAAGTGGAGACTTGGAAACATGATCTTAGAGGAAGTTACTGAAATGAGATACCTGGGAATCATGTTCAGTCCATCAATCTGTGAGCGGAACTGGGTCCAAGACGTTGAGTTCCGGATGATCACTCTGGCAGTCCAAGGAGCTCGGTTTCATTACCTCTTTGGCAAGTTCTCCCTCTCTCCGCTCCGGCTATTCTATCTCCAAAAAGTAATTCCGTCAATCACTTTTGGAGCAGAGGCTGGTTGGAACCTGGACCATTCAATTTGGGCAAAATTAGAAGGCCAATTCTGGAAACGTGTCTTAAGACTACCAAAATGCGTTTCCATAAAGGTTATAAGGCAGGAGTTAGCACTTGTTGACCGATATACAACTATCATCTGGAAAGCGCTGGCATTAATGCGTAAAATGTTAATTACAAAGAAAGAACCACCGTATAAAATTCTGGCGGTGACAGAGTCAAAACATGCAGGGGGTGTTCTTGCGAAATGGCTGGATAAAGCAAACGACATCATGTCTGCTGCCAATATAAGCAATGAAATGCTAATAAAGTGGCCACAACTAGCAAAAAAGAAACTAAAAGAATGGTCCTGGGCATGTAACATGGACAACCTAGAAGGACTAACAACTGCCCCGAAACTTGGACCAACAGCAAACAAACTGAATAAACTGCCAGGATACCTCATTCAATTCCCATCAAGGCACCATCGTGATCGATTCCTTAGACTTCGGTTCAATGCCCTAAGAACAAGAGAAGTATTGTTTATAAGAAAAGATGCAGAGACAAGCGATAATTTGTGTAGATTCTGTCGAAATGAAATTGAGACAGTAAGACATTTGATAACTGCCTGCCCTAAACTCCATTCCTTAAGATCTTTACACCTCATGAAGTTCGCACCACTAAACGAGAACATGGACGAGTGGTGGTTTCGAATATTGAGTGGAAGTTCCATTATCTTGACTTGTGCAGTGATCAACTTCATTGATGCCCTAAATGTTTGAAAATGTTTAATAAGATATGTGGGCCGAGGGTTAGGCACAAGGACTGTATAAGGATATGTGTAAGGATCTGTGTTAGAACAAAAAGTTTATATTAAACTATGTTAATAAAAAAATAAAAAACATTAAAAAAAACTGAAAGTATGTGAACCTGAGAAGGACAATTGTAAAAGATTTGGAAAAACACTGTTGAAATTAACTATAAAATGACAACCTCGAGAAATGAGTAAAGAAGTGGAAGATCAGACACTGAGAGACTAAGTTATCCTGACAAGGTTAGGAGAAACGTGGTCTCATGAAATGATAAAGAATGACACTTTCAGAGACAGTAACTATGTCCTAGTTTTAGTAATGCAAAAACAAAGTGGTGGTGGTTGGAAGGTTTAGAATTAATCCTAACCTCTGGTATAGCCTGGGCGACCCTCCAGAACGTCGTTCTTCGCCTGCCAAGCCATTACAGAAGGGGAAGGACCATATGCAAATCAGGCTTGGTCCCACCTCAAAAGGGGCAGTCCAGCCAGAACTGCTAACTAACATCCCTTGTGCACAAGACCACCAGCATCCCCAGACATGTTTCGGCCTTGTTGGGCCTCATCAGTGAGGAGTAGCTTGGGCCTCTAAGCCCAGCAGGCACAGGATCCACGTCTTGGCATACCCGTCCCAATCAGGGTGACAACGCAAAATCAAAGCGGTGATGGCTGGAAGGTTTAAAATTAATCTTTACCTCTGGCATTGCTCTGCGCAACCCTTCAAACAACTTGTCTTCACCTACCAATCCATTACATAAGGGGAAAGATCATATGCAAATCAGGCTTCGTCCCACCCCAAAAGGGGCAGCCCAGCCCGAACTAGGTCACATCCCTTCTGCATGAGACCACAAGCATCCCCAGACATGTTTTGGCATTGTTGGGCCTCATCAGTGAGAAGTAGCTTGGGTCTCTTGCCCAACAGGCACAGGCCACACGTCTGGGCATACCCGTCACACTCAGGGTAACAAAAAAAAAAACAAAGAGGTGATGGCTGGAAGGTTTAGAATGAATCTTAACCTCTGGCATTGCTCTGGGCAACCCTCCAGACCATCGTTCTTTGCCTGCCAACTCATTACAGAAGGGTAAAGACTGTAAGCAAATCAGACTTGGTCACACCCCAACAGGGGCAGACCAGCCCGGACTGCTAGGTCACATCCCTTCTGCATGAGACCACAAGCATCCCGAGACATATTTCAGCCTTCCTGGACCTCATCAGTGAGGAATAGCTTGGGTCTCCAGGCCCAGCAGGCACAGGACCCACATCTGGGCATACCAGTCCCTCTCAGGGTAACAAAGAAAAAACAAAGAAGTGATGGCTGGAAGGTTTAGAATACATCTTAACCTCTTCAGAGCAGCCACAGGCATTGAAACTGCTCTCCTTGTTTTAGTAATACCACTCTACCACAGGGATGAGAAATTGCATATTCCCATGCAATCCTGAAGAATTTTCAAAGTGACAGATGTGGTAATGTATCAAATTCAGACGATAGATCCAATCAAACCAGCGAACATGCATTGTTAGAGTCCAATATGTAAAGAATGTCATCAAGAACATGTAATGTTGCAGACTACGTACTGTGATGACAGTGGAAACCAGATGCATAACTATGTAGAAGATTGTTTTTTAGTATATGATCGGACAACTGCTGGGGAACAACCTTTTCCATAATCTTCCCAACAAAGCGTGAGTTGAATATAGTTGCTCCAGCCATCAGGATCCACATTTTGGTACTTTCAACAAAGGTGTAATAAGACCAGTCTTTGAAGCAGTGGGAAATTGGTCAATAGTAAAACAGCATTAATAATCAAACAAAGAGAGAAGACTTCAGCCGGAATAATGTCAGCAAGATAAAAAGTGGGTTCCATCAACTTCAGAAGAGAAGCTAAGCATTGATTCGCTAAAGAGTCTTATACAGTCCAGGGCGGGATGTCTCGGGGAGTACATAGAGGCAGCGAGAGAGAAGCAGAGTTTAAAGAAAGATATGACTCAATAGCTGCACTATAGGCGTCTCCCGCGTCTTATCAATTTCCTCCCTTCTCCTACCATTCCTTCTCACACCTCTCTGGCCCCTCTGCCACCTCCTTCCTCCTACGCTGCCTCTCTGGCACCCACCTCCTCCTCCTCTAATCTTGCCCCTTTGCTAACTCTGTCTACTACCTCTGACCACTCTTGGGCCCTTCTATTGCCTCCTCTGGGTGTACTTCACTCCAGCACACCACCCCGGAAGTCTTTCAAATGTGGCAACCTGCTCAACGTAGCTACTCTCTCACATCTGCCACCTCGTCTAAGACCTTGACCTGGATCTGGATGTGCTCGTTTTCACTGAGGCATGATTCATGGCCAGCTCTGTCAAGAGTTTTGTCACTCTCCTCCTTGAGGGCTACAAGATCCTCTCCGAGCCCAGAACCAACCGGCCCAGATGTGGAGTGGCTCTGATCTTTCCGGAATGGGTGCCTTCTTTTGTCATTCCTACCCGGGCCTACTCATCCTTTGCATGCCTAGTCTGTAGGCTCTCTATCTCTCCTGGCCTCTACCTGACTGTGGCCACCATCTATAGCTCACCTGGCCAGGTCACCCTCTTCCTCTTTGAATGGGCTGACCCCCCTTCTTCACTCCTTGCCTCAACCTCTCAACTTCTCCTCAGAGACCTCAACATCCAGCTGGATGCTTCTAATCCCTCCTCTGGGCTTTTCCGCAACCTATGGGGCTCCTCCTCCCCTTTCCATTGTACCTTCTGGTTCGACACACTCTGCTGGCCACAACTTGGATGCTCTCATCTCCTCAGACATCCCGCTCTCTAACCCTCCCACCACTCCTTTCTCTTGGACTGACCATGTTCTCCTCTCACCTGAAACATCTTGCCCCCTCAATTAAAGCCTACCCCAGCACTGCCACCTTCTTCCCGGTCAATCGGTCCATGAAGCGAGTGTCAGTGGACGCCTTTGCCTCTACTTTCTCTGCTCCTCCTACTCCTGTGGCTGACATGCACTCTGACACAGCACTCTCTAACCTGCATCTTTCTATCTACAACACTCAGGACATCCTTGCCCATGTCATGAGAATCCGTCTGAAGCCTACCTTCAAGGGCAACTCTTGGTAGGTCCACGACCTTGCCACCCTGAAACACAAGTGCAGGGTGGCTGAGAGGAAGTGGAGGGCTTTGGGCGCATCCTCTGACAAACTTTCCTGCCGCCTACTCCAAAGGCAATACAGACTCTCTGTCCTCTCCTAGAAGAGGGTCCATATCCACCTGTCGAGCAGGAGCTCCAGGTCATGTCCCTGCAGGAGCAGAGGACCCACGAAGCACACCTGCTGCCCAGCCCTGCTGCCCTGAAATTATGGTAAGCGTTGATGTCCTCCGCTCGACCATGCAAAAATGATATGCTAAGCCCCATCTCTCATCCGACGAGCACACTTTGTTCCTGAACGCTGTAAATCGAAAATAAAAGCATTTATTTTCCCAAAAGGCTTTTTAAAGCCCATCGCCGCCATCAAGGTACACGAGGTACCCTACTTTCCAAGATGGCTGATCGAAGTTTGGAATCAGCACCATCCACCTAACCCAGGCCCCTGCAACAAGCTGATTGGCTGCCGGGCTCATATCCAACCTCATTGGCTGCCGGCAGGCAGAGCCGGCCCACTCCCTCCAAGGCCTACGGGAGGCAAGGCCAGCTCCTGTTTTGAGCCTGTTTTGCCGTGGTTGCCGTCTGCCAGCCCCCCTGGCTCCTGCACCCGCCCTTATCAAGGTAATACTACCTCCTCTCGCATGGAATGCCTACTTGAAATCTACCTCCACTACGGTCTGCACCTATGCGCCAGCATCATCGTTAATACTCAATGTCTATCACAGTGAAGCTATTCACTCTGCCTTTTGACTGCTTACGAGCCTTCTGTTACTCTTTCACTCCGTGCTCCTGCACTATCCTGCCGGCGCCTGTTTCAAGATCGCTGTGACAACAGCTACAAATACACTTCTTCCAGCCCCACAAACTTGACACCAGCTACAGTATCATGCATGAAGCATATGCTCACTGCACTACGCTGGGTACCTCCATTATTACATGTGCATAGACTACTTTCCAATTGCCCACAAATAACACCTGCCTATACTGTTCTATATCCTTTATGATCACCAGGCCATGCTGCACATTCATTGCCTCACGCACGATCTGCTACTTATTATACCTCGTGCAATTGTATACCGTGTCACTTGGATCACTCAGTAGACACCTTTCATCTGTGTACCTCCCAATTACATCATTTGTGCCTGCATTTTACTCTCCTGAGCATAAATGCACCGCCTGCTAATATAACTATAATCAGTGTTAGCTTACACAAGCCTTGCTTTTAACCTGCCCTCTATCAAATTCCACGACTTATTTGATGCTGCCTGCCAGTCTCTGATGCCACTAATGCATGTCAGTCATTTTGCCCGATGTCCAGGTGCCACTCGCTGCTTCTAGCCATTTTTGCCTCATCTAATCTAGAGGCTACCAGTGTATTCTTGTTAGTGCATTTTAGTCACTCTGCCTAATGCTACCAGTGTATTCTTGTTAGTGCATTTTAGTCACTCTGCCTAATGCTACCAGTGTATTCTTGTTAGTGCATTTTAGTCACTCTGCCTAATGCTACCAGTGTATTCTTGTTAGTGCATTTTAGTCACTCTGCCTAATGTTAAATCTAGGTGTCATTCTTTGCCCACAGCTACATTGCTCTACCTAATTTAGGTGTTACCAGTGCATTCTAGTCCCTAGTTATTCTGTCTAATGTCAAATTTGGGTATCACCTGTTGCCTCCAGCTATTTTTGCTTCTTCCAATTTAGATGCTACCAGTGTATTCTTATTAATGCATTTTAGTTACTCTGCCTAATGTTACCCTAGGTGTCACTCCTTCGTACTAGTGCATTTTAGTTACTCTGCCTATTGTTACTCTAGGTGTCACTCATTGCCTATAGCCACACTGTTCTATCTAATTTAGGCGTTACCTGTGTATTCTAGTCAGTGCTCTCTAGTCATTCTGTCTAATGTCAAATTTAGGTATCACCTGTTGCCTCCAGCTATTTTTGCTTTATCCAATTTAGATGCCACCAGTGTACTCTTATTAGTGCATTCCAGCTACTCTGCCTAATGTCAAATCTAGCTGTCCCTCACTGCCTGCCTCCAGCCATATTGCTCTACCTAATACAGGTGCTACCAGTGTATTCTAGACACTCTACCTGACACCAAATTGTGGTGTTACTCACGGCCTTCAGCCCTATTGTATTATCGCAAATCCAGGTGTCACCAGCGCATCCCAGCCACACTGCCCAATGCTAATCTAGGAGTGACCTACTGCCTCTAGCTATACTGCCTTATCTCAAACAAGGACACTACTAGTGCATCGCAACTACACTTTCCTATCCTAAGCGAAGTACCTCAATTCTTCAAGTTAACCTACTCAGTCTTATCTAGGCGTCACCCCAATGAAACTTAGCCTATCCGTGCTATCCTAACTAGGCACCACATTAACACTGATCGGCCTAACCGGCGTCAACTCAATCATCGCCTCATCACCAAATACTCTCGCCTTACCACCGAGCATGTGTATATCAACCACCCACTTGCTTGCCTGCACTTTGATCCTCATCAATACCGCACTACGGCATAGTATGGCTCCTCTGCCACCTAACGCGCGAGACCCATCCACGTCCAACACCAAGTCCTCATACCTAGATCTAAACTACCCACAACCACTACAACGGGCCAGTCTCCCTCGCTCTACCATTAACAGGAACCTAGGACTTAGAGCCAGACTAGCCAAAATTTACGAGCCCTTAGCCCGCTCACTGCCCTCCTTACAGAATGCCAAAACCTTACCGAGGTTCCCCACTAAAAAATTGAACCCGCCCCAAAACTCCAACCTTAAACCCTCACTCAGTTCCCCTACTCAGATTATTCCTGAGTCCACACAAGACAAGTGTCACATTACCTCCACCAAAACCACAACCAGCCCCAAAATAAAGGGAGCCCTGATCAATACCAGATCGTTAGTAGCTCACGCCACTGAAATTGCCGATCTAATCCTCAATGAAGACCTTGACATCCTTGCCATTACTGAGACCTGGTTGCACCCAGCAGCAGGCCCCATACTCATGTTGGCAGTCCCAGATAATTATTCCATCCTGAGACAAGATCGTCCTAACTCCAGAGGAGGAGGTGTTGCCATTATCCATAAATGTAGTCTCATCATGAGACTTGCAACACCAACTACCGTCCCATCATGTGAAACACTCTCAGTCAAACTCCCACTGACCAACACCCAAACTCTCAACATCCACCTCATCTACCGCCCGCCAGGCCCCATTGGTACCTTCGATGAAGATATCAGTACCATCCTCTCAACCAACCTTACCAGTTCCACCCAAGTCCTCATCCTGGGTGACTTCAACTTGGGCCACAATGATCCTGAAGACCATTCCGCCAGCACCATAATCAATACTCTTTCGGAACTAGGTTTCACGCAAAGAAGCAAGGCACCTACACATGACAAAAGCAGAACACTCGATTGGGTGGCCGATCACAACTGCCTAGCGAACATTACTAACATATCACCCCTAGCCTGGACTGACCACCACCTGGTTTCATTCCTGCTCTCTACTGACAGACCCCCTCCCCCACCCACTATCAGGGCCCCGCCCAGCCTCACAAGAAATAAGAAGAATATGACAGCTGAAAGACTTATACCGTACTTACTCCCTACCCTCAACTCACTCCCAGACAACCTAGAACCTGAGACCTTGGTTGAAGAATATAACAAGACCATGGCCACCTCGCTGGACCTAATTGCCCCCCTCAAACTGAGACCTAGCAAACCAAAGACGCATCTAAACAAATGGTACACCCCATTCCTTAAAAACTTAAGGCAGCAAAAAAGGAATTGTGAGGCCACTTGGAAAAAATCCCCCTCAGATGCGAATAAACTTAAACTCTCCAAACTAGCCACACTCTACAAAAAAGAAATCTACCTGGCTAAACGAACCTCCTTTGACTCTCGCATATCCCAAGCAAAATCAAACATGAAGGAACTCTTCTCCATCCTTAAAGAAGTTGAAACCCCTATAGTACCTCTCGACACTTGCACTAAAGATAAAAACTGGTGCTCTGAAATTCAAAGCGCCCTAGCCAACAAAATTGCAACCCTCCAAAGCAAAATAGCCTGCAAAAAAGTGTCCCTCAACGGCTCTCTTCCCTCTAAAACACCAGACACGCCCACACACACAGATCTCCCTCGCTTTAACTTCTCCAAAGTCACGATTCTCGAAGTAGAAAAAATCATCCTGTCTCTGAAACCGTCCAACTGTCAGGGAGACCTATGCCCAGCACAGCTCATTAAAGATGCTGCCCGTGACCTCTCTCCCTTCATCACAAAACTGATTAATGCCTCCTTCACCTCTGGCTCTATCCCCACTAACCTGAAACAATCCTGGGTACTTCCACTATTAAAAAAACCCACACTCGACCCAGCCACGCCTACAAACTACAGACCCATAACGACTGTTCCCTTCCTACTAAAAATCCTGGACAAGGTTGCTTATGTACAAATTCAGAAACACTTGGAAGAACACCGTCTACTGGGTTCCAGACAATCAGGGTTCCGCCCTCAACATGGAACTGAAACTGCCCTCATTGACTTGAAGGCTCAGATCGATACGCTCAGAGACAACGGCCAAGCTGCCCTACTTCTCCTCCTCGATCTGTCTGCAGCCTTCGATTTGGTTGATCACTCTGTCCTATGCACACACCTCAGCTCACTTCTCGGCCGATGCTATCACCTGGATTACCTCTTTTCTTAATGGTAGAACCATGAGGGTCTTCTCACCTACAGCGGCGGCAGACCCCATACCCATCACTTGTGGTGTCCCACAAGGTTCCTGTGTCTCCCCCACCTTATACAACATATTTACCAAGCCCCTTTTCGATGATCTGGATCATCTCGGTATCACCTACACTAACTACGCAGATGATACCCAGATCCTCCTTCTGCTTTCTGGAGATTATGGAAAGGATTTGGCCTTGCTAAATAGGGTGTACATCATCATCCAGGCATGGATGGCCCTACATGGACTATGCCTGAATGATGATAAAACTGAACTCATCATTCTAGGCACCACATCCAGTCTAAAGAAACTTGGCCCTACCTATAACTCTTTCATGATCGATGGGAACAACATTAAGGTTGGACAAGAGGTCAAAACTCTGGGCTTTTACCTGGACTCTAACTTCTCCTTCAGAAGACAGGTGAGCTCCTTGGCCTCTTCCACGGCATATACATGTAAATTAATCCGCACAGCGAAACCATTTCTGTCTGACACTAGCTGCCTTACCCTCGCTAAAGCCCTTATTCTATCCCGCCTTGACTATTGCAATGCCCTTTATCTCGGATCATCAAAGGCTACCACTAGCAAACTACAAACTCTACAGAATAATGCCCTCAGAGCGGCCTTGGGCTTCTCCAGAAGAGAGCACATCTCAGGACTCAGCGAACAGAACAACTGGCTATCCATCAACAACACAATTCTCTTAAAAACTGCATCACTCACCCACAAATCCTTAAATAATGCTGCCCCTACTTACCTTATAAATAGATTCCACAGACAACCCTCCCTGAGACCCACCAGAACTGCCTACAAAGACTGCCTCACAGTCCCCAACTTCAAACGAGCCACCATAGGGGGCAATAGCTTCCCAGTGAAAGCAGCCAAACTGTGGAACTCATTGCCACCAAATCTCAGAGCGGACCTACCCTACCAGAATTTCCGATCTAAGGTAGTTTCTTGGTTGAAAACGTAGGCTGTCTAAGATACTTAAGCAACCCGCACAGACGGTAACCACGTGCATACTGGCCTATATGTATATTTCATATATGTAACTCTTTGTTGACTTGTATTTAACTTTGGTGTGCCTTTCTGTACATTCTATGACTATTGTAACTAAACTTCGCATATTCCTGAAAATGTTGCGCCCTGATACCCTCGGGTACGTTCGCGCATTACAAATAATAAACAAACAAACAAACAAACAAACAAACAAGCCAGTGTCTCTGCAGCCTCTAACAACACGGCCAAACCCTTTAAAATCTTCAAGGAGCTGGCCTATCCTACTGCAGTCTCCACCTCTTCTGTTCCCGCTCAGGCAATCTGTACGGCTCTCACTTTCCTCTTCCTCTCCCTCTACCTCTCTCAGACCCCCTTTGTCTGCCTCTCCCTCTCCTCTGCCTTTCTCCTCCTTCGCACTGTCAACACCTGATGATGTGTCTAGACAAGTCCGATCTATGAAAGTGTCATCCAAACAGGTGCTCCCCTGCTCCTCTAGAACCCTCAAGGACCTCGCTCCAACCTTGGCCGATTTCTGCAATCACTCTTTCGCCACTGGGTCTTTCCCCTCTCTTCTCATGCACTCCCTTGTGCACCCCATCCTAAAAAAGCCTTCTGCCAATCCTACACTTCCGGCAAGCTATTGCCCGATTTCTTTCACTCCTTTCCTGGGCAAACTCCTGGAAGAACTGGCCATCTCCCAGCTAACCCTCCACACTGAATCTGTTGGCTGCCTCCATGACCATCAGTCTGGCTTCAGAGCAGCCAGAGCCATGGAAATTGCTCTCCTGAATACTGGTGAAGATCTGCTCTCTAACCTCGACTCCAGCTCTCCCTCTGTCCTCATCCTCCTTGGCCTTTCCACTGATTTCGACATGGTCAATCACACAACCCTGATCAACAGACTCTGTATGAACCTGGGTATCATGGATCAAACCTTGGCGTTGCTGACCTCCTTTGTCCTGGACCATCCCTCCCAGGCCCAAATTGGGTCCTTTCTATCCACCACCTCCCTCCACGTGTGGTGTCCCTTAGGGCTCTATCCTCTCATCCGGACTCTTCAATGTCTATCTGGCCCCTTTGGCCCACCTGATCTCCACCATCTCTTCTAACCTTCAGTGTTATGGAGATGGCACTCAGCTCTCTTTCAGGCTTCCCACAGCCTCCTCTCCTACCTCAATCCTTCTTGACTGTCTATCTGCAATTCAAGATTGGTGCACCTCCAACAATCTTTGCCTTAATGACAGTAAAACAGAGATCCTTCTCATTGAGACCCCTGCTCCTGCTTTCCCTCTCTCACTCTGGCCGCCCTCCTTGGGCCCTCTACCCTCGCCTTCCAGTGAGGCAAAAAACCTTGGCGCCATCTTTAACTCCACCCTCTCCTTCTCTCCTCACATCACGGATCTTGCGAAAAAGGGCCACGTCCAGCTGCACCTCCTCAGAAGTATTCTAATTTTCCTCACTTTCCCTCAGAAGCCCACTGTCTCCAGAGCCCTGGTTCTCTCCAGAATGAATTACTGCAACAGCCTCTTTCTCAATCTGCCTAGCTCTACTCTTTGCCACCAGCACTTAATCTAGAACAGGACTGCAAGACTTACCCTTGGCCTCAAGTCCAGGGACGTATCTCTCCAGCCCTGAAATCTCTCTACTGGCTCCCGGTGGCTTCAAGGATTAAGTTTAAGACCCTCTGCATTGGCCACAAGTCATTCTGGGTCCAGGACCCACACTACATCCAACTCTCTCTTCCAAAATACCTTCCGTCTAGATCTCCTCACTCAGCTACCTCCAACTCTCTGAGGGTCAGACGCTTCTCCAGGCAGAGAGTGGGGGGTAGATCTCTCTCCGCTGCAGGTGCCTCCCACTGGAACGGCCTCCCCGCCCCTCTCAGACTTGAGCTGGACCATTGGAAGTTCCAGAAGCAGCTCACCTTATCTCCTCTGCCTTCTCTCTCTCGTTCACTTGCTAACTTACCTGTCTGCTGCACCGACTGGTTGCTTGGTTCCCTCAGAGTCTCACTGGGTACCAGGCTTCTCCACGACCAGTCTTCCTTGCACTGCCTCTTGGCCTACCGCACACTTAGGGGTGCAACTTTAACCCCTACAGCCCCCTGCCTCCTGCACTTACCTAGAGCCGCACTGCCCTGCTGCATTTACTCAGAGCCATGCAGCCCTGATCGCACTTCCCCCTTTTCCTCTCCCTTGCACTTCACCCTCTCCTTCCCCTTGCACTTCTATTGTTGCACTTGCACTATCCGAATGACACAAAGCCTAGTAGGCATTTTTGTCTTGTCCTCCCTATGTCTTCCCTCCCTTGTCTTGTGGCACCTAGAAACACTTGTGTACACGTGCGTTAAAAATGCCATATCATATCATATAGTATAACTTTATCAACGAAAAAAGTGTTAGTATTAGAAAAAGTAGCTAATTAAATGTATTTATAGAGTTCAACAAAGGATTCAGGCAGTGTTTATTACTCCTTAAAAGATGTCTAACTTTGTTAATAACAAACAAGATCTGATAAGTATAAAAGAGTGATATACCTTCCACAATTAATTTCTTTACATGCTAAATGCACACAGTCTAATAGAATGAGATCGGAATGCACTTTTGTTTTTTTCCAGCACTCTTCCAGTTTACAAACCCATTGTTTATTGGAATGCAGGTCTTTTAAATAGCAGGGCTTGGAATGGCTGTCAGTAGTTTTCTTGGAAAATGGGGTAACAGTGGTCCTCCACCAAAGCAACAGAAGAAGAAAATTGAGAGAACAGTGATAATTGTGAGTGGTGTGATCTTTGTTAATTATTTTACCCAGTACCAATGTCCTGTTTGAACACTGTGTTGCTATTTCAGTTAAATGTATATAATAAACTATGTCTTGTGCCTTCCATCAATAATTGTGGCCTGTTCACATATCATAGGCTTTTAATTCCATATAATGAAAAGTACATTATTTGAATAATCATTTTTGGAAGTCACAATTTATTAATAGCTGGTGTCAAAGGGGGTGGGAAATAATGGTTGAATAATAGATAAACCACTGGGTATCATCATTGTCTGTCTTGACTTGCCCTTACAAGTAATGTTTCATTTCTGGGATTTTAAAAGTTCAAACTACTGCCCAATAGTTGTTGCTGAAAAGGTGAAACAGGAAGTGGGTACAAAAATAAGTGGAGGCGCACTTCACAAGGCAGCCTCAATAAAAGCTGTCAGTTCTTCATGATTTTTTAGAAAACAAGGAGGTTTAGAGAATATTTAGTCAACAGTGCCTTGATTAATATAATTACAAAAGAGTGATGACTATTTTTCATACATGAATTTGATAATGATCCACTATGACAGAATTAGCTTTCATGGTCGCACTAGTGCAGCCACCATGATCATCATCCATGCATAGTGGATGCCAATACAAAATACAACAATATGTTTGGAAAATTCATGTGCTCGTGAGAATCAGTCACAAACATTTCTAGCTTTACCTCTTCAATTTTTCTTGTGGCTTCGAAGATGAATACCACAGATTCTTGTCAAACATATTTAAATGGATGCAAGTGTGGAAAGGCAAACATCATGCTTCTGAACATAAATGAAAGTGCAAGCTCTGCATATTTTATTAGCCTGAAGTTCTAACATTATGACGTTGAAGTTTTTTTTTGGTTATGACTGAGTTAGATATCATTAAGCCACACTTGTGAATTTTATGCTACCACAGACACAGACATAACAGAAAGCATAACAGCAAAATACATCATTTATTGAGCTCAGAAACACTCTTCTGACACCTGAAAATTGCAACCATCTTTCACTGGATAAGGTTCCATTTTGTGATGTTTAGCTTAATGCCACGTTCACTTCAAAAAAGGCCTGAAAATCCTGCTGTATTCAAAGACAGCTGAGCCACGCTGTCAGTGTACATGATAGGATGCAAAACAGTGCCAACATTAGTCATATCCTCATTGTTGCAAGAAGTAGATTTTTACCATCCTTTCCCATACAATGGTCCACGAGAAAACTGAGCTTGTTGAAAAGTAATGAGTCATGTCCTGAACAGTTGGAAGAAGTCAAATACGTTTGTTGCTAGATGCCTGTATTAATGAAGAACATAGGCAACAAGCCGAATAAGACACTGCCAAAATACTGAAGCAGGCCTGAAGTGCTACTGCCCCCTGGTGGGCTTCTGAGGCACTGTACACATAGATAGAATAGCTTGGTAATACAGAAAATCACAGTAATTGGGGCCCAGGGTCAGGCTACTTGCAGACTCTTTTTTTGTTAAGACCTTCACTGCAAGATAAATAGTTTCAGTCCCAAATTGGTCCCACTGAATACAAGGCTAATATTTCAATGCCATATTTGCAAAAATATGTTTCTGTGAGTAACAGCAAGACGTGAGAACCATCTGGGTGACCAAATAGCTGAAGTCATGGGAGTGGCTACTGGAAGTGTCAATGAAATGTTTCCACAGGTGGCTTATTTACCTAATCCCACTAATGGTGATTGGTTCATCTACATGATGATATTGTCAGGTAATTTCCTAGGCGTTGCTCTTAAACATCACAAGGGGTTGAACTTATGATGTCAGCTATAGGTGCTGAACAATAATGTAGAATTGTATGGGTTATTATTTAGGTGTTATCTAGGTAGGAGCCAGTAGAAAATTGGAGGTGTGTTCTAACAGGACAATCTGAAATGTTTCATTTACTAATGGGTGCATGTGCTCATTTTGTGTTTTTTGTCTATAAATAGGGGGGCCCAGTGTGGGCATGTCGAGGTTTTTTTGGGTTTTGGTTTTCTGATCTGTTGACCTCCCAACCACATTGCATTTCAATGAAGAAACTGTCTTTTTACATCCTGTGCACTTCTTTTTTGTTTCTGTGGATTATTTAGAGTCAGAAGGATATTTCTCTACACAAGACTTGTAATTAATCATTACCACTACCAATGCTCTGTGTAGCCTTCTGTGGCATAATTCACTAGCACAGATATGCCATTACAGAAGAGGACTATGAATTAGCATATGAGTCTGGTGTCAGCCACCAAAAGGCAAAATTCATTGTATATGGATATTGGATTTAGCTGTAAGTCCATAAACTGATTGTGATTTGTCAGAAGTGGCTGTGAGTGGTAGAGTCTGAACTTTCGAGAACACAGTGCGGCTTGACAATCCTCAAACAAGCTTGTCGAGAGGTCCTTTCCTCTATCCTGAGCGGCGAGTTGCGAGTTGTGAGCCCAGGGATTTGAGGGAGAGACATTGAGTGTTTTCTGTGTTTGTGTGCCCGTGGCTTTCACACAGGCTGAGCATTAGAGTCATGCCCCATAAGTAACGCTGCAACTGGCTCTTTTATGTCTGGTAAGATCGCTCTCTCATTCTTGAAGAAAGGCTTGGAGCCCAAGGTGTGCATAGCACATTTTTGGCTGCGTTTTGGTGTTTGGCAGGATGGCTGTTGGTGTGTTCAGTTGCGTGAGGAAGGCTTTCACCAGTCTTCATTCATTTTTAGCCCCGGGGGGGCCTCTTAACTTATAGCACACACGGTGTGCACAGTGTGTCTCCAGTGTTTATGTTTGTGGGGGTGCAGCCTCAGTATCTTGGCTTGCTGTCAGTGCTTGCTGCACTAAGCTTGAGTGATACCTTCGAAGAAACGATACCGACTTGACCCACTGTGGTAAGGTAGGGCTGCTGGGGTCCGTGACTCCACGCCGCTCCCCTTTTTCTATCAAATAAACTCTTTATTCTGCCTCCTTGTAGTCACCCCCCCATCACCTCCAGCAAGATAGTCTGGAGTGTTTTCCCACCCTGTCACGTGACAAGAGAGCAGGTTCTCAATCGGGGAGGGGGAGGATGTTGCAGCAGGGAGGATCCGAGCTCGAGTTAGTCCCCTCAAGGTCCCCTTCCATTATGCCTGTTCCACTGCAGTTTCGCAATGTGTCTATTGTGAGAAGTAGGGGTTCGCAGAAGCAGCACATTAACAGAAGCAAGCTCCTCATAATCTGCAGTAAAATACCGGCACTGCGGATCATTGGCTCTACAGATTTTGATTTTGTGGAGCCACTGAGAGGCGGGCTACTTGGTGATGCTTTAATTCATTGTAGCCTGCCAGTAACTGCATCTCTTTTGCGTGATCAGGCTAACTCCCTGACATTTTTGAGTTATGTCTTGGAAAAGCCTACAACCCAGGGCAGAGCGGCGCAAGGATGTGGCTGTAATATGTACTCTAAAGCCCAGCCCAGGAATTGTTCATTAAGTGCAAAGGATTTACAGGGGTCTAAGCTTGATAATGTGCAGGGGTGGCGATGGCTGAAAGCCATGTTTGCCGCAAGTTCAATGATCTTTCGCCATGGTGGTGTCAAACACTAGGGGCCATACACATATTTTGAAAGCAGGTCGGTCATTAAAGATTTTGCAACAACTTGAGTTGTTTATGCTCCAGGAAACCTGACTGGTTTCTCCATTTTTACTTGATGGGTTCCAGATATACCAGATTGAGACAGACAAGGGACCAGTGGGTCGCCCTTCCGGGGGTCTGATGACTGGGGATAATAACACCCTGGTTTCTAGACAGATTGCCCCGGTGGAGAAAGGGTGTAAGGTGCTGATTGTCGAGGTGTCGTGGGGAGCACAGTCTGAAATAAAGAAGATTCTTCTTGTAAATGTGTACGACCCTCCAGGTGGGCTGATACTAAGACCATTTTTGTGTATATTGACAAGGTTTTAACTGAATGGGTGACAGGTAATGTGAATGAAGGTATACTCGTGGGAGGGGATTTGAATGCTAGGCTGGGTGAACATCCCATCGATGAGGGGGGAACTTCGGTCAACTGTATGGAACTAAAATCTCCAAAGGTAAAAAATGGCTAAAGTTCCTGAGTGATTGGGATTTGGTGAGCCTAAATGGAAGCTCTATGGGAGATATACCAGGGAAGCCAATGGGTGGTAGATGGGCCACTCTGGATTATGTTGCATGCAATTATCCATTAACAGAGAGTGTTGCAAATGTTAGTGTACCCATAAGTGGCAATTGATCATGCTACCCTTTCAGTGGAATGGGGGTTGGAGGTAAAGCGCCTGGTCAAGAAAGGGCCTGCAAACCTGGGGGTTTCATTATCAGGTCATCGACTCCAATGGACTGACAGGAATGTGACCAAGGCTTGTGATATGCCTAAAAAGGAGCTCAGTGATCCCAGGCTAAATGTGCATCCTTTGTCTCCTAACAATATTGAAGGGTGGCTAAAGTGTCTATCCAAGTGTACAGGTAAAAGTAAAGGTAAGATCTTGACCATGACTGGGAAGGAACATAGACATGGTTATGACCCTGAGATTAATAGGGCAGAAAGATGATTAAGGAGAAAACTATGGGCACTCAGTTCTTCTCATGCTCCCCCTATTACAGTAATATACGAACGATCCTGACTGAAGACCCAATTCCACAACTGAGTAAGAAGAAGATCCAGGGAAAGGAGGCTGGGGAATTGAGAGTACCTGATTTAGACCCTGATGACTTTGAAAGCGGGGGCAATGTGGAGAATTCTGACCGGGGCTAGCAAGCACCGGCTCCAAGATTTTGAACCCTATTGCAGAGGGGATCTGGATTGACTATGTGTAAAATTAAATGTTTACAGTAATGGAGTCAAACCCCCCACAGGAGCATTCTGAGTCTAATTGGCCTATCCATTTTACTCTGTACAACATTAGCCAACACCTATGTGCTCTAAAGAATTCTAGTTCTCCGGGCCAAATGGCCTGTCGTCAGCGTTATTGAAGAGTGATCCTCTATTATGGGCAGAAGTCTTGCATTCATTGTTTACGAAGGTGTGCACGGGTAAAATCATCCAAGATTCTTGGAGGAAGGTCATTTTGGTCCCGGTTTTCAAGGCGGGATAGTTTGAGTCCAGACAATTATAGGCTATTGTTGTTACTTGATGTAACTGGCAAGGTGTTTGTGACTTACGTACTGGAACATCTTCAGGCCTGGACTGATGCAGCGAATATCCTTCACCCATGACAGACAGGTTTTAGACCAGGATCCAGTATGGTACATAACCTTCAGGTTTTGGACACGTTTATCTCCCAAGTAAGCACTGCAGCCGGCCCCTCCTTGTGCATCGCATTTGTCAATTTTCAATCAGCATTTGATCAGGTTGATAGGAGTATTCTGTGGGGTAAGCTGCGACAGGGGGCATGCCCTAATTGGCTCTTGGAGGTTAGAAGGGCTCTGCAGGAGGACAATACTGCATGGGTTAGACTTAATGATCAGGGGACCTTTTCAGACACAATACATATCAATAAAGGGGTGAAGCAAGGGTGTATGTTGGCCCTGCTACCTTTAACATCTATTTATTATGTGGCAGATTTATTGGCCAGATTACTGACAAGAGCGGGCTGCCCCCTGAAGAATGGAAACACCAGAATTAGGGACATGTTACATGCCGATGATCTGGTTATCCTAGATCATATGGTGTCTGGTCTAAAGGCGATGTTGGAGGAAATGGCTACCTATGCAGATGCATTTAAGCTATTGTGTGGGAGCGAGGGGCCAATGGGCCCCTCTCCACCATCACTTCCCAGTACAAAACCTGGACCAAGTGCCTCTAGTGGTGGGTACGCCCCTTGCCTTTATGCAATACTAACTTTTGGTTATATTTGCGTAGATGGGACCACCGAGCAGGACACAGGGCATCCATTTTCTGTACCCCCTTTCGACTTCATCTTGATGGTTAGGCCTCACTGCGATAGTACAAAATGCATCTCTCCCCTTTTACCCGCCGCCACAGCTTGGAGCACATAGCCCCCACCCTGGTCCCCACACCAACTGGAAAACTCAGCGGCTCCATTCTCACGCTGAGGCCGGAGCTTCTTGCAACAAATATTGAATGTAACACATTCCTTTTCCTGTGAGATCACTGTCCTGCATGTGAACTGACATGAGCCAAGCACAGAGCTCGTCCATCTCCACAAAAGTGTCCTTGCCTTCTTACCCTCGCCAGTCGAAACTTATTGCCATTCTAACCCTGTGTCCTTGCAAGGCATCCCTTTCATGTGCCAGACTGTCAACCTCGCTATGAAGCCCTCCCAACAAACTCCCCAGCTAACATTAGACCCCGGTGCAGTATATCGTGCCCAATACTAACAAATGCCACATACCTGAGATTCCTGTGAGACTAACCCTATAATTCAAATAACAGAATTATAGTGGTCAAGGCCCTTAAACCTGTGACCTGTGTAACCCAAATGTGTAGATGGTGTAAGCACTTGAGTGATATATATAACGACATGATACACTACTGAGAGTCTTTTAATCAACTGTTATTTAGTGCATGCATTATTCTGAATGTATTTTCTTAGCTTAGATAGTGACCACCGTGTTCACAGCGACCTGACCTTTACCCATCCGGAGCACAAATGTCTGACATCAATCCTCCCGCCAACCAAGCAACCAACCCGGAGGAAGAGATGATGCCCACACCTAAGTCACCACCACGGCTGACCAATCCTGGTCCAACGTAGCATCATATGTTAAAAATGTAGATGTACTATATAAATGTGTTGTAACTTTGATGTGGTCAGAGCGCTCTCAGAGATCTAGATAAACCTTCCTTGGAACTCTCGCAGCCTGCACTTTTGTGCCTTATTCCCTGTCCAGGGAATGTCTGTCTTATTCATTTTTACACGTGTTAGTCAGGGTGGGCACAAACACTATCCATTAACCTTGGTAAAACCAAGCGGATGTTGGTGTCCTCTAGGAAAATGTGTAGGGTGAAGTTGTGGACATCTATGGGGATCATTGAATATGTGGATGGCTATAGGTATTTGGGGCTGGAGATGTCTAGAACTCAAGGATACGCAGTTATTATAGCCGCCAAGGTTGTTAGGGCTAGACAAATTACGGGGTGTGCAGAAAGTTTGTTAAGGATCACTCGGGCTTCCCATTATTGGGGGTCCTAATGCTTTATAAGCAATGGTTATGCCCAACAGTTTTATACGGGCTAGAGGCGATAGCGATGAAAGATTTGAAATGGTTAAATGGGGTGGAGGTGAGATTTTGGAGATCTATTTTACATCTTCCCAGGTCAACCTCTGTGGAGTACATTCGTCTGGAACTGGGACTTACTTCTCTTAGGGCCCAGTTATTAATAAGAAGAGGTTGTTTGATGTTGAAATCAAGAACAGCTCCCACCTGTCCTTTACTGAGCATCTTGGGAGCTAGTTATGAGACACAACTGGTAGGTAGAAATAGGTTGCTACATGCTCAGTTTTTTGACGAGCTATGTGAAGAGGTGGGATGGTTTACTATTATGAACGTTGCTCCAACTTTCAATCTTTAAAAGGCGCTCTCAAGCATAGGGTCCAGAAACATGATTGGGTGTGTAATTACAATTACCTTAGCACCCTAAAAAGTTACTTGAGGGTTGCGCTGGTGATACACAGATACCTGAAGCCTGAGTGTTACCTCAAACTCTGCCCCGACCCGCGGATTACAGATTTTTATCTGCGGATCTGTGTGAATCAGTTGCCGTATTGTCCACCTGTGGTGCACAGGGAAAGATCCCACGTGAGGCTAGATATTGTAGGATCTGCCAAATTGTTTCCATCCTTGAGAGGGCAAGGCACGTCCTGACAGAATGTCCTAGACTCGGCTCTTTGTATATGGTGGCACTAGGCCACCTGGCACATAATCTAGACACCATTAAAAGTGACGAGTTCTGGGTGCTCTGTGTAAACACTAAATCAATAACGGTACTGTTGGCCCTTTTTAGGGTCTGGAAGTCCATAGAACAATGGCTGTTCAAGGCTGCTTCGAATAAAGAGTAATGTGTTGATTTTGGTCAGCAGCCTGTTTTAGTAAATGCAAATAGTTGGGCCCGCAAGTGGGAGGCAGGGCGATTTGAAAAATGAATTGGCTCTTTTTGTTTTATTTTTGTTCTCCTCTCGTAATGAGATGTTTTATTATTTTAAGTGGAACACATATTTTCTTTTTAGGTATTGGAAAATGCTTTATAGTTTGTGAAATTTGAGATATGTGTAATTTGTGTCAAGTATTTGTAAATGTTAATATTGTAAAAGTTCAGTTTCTGAACTATTATACAATAATGCAAAAAAATCCTAAAAGAAAACAATTCATTGTGAACTGCTTTACCGTGTGACCTCTGCACTGGAAAAGATGCTGCCACAATGATTATGTGCCTTGTGGTCTTGCCTTTTGGGTGGGGCTGTGACAGTACAAAGGCTGATTTCAAAACATAGGTATGGAGGGGTGACCCGAGATATATACGGGTTTTATGACACTACGTGAACCCCCTGCTGCTGAAAACCTAACCTTCCGGTAACTATGTTACAATATCAAAAAATAAACATCAAACTCTGTACTATGTAGGGCCTGCCAGTGTTATTTCTAAGCATTCTAGTGAGAGTTAATGGCTTCATGGCTGGTGCAAATGAGCTTCAGGTGTAATGAATATCTCTTAACAACTTTATACGTAAGCAAGATGTGTCTTCACACTTACGTTCCTTGCACCAAAGTGCTTGTGTCATTGGTATCAGACAGGTAGTTGCCAGGCAATCACAAGAGAAGCACAGACACTCGCAACATTTTGCAGCTGTTAGCAACATTTGTCCAGATGGTAACATTATGGCAGTGCCAGTCAAATCCATATCTCGTGACTACTCCGAACTAACGTGTTGTACAATTCCATAAAAAAACATGAAAGATATTGATACTTTAGGCTACCATACAACACATACAAAAAACATGTTCAATTAAGTATTTGAGTAGAACTAATGCAAGTAAAAAACACTTAATCTCTGCCTGTCAAAGATATTTACCAAGTGTAAACCATGAACAGGGAAAGAAAAGTATTCTAAGCCATGGAAGGGCAAAGATGACCTTGATCAGTCAACAAACAGAATCTCTCACAAAGGTGATCATGAACATCCAGGCGAATACTGAATGGGAATCATACGCTGTTCCGTGGTGGCCCGCCACTATGTGTAGTGGTTGCTGCCCTCTTTCCTGAGTGACAGGCAACACAGTCCACCACTCCACTTTATTTGCATGGGGACAGTGCTGCCTGCCTCTGAGCACGGGTGCGTCCTTCACTGCACCTTTATGCCTGTCTTTAGCACTACTGTAAATGCTTCTGGGGGTTGTAAAATGAGGCTGCTACACTTCCTAGAGGGTGCAGTGCAATAATGAATGTATTTAGTCATTTAAAATCTCTTTTTTGTACAGCTCATTTCCACAATGGTGCATTCATTTTTAAAGCAGCAAATAGAGAACGACCCAGCCCTGTGCATCCCAGGCTGCAATGCATTAGTGTTTATAATTCGTACATCTCATCATGATCAAGGTTCATGTCAGTGTCTTGACTGATGAATGCCCCCACGCCATGTAATCACTAATGTTATGTTTTGCCTGGACAACCCAGTATGCACCTACATAATGCTATGATACAGTCAAGCAGCTTCACATTGTGCAGACCCCATTGCCAAACCTGGGACAGATCCTCAGCGATAATAATATAGCCATATGGAGGGGGGGGCATCACCCAATCACCATCATACGTTGCAGCATAGTGTGTAAACATCTGTGATTGAACAGTATACCAATCCAAGGCAGCTTATAAACCTGGAACCTCTGTGCATACATGCCTATTGACTTTAGAAGTTTAAACACACACATAGAGATGCATATCGACATATGTGTGTTCAGACCAATTGAGTTTCAAATGTCTTACTTTCAAACACAGGTAATGCCAAAAAAAAATCGTTTTTAAACCTCCTTTTCAATTGGTGAAATAAACACGCACCCACTACAAATGACACAGGGAAAGTGTTAACATAACCAGAAAAGCTTGAGCAGGTTTCAAATATGTTTTTCTCTGCAGACTATACTGTATACTGCATGAAGACATAGAAAATATTTTACTTCTATTTTGTGTTGCTCTTACAGGCATGAGTCTGTGAAAAAATTGTTTCTAGTTTAATTCCAAAATGAGTACGCGCCGAAGGGACATTTTAAGCTATCCTCATTTTATTATGAATTAAACAATGCATGAATAAAAAACATAGCATGTCTATTTGGTAAGCACAATGTATTATTTTGAAGAGATTTATTGCACCATATAACTTATAAAAACTGTATTTACATTCTCTCGCAAAACACATCTTTGGAATTTGTAGCAATTCATTAAACAGTTCTTATGTTATATAATCCTTGTATTCTTTATTTTATATAGAAAAAGGTGCCAAATTTGCTTTTTTCAAAAACCAACTTGTACTCACAAATCATGTTCATTGTGAAATATACACTTTTATTTTAAATTCATTCAGTTTCTAATAGAAAAACCTCACAATTTTAAAAAAACGTATTTTTTTCTTATTCTTTTTAAGTTTAGAACTCTATATCCAGGTCAGAAATATCAACACTTACTACACATAAATGCACAGTACACAAAAACTATGACCATTTCAGTGCTTCAAAAAGAATCCTAATAAGAATTACCCTTACAAGGATATAAGTGGTCGTTTATGGAAGTCAAGTTGACAACAGGATCCCCTGATAAATGTCTGACATTAATAGGTCTTTAGACAGAAACATATTGGGCTAAATGAAAACACAACAAACAGTTTGACGTTTTATTTTGAAATGTTGGTGTTGTTGGGTTTTTAGCAAAATGTTAAATGGTTTTTGTGTAATGTGCATTTATGTGTAGTAAGTGTTCGTATTTCTGACCTGGATATAGAGTTCTAAACTTAAAAAGAATAAGAAAAAGAAAAAAAGTTTTTTCTATTAAACTGAATGAATTTAAAATAAAAGTGTATATTTTATACTGAACATGATTTTGTGAGTACATGTTGGTTTGTGAAAAAAGCAAACTTGCCACCTTTTTCTATATACAATAAAGAATAGTCGAGTCTGATTTCCTTATATGCTTATATTGTAACATTGGGCCTCATTACGAGATTCGCGGTAATGGAAAAATGATGCCGGTAAGGGAATACCGGCATCGCATACCGCTCCGCCTATTACGAATCGACAACCCAGTATCAGCGCCACCGCTAAAACCGTGCTCCTCCGTACCGGCATGCGCGTGGGCACGTGTCCCTTGGGGCCGGCAATACCGGATGCCACTAACAGGAGGACATCACAAGTGATGCGAACATGCATCTACCGGCATCCAGAAGGCGGTAATAAGGGATACAGCGATGCCGGCATCACCGGCATAGCGGATCACCTGCTAATAGCAATGTGCTGTGTTCCCAACTGCCACAGGTGCACACAATCAGCACAGGTGGAGGAAATGAGTCTGGTTCAGCACAAAAGGAGCGCACCCACACACCACACCCCTTCCCACACCAAAATGATCCCACTTGTAGTTGCGATATTGGGGCTGGAGGACATGCTTGCATTGCTACACCATGAGCAACAACTACAACAGGCACTACATAGGAGACGCAGGAGGAGAAGGAGGGTGAGACAGGTCTAGCAAGTCCCACCAGTGCAGCCAGTGGTACCACGCAGGCAGCCTCCAATCCCTCGCATCAGAGCCAGTCCTTTCAACCTAACCCCTGAGCAGATCCACACCCTGTACCGCCTGGACCGGGACACCATCACCACCATTGTCGACATAATACACAACGACATTGTCAGCCTGATTGAAATCCCCACCGCCATCCCCCCTCTACTGAAGGTAGTGTCTGTGCTCCACTTCCTGGCCACAGGCACCTACCAGGACACAGTGGGGCAGATGCATGTCATATCACAACCTTTTTTTTCACGCATGCTGAACCAAGTGGTGGATGCCCTCCTGAAGCGCTCAAGCGAGTACATATCTCTACTCGGACTGCCCAGGAGATCTTTGACACTAAAATGGGCTTCCATGCATTGGCAGCCATGCCAGATTGTATTGGTGCCCTTGACTGCACCCATGTGGAATTGGTGGTCCCACATGCCATGCAGGTGGCGGACAGCAATCGTAAGCTATACCACGACGACAATGTGCAGATGGTATGTGACTCCAGCAAGTTCATCACACATTGTTGTGCCCGATATCCCGGATCAACTCATGATTCAATGGTCCTGCGGAACTCCACGATACCACACTACATGGAGCGACATGCTGGATGACGTGCCTGGCTGCTTGGTAAGTTGCATGACAGACACATGGCAGTGTAATGGTGGGGAGATGCACAAACTACCCGGGTGAGATTGGGGTGGTGACTGGACAATGCCCATACGGCAAAACACTGTGCCTCAAAACATCCCAAACTGAACATGACACCTAAACCTCATAGAAATGATGGAAGCTGCACACCAATGCCAATATGCCAGACTTGCAACCAGCCCATACCCCTCAACACGTACACTGCACATCATCAGACCGTACCCTCTGTAACACAATGCAGCAACATGCTGTGAGTATGCACAATTTAAATGACCGCATCAAAACACAACACAGAACATGCATCCATGAGTGAGCACAAATCAATCCCACCAAGGGAATACACTGATTGTCACTGGGCCACCACCACATTAGCGATGCATGTCACCATGGGAATATTAAGCCATGAATGAGAAATCATGATGAAACTTGTGCCAATGCTGCTAGTAAAAATACATACGATTCACTGCACATCACATAGATGATAGCAAATACAGCGGTAGGCATCCACAGTGCATTGAACACCAGCAAGGAAGTGGACACCCTGCATCATCTGGACAATGCAACCCACACCTGTAGACCATGGAACAGCACACATTGTGGAAAATTAAAATATGTGCATACATCCAGGGACATGTACATGTGAACTACAAATATCTGCAGGCATGAGAGTGATAAGCACAGGTAGTAATTGACTCACACATACCTTATTTTGCTCCCATGCAGATAATGCTGGCTATCCCTTGAAGCCGTGGCTCCTCACCCATGTCCGAAACCCACAGAACAGGCACGAAGAGGACTACAATCGTACCCATACCTGTAACCATGTGGTGATCGAGCAGACCTTTGGCCTGTTGAAGGCATCAGCAGGTCGGGTGGGGCACTCATGTACAGACATGAGAAGGTGGCCAAGATCATCCTGGCATGTGCCATGCTGCACAACATGTGCATCCGACAGAACGTGCCTCTGCCCCCTGACATTGAACAGCAACCACCAGGTGAGGATGAAGATGATGAAGAAGAAGGGGGTGCACATCAGCCAGGTGGTGATGCACAGGAGGGACGTGCTGTGCGCCAGTCTGTGATAGGCCAATATTTCTAAGACACATGGATGTAGAGGGTGCCATGAATGTGGGACTCTGGGCACTGGGTGTGGGGGTACATGGACACTGTGCACTGTAAACCAATAAAGCACACATACACAATAAGTAATGTCCAGTTATGTGATTATTTTGTGCACAACGGGTGTATTAAACATGTGATATATTCAAAGTGCAATCTCCTTCCAACTCCCCCACACACCCCCACCTGCCTCTCCCTCCCCCTCCCCCACAAAACCATCCCCAGCCCCCCCTCCACAACTCCCCCACACACCCCGTCCCCCATTCCCCTCTCCCCACAACTCCCCCACACACCCCCTCCACCCGTCCACCCACAACTCCCCCACATACCCCTCCACCCTCCCCCTCAACTTCCCCACACATGGTGTGCAATAGTCACATGCAACATGGGTCTTAATTAGTCTGCACATGCAGGCTGCCCCTGCTACTTGTGTCAGTGCGCCACATGGTGCGTGAAGACCGACGCAGGGGGCTCGTCTGGGTGGAGCTGGCCGATGACGCCGTGCCCGCACGCTCCACTGTCGGGGCAGGACGCTGAGCCTCCAAGGCATCGGCAATCCTGGCCAGGACCTGCCTCACCGCAGACAGCTCCTCACAAATGCGCTTGGTGCTTGCCTCCATGGCCCCTGTCATGGCCGCAGTGTTCTCATGGGCCTCCTGCCTTGTCAGGGCACCATCAGAAGCATACTGCTTCACAAGCCCTGTGAGATCCTGCTGACGCCCCTCCATCTATGTCATGTGCCACTCTCCATCCCGGATGCCCGTTGAGGTGGATGGGACATCTGCTGAGGGGCCCAATGCAGGTGTGTCCTTGATGGGGCTCCAGGCCTCTGGTATTGCCTCTCCTCCTGACTGGTTGAGTGTGGTGCTGTTGGGGGTGCTCTGTGGGGTGTGCTGGGGTGTTTTCCCAGGACTGGGTGTGCCTGCCACATCCATGGACAGATTGTCGTCCTCGGGGAGACATACCTCAGCCTGGCACTGTCCTTCATCCCCACTCTGAGGCGCTGTGGCAGCTGCCTCCCCTATGGAGCTGTTTGCAACAGACAGGGTCCCATCTGCTACTGCCTTGGTATCAGTGGATTCCACCACTTTAGCCACTGTTGGTTTAGCGGCAGTAATTTGCCGCCCCGGTGCTTTGGGATCCAGTGCTGGCTTTGCCTTGGGTGGCTGTTGTTGCTTGCCTAGGCCCTTAGATGTGGATGGCCTGTTGCTCTCATCCCTGCCCCCGGCTTTTTGGTTGGTGTCGTGACCTGTGCAGCGGTGTCCTTGGCATCGCTGTTGGAATCTGAGCCTGTGGGGGACCGAGAGAGGTACGGCATCAGTGATGGTTGTACATGCATCATGCATACATTAGCATTAGTGCAGTTCTACGCATGTGATGATTTGCTGTCTTGGAGTTGTGACATACAAGTTGCTTGCTATATGGGGGTTATTCAGGCATACATCTGGTTCGCACATGTGTAAGGTGGTGTATGCTGTGTGACATGCTTTTGTGTTGTGGACTGCGTTCAGTGTGACACATGCTGTTTCTGTTTGTGGGGTGTGCCTCAGGTATGGCACTGGCATGCTGCATGCATGTTGATGTGACGGTGCTGGGGCCAGCATCCAGGCAGACATGTGTGCATGTGCGTGTGATGGCCCACGCATTGGCTTATGTCACTGTCACATTTATTGCCCATCATCATGCTTTGTATTCCAGTGGTTTGTGTGGACACTCACCTCCATCTGCCGATGACGGGACTCCGCGTTCCATGTCTCCCACTCCCTCAATGGCCTCCATGCCAATCGCGCTGGCACATGTTTCCTCCCATTGGGTCAGCTTTATGGGGGAGTTGAACCTTCCGCCTGTAGCCAGACCCTGGCTTCAATTCGCAGATAGGATATTGCGCACATGGAGGCGCAGGTATTCCCACCTTTTTGTAACATCTTTCACGGTGCGGGGGTGGTGCTGACTTCACTGACCTTTTGGGCCACTTCCTCCCATATTTCTTTTATTTTTAGCTGGGCCGGTTGCCTGAGGTCTGCTGCGAATACCACTTCTCCATTCTGGGCCAGAGTGTCTGCTAGCATATTTAACTCATCCTCCGAGAAGCCCCCCTTTCGCTGGCAGGAGGCACCTTTTTTGATGGCCTTGGTCATTGTGCTGCAGATGTAGCTGGTGGTGTGTCGATCCAGAACCTGTGTCTGGAGGATTGCAATGGATTGTGTTTTTCAAGATGGCCGCCGTTGCATTTCCCGTTCCGGCGTGAAGACGTTACTTCCGGTTACGGTATTGCCGGGCACTGTGTTGCCGGTTATTGCCGGTGCCCGTTATTGCTGGTGCCCGTTATTTCGGGGTGGACAAAGGCGGAGGAGGTGTCAGCGCTTTGCATGATGCCGCTAACGGGGGTTTTGGGGTCATTAACACCATGCCGGTACAGACGGTAACAGCATGCCGCTATGCGCGTGCACGCATTCTCATAAACGGCCGCTGTTAGCTGCTTCACTGCTACCCGGAGGCGGTATTGCCTCCATGCCGGTAAGGGTTGGTTTTTACCGCAAATCTCATAATGAGGCCCATTGGCTTGGTTTCCCCGGACAGTAGAAGTCAGTAGGTCGACGCAATAGACCTTGTTTAGGGGACCTTTTTAGAGTTACCTGTATTGAATTGGTATATAATCCTTGTAAACATGAATTTTGAAAATCTGCCATCATGCCAATCTGATCGCATGAAAGAAAAATGTGCTTGGTCATGGATCAGAGTCATGCGAAGCATATACTAATTGGCTGCAACTATAGTGACCAGGGTGTATATGCTTTAACATAAAGTTCTTAAGTAAACATATTTGCAAATCCCGTTATTCAATAGGACACTGAGCCTCATGGTGAAATGCAACTGATAAGTCTGTCATGGGATGAAAACAGTCCCTTTGAGGTGTTACCAAGATGAATGACAATTGCAATGTTAACTAAATTGCAAAATCCCATGTTATCCTATAGACCAAAGATCTAAGCACTATGGGCAGCTGAGCAAAACTACTGATTAAATGAATTGCACCCACTAGGTAGGATTGGCTGACCAAGAAATAAGGGTGATTCAGATGAGCCTAAGGTGGGTTCATGCTCTGTATAACTAGCTGCACAGGACATCAGCGTTACATAGACCACAGAGGCACATGGAGTCTACATTCCTGAAGAAGGCCAAGACCCACACAAAGGCCCCTGACTGGCCGCTGGGACATCTGTTCCTGCTGCCTGCACAGCATGATGGTCGCTGGCAGTGACCCCTGCGCTCAATGACCATGTCTAATCTGCCTTGCACTGCACCGGTAAGCACCCTGGATCGCCCTGTGCTCCTGTCAATCACCTACTCACGATCTTGCCACTGACCTATATCCCTCCACTGGCCCCTCTGCCTTTGGTTGCCTGGTTGCATCATGCCTCCCTTCCCCCAGCTTAACTGCAAACTATAATTTCTGGACTACCTGTATTAAGTATCTTGTTGTGCTTTAAACTCACACCTTTATCCTTCCTGCTGCTTTTTAGTGCCTTGCTCAAAATTCGTATTTATGTGTGTTTTTAAATCTGCGCACTCTCCATTTTGTGCTGCATTTTAGTGCTTTATTGGAAATCCAAATTTGGGTGTGCTTTTAAATCTGTACACTCTCCATGTTGTGCTGCATTTTAGTGCTTCATTTAAATTGGAATTTAGGTGTGCTTTTCAATCTGTGCACTCTCCATTTTGTGCTGCATTTTAAGCAGCACACCTCCTTCTTCTGTGCCTGCCTGGCTGCTAGGCCACATGGTGAGTTTTTGTGCATTGTGTATCTCCCTTGTTTGTCTCTCTCCCCCGCTACTTCCATGGCACTCACTATCTCTCCTATCTATACCAACTGCAACTCTATCACCTATCCTACCTCTCTCTCAAAGTCTGGAAGAAAAAACTGAAAAAAGCTCTCCTGAAATCTAACCCAAGCCTACCTATTGCTTACACCTATGTCAATGCTACTTCCAGGCAGACTATTGCAGACGTTCTCTTTTCTGTTCCCTCCCCTGACCTATGGACCCCCCATCTGGTCTTCAATCTCTACCCTTTCTCTTCCGCACCCAATAATGGTGGCACTCGGTGGGAAGTACTCCTGGCATACTTCTCATCCTCTAGGTGTATCATTAATGTCAATCACAATGGCACTATCATGGCCCAAGGTTCTCAACCTACTCTTCTCCTTCTCGATCGGTGCCTGCCTTCTCTCATAAACATCCTCCTTTTCCTGCCACTCCTCCTTCTTCCTCTCCTCTCACCTCTCCACTGAAACGAGTACCACACCACCGTACACCCCTCAGAAAACCTTCAGAGCTGGTAACCAGCTTCTCTTAGCTACCTTGAATGCTCGCCCTGCTGTCAAACATTTCTCTGACATCTGTCTACTTCCTGAAGACTTTGACCTATATTTCCTCGCTCTTACCGAGACGTGTGTCAATGCCGGCTCTGTCACTGCTCTTGACACTCTTCTTCCTGAGGGCTATAAAATCCTCTCCAAACCCAGACCCAACAGGCACGGAGGTGGAGTGGCCCTGATTTTCCCTGAGTGGGTCCTTGCTCCTATCATACCTTCTCAGTCCTATTCCTCTATTGAATGCATCATATATAGACTTGGGGTCTTGCCCACTTTCTCTCTCACCCTCACCACCATCTATAGCCCCCCTGGCCCTATCTCCCTCTTTGAATGGGCTGACCTTGCCTCCTCCCTCTCAACCTCTTCTTCCAAACTAGTCCTCCTTGGTGTTTTCAATATCCACCTCAACTCAACTGAATCATCCACCTCACAGTTCTGTGCCCTCTATGACTCCCTCTCTCTCAATATTCTTCCTTCTGGACCAACCCACTCAGCCAAACACACTCTGAATGCCCTCATCTCTGAAGATATCCCTATCTCTAATCCAGTCACCACCCCCCTTTCCTGATATGACCTCTCTCTCTTCTCCTCTTGCCTGGGGCCCCCTGTCCCCCTATCCGAGCCCCCCCAACACTGCCAGCCTCCTTCGCCATCATCCAATCGATGAAGAGAGTGTTAGTTGTATTTGTATTTGTATTTGTATTTTGCATTTGTAATGCGCCGACAGCCCGCAGGTATCAGGGCGCAGAGAGGCAAAGCCAAAAAGGAATGGGTAGACACTCAGATGGAGGGTGGGAGGCAGTTACATTGAGGAATTACTTGAACAAGTGTGTCTTCAAGTTTTTCCTAAAGATTTTGTGATTGGGTTCTACTCGCATTGTCACTGGGAGGTTGTTCCATTGCCGGGCTGCCTGGACCGGGAAAGATTTCCCAGCACCCTGGACTCGGATTCCCGATGGTACCAGTAACTTGCCTGATGCTTGGGATCTCAGGACCCTGTTGGGGATGTAGCGAATGAACTTGGATCTGAGGTAAGATGGTGCTGCTCCGTAGAGACATCTATGCACCAGCGTCATGGATTTAAAGAGGATTCTCTCTTCGACCCTGAGCCAATGAAGAGCTCTTCTGCTCTCTGTGACATGGTCTCTTCTGTTAATCCTTTTTACGGGCCAGACTGCATTATTGTCCACTATCTGGCATTTCTTGATACATTTTTTAGATGCTCCCCGCAATAATGAGTTGCCGTAATCAAGGCGCGCCAGTATGATGGCCCTGGCTATCGTGGCCCCGTTGTTCTCATTGAGGAGCGGGCCGATGGCTTTCAGGAGCCTTGTGTAATAGGTATTATTTTTATAGAGGTAGTTTGTCTGAGCCTCAGTCCCCAGGGTGGATTCCATCATCATTCTGAGCGTTTTTACATGGGAGACTACTTTAAAACAAGAGTCTTTGACCACAAACTCCTCATATTCTGTTCCAAGCTTGTCCCTCGCCTTGCTGGAGCCAAAAATCATTAGGTCTGTTTTTTTGCTATTTAAGCACATCCAGTTTTCTTCCATACATTTATCGATCAGGTCGTACAAAGTCGTGATCTTATTCTTGTCGGTTAGGTAGTCGCCCTCCAGTTCTAACACTAACTGTGTGTCAGCAGCGTAATTGGTCAAATAAATGCGATGAATTCTAAAAGGACACACAGATATTTCAAAAAGAGGTTGAACAGGAGGGGGGATATACTAGCTCCTTGAGGGAGCCTTGCACTAATGGGGATAGGAGTTGAGAAATTCTAGCTACTCAATCTGTGAGGAATAATGCCAACCAGGCATGGGTCGCTTTAGAGCATCCAGCTGTTTCCTCCAGTACCTGTTGTAGTAATGGGTGATCCACAAGATCAAAAGCTGCACTTAGGTCCAGAAGTATTAGAATGCCTGTCTCACCCTTGTCCATTATAGAGAGCATTTGTAATTACAAGTCTAGCATTGCGGTTTCCGTGCTATGAGCAGCACGGAAACCCAACTGCTGCTCATGCAGAATGTTGTTGGCTTCAACATGTGCCTGCAATTGTTCTGTGGCAATTTTGTCCATCATTTTCAGGATAAAATTAGTATTAATGATTGGGCGCATATTGCCAGGGTCCTTAGGGTCCAGTCCAGGTTTTATTTAGCAATGGTGTGATGGTCACCTTCTTTATGGCTTGATGAATCATGCCATCGTGGAAGGAGGCATTGATTATTTTAGACAACACTGGGCCAAAAAAATCCTTATTTTCTAGAATTAATTTAGGAGGGATTACATTTTCTGGACAGGAGGACGGTTTCCTCCTGGCTAGCACCTTCACCAGCTCAAGTTATCTGACTTATACGGCTGTAGTTTGGCCACGTTGGGGAGATTGCTTCCACCTTCATCCCCCCTGCCACCACCCTCACCTCAGACTCTCCCTCTGAGTCTGTCCTTGCTAACCTACACCTCTCCATATCTATCTCCCTTGATATCCTTGCCCCTGTCATGAGTATCTGCCTTAAACCTGCCTCCAAGAACAATGGGTGGTCTGACTCCGATCTGCATCTCTGAAACGCAAGTGCAGAGTTGCTGATCGGAAGTGGCAGACCTTGGGTTACCCTCTGACAAACTGGCCTGCCACCTGCTCCAAAGGCAATATCGTTTCTCTATCCACTCCAAGAAGCAGGCACACATCCAAGCTCACATCTCTAGAGCCAAAAACAATAGGACCAGGCTTTTCAAAATCTGCAAGGAAATTGCTAATCCAGATGCAGTCTCCACCTCTCTCCTTCCTTCCTAGGCTCTCTGCACTACTTTCAACTCCAATTTCACAACAAAAACACAGGACATCCTGTCTTCAATTTCTTGCGCCTCTTCCCCTACCTCCCCTTGCCCCTCGCATTCTACCCCTGCATACTCCTCCCTGCTGCCGATGGCATGGGACAAGATCTCCAAAGTTGTTCAGTCTATGAAGGTCTCCTCCAAACAAGTGTTCCCCTGCTCTTCTAGAACCGTTAAGGACAAATCTCCTCTCTCACCCCGACTCTCGCTGACTTCTGCAACCACTCCTTCGCCAGTGGCTCTTTCTATCAACCAAGCACTCCCTTGTGCACCCTCTCTTAAAAAATCTGTTTGCTGACCCGTCTTGCCTGGCTAACTATTGCCCTATCTCCACTACCCCCTTCCTGGTTACACCTTTGGAGAAGTTGGTCCTCCCCCAGCTGACCCTCCACACTGAATATGTCGTTTGCCTCCATGACCAACAGTCTCGATTTAGGGCATCCAGAGGCCCAGAAACTGCTGTCCTGAACACCCATTAAGTCATGCTCGCAAACCTCAACTCTAACTCTGCTGTTCTTCTCTTTCTCCTGGACATTTCCTCTGTCTTTGAAACAGTCAACCATTCTATCCTCATAAAACAACTCTGTGATACCTTCAGCATCACTGACCGGGCACTGGATTGGCTGACCTCTTTCCTCGCTAAACCACCCCTCCCAGTTGCAACTGGGCCCCTTCTCCTCCACTACTACACGTTTTTACCTGTAGCGTCCCCCTGGCTCTATCCTATCACCATGGCTTTTCAATATCTACCTCGACGCTCTGGCTCACCTGAGCTCCTCCTTCTCTCCTAATTTCCAGTGCTATGCTGATGACACAAAGCTTTCCTTCAAACTTCCCTCTACCACCTCCTCTTCCTCCTCTCTCGTTCCCGATTGTCCGCCATTCAGGCATGTTGTGCAGCTAACGATCTCTGTCTTAATGCCAGCAAGATGTAAATCCTCCTCATTTGGAGACCTGCGTCCTCCTTTACTCTGTTGTGAAGGAGGGACGATTGTTGTAAACCTCCAAGTGCTTTTGGATGAGGCAGAGGCCTGGAAGTGTGCAGTAGGGGCTTGCCGAGGTTACAGGGGGCAGTGGCGTGTCGGCAGGGGCTATAGTGCATGCTTTGGCTTCAGAGTTGATTGGGAATCAAGTGCCATCTCAGATATTAGCCGACATATTCAAATCGAGGCATAGCTTTGCGTGACAGCCAGGCTGCATGCCCGAGCAACACACATAGAAATAAGTGTATTCATACAGGAAAAGGTTGTAGCTTAGACACTGGGAGAAAGGCCAGAGCTGCAGAGATCCATAGACCCTTCATTGTCTGATGTTGCATGTATTCTAGATTACACTGCATACACCAGTCCCTTGTTGCAGGGCATCAAAGAGACTCAGACAAAAGACCATAAGATTGCATGAACAGAAGACATGCTTACCAGCTTCACTGATTTGAACGAGGTCCTTTCCATTGCCCCAGTCCTAGCTATGCCTGATTAAACCCAAGTATGATCTGTTTTCCCATTCCAGTGGTCAATTGATGACTGCAGTACTTACACAAAAGAGCACAATGAGACACAAGCCATTGGCCTACTACAGCGGAGTTCTGGATTCTGTGATGCAAGGCCAGTTCGTAGGTGAACAAGTGCTTGCTGCAGCTGCTTTTGCGATTGAGAAAAGCTCCACAATTGTCATGGGGTGTTCTGTAACACTGTACCTGGAGCACCCTGTGTTTGCCATCTTGGAACGCTCCAAATCAGCTCTTACTACACAATGGGCATCCAAGTATGAGATCATCCTGTCCAGCCCAAACATTCATATAATGAGGTGCAAAACTGTTAATCCTGCCACCTTTTTGACAGAATCATGCACAGAGGAAGATCTTATGGTGCACGACTGTGTGACGTTTGAGGGAGAAGAGGACGACATTCCAAAAGTGAGGACAGCCCACTCGAGCGAGGGAGGTGCTTCTCATTGACGGGTCAGCAACTATTGACCAGGGAACAGGTTTGATGCATACTGGAGAAGCAGTGGTCCACCTAGATGATGGGATATATGAGGTTTTTGGTACAGAAACCCATGCACTAGTCAGCCCAAGCAGCAGAACCTATAGCACGTATTGAGGCGCTTCTAGCATCTCAAGAGTGCTTTGTCACCTACTATTCTGATTCGGCTTACGTCACCACCACAGTACATGCAGGCCTTTCCTGTTCGAAGAGAAGGGGTGGGTTTTAGGAGGTCTGACTGACCATATTAACAACACAGATGAGGTCTCACTCAGTAATGCTGCCACGGATGCGGCGGCCAAGCAAGCAGCGTATTTACCGTGCCAAGTGTTTCTGAGAACCCAGTGGTAGCGCAGAGCAGAGAACAGCTGCCAGTCTCCTGTAATTCCCTACTGATTGCACAACTGACTGAGTTGCAGGGATGGACTCTGCAGGAGAATAAAGATCTATGGTTAAAAAGACGATGCAATCAGTCGACTACAGATTTATTGTGGCAACAAGAAACATCGGGCAAAGCAGTTATGCCACACAAATTGCTCCTGGTCGCATTCAACCAGCTCCATCATCCTCCCCAAGTGTTGAAACAACATATTGCTGCAGATATACAGGACTGGTTTGTCCCAATCTGCAGAAGGCAGTAATTAAAATGGTTATTAACGGTACTTCCTGTCAGACTTAAGAGCCCTGGTCTCAGCCTGAGAACAATCCAAGGTACACTGCCCCGCCCTACTGGACCCTTACGCAAGTAACATATTGACTACTTGGACATGGGCGAAAGGTGTAACGAGTCTCGCTACATAATTGTAGTTGTGTGTCCTTTCTCACGGTGGGTGGAGGCTGGTCTTTGTGCACAACCCGATACAAAATGTGCAGCCAAGTTCTTGGTCAGAGAGGTTTTTCCCTGGGTGGGGCGTGTACAAAGTACTAAGGTCTGACAATTGCATGCACTTTTTCAATGAGATCACAGCATTATGGGGCACCAAGCATCAGATGTGTACAATTTACCACACCCAGGCCAGAGGAGTTGTGGAAAAGATAAATGGCCTTCTGAGAAGCAAATTATCAAAGCTTTGCACCACGTTTAAGAAGAACTGGGTGCACTGCTTGCCCCTTGCTCTGTTTAGAATGTGCACGTAACCCTGTAAGGATCACCACTCATCACCGCATGAGGTTGTAACGGGCAGCGTATGCACATGCCCCGATCTCCAATCAGGAGAGCATCTGATGCTCACAGAGCTGTGTCTATTCTAGGGAACAAATCTGGAAGTAACTTACATGCCTTAACAAAAGCCAAAACATGTATCCCTCAACAGATAGTGCCACCAAGGACTGAAGAGACACCCAGTGCTGCACCTGATGTTCTACCAATGTCACTTAATCTCCAGCTCTTCACTGGTGACCCTGTCTATGTGAAGAACTTTGTCCGCCGGTGGAGTGAGCCTAGATATAACAGCTCCTTTGAGGTTGTCTCTGCCGTCCCACCCTTGCAGTGCAAGTTCATGAGTTGCAGTGCTGGGTGCACCTGTCTGATGTTCGCATAGCTCCCCAGGCCACACCACCCATCCAGGTTTAGTAAAATGATACAGGTTCAAGCTGAGTACTGCACTCTGACCCTCTCCTCCTAGTTGTTATTACTGAATAAGAAAATTAAACTGCATACTGACTGCTGCTTCCTTCCCGGGTGTTCTTGATTTTATTTTTTGAAGGTCCTACAGCCAACCTACCTCTGTGACACACAAAAAACGCTGCTATGCACTATTTATACAAAAGAGCTCTCTATCCCTCTATTTTATATACTCTGCAATGGATGTACACAGGTCTAACAACTCCATTTACAAAAAGCAACATTCTAATTTTCAGGAATATTCTCTTATAACAGTGTTTTCTTCCATGTATATATGTGTTATGCACTGGTTAGCTGGTCTATTTGCTATTTCTATGTTTGGATTAGGAATATATCTAGGGTGTAGTTTTATATGGGGTGGTCATATAAAAGGGGGGATAAGAAATGCAACCATTACTAATGGATCTTTTATTAATGGCTCTTTGGGTTCTTTAACACATGACAATGTTTAAATCTAGCTGAAATGAATAATACAGCGGCTGCAGTCCATGTTACACAGCCTAATGCATCTGTTAATGATACACGTGTCACCCAGCAACGTATGGGAAAGCTTGCAAATCTACTCATGTCAGTGCCTAGCAGTGTAATGATGAAGGCCTCAATTGGTGTACAGGAGGCACTTTGTGGAACAAAAATAGCGCAGTTCAAACTGATGACACAGACAATCAACAGATGGTTGCAACAGAGCAACGTCTTCACCCCCGAGGCACAACCACATTTCCCCCACCTGACCTCGAGAATTACACTGAACACTGGGTAGATTTAGCATGGGATGGACTGATGACATGTACTCCCAAGCAATACGTACAAGCAGGGGAATATTTACAGTGAGTTTGCAGGGCATGGGTACCAAAGGAAGGGTCACCTCTATACTTGGAAGCTGAAAGATTGGAAAAGGAAAGAATGATAAAGGAGGATGAGAAGCTCACCTGGGAGTTTGTTAATGTAGTAGCAACGAAAGGAGCGACATTCGTCTCAGACCTCCAAGCACTTTTGGATGAGTCAGTGGCCTAGAAGTGTGCAGTAGGGATGTGGGGAGGTTACAGGGACAAGGGGGTTTTGGCAGGGGCTATAGCGCAGGGAGGGCGGTGAATGCTTTGGCTTCAGAGTCCATTTGAAATCGAGGCCTAGCTTTGCGCTGCAGCCAGGGCCACAGGCCCGAGCCACACACATGGACATAAGTGTATGCATGCGGTAATAGGTTGTAGCTTGGGCACCAGTGAGAGAGGCCAGAACTGCAGATATCCATAGACCTTTCATTGTCTCATGTGGCCAGCATTCATATCCCAGAAGGAATGTGCCCTGCAAGGCCTGTAGGGGGCTGAGAGCTCTCTGCGAAAGCGATCCCACGAGAAGGAGGGCACGACACAAGCCTCCAACCTTCCCAGTCCCATCTCTGGGAAATAGCACCCAGGTGCCCCCTTCCCGAGACCCACAGCATTCCAAGGTGCCAATCAGTCCCAGACCACTGACCATAAAACTGTTAACTCTCCAATCGATCAGAAAAGGTCAGAAAACAGGGACCAGTTGCCTTCACCATAGGTCACATGGTGTGTGCTGTGAGGTGCCAGGAGAGGCAAAACAGGAAATCAAAAAAGAGGGTGGGCAGCTTTGGACGGGTGCTGATGTGTCTTGAATCGAGCTGTCGTCTGTTAGATGCAATGACCGCAAAGTATCCTCTTAGCCCTTCTCTGCAGTAGTAGGTGCACATTAGGTTAGAGATAGAGCATGTATTGTTTTTCTTTGCATAATGACCAATTAATTGTAGCTTCATGCCTGATGGCGCGCAAGGAGGAACCCACATGGAATAAGATGGACAGAAAGGGATGGGACCAAAGGCCTGGCATCCCTTATGGAGCAGGTAGCCTATGTATAGGGTCTCACCAACCAGTCGTTTGGATTTGTACATTACATAATTTACATCACTGATGATGCTGTGTGCCTTCATAAAGTGTTGCTCATACCGATTTTGCCAGAATGTTCCATGGCAGCAGAGTACTTTACTGGCGCATCTTTATTGTTGTGGAAATAAAAGCTTGTTCTCCTTGCAAGAGGTGTGCCGGGCCTTTTTCTCTAGTGGGTTGCATTTTTTCTGGTGTGATCGTGGAGGGGTTTCTCTACACCTCCTACCCACTGGCCACCCTCTCTGGGGCCTCTACGCCCACCATCCTGTGAGGCCAAAAACCATGGGGTCATCTTCGAATCCGCTCTCTCCTTCATCCCTCACATCATGGACCTTTCCAAGAAGGGCCACTTTCAGCTCCACCTCCTCAGAGGCATTCTCACTTTCCTCACCTTCCACCAGAAGCTCAATGTCTCCAGAGGTCTGGTCATCTCTAGGCTGGACTACTGCAACAACCTCTTTCTCAAACTCCCTCTTTCCTCCCTACACCCCCTCCAGCTAATCCAGAATAGGGCTGCAAAACCTATCCTTGGCCTCAAGTTAAGGGACCATATCTCTACACCCCTAAAATCTCTCCATTGGCTCCCAGTGGCTGCAGAGATCTAATTCAAGACCCTCTGAATCATCCATAAGGCTTTCTGGGGCCTGGGACCACGCTATCTCCAGATTTCCCTCCCCAAATACTCAGCTACAAGAGCCCTCTGCTCCTCTAATTCTAACTCTTTCATTGTCAAATGCATCTCCAAGCAGAGAGTGGGGAGAAAGTCTCTCTGCTTGGCGGTTGTCACCCTTTAGTACAGCCTCCTTGCCCCTCTCAGACTCGAGCTGGACCTACTCAAGTTCAGGAAACTGCTCAAAACTATGATTTTCTCTACCTCTTTCCCTTCCCTGATAATCGCCCCACTGCCGCTGAGACTGGTGGCCTGGTCCTCGTGAACCTCACAGTATACCAGGCCCTTCTACCCAGTTGATAACAGCACATCCCCCACCACTGCGCTGCCCCTGTTGGCCCGTACTTGGCAGCTCTACATCCCGCCTTGGGAGTCACCCGCACTAGCACTTAGTCTGAGGCCTCCTCCTTGGCACCCCTTGGCACTTACATCCAGGGCCCCCCACCAGCACTTATCCATTCCTTGCCCCCCCCACCCTCCCTATCCCCTGCACTTCTCTTCACTGCACTTGCATGTCCTAATACCACAAGGCCTAGTAGGACCACATCTGTATATTTAGTGTTTTGCCAATGTTTTTCTCTCCCCTGTTCCCTTCCCATTTAGCCTTGTGGTGCTTTGAAACACAATTCTGTTGTATAAGCGCCTACCAAATGCTCAATAAAATGAAATATAAATAAAATAAGCCAGATAGAGGAGTGCTGTAAGACCTAGCTGATTCACAAGCTAGACTGATTGAGTAATAGAAAGCAAGCAACACACTTTAATGCATTGGCCTTGTCAGTAGTTCTGCTTAAATGCCTAGAAATGGCATTTTACCATTTTTCCAAATTCTTTATTTTCATGATTGCATCAAACATGTGGAGGACAACTGCAGAACTGCTTTAGTATGAAGAAGCAAACAGGTTCAGACAGTACATCTGCTCATGGCCGTAAAATGTGCCACTTTTCCAATTTTTTTCCCAATTCACATTTTTTTGACAGTTTCAATATTTTGGGACTGACATATGCCATTTTTACATATTTTTTTGCTACCTAATTTCCATTCAATGGTTACAAATTTAAGAGGCACAATGGTGTATTTATTTAGGAAGTCTTTCAGCCATCCATATGCTAGTGATGTGCTGAGTTTATCATGATACAAGTTTCGACAGAACACCTAACACTAGACTGTGCTGCCCCTCAGATTTCTTCCGTCGTAATAAGAGATCCATCCATGCACAGAGGACAGAAGAGAGGAGTTCTTGCCAGGAATTAAACATGTTTACCTGTATTTTTTCAATCCATAACTTTAGATTGCTTTTATGTTGTTCTTAGTTAACTGCCCCAAGAAGTCATGGACTTTTGAAATAGTTTTTAACCCTTTACATTTAATCAGCTTTACAGGGGTTGGCAAGTATATCCTCAACTGCCACCCGGCTTGGCAATCCTGAAAGAACCACTATTCATTGTGGGTATAATTTTAAGTTTTACTGTGCCACAATAGCTACACACACGTTTCCGATTGGTTGTAGGTTGCACTCACATGTGAGAAGTGAATAGAAGAATGTGATGATGGGGCTCTTCAACTGTTTTACTGCTAATATTGGGAACTGTGTTTTGACTATATTGTTTGGACTTTTTGTCTCTGACTTCGAGTTTCGGTCTTCTATACGCTGGAAAATGTATGTGTTGCACTGTTTGGCAGCACTCTGAAGATGATCTGAAAATTTGACAAAACTTAGTTAACTGAGTAAAGTTCAATTAAAAAAAAAAAATCATTTATTATCTCTACAAGAGAATACATATACATACATGTGAAACAAGAGAGTCCATCTAATTTTTATCATACCCGCATGGGTAATATGAAGTGGTTCCTAGATGCTCGAGAGGTAGACTCACGACAATATTGCTTTGCTATAGTAAGCCTGTCAGGTGCTATGGGGTAGAGATCCAACTCTCTACAGAGCCTTGCTTCGGGTACAGCACTATTCTCTGCTTTAATGCCTGCCACAGCCCCGGATGAAGATTAAGACCACCTTTGGGGGGAAGTTAAGGCTCTGGCATGCAGATTTTGAGGAAAATCATGACATTAACACCTTAAACTCCCCTCATCTGTTCCGTTGCATTCCTCCTACATTCTGGAAGATCACAGAGCCACTGCATGCCACGCTTTTCTAGTCAGGTTGGCGAAGCACCTGCATACAGAAATTGAAGAGGTACCATTTCCTCTCACCTGGAACCACATTTCTCAGAAGAGTCATATTCTCGCTACATCATCTCATATCTCCTCTCCAGCATGACCTCACCATGCACGCACCAGCAGCTTTATTGTTGCAATGCCACCTCAGTCTTTGGAAGCCCCATATGTTCTAATCCCCATTGTGCTACATCCCCAGAAAGGCCTTTTTAGAATACAAAGTATGCCCTGCACCAGCACCATAATGCATAGTGTTAATCAATGAATGCAGGTATTCAAGCCCTATTTATTGGCTAACCATTTTGGAGACCCTTGAGCCCATCAACAACATTAAAACCTAAATATTCAGTTTAACAGGAATATCTCTGCTGGTGGCTTAATAAAGATATTCACCGTGGTTCTCCTATCTCCAATGGCATAATTGATATCTTGAAATGCAACACAAGTCAATGCAGTGAAACGTATTTGCTATATGCAGAACCCAAATAGGTGGTGGGGTCAGTACGTGGCTGTGCATCTCTCTATTGAGCATGAACATTTGGGTGCCACAAGGCGACCTGACTTTCATGCTCATTCTAACTTTGCAGGTATCCCGGCAGTAGAGCTGCCAGGATACCGGCAAATGTTGATACCGTTTCTGGCACTTGGTCCGTTGGCATTGCCGGCAGTGATGGTGTAAATCCCCATTCATGGAGTCCCATAGGACTCCATGGGGATTTGCCAGCAAATAAAGCCCTCATAACCGGCACCAGCATTGTCCGTGCCGGTACTGAGGGCTTTTATTGCTGGTAGGGCACCTGGCTTACCTCCAGCTGTTAGCTGGAGGTAACCCAAGTGCCCAACCGGCAGACCTCTGGTCGGCTGGGCCGATAAAGTATCCACAAATACCGGCACTTTTTTACCATACCGGCTGACCTAGATCGAGGCTGTTTATTTCTTTGCAAATAGTACTCACCCCACACCATAGGACAGACAAGACCAGTGAATTTCGTTTCATTACGTTAAAAGCAAATAGTAGGTAGGGGGACTGCAACTCACCCGACAGAAAGGCAAAGATGATATGGAATGTTGTAGGTTTTACAAGTGTGTGGTATGTGGAAAACCCAACAACTAGAGACTTTGGGGCTCATGATGAGTTTGCCAGTAAAACACTGGTAACACTGTTATGGCGGTATTACCATGCCGCCCAGGGCGACTGCTGGAAATACCACGCTTTACAAGACCTCGGCCGCGCACATACACCCCTGCCGGAAATTGTAATAGTGGTGTGACAGTATTACCAGCGTCGTCATCATTTTGCCAGTATTACCTGCAGAAATGTGCCGGCAATACTGATACCGTTACCCAAACTGCCGGAATTACCAGCACTGGAATTAGCATCATCACTGGAATAGGAAGCCTGCCGGTGGCCATCTTTAAATCTCAATTCACTTAGAATCTCCCATTTCATGCTGCCATCCACCATGACTGAAGCTTGGGAACATGTCTGGGAGAAAAAAGGCATGAGTCCCTGACGTCTGCCTGTGGAAACCAAAGTTCTCAGAGGCAGAGCTGACAGCACTGGTCGACACTGGGGTGCAGCATGCATAGACACTCTTTGGGGCTAACCACAGAAGGACCAGCAAGAAGAGGAAGACAGTCATCTGGAAGGAAGTGACAGAAAGGGTCATGGCCGTGGGCACTGTCCCACGCATGGAGATGTACTGCGATAAGCAGTGGGATGACCTCTGCCTGAGGGTCCGGAACTTCATCTTGACATACAGGAAGGAATCTTCCACCACAGGAGGAGGGACGGTGGCACCCCTCAACCTCAAGCCCTGGGAGGAGAGGTGCAGCTCCATCCTGCACCTGGAGGGAATAGAGGAGGTCAGAACAGCAGAGACAGGAGCTGGGACCAACAGTGAAGGTGATAAATACAACAATCCCCTTGCAAATGCAAATGTTGAGTCCAAATACATGCACCCCCAGCCAGAGAAACACCTAATGGGCAAGAGAACAGGACCAACACGTGTCAGTCACAGCAAATGGCCAGATTGTGCACACATGCCAGGGGATGAAGATAGATGTAGCCATGCACAAGCACTTTTGACAAAATGTACAGCCCCACACATGGACACAGGATGAACACCCATGTGTGCCAAGGGAGAACAGGACAAGAATCAAAGGCCAACTGCACACCCAACAACAATCCACCTTGACAGACCAACAGTCAATGTGCACTCCCACCACCAACATGTAGAAGCACATATCGGAGCCAACAGACCAAAGAATCTGCATGACAAGAGCAGGACACACAATGTACCATGAGTGTAATGCAAGCCCGCAGCCATGACTCCCAGAAGACTAACAGCATGCTCATCTCTCCCTAACAGGCACCCAGTCCTCCAACAGCGATGCACCTGGACAGTGATCATCAGGTCCAGCAGTTGCAGGCAGACCTGCGAAGGCCACACCACTCACCAGAAGGCCCAGGCAACAGGGCAGGGCTACTTGTTTGTCATGGACTCGATCAGCCCCATCACCTCCAGCTGCTTCTGCCCCACCACCATCACCACCATCCCCATCAACATCACCATCATCTCCACCCACTGCTGGAAGTGGCACATCAGCAGCGGTGCATGTGGCTCCACCATGGGCACAGAAGCCATCCTGGCAGGGTCACCACTGAAGGAGGTGGATGACAACATGTCCTGCCCATCACTGGGTTACAGTCCCACGGCACCAGAGAGCCCCCTCCACTGCCACTGTCCAGGATCTGTTCCCTTGATGCACGCCTGTGTGCATTTGAGAATCGCCACAGTGAACTCATTGTAATAGCACACCAGCAGCTGGCAGAGATGAGACTCATGCAGGAATGCATTCAGGCCTCCAGCCACAGGAGTGCCAGGTCTTGAGGCCATGCCACTGCCCATCTCCTCACCCTAGCCCAAAGAGTGTTTGAGGGCAATGAGATTGTCTAATTGGGCTCCCAGCATGGCAGCCTAAGCACCGCTCAAAGCGACCCAGGTCCCCAATGGAGTCTGCTAAGAGCCCCATGCCAAAGAAAGGCCACAAGTGACACTGAATACTGACTGCGTGCATCACTGGGTGTGTTTGGGGAAGAGGGACGGGGGAGTATTATCTCTAACACTACTGGCATCCAAGACTGATGCAGTGCATCATGAATACTCTCCCTCCTCCCAGTGGTTTCAACAAGACTAATAGCTGGGAAACTGCAAACACCAAAGTAGTTGATAGGAAACTTCCTTCCAACTGGGAAGAAATCGGGAAGGAGAACTGTGTTTACTTTGTGCATCAGGTGAAGGGAGACATCCTCCTGGTTAAACTTGGCTTGTTGGAACTGTTCTAAGAAGAGACTGCGTTCTCACATCAAGAGGAGAGAGTCATAATCTTGGGATCTTTGGTTTGGAGAAACTACTTTGAAGAAGAGACTATTGTTTGTTTGTTTTTCCATTCATCAGGTTGAGGGAGTCATCCTCCTGTTCATTTAGGTTATGTTTATAGTGATAGAGACAGAGTAGGAGTTTGGGACAGAGGTCAGACTTTGGAGTTATCCTGACAATAAGCACCTGAGTTTCAGTATTAGGTAGGGCTATTCCAATAGTGTAGGGTCAGTTAGGTGTTCTTTGAATATCATCAATAAATATCCTGAACATGCCACCTCTGTGTTTGACCCCTGCTTCTGACAACCTCTCACATATCATATGTATGTATTTCTTTATTTATTTATGTTTGGTGTTCTTTAACCATACATAGGGGACTACCCAACAAAATAAATCCAAAGGGAAGACAATAGCGTACAATACTGGCATAGAAGTCCATTCAAGGGTTCCATTGGAACACAGGGTAACATTTTTAATATGGTTGACTTGAAAAGACACTACACCCTGGACTGAACAGGACACGGAGCCTGCATACCAAAAGAATAGACTGTACTGGCACTACCGACAATCAAACCAACTACAGGAACACCACCTGCCTCTTTCTTGCTGTTATGTTAAAAAGGAAGAACTGTCAAATTGCAGAGTGTGACCGCATGTCAGACTCTTGAACTCATTTATTTTCAAAGCCAGATTTCATAATAGCAATGTGTGGCATATTTTCTTTCAGTCATTGTGCAAACCACAGAAAGTGTATCATAAATATATGTCCATCAATGCCCATCTTGAATGGGCATTGTGGCACACACAAACTTTCTTGGCCAAGCATATCCCTCCCGTGTGTGAAATCATGAGCCCAAAATATAAAACACAGGATATTATACATGTGAAAGACTGACCCAGAATTCAAGCAGTTATTTTGAAGGGAATACAGCAAGCCATTTAGTCAAAGGTTTATAATTGGATTTCTTCATATGTCCTTACACTGTTAATAGTATATGTAAAGATGATGTTATTACAGCAAAGTTGTATTCCAGTTAATGTGAGAATAAATATAAAGGGTCTTCCTTTATTCTGCCATGTTAGTAATTAATTACAAACTATATTGTTCGAAACTTAAAAATAGGAATGGAAATGCTATTGAATTTTGCTTTTGCTGTGTGATTTTACATTGAAAAGACCGGTCTGCATTGATAAATGAAGAATCTGTTCCCACTTGTAGGCATACTGAAGAGAACAAAGGTCTCCAGTCTAGTGGGAACTGGATAGAAAATAATTACATGTTATGGTCAGGCCGGATGGCTTTTAAGGCCACCCCGAGATGCTCCTTGTTTGCATTCAACACAGGCTTTCAAAACATGTAAGCTCTATAAAGGCTCTTCAGGCATTCGCTCGTGACACCAAGCTTTGCCTTCAAGGAATCTATTAATGTTTTACTTCACATCAACTCATAAATGAATCCATTAGCCCATGAAAGATTAACAGATAGGGTCACTGACATTTAGATGCACAGGACCAGCCATCGGCCTCGGAATAGGCAATGTTAAAGGTAATTGAAAATATGCACAACTAATGAAAAATTGTTTTGGATAGGATAACATGGAGAGGGAATAGTTAGTTAATGGGCCTCATTACGACTCAGGCGGTAAGGGGTTTACGGCAGCGTTAACAGCGCCGACCCTTACCGCCTGATTACGAGGTCCCCTAGCGCCATGGTGCTTTTAACACCTGCTTTTAGCAGGTGTTAAAATCCATGGCGCTAAGGGACCATGGAGTTAATTACGCCACCGTAATTTACGGTGGCGTAATTAATGCCTTCCCCACTCCCATTATGCCCTATGGGGCAAAAATGGGAATGGGGAAGGGTAAATGGGGATTGGGGACTTACCGCCCCGCCTAGGTCGGAATGGGGCGGTAAGTCTGCCAACCACCATGGCGTAAACGTAGTTTACGCCATGGTGGTAAAGTCACGGCCCAGGCGGTAACTTACCGCCTGGGTCGTAATGAGGCCCAATGTGTCTGCTTTATTATGAAGAACTGCTTCAATTGCACACCAAAGACATCCAAATACCTTTAGAAGAACATAAATCTCACTTAAAATGTTGGAAAGCTAAATTAAGAATTGCATTGTCTTGTAAGCACTGATTGATCTGAACTTTGGATATGTTGTAGATAAGAGTATGTGTTGACATTTTGGAAATTGCTAATAAATGGCAAAAACATGTACAATAATCAGAAAAATAAGAATGTACTCATATAATACAATACAATGTTTGCCTCAACGTGCAGAAACTACAAATGTAAGTTTTATCAAGGTAGTACCGATGAGTCTGAAATTAGAACATAACAACAAAACACAGCCCTTCCATCTTTTTGGTCAAGTGGAAAACAAACCACTCCTTTGTGACAGACCAGGGGTGGAATTAGTGGGAAATATAATGGGATGCCCAGAGGACAGAAAGATTAATTAATTACTATTGGGTAAGGAAGTGACAGGAGTGGAGCAAACGGGAGATTGCAGAGCAAAATAACTGATTCTTAGGAGATAGCAGACCAGTCTATTAAGAAAAGGAAGCCAGAGCAGCTCATACAGGAATGACCAGCCAGCACTTGGTGATTGATTCCAAAAAGGCCATCTGAGTTGAAGGTTTGTTGACAGGATGAAGTCTGGCTTACTTGGTCCTTAACTTGTTTTCCCCAAACAGAAGTTACATCTAAAAGGGTAAATCACCCCCAATCCCCACATTTACTTATTTGAAAACTGGGTAAAATCTGGGAAGATAAAAGGACTGGGAATGCAGAGTTGCGAGTTGCTGTTTGCCTTTAAATGGGTTACCACCTAGCCCTATATGTTAGCTGGTTCTGCCTATATGTCAAGTGGCTTCTACATAGCTAAAACATTCACCACCTGACACCCACATAGGGGAAGTTGGTACCTAGATATGCTTGAATGTAATTGATGTCAATTTCTCCAGCACTATACTTGTCCTGAAGCCATAGAAAATCAAATGCTTTAACTATACTTGCATTATGTGAAATAAATAATTGAAAAGTTAAGGATATTTACAAAGAGGTGCTAGTAAAGTAGGAACGTCAGTATGTCTAGTGTTCATTATAATACAGCATATATATATGGAGAATGTTGTGATTGAAAGTGGATACCTTTGTGGACATATAAAAGTTAGATTCATATAGGCAGGTAACATTTTGTTTTGTATAACTTTATATGTACCAAATTGTAGTGGGCTCCAGGGTAAAGCTTGCGACTGACTTGGTTTCAGTTGATTCAATTTATTTATTTACATTTCGATTTTTACCTACCTCACTGTCTGTTATTTTCCCGGAATTGTGGGGTGTGTGTGATTGTATAAATGTGGGTTGTTGATCGGTGTGTCACATTTATGTAAACCACAAGCCAGAAATTATACAAAAATACATTCGAGGCCATACATCAGCATGCAGCAGAATTGATTCTGGGTCGCTCTTGACCTGTCAATAAGTTATCTTCAAGTAAAAACCTGAAAACGACTTTCATCTGACAAGAATTGAACAGCTAGCCAGATTCGGTGGAACTGTACCCATTGCAGAATGGACCAGCCACTATCTGCTACCTCAATAGCCTTCCTCTTCCTGAACAATTAGGAAGACTGTAGTGGAATCCCCTAGAAAAGACACTAAACCCTGGACTGAACAGGACACGGAGCTTGCATACCAAAAGAATAGGCTGTACTGGTACTACCGACAATCAAACCAACTACAGGAACACCACCATGACTGAAAGCACCATAAGTGGCCACATGGCTGCATGTACAGGACAATAGCTCATGAGTTAAGTGCTTGCCTCTGACATCACAGCAGAGTCAACTCAGCCTTCGTCCGTCTGAGGGCAAAAAATGCAATACTATTCATTCGGGTAATAATAATAATAGCTATTACAGTGCTTAGCAGCAGGAACAATACAGTACTAAGCACAATATAACGACCCAACATTACTATTAGTATTATGATCTCCATTCATAGATGTAAATTACCATACTCAGTAGGTAAATCTATGAATAAAGGTGGTATAATACGCAAGATCTCGCCCCTTAGAACACTCATGTAGACATAAAATGCTCTTCATTTGCTGTTGAGGTGTAAACCTCTGCATTTTATTTGGTATCCAGGTGGGCTTCTAGAAAGCGAGTTGGAAGATGTCACAGTGCCCCTGATTTTCTATCAAGTAATCGTAGACAAGGGATTCAATGAAAAGAGCTATTGCCTTGCCCTGCACACAATCTAGACATTTCAGATTGAGAATACAACACTAGCATCTGAGCTGCACTGATTGTATTTGAACACAGGCTTGAAGCACCGCCTCGCTTCCTGCTGCTGTGCGGTGAAAATGAGGCACTTGGCCTGCTTGTTACTGCCTGAGCAATTTCCTCTAGCTTCAGCCTGCAAAGATTCTCTGTTCCCGAACCACTTCCCTTAAACTCCCAATTTCAATGCATGCCATTTTGTTACACCCCCCTCCTTTTAGATACCAAGTAGACAGTGTCATGTCGTAAAATAGGAAAGAATGGATGAAGGTAAGACCTCAATCGAACAGGCGAGAGCCTAAACGCGGTCATCAAGAGGCCTGGCCTGCCTTAGCGTGCCTGGTATTTTGCAGAAATGTAGACAGCCTAATTTCACATCTTCTCATGTGTCATTTAATAATGAGGACATTTATATGGGTAAGTATACATTCCAGATTAATGTATTGTTATGATACGTATGAATCTTTCATAATGTGGTAAATCACCACCATAGTGGTGTCACACCGCACAACGCCATTTCACTTTTCCTCCCTCTGTATTTCAGACTTAGGCCGATAGTAGATTTGAAGCCGCACATTCCGGGCGGGTTTGGGTGGTAATGCTGAGGGTTTAGTGACATAACCACTGAAACCTGAACAGGATTGTAGGGCATCACACTATTATCAACCGACTCATTTCACCGGCTGCAAAAGTGTTAGCTTTGGTAAAAAAAAAAAAAAGATGCTCCCTTTGAAGAATGGTACGCGCAGGGCGGCGCCCATTCATCACCAAGGGAATATCAGCCACATTTAAGATGACCGCCATGTCAAAGCGAGCGAGCGGGGCTGGGGAGCAAGTCCCATCTCGCTTTCAAATGGGGGCGTCCACGGAAGCATACTTTCCAACAGTGTGTGATCAAAAAGAGGTAGGACTTTTTTTTAAGCTTCACAAATATTCATTAGCAAAATTGTATCACTGCAGGACATGACATCACACAGTATGGACCCCTGATCAGATTACAAGAAATGTCTAACTGGGATCGTCGGATTTCTTGAGAAATCACATAAGGAAGGAGTGCCTGAGCACTGTGCTAAGCCTTCTTAGTTTGGCTGTTAGGACAGTGAAGATCGATAGGTGAGACCCATGTGCTATGAAGAAGCACAGCCTGTTGGGTGGTCAGGGGGAGGTTTGACTTCGTACCCACCCATTCACCACGCTAGTCCAGATGCCCATTCACACCCATTGCGTGCCCCTCACTGTGCACAACCACAAGACACATCAATTGGATTTGTATGAGCAAGCTTTGTTCTTTTAAGGTCACTCCAAAATTATTAATAAGCAGTCTATTGAAAGGCAATGGATTAATTGCAGCTGTAAACCAGCTCCTAGTGTGATAAAAATGTCTTGACGCAGTATGCCCTCAATCACTTGATTTATAAGGAAGTGTGTGTCCTTGCGTCTGTTTGTGCACTATATTCCTGTTGGGGACGAGCATTGGCAAGGCCGACAGTGTTGGATGGTTTGTGGGCATTATATGGGCATTTGCCAGGCACCGCCATAATGTGCCTAGTTAATAAAATAATTTTCCGTTTATCGTTTTAAGACCGAGAGCAGTACCATTGTGGAAATGCCTGGAGGGTGCATATGGCATGCATACACAACAGACAGGACGTTTGGATTTGCCACTGCTCGTTTTCGGTGGGAGTGTGGTGCAATGCACAGATATTCTGGGACACACATTTGCTTATAAGCACATCTTACAGTTTTGAGTTTTGTGTAGACATTAGTGGTATTTGCGAGGCACAGCCATAGTGTGCCACTGTATTACCATTTTCCAACTGTTGACATATAATGGGCGGTAGTACCATTATGGGAGCGCTTGAAAAGTGCCTGTCACCTGCCTGCAGAAAAGCCCAAAAATGTTGCCTTTATATTGCTTTTCTTTAAACATTTAGTAGGCTAAATACAAACACAAAACAGGAATGGATGTAAACACATGATGTTCCGTTATGGAACTATTCAAACAGCCTAAAACAATACAGATCACAAACCTTACAAGGAGAGAGAATAAAGACCCAGAGATAAGCACATAAGAAAAGAAAATGAGACTCAGAAATTCAAGCAAAAGAATTAACCAACACACTGAATAAACATCACTATATATTGTAAGACGTGGTGGAGTGCTATTAATCATCCACAGTTGTTATCACAGAGGATAGTGTCAGGGCATTCAGTTTACTGTGGCCGGCCGTAACCTCATTAATTCATACTTATTCATAAAATGTGCACTCTATCCACACACTAACACATAAGCAAACACACACACAACATGGTATAAACGTGCCTCTTTTAAACATGGTCATCTAGAATTTAACATATATAGAAAACATAAAAAAAAATATGCCAAATATCCTCCTTCCTAAATACTGATGCGCTTACCTTTTAGCCTAAAAATCAAGAGTGCCACAATAAATCAGTCATTGTGAAAAAGGAAGTCTGTTGCATGCCATTCGGTCACTGTAAAAAAAATCTGGGAAAAAAACATTTGTTTCTTGCAGGATACCAGCAGGCTCAGACTGGCCTATTGGTGAATAGGGCACTGCTTGAACCAAAAACTGAAAATGCTATTGTGGGCCAGTTTTTGGGGTCAAAGTGGGCCACCTTTTTGGCCCAGGTGTACCAGTTTCATAAGTTACTTCACTCTGTGGCTAGTACTTGTGGCCATTGTTGCTGAAGAGATATTCTTTAAAAAGCACCATTTGCATCACTTTTTATCTATACACTTCTCCTTGGGTATGATTCAGTCTGTTACAAAAGGAATTCCGAGCCATTTGCAACTGTGGGCCACTTTTTCATTGGTGTCCGAAACAATTTTTATGCCCCAGTCCGACTCTGGATACTAGGTAGGGCAATTACATTCCAATAACTAAAGCTTGGTTAGCTTGTTAAAATATGTGCGTGTCACTTAAACCCACCTCGTGTTTGGAGAGGCACAGATCCACCCTACTGATGAGGTCCAACCAGACCGAAACACGTGTCTGGGGTTTCTGTTGGTACTCTTGTTCAGAGGAGAATTGCCTAGCATTTCGGTGCTGACTGCCCCAGGGCAGGACAAAGACTGATATGTTTGGGATATTTCTTCTCTGTGAAAGATAGTGAGCTAAAGACTCTGGGTAAGTCTCTCGTAACCAGGACTATTGTCTGGCAGAGAGACTCCCAGGACCCCCCTTGTTAATTTGCATATTTAAGTAATTTTGAGTCTCACCCTAAGTTACTAGGGGAATCCAGACGTGGACCCCTTGCTCACTATTCTTAGAGAGGCACAGATCCACCCTACTGATGAGGTCCAACCAGACCGAAAATCCGTGTCTGGGGTTTCTGTTGGTATTCTTGTTTAGAGGAGAATTGCCTAGCATTTCGGTGCTGGACTGCCCCATGGCAGGACAAAGACTGATATGTTTGGGATATTTCTTCACTGTGAAAGATAGTGAGCTAAAGACTCTGGGTAAGTCTCTCGTAACCAAGACTAATGTCTGGCAGAGGGACTCTCAGGACATCCCTTGTTAATTTCCTTAATGAGAGATAACATTATTCTAATTAGTGAAGTGTCAAACTAGGCCAAAAAAAGACAGAACCCCAATTGTTCTCTATGCACCAGAGAACACACGTGTTTTTCCTGTGCTCAGATAGTCACTTGTTAGAAAGGGGGAGTTTGCAGCACTGCTAAAGTTTATCAGTAATGATTTAAGGTTGCATAGAAGAATGCATGTGCTATGCCAAGTTTGATAAAAGAGAAGCCAGTTTCGTTGGACGCAAAAGAGAAATCATTGTCATGATGGGGGGTGATATGTAAGGCAAAGCCAATGTACTATGAATATAAATGCACTGACTGGTTAAGAAAACTGCATTTTTGACTAGATGTATTTAGATCTTTCTTTCTATTTCTTGCACGTGTTGCGAGATGCAATGCTGATTTATCTCTACATTTTATTATTCTGTTTTGCTAAAGGAAGTTTTATAAAGTGTCTCAGGGCATAGTTGTAGAAACTGTGTTTGATTTATTATGTTGTTGCCTGTTTACTTTGTGATACATAGAGTGTGCAGTCTGGTGCATCTGGTACTGCCAGTGGTAAATCTTGTGTGCCTAGCTCAGCACTAAGTCTTGCAAATCACTAGCCAGGGGTCCTTAGATAAAACATAATATATTAACTAATTCCCTAGATCTTGGTAATAAGATTATGCAAGTGTTTGCAAATAAGCACATATTCCTGCATTTGGTACAAGTAGCCTGAATATAGAATTCCCTGCAGGCCCTTAAAAATCTCCCATGTAGCAAGTAACAGATTTCAAACCATCTTGCAGCTTTTCAGTGACTGCCCCCATTCCACAAGGCATTGTACCCCTAGGAGGTGATTGTCTGGTCAGAAGGCGCACATGTCGTCTTGACTCAGGAGGTTCTTGGCCAGTCATTGGGTTACAACGGGCATTTCCCTTTCCTGTATGGATAACACACACCATTTAAATCTTGGTGGTTTGGATATTGTTCTTAAAAGGTTGCAAAGAGTGTAGATTGCAATGGCCCTGTTCCTAATCGGATAAGATTGAAGGAATATTATTTCTTAAAACTTGAACGATCTGCCTTGGTTGCCTGTTGACAGGAAAAGAGCGTTAAAATCAGTGGGTACAGGGTTTAGCAACTGTAGTGTCTGAAATTTCCAATTACGAATCTACTTGTAGTCATTCTATCATCAAGCTTCAAATTGAGTCTCAATGGTTCCAGCACACAGGACACTGGTGGCATGTGTGTTTTCTAGGAACCCCCTAACTAAATACAAATTGTTAACACTTGGCAAGTGGTCAATCTCTGTTATTGGCCTATCATCAGGGAAACAAACATCAAAAACACTGCACTACTAACAATAGCATAGTTCGCTTAATCTTGCAAACAAATGGTACTGAAAAACCAAACTTTCTGAAATGAGTGACGAACAACTTCCCAATTTCGGATTTCGGTCTCAGAAACCATTTCTCTTGTGTTGGTCCTCTCTGAGGTAGACTTACAGTAGTCCATACATGGCGTTCTTGGTTTAAGTATATTACAGAATGGCCCTCTATCTATGAAATCAGCCATCTGTCCAAAGTGTACTCTTCATTGACCTTGAGGACCATTTCCCTGTGATAATTAGCTAATTAGGAATTGAAGCACTCTGTCTTTGTGCAATCTCTGTTTCAAAGCTTTCATTATGCTCCATCCTGAACCTAAAGTGTAATCCCTAGTTTAGTAGTCTTGGTTGATGTTTTTAGAAAGAGAAGTACCACTTCAATCCCAGTGTCACCTACAGTGAATCCATCTCTTGGATGCTGCCCATTTACACTTCTACCCAGGGTATGTGATCAAGCTTTATTTATGATGTCATAGTCACACTAGGTACAACAAACTCCTCCCTTCTCCTGGCCCTCACTGCCACTTTTGACACCCTGGAGAGAGTTTAATACTGTCCAGGTAATTTGAGCCAGGCACTGTCCAGGCAATTTGAGCCAGGCTCCAGGCCCACACAATCAACTCAAGCACTCACTTTAGCTAAACAGTGGTTGTGTGTACATTTTGGTCTCCTAATATCTGCTGATCACCTAATTATGCTTTTAAATTGTGTATTCTTTGCACACTCCAGCACCATCCAGTACCCCTCGGCATCCCCCTACATTAGCCACTTCCTTGTTTCCCTTTTTGGGCCTTCCTCCCAGCACTCCCACCACTTTTGATTGGTCCTGCTTACCGGTGCCAATTTCAGGCTCCAGGCTCGCGCGATCAACCCAAGCACTCACTTTAGCTCAACATTGTTTGTGGGTATGTTTTGGCCTCCTGATATCTGCTGATCACCTAATTTTGCTTGTTAAATGGGTATTTTGTGCACACTCCGGCGCTATACAGTACCCTTCACCATCCCCCTGCATTAGCCGCTTCCTGGTTTCCCTTTCTGGGCCTTCCTCCCAGAAATGCCACCCTCGTGATTGGTCCTACTTGCCCTTTTGAGACACCTTCCTAGGGCAGCTCCTCTGGCGAAGGGCTCAAGACAAGGGCCAACTCCTGCAGAAGCAGATCCACACTGTGCGTATTGCATTTAAACATGTAATATCTTTGACACAAAGATAGAAACTGGGTTAAATGCATTCTGGGTGCACAAATGAACATTTTACTCCAAGCTTCAGTGAAAGCTTATTTCTGAACACCATTTGCATTTGCTGAAGCAGTAGAATAACAGTTTGGTATTCAGACAGGGCATTTTGGAAGGAGCTGAGAGCAAGTTCTCTTGGGGCCCACGTGAAAGAGAGGGTGTTTACATGTCACTGGAGTTCCACGCCATACACCAACCAGGTAGTTGTGGAATTGTATTGGCAGTCGACCTCTCTGGAAAAGTACTGAGGTGTAAATTGTATACATTAGAGTGGGAAATATCAGACAGGGCTGGAAAAGAAAAACACCTATAAACCAAAATACCTTGAGCATGTGTGTGTATGAGTTAATATTCGCGATACAGGACAATGGCACGACTTTAAGAGAGTTAAACATTTGAATTACCCAACATTCAATTATCGTAAAAAAATACAATTTATTAACATGTTCAGTACAGTTTTCAAAACCTGCACATAAAAACTAGGCAAGTAAAGCGATGATGTGTAAAGTGACATGTGAATCTAAACTCAACATAAGTCATTCCTAGTCATTTAGATAGCAAATACAAGAGTTAATATCACAAATTCATTGGACAACACAACTCAACAAATAGTGAAGGACTAACACATAGACAAGATAAACCAATCACGTTAAACAGCGAGTCGTGTTAGGTATTGAGACTTAATCGACACAATTCAAATAAATGTATACACTACTTTGTAATAGGTATATAAAACAACCCAACATGTTTCTTTCCTCTCAAAATGTAAAGAAATATCTGGAAATAGTTTGGGGGCAAAAAAGGTCTTCTTTGCTGTCCACAGCGACCCTAATTTCAATTATGTATAGTGGTCTCCATAAAACTAGATAGTCTGGACTTGTAAGGTGCCACTCCCTGTATCATGAAAACACACAAGAACATCTTTCAATAATGCTGTCTAAATTGCACAACAAGTACTGAATACAAAGACCTCATTCTGGTCTAACGTGAGGGCTACCTCGGGCCAATTAATGGGCCGGCCAATCACTTAGATAATGAAGAGTAAATGCTTCATATGAAAACGCCTAAGAAAACACAAACCAAAATAGCACCAATTGATGTGTATCAACACCAATGTCAGAGGTGTAACACAAGCCAACCTCACTCTCTAAGTGACAAATCCTGTACCCCTCGCCTACTTGTACAATCGAGTGTAGGTTCAGTTGTTCAGTAGCAGTACAGCACTGAAGAGTACAAGTGTGATAATCCTTGTGCGTTGAAATTCATTAGACCCATTGAGATGCTGTAACAAGAAACACTATTGTTGCAACCTTACATATGCCACGTTTTAGTCAGACAAACACCACTATGGATAAACCAACTGTCTCATAGTATGGTCATTCAAATTAAGGCAGTGCATTTACTTGCCAATTGGTATTTAAGTAGCACAAATTTCGTATCGCAGAACTGCTTACTGAACAGTACATCTTAGTCTATCTTTTTCTAAGTTCCAACGTTTCTAAGTTCCAACCGAGTGGCAAGGAAGGACATGTTTTGGCACTATTGAAATATGATGTGTTATTGGAAGAAATTGATGGTATTGAAACCAGAGAGATGTATGAGCTATACAAAAAGAGAGGGCTTGCTCGGAAAGAGCACTATAAACAAGTCAAGAGACAAGTGGTGTCTAAGGAGAAAGGTGACACTTAACCTTCAGCGCCTCCTGAGGAGGAGCAGGGAGAAACGTCTATGGGGATTCCTTCCCAGTACTAGCCAACATATGCTGAGTGGAGAAAAACATTGAGTGCAATGTTGGAGGCTGAGTCTGGGTACACTCACTCAAAGTTTGAATATGATTATGTACAAGTCACGTGTCAGCTCACATAGAAATTGACAGGTAACTTCATGTGGATGTAAAAATATTTTGGAAGCCTGGAAACACGCAAGAGGTCCAAGCTTTGATTGACACCGGGGCAGAGGCCTCATTGATTGATGGTAATCCATCAAGATTTAAAGGTAGACAATTTACCCTTACTGGGCTGGGTGAAAAGGAGACACCCGCAGTACAGACAGGAGTGGAAATTAAAATGGGCAATTTGAAAAAACAGAAATATGACGTATTGATTGTCCCGATACGTGAGTACATGATTGGATTTGACATTTTGGAAGGGTTGACTTTAGGGTAAGGGGGTAAAACATAACAATTTGGAGTAAATTCATTGACTTGTACACCAGTTATTGCGGGTAAATTGAAGATCCCTCCGGTGCACATGCCATTGGGCACAAAGAGTGTGTCAATGAAACAATACTGCATTCCAGGGGTGGCAGAAGGAAATCTCAGACACCATTAAAGAAAATATCGAGGCAGGAATATTGAGGCCAGTCTATTCTGCTTGGAAAAATCCCATTTGGCCTCTTAAAAAAGGGGATGGAAGTTAGAGGATACAGAGGGTTAAACAAGCACACTCCCCCTTTAGTTCCTGTAGTCCCAGATACTATTACCTTAATTGAAAAGATACAGCAGTTTGAGGGAACCTGGTACGCTGTGTTGGATTTGGCAAATGCATTTTTCATAGTGCCAACTACTGAAGATTGGCAGGAGCAGCTCCCATTTTCCTGGGATGGGCATCAGTACATCTTCACAAGATTGCCTATGGAATACTTGCATAGTCCAACCCTCTCTTACCGGCTGGTGGTAGAACACTTAGACAAGAAACCATGCAAATATGACATACATATCTCACATTACATTGATGATATTCTGATTCAGGGCAAAGATGAGTGCAGTGTGCAAAATCAATTGGAAGCAAACCTGAGGGAATGAAAAAGTAAGGCTGGGAAATTAATCCTAACAAGATTCAAGGGCCAGCTTTGACTGTGATCTTTTTGGTAATTCAATGGCATAATGACCATCAAGAGACAGTGCCAAAAGTCAAGCAAAAGATACTTGAATTTACCACTCCAGTGAACAAGAGGCAAGCTCAGCAGTTCATAGGGCTGTTTGGGTTTTGGATACCGCATATACCACATTTGGGGAAAGTCTTGGCAGCACTTTGCAAAGTAACATGAAAGAAATATGAATTTGAATGGAGCAAAGAGCAGCAGAGAGCATTTGCTTTAGCAAAGGACACAGTGCAACATGTGCTTGATTTGGGACCTTTGAAGTCAAGAGATGTAGAGTTAAATGTATCTGCAATAAAATTATCTGTGGCAGAAGCAAGACAATAAGCGAGTCCGTTTGGGATTTTGGAGTCACAAATTACCTGAGGCAGGTGATAAGTACAATCCATTTGAGAAGCAATTGCTAGTATGTTGTTGGGTTCTTATTGATACAGAACAATTGACAGTGGGTCGTGATGTACTGATTAGACCCGAGATCCCAATTATACAATGGGTGTTGATTTCTCCTAAGACACACAGAATAGGACATGCTCCAGAGCCCAGTGTAATCAAATGGAAATTGTACATTCAAGACAAATCAGGGAAGGGTGGAGTGGCAAGTGGCTAATATACCACCCGTAGATAACATACGGCAGTAAGTGACTGTAGTACATGAGTCTCCAGTGAAATGGGGAATACCTTATGGAGATCTGACGGTGGAGCAGACAGAGCATGCTTGGTTTACTGATGGCTCTGCTCGATATGTAGGGACTGAGCGCTACTGGAAAGCAGTGTCATATAATCCCAAAACAAAAAAGATCTTGACAATATCAGGGAAAGGGAAGAGCAGTCAGTTTGCAGATCTCTATGCAATCTATCAAGCTTTGAAACAAGAAACTCCTGGTCAATGTAATTTGTGCACAGATTCATGGTCAGTGGCCAATGGGCTAGCTATGTGGCTGCCAACATGGGAACAAGAATGCATGAAGAATACATTCAAAAGAATTGTGGGGAAAGGAACTGTGGCAGGATATCTGGGAAATGCTATCACGCAGTGAAGTAACAGTGTATCATGTGGACTCATTAAAACATCAGTTTGATTCTGTTGCAGATTAACACACCAAGATTTCATCTGTGGATGCAGAGGCTCAAATGGAGAGTATGGCCAAGTGGGCTCATCGGAAATGTGAGCACATTGGAGAAAAAGTTACTTGCAGGTGGGCACAAGCTCAAGGGATCAATAGCCCTTTAGAGGTAGTGAAAACCATCATTTTGCAATGTCCGGTGTGTCAAAATCAACGACACAGACCCATTCCTCATACTGTCCAGGGCGCTTTGCCAAGAGATTCAAGTTACCAGGTCAAATCTGGCAGATCGATTGTATTGGTCCTATGCCAATCAATAAAGGCTACCAATATGCATGCACCATTGTGGATACTTTTTCAGGATATTCGATGCTGTTGCCATGCAAGAGGGCTACACAATTGAACACCCTTAAGTTGTTAGATTGTTAGACCAGATTATATTGCAGTATGGAGTGCCCTTGCAAATTCAGAGTGACAACAGCACACATTTCAAAGGCAAGCTAATTCAGGAGTATTGTCAAGACACCAATGTTGAATGGCTCTACCATGTCCCTTACCACCCACAAGGGGTGGCCCTGATTGAGAAAATGAATGAACTGTTGAAGAGCAATTGCATAGGTCATGGAATGGGAGTCTGGCAGGTTGGTGTTAGCGTGTGTTTGATGAGGTCAAGGTGTTGAATAATCGCACGGTGGCTGAGTGTGAGACTCCCTTGACACGCCTGTTGATGCCTACTATGCAGATGCAACCTCATTTAGCTACAGCAATGTTGGTATACTGGGAGGATAAGACAGGTGCTTTAGCTCCTTACTGAGCAACTCCAGAATCTGCAGGAGTAGATTTGCATGCTCAGAGAGGAATCAAAATAGAACCCAGAACTATGATTGCCATGGAGAATGGGATTGGAATACAAATTCCCTCAGAACATATGGGATGGATTGCCCCTAGATCTCGATTAGCCTTGAAGGGCATCCAAGTGCGCGGAGGAGCGATAGTTAATGATTATCAAGGAGAAATAAAAGTCATTTTAATGAATAGCAGATATCAGATATTGCCTATCCATGTGGGAGACAGGATAGCCCAAGTGATTGTCATACCTGTCAAACTGTCCATGATCAGAAAAGGAGAGCCTCCTACAGTGTTAACTACTTAGGGGAACCGTGGTTTTGGTTCATCAGGCCACATGGTACCAGGTGCAAAAGTGTGGGTAGAAAAGCCTACTGGCCCACCGGTATCCGCAGATGTTATAGCACCAGGCAGAGTCCAAGTGGTTCTGGTCGTGGAGCCTGGCAAGAACAAATTGAATTATGTTCCTGCTGAAAAATGTTACTTAAGAGAATACTTAAGTAACACTGATATGGCTTTTTATGGTTTGTTTTACAGATTTTGTACCTGATGTGCCTGGCTGGTGTAAATGCACATATCAGTGGTCTCCATTTGGAAGGATCGGATCAAATAACAGAGAAGCAAATTCAAAATGCCACACTTGTGCAAATAATCAATGTGAAAGTGATGACAATGGAGAATGCGAATTCATAAGTCACTTGATGCCAATGCCATAATACCAGCCCCAGCAGGAAAGAAAAAACAGATTCGCAAAGCTTTAAGGAGTAAACAAATACAAACTGCTCAAACAGAAAATATCTGGAAATCTTTGTCTAAACAGATACTGAATCATCTTATTTATGCCCATCGGACGCCCATAATGGAATAGACTTACTGACAACATGTTTGGTAGTGGTGGCAACACCTGCTTCCACTTTAAAACACATTTTCAGCGTGATGCATAATGACTCTTCAGTGGAGGAGAACGATATCCATCAATTATTTTCAGTTTTTGAATATTTTCACTTTTGTCAGGAAACTAATGACAAGTGGAAAAACCTAACTCAAATCTATAACTATAATATCGCTAAAGGAGCTATTTGTTTTAACATTACTTATCAGCCAGAGGAGGTTGGCAAGTGTCAACAAGTAATGATGTATAAGGAATGCAACCGTACTGTGTTTGAAAAAAGACTATGTGCACAAGCCGTAAGCACATGCACCAACGTGACCAAAACTATAACTTGTAATCATACAATTGTGGCTGCTAGTCAAACTTCCAGTAGAATGGTTATTTTTGTGTGGAAACACTTCCTTTACCTATATTCCTGCTAACATCTCTGGAGGTCCATGTGCAGTTACACGATTAGCACTGACCTTGTTTCCTTTGCAGCCAGTGTTACCTAGGGATATGGCTTGTTTTACCTAAAAACTTGTCCTACTGCCCATTTGACCAATTTTTTTTTACCAATTTTTTTTTACCCTTTGTGGAGGGACACCACCTGCAACTACACCTAATGCGGGGGGAACCCATGGATCCCCCCAACTTCCCTCCACCTCAACCTATTCCCACCCCACAACTATTTTATTTATTAAGGTGTACCATTTCACCTACCAAATTACATCAAAAAGAGGCGGTCAAATGGGAGTAGGTCAAGTTGGCATTAGGTCAACTATGCCAAGACCGTTACCTAGAGTAAAGAGATTGATTGTAGAATCTATAGGGCTACACCCAGATTGTGATTCAAATGTTAAGTTATTGTCTGAATCTGGAATGTATTGGCTCTTGCTTACTCTTTGGTGGTAGTCTGGGGATTATCTGCTAATTAACTTAGCACGCTTCATCGTGAAAGGGTTGCATCATACCACTCAAGCCTTAGAAGATTGCTTTTAGATACCAAAGTTATGAGAAAAGCAGTTTTGCAAAATAGAGCTGTTATCGATTACTTATTATTGAAGCATAGTTTAGGGTGTAATGCTTTTGAAGGAATGTGTTGCTTCAATTTAAGGACCATTCCCAGTCTGTGCAAAACCATATTCTGAAATTAAAAGATGTGACAAAGGAGGTTCCTTCTTAACATTCTGAGAGCTGGTTGGATTGGCTAGTCTCATGGATCCCAAATATTGGAGAAACCCTACGTTATGCCCTAGCTTGCATTTTTATTATTTTGATGATTTTGATTTTGTTTTGTTGTAGTTTGCAATGTATTTCCAGCTTAGCTATGATGCTTCGCAGATTTCAGAAACCCATGTTAGTGCCGCTGGGAAATGAAAGATAAATGTCCTGGCGTGGAATGTATTGCATTTAAAAATGTAACATCTTTGACTCGAAGATGGAGTATGGTTGAAATGCATTGTGGCTGCAAAAGCGAATATTTGACTCCAAGCCTTAGTGAAAGCTTATTTCTGAACACCATTTGCATGAGTAGAAAAACAGTTTGTTTGATGTTCAGACAGGGTTTGTTTTGCATTCCGCAAGGAGCCGAGAACAAGTTGTCTCGGCTCCCATGCAAAACATAGGGTGTTTATGTGTCAGTGGAATTCTGCAGCATACACCAACCGGGTATCTGTGGAATCGTATTTGCAGTCGGGCTCTCTGGAAAAGTACTGAGTTGTAATTGTGTACATTAGAGTCATAAATATCAGACAAAGCTTGAAATGAAAGAATCACTTTTTGCTTGAGCTGGGCTGAAAGAAGGTAGACGTATCTTCTTGTCCAGTCTGTTCCCGTGTTGAGTGTCTCTTTGCCAGTTTGGGTTGGTAAGTTGTCCAGTGAAGCTCCTGGTAGAGATGAAGTGGTGTAAGCCAATGCCAATGGTGATGTAAGTTTTTCCTTTATGTCTGCATGTTTATTCTCTAACAGTAGTTTGAGTTAAAAAAAGGGCGAGAGAAGAGCCAGTTTTAAAACCTAATTGAGAGTGAATGATTTCTTGTGTTTTCCAAAACGTACAATGCCTTCCTGTTTTTTTGTAGCATTGTCGAAACTCATAAACAGAATACACATCTAAATACTTGTTGAGGAAGAACAGAACACTGTGTTTGCCCGTGCTAGCCTATGAAGTCTTCAGCTGTCCACCAGCAGTGACGGACAAGGTAGTGTGGTTCGGGCAGGGAGCACAGCCATTACTGCACCCCAAGAAACTGTTCCACAAATCTTATTACCTAGTAGCTTGTTGTCTGATGCATATAGCCCACAGTTGTATGGTAACCATATCTTGCATTTAGGCATATTGTGTTAATCAGCCATATCTCGCATTTAGGCATATTGTGTTAGTCAGCCATATATCGTATTTAGGCATATTGTGCTACTTAGCCATATCTCGCATTTAGGCATATTGCGTCAGTCAGCCATATCTCGCATTTAGGCATTTTGTGTTAGCCAGCCATATCTTGCATTTGGCCAGATTGTGTCAGGTAGCCATATCTCACATCCGGGCAAATTGTTTTAGGTAATCATAATCTGCGTGTAGGGCAATTGTCTACTATCTATTGTTCGGCCCCCTCTATCCCGATGTCCAAAATCTAGGTGTTACTGAATTTAATGTTATTCCCCAATTTTAAGCGCTTTCTCCCTCTATCCAAGTGTCTCAAATCCAGGTGTTACGGTATTTAGCACTGTGCCCCCATTTTAGGCGCTTTCTCCCTTTATCCAGGTGGCCCGAATCTAGGTGTTAACTGCATTTTCAGTTGAGCCCCCATTTTAGGCACTTTCTCCCTCTATCCGGGGGTCCCAAATCTAGGTGTTACTGCATTTACTGTTGTGCCCCCATTGTAGGCACTTTCTCCCTCTATCAAGGTGTCATGGGTGTGGGTGGTGTTGCATTTACTGGCCTGCCCCCATTTTAGGTGCTTTCCCGATAGCCAAGTACCTCTACTCAAAGCAGTTACACTTACTGATGCTGCGTCTAATTTGGCTGCTTATACTGGCAACTGTTGCCTCAAATCTGGGCATTTTCGTGCACAGTTCAGACTCTCTCAAATATGGCCCTCCCATCTACGGTAGTATCTCAACCACAGCCACTCCCAGTGCCTCCAACCCGCCCACCTCCAGCTACCATGGTGGTCAGCACACACTCAAGCCGGACACATGGACAACCAAGATCTCTATCCCCACACCCTCCTCCCTTACATCACTATCGCACTTACCCAGCCTCACATAATGCACACACTGCCACTCAACACACACCTCCCCTCCCACATTCAAGAGAAGCTCTCAAGCACTCCAGAATGCACCACACCCACCGTACACCACTCACCCTTGCACCCTCATTCTCGAACCCTGTACCGCACTCACCTGGTATCATGCGAACACACACACTGCCTCTCACCACACACCACTCTACTCAAAAACACAAGAAGCTCTCAGAACTTCCAGACTACGCTCCATCCACCCTTCATCCTTCACCCTCACACCCTCTTTCCTGAACCCAGTCCCACACAAACCCAGAATCCGTAACATGCACACCACCTCTCGCCTCACACTACCTGACTCTCATACATATGGAGCTCTTCGACATTCCCAGTTACACCCCACCTGACCTACACCCCTCACCCTCACACCCTCATCTCACATTACAACCCACAAAACATTTTCACCTCTGACCCCTCCTCTTGAAGCCAACACACATACTGACCCATCGCTTCCACCAATCACCACACACCCTACACCTCCAATCCCTCTTCCACACCATGCCTCCCAGAGAACCTACAGCTTCCCACATTCTCTCAGCACCGACCATCCAACTCTCAGACCAGAGGGGTGTCAAAAGAGAAACTATATCGCGCCTCCTATTGCAATAAATATATGTATATTGGCCTACGCCAAGCTGCTCGAAAGTCGCTTGCGAGAGAATCCGTGTTGCAAGGTCCTGACCTTAAATCAATGTAAGCTACCATTTTAGGCCAATCGACCATTTTAGGATTCGCTTTGTAAAAGTCACCCTGTGAGTTAAAATGGTGGACGATGTCATTCCAAAATACAACATGGCCGTCTTGACCTCTGTACATAGCTAATATGTAACTTGCCTGCAGGCCACTTGTTGAGGTTGTGAACTGAGACCTTGTCCTTCGTTGACCTGTGTGTAAAAGGATTACTCGTGCAACGAAACTAATCCACAAGCATATGTTGAAACAATGTATTCAAATACTGAACGTAGAACACTTGTTTTACTACACTGTATTAATGTTTGAGAAGGCCTGCATGGAAAAATCTTAGAATACACAGTTATTGCATAGGCTTGTTGATACATGTATTAAAGGCAAACCAGTTATATGCGGTTGTTCGAGACTTGGCACGAACCCTAGATCGGTGATGTATTACATGGAATATTAACCCGAAGTGGGGCTGGACATCATGCCCACCACGTATATAAAAAGCGAATGCATTCTAATGTACAACGTCTCTCACTGAACACACTGAGCAACGCTGGAGTTCGTTGTGTTGTACTGAGGGCCGATAGCTATCTGATTTTGCTCTGTTTTTGTAACTGGATTCAGTATAAAATAAAGTATTTGGTATGTTCCTTTGTAACCCGTGTTCGGTGTATTTCCTTTTGGGGTACTCAGCCTCGATATTTTGATTCTGTTTTCACAGTTGGCGCCCGAATAGGGACCCTCAAGATTGATGCCGAATTGTCGAAGGTTGACGCAGGCTATAGGACCGGGATCGGACGGAATGACAAAAAGGGGCCCCACTGAACGAGATGCGACACCTCAGCAGCGCTGCACGACTCGATCCCTGGACGATTAGCTTGTGGTCTGAGACGGCATCTTGACGAGGGTCCACTTATCGAGGCGGGCAGATTTGCCGAAATCACCATACACAAGGGAAGATTAGTTAGGTAATATTCTTTGAAATCCGATCGAACCTCCTTAGGTTTGTTCAGGTGAGTCATGACCCGACTCTTAATTCAACCCTGAACATTTGAATTTGGCGTATTGTATCTGCAGACACAATTATTGACCGGGTAACACCAATAACTTGATATGCCTGGGAAATTGTCTACCTGCTTCAGGGCATTGTACCGCAGCGATAGACAGTCTTTGGAATTTAGCCATCCGGCACCACAGGAGGGGTCGCTGGCATGTACTATGTACTGTAATCATGGTATTGGAAGTATAGTATTTAATGACATTTGGCACAGACAAACCAGACATGCCTCCGAACTTCAGTGGCCAATCAATGGTAGTTTCAAAATCCCTCGTATTGAGTATTTAGAGTAAATTCTATTAAAGAAAAAGGCTAGACCTGCAACATTTGATGTTTTGCAGAATTGGAAAAAAGAAGCGTTGCAACAACTTAAAAGTAGAGAGAAGCATGCGCGCCGTCATAAGACGAATGCCGAAAAAGCATTATTGTATGACCAAGATAAACATTCTGAATCGACTAGAAATATGGACAGGGCTTTCTCACTTGGAATTCAAAAAATATATCCGTCCAAAGACTTCCATGCGTCCGATGAATTTATAGATAAATTATTAAATGAACAAAGGCCTGGTGCTTCTGTGCCACCTCCGTATGTTCCTCTTCCTGCTGCTTTGCCTCTTCCTCCTGTTATTCCTGCTCCACCTGCTGTTGTTCCTGTTGTTCTTGCTCCTCCTAATGTTCCCTTTCCTCCAGCTCCTCCACCTCTTCTTATCGCACCAGTTACAGTACCTCCATTGAATTTGCCTGCTCCCTCTCTTCCAAGTGGTCCTGAGCCGCTTGTAATCGATCGAGGTGCAGGGTCTAAGGTTGTTACTCGCAATACTGTACCACCAGAGAAGAAACGTGAATTGCATGGGCTAAGCATTGTATGGAGAAGGATGATCAAGCTAGTTTTTTTGCCACACTTTGTAATATGGATAATTTTCCTTAGAAAAATGTTTTTATTGAAGGTTTAGGGATTCAGTTACGTATAATGTGGGGAAAATTAAATAATGCGGATCTCCCGCAAGGGTTAAGGGATCTAAATACTCTAGCATTTTCTAGAGACACTGTGGAGAAGGTAAATGAGCATGTCGAGAGGTTATTTGGGTATAGAAAGGAGTTAGAAAAGTTACAGAATGAGGATGACGAGGAGGAAAATATGTATGTACAGAAACGGTTCCTTCCTTGTCGTAAATCGATATCTGAGGAAACACGAATTTGTACGAAAGATGCACTTAGATGGATTTCGGATATGTCGATAACTCCAGTTGAAGTATATGACACGTATAGTCAGTATACGCCAGAAGTGCAGAGGAAAGTGAGACAGGTAATGATAGAGTACCTACAGGGTGATTGTGTAAAAAGAAAGATTAGTTGTCCCACAGAGTTATTGAGTATTTACAAGAGAGCTTTTTCACTTGACACTTCTTCGACTGCTTTAGCGCTCGATGTAGCTCTGTTGCTTAGTAAGCGTTCGGAGTCACCTACTTCTCAGTTCCCTGTGAGAGAGGTTCCTCCGACATTTGTCCCGAAGGTTGAGATTGCGGCCGATGCTGCGCAGGCTATAGTCGCTGTGGACATTCCTGCACATTATGTATCACAGTTCGTTCACGTCCCGTTCTCAAGACAGGAAGAGAATACTATTAGGCAATCCATTCCTGATATTAGGAAAAATCTGACAGGATTCTATAAAGAAATAGAGTCCGTCTTGCAATCCTCAGTGTTCACCTTAGGTGATATCGATTTGTTATTCCATGTACTCCTGCCCGTAGATTTGTGGAAGCAAGTTAGAACTATAGACGACGTACCAGGGTTGGGAGATACATGGGTGAATATAACTAGACTGGATGGAGAAAGGCCAGCTGGTGAAAGACCGCCTCAGGTGATACTAACTTTGCCTGATAGAACTATTGCAAAATTAAAAACTATAATTCCAGAAAAAATAAATATATGAGACAAACTTACAGCGTGTGTCCAAGGAAAGTCTGAGGGTACTACCGAGTTCTTTAATCGGTTCGAACAGGTATTCTCGGATTTCAGTGGACAAGACCTAGGCACAGAGTCTGGGAAAAGGTTGTTTGTGGACAAATTTGTGCATGGATTGCTGCCTGACATCCAGTCACAAATGATGTCTTCTGAGAGCGCTTGGCAGGCGAAATGACAATCAGAAGTACTGCACATGGCTCAGTACTACGAGAACCGTGTCAATAATGAAAAAGATAGGGTTGAAAAACGAAAAGGCGATTTGAAAACTAAAGTGCTATTGCAGCAAATTGTTAGAGGCCCCAGAGTGGGTAGTTCTCAGGTTAGAGGTCAGTATGGCCCGCAGGGGAATGTGCCCTTGGGTCCTGTGAACATTAACCAGTGCGCTTATTGTCGTCGAGAGGGTCATTGGCGAGCACAATGCCCCGTCCTTCAACAAAGGGCAAATAATACATTTGGAAATATGGGTAGGCGATCCAGAGGTCGCCCGGGTGTAGGGGGCCCTGGTAGAGGACAGTTTGCACAGGACCCTCAGCAACCTTTCTCGCAGGACAATCAGACGTCGAGTGTGGACACCAGGAACATATTTGATCATCCTTCCGCTGCATATTTATCTGAAGAGCTTCCTTTTTGACATTCTGTTTCCTTAGGATTGTCCAAAGCAGGGTTTGGAACCTACACCTATTCCCGTCAATCAGAAAGGTCGCTACATTGAAATGGTGGTGGGAAATAGGAAACATCAGTTTTTGATAGACACTGGAGCACAGAAGTGTTCCATTGATCATTCACGGGTTCCAAACATTCCACTGTCAGGGCAAACCAATGTTTCTGTAGGGTTTTCTGGTACACCAGTTGTTTGTCCAGTTTCTATGCCGGTACCTATTTCTTTGGGTCCCTTTATGGACCATTGTCCATTTCTGTTGACTTCGGATTGCGGAGAGAACTTGCTGGGGTTTAATCTGTTAAAAGAATTAAATGCAGTGATTTATTGTTCTTCTGATGGAGTACGCTTGACGATTTCACCACAGCAATTTTCTGTCTCGCAATTCTTGACTAGACCTTTGCCTCCAGAATTCATTAATGTACCAGAGAGCATGTGGGCTGTCGACGACAATGATGTCGGTGTTTTACAGATTGAGCCTGTCAAGATAGTTTTGAAACATGGAATTGAGCTGCCACACATTTCCAAGTATAAGATTTCAGTTGAGGGCGAGCGAGCTTTGAAATGCATTGTTGCCAATTTTGTGCATCGCGGGGTGATTGAAGAAATTTCAGGAAGTTTGTGTAATAGTCCGATCTTAATCGTGTACAAGAAAGGCGATAATGCAATTCCATTCCGTTTCATAATTGATTTACGTGCCATTAATAAAGTCGTGGCTCCACAATTTCCAATTGTGCCTGATGTAACGACAATCCTAACCATGATTCCAGCTACAGCTACTTACTTTAGTGTGGTGGATCTAAAGAATGCTTTCTTGAGTATTCCTATACACAAGGATAGTAGATACTTGTTCGCGTTCACCTTAGGGGGAGGCTCGTTCACATTTACTTGTGCACCTCAAGGGTACACAGAGAGTCCTAGCATTTATAGTAGGGCTTTGAAAGAACAACTTGATACCCTTGAATTGCCCTCTACCGGTACTTTGCTTCAGTACGTTGATGATTTGCTTTTAGCTGCTGACTCTGAGAGTTCCTGTAAGGAAGGCACTGTGTTATTGCTTATCCATCTAGCCAAGCATGGTCACAAAGCTTTGCTTAAAAAATTTCAATATTGTTGTCAGGAGGTCGTCTATTTAGGCTATCTCCTGTCAAAGGAGGGAAGAAGATTGACACTTGAAAGAATAAAACACATTTCTGGCATGTCTGTCCCAAATACACAGAAGGAAGTTACAGCCTTGATAGGTATGGCTTCTTACTGTAGGTTGTGGATTCCAAATTTTTCACTAGTGATCAAACCAATGTTGGCTTTGACAAAGAAGGGCACTTCTTCGCCATTGTCATGGAACGCGGAACACCAGCAATCGTTTGACTTGCTTAAGACTGCATTATTCTCTGCACCAGTTTTGGGCACACCAAACTATTAAAAGGCCTTTGTGTTGTTTGTGCATGAATGTGATGGATGTGCTTTGGCTGTATTAACGCAGGAACATGGAGGGAAGAATAGGCCGTGCGGTTACTTTTCTTCCACCCTTGATCCTGTAGCATGCGCTTTGCCAAGATGTTTGCGAGCTGTCGCTGCTGCTGCTGCATCTGTAAAACAGAGTGAGGGAATGGTCCTAGGCCATGATCTAACCCTGATGGTGCCTCACTCTGTAGATGTTCTACTGAACCGAACTCAAACGCAACACCTCAGTTCTGCACGGTTGACAAGATATGAATTGATCTTGTTTGCTCCTCACATTCAAATTAAGAGGTGTTGTGTTCTTAATCCGGCTGAACTCCCTACCTTTCCCGCAAGATACTACTCGCGGCGATGAAGTGCCACATGATTGTTTAAATACGACCGAGCAAGAGACAAAGGGTAGAATTGATTTGAAGGATACTCCTTTGGATAATCCGCAAGGAGAGCTGTTTTGTGATGGCTCCTGCTTCAAATTACCGGATGGTACATCCACAGCTGTTTATGCGATCACTACATTAAGCATAGTTGTGGAAACTAAGAGAATCACGCATAATTCTGTGCAGGCCGCAGAGATTATAGCACTGACCCGAGCTTGTGAACTTTCGGAAGGGCTTGCAGTAAATATATATACTGATAGTCAGTATGCCTTTGGGGTGGTTCACAACTTTGGGAGACTTTGGTCAGAGAGAGGGTTCCTAACTTCACATGGCACCAAAATCCACCATGGCTCCCTAATAGTACAACTACTCTCAGCGCTTGCGCTCCCTACTCAGTTCGCAGTTATGAAATGTGCAGCACATCGAACGATTACAGATGATATAGGGAAAGGGAATGCTTTCGCTGATCAGATAGCTAGAGAAACTGCTACCGATCCCCATACGGAGATGTATGTTTTAAGGGAGACTGTAAATGCTTATGCGATGGATGAGGGTGTTGGGTCTGTACGGGATATCCAAGCTGATGCCACGTTAGAAGAATCCAAAAGGTGGGCTGAAGGCTTGGGGAAACTTGATGATGACGGGTGTTGGTTGGATATAGTGGAAGGGAAATGGCTACTCCCTGACGCGTATGTAATGATGATGGTCATCATGGCCCATGGTCCTACGCATTTATGTGCCCAGAAGATGACAAAAATGTTACAGAAAGTTTGGGTAAATTACAAGATTTTGAAAATTGCCCAGCGCTACATCCAGGATTGCATGATTTGCCTACAACACAATGTGGGAAAGGGGACAGTAACTCCAAGGGGAAGTTTTGGGCCATCCTCTGTCCCCTTCGAAGTGATCCACTTTAACTTTATTGAAATGGAACGATGTGATAATAAGAAATATGTGCTGGTGGTTATCTGTGCCTTTAGTAAATGGGTTGAGGCTTTCCCTGTTAAAGATGCTACAGCTATGACTACTGCAAAAATCATGTTAAGGGAATACTTCCCGCGGTTCGGGCTACCAAGAGTTATCTGGTCGGACAATGGTCCACATTTGGTCGCTGCTATAATTCTGCAGATATGTACGGCATTACGAATTGACAAACGGTTCCATTCCGCCAGACATGCTCAGAGCGCCGGACTAGTAGAAAGGCAGAACGGTATTATTAAGAACAAGCTCGCTAAGACGTTTGCTGGAACCAAACTAAAATGGCCGGACGCCTTACCGATCGTGTTGTTATCCACGCGTACAACCCCTCAAACTAAGACTGGGCTCTCTCCATTTGAGGTGGTAATGGGGAGACCTGCCAATATTTGGAACCTTCCTAAATGCAATTCATTGAGAAATGTTGAAAATGTATTACTTTCAGATTATTTTAGTCAGTTGACTAATAACCTGTATTTGATTTATCACCAGGTACGAGAAGCTTTACCTGTGCAATACGAGGGCCGGGGCCACAGCATATGGCCTGGAAGCTGGGTGCTCGTCAAATCGTTCGAGCGCTCCTCTTGCTCGCGCCTTGCTAGCGTGGGCCATTCCAAGTCCTGTTGGTCACCCAGACAGCGATGCAGGTCGCTGGGAGAAAGAACTGGATACACTCGTCCCACGTCAAGAAACTTCCTCACCCTGTGCCACACGTTACCGAAGAAACAGAACCCCTCGCTGATACTGCAACCAACGATCCCAAAGCAGTAAGTAGCACTGAAAGTGTGTCGGAGAATCTCTCTGAGCCCGTGAGGCTTGGGGAAGTTGCCATTTTGTCTCCACACTCTCCAAAAGTCTTGCATCCGGAAACTGCCATTTCAAATCCGGCATCTTCACTTGCTTCCGACATGTTGCTTCCAGCAGGAAGTGATGACATATTGTTTCTGGATCAATCAGTACCGGGAAAAGTAAGGTACAATCTACGTCCAAGAAAATAGACTTACAGCACGGTTTTGCTGTGCATCTGATAGACTTACGACATGGTTTTGCTGTGCATCTGATAGATTTACGGCACGGTTCGGCTGTGCATTTGAAGAAGAAAAGGAGCATCGAGGGCTTGTTTTTGCCCAAATTTGAGAAAAGGGATTCTGTTGGCTAGGGTTGTGGAAGGACTAAGAAGTCGCTCGATCGGGAGGTCGCCAGCAACGAACTTTGGAGTATCCGTTTGAAGACTACAATGCCTGCTACCGCCACCGCTCGTATGGGATTTGTAAATAAGGGGGTGACCAACCGGGACAATGGATAAAATGCCTGGGCCCCGAAAATGTATTGTATTGCTGTATCTTTATAATGATATTTGGTTTTTTAATAGTCACTGCCTTAGGATTGTGGTACCTCGAGGAAACTCATTTGCCGGTAAGATAGCTCAGCGGGTTGAGCGCTCGCTGCTGCGATCTGAACGTGATCTGCAGGTCGCAGGTTTGAATCCTGGCAAGGCCAACTCAGCCTTTCATCCTTCCGAGGTCGATAAATGAGTACCAATTTCGGTTGGGTGATATTGTATGTAAATATGTGCACTGTAAAGCGCTTTGGATTAAGGTGCTATATAAATACCACATCATTATCATTATCATTAGAACTTTTGTTGCCTACTGAAAGTACACCTATTGTTCCTACTCCCTTTGTACATTTGCATACTCTATCCCCTAGGGATTCTCAGCACAGACAAAGGTACCACAATAACACTCTACTGCTTATCATGAATGCTACGCATGCCATTTTTAATAAATCTAACTGTTGGGTCTGCTCACATTTACCACAACACAGGTATAAGGGGCCAGGTTGGTATATTCATCCTTTACCTTTGACAACTGCTTGCTATGCTTCTCTTAGAGCACTTTTCTTTGGCCGGTGGAATGATAGCATCTCAGGGAACTTTGATGGCACCAATTTGAATAGTTTTGAGAAACATGTTTTAACTCCCCTGGGATGCTCGCTTTTCGCAAACAGGAGTAAACCGAATGCTGCTTCTATTTAGCCTTCTGATAAATTGTCTCGTCCTTTCCAATCTTTGATTTCCTTTAAAATGGCTCCAGTAGGCAATAAGGATGCCATGCCTCCTTCTTACACTGTTAATCATAGCCCCGATTCAGTTTCTTTTTGCATACAAAGGAATGGAACTCAGTCAATGGGAAATTTTCTAGGTTGTGCCAACGTTGCAAATTTGACTGGGGAAAACAGACCTTTGTATGTAGGCGCACCTGTCTACTTTGTCTGCGGTAATGTAGCATTCCCATGGTTGCCCAGGGATTGGCAGGGAACCTGTTATTTAGGGATCCTGTTACCTGGGGTTTTATAGCTAGTACAAGAGAAGTTTCAAAGGCTCGTCCACGGCGGGACGAGAATGGTGACACCCCAGCACAAATCTTGGGAGATATAGCTAAATCAGTTGTGCCATTATTAGGGCAGATAGCGAATTCAGAAGATATCAGAAAACTAGTGAGAGTACTGGAGAGAACCATCAACCGGACCACGGACCTGCTCTATAATATGACGTTAGAACAAAAGGCGATAAGATTAGTAGCACTTCAAAACTGAATGGCATTAGATGTCATTCTGACTGAGCGTGGTGGAGTGTGTAAATTAGTGGGGTCCGCTTGCTGTGTTTTCGCACCAGATTCCTCCCCAACTATCTTCAAGGCAATACAGAATCTGCACGTCCTTAGTTCCGAAGTGCATGTTCCCGAGGGAAACTGGAATCTAAGCGCTTGGTTCTGGGACTTCTTGCGATCTTGGGGTTGGAAGGTACTTTCGGTCTTGCTAATTATTTCGGGAATCATGTTGTTTCTTTGTTGCTGTGTTCAGTGTCTACCTGGTATGTGTTTGATGTGTTGAAAGATATTTCAGCAAATGACCTAATGGCAATAGATATTTCGGATAGTGATTCAGGGTGCATGGAGTTATTTGCAAGGAGATCCAAAGTAGTTTTTTAGCACTTGGCATAGGCCAAAAGGAGGGTTTGTCAAAAGAGAAATTATATCGCGCCTCCTATTGCAATAAATATATGTATATTGGCCTACGCCAAGCTGCTCGAAAGTCGCTTGCGAGGGAATCCGTGTTGCAAGGTCCTGACCTTAAATCAATGTAAGCCGCCATTTTAGGCCAATCCGCTATTTTAGGATTCGCTTTGTAAAAGTCACCCTGTGAGTTAAAATGGTGGACGATGTCATTCCAAAATACAACATGGCCGTCTTGACCTCTGTACATAGCTAATATGTAACTTGCCTGCAGGCCACTTGTTGACGTCGTGAACTGAGACCTTGTTCTTCGTTGACCTGTGTGTAAAAGGAATACTCGTGCAACAAAACTAATCCACAAGCATATGTTGAAACAATGTATTCAAATACTGAATGTAGAACACTTGTTTTACTACATTGTATTAATGTTTGAGAAGGCCTGCATGGAAACATCTTAGAATACACAGTTATTGCATAGGGTTGTTGATACATGTATTAAAGGCAAACCAGTTATATGTGGTTGTTCAAGACTTGGCACGAACCCTAGATAGGTGATGTATTACATGGAATATTAACCCGAAGTGGGGCTGGACATCGTGCCCACCAAGTGTATAAAAAGCGAATGCATTCTAATGTACAACATCTCTCACTGAACACACTGAGCCACGCTGGAGTTTGTTGTGTTGTTCTGAGGGCCGATAGCTATCTGATTTTGCTCTGTTTTTGTAACTGGATTCAGTATAAAATAAAGTATTTTGTATGTTCCTTTGTAACCCGTGTTTGGTGTATTTCCTTTTGGGGTACTCAGCCTCAATACTTTGATTCTGTTTTTACAGGGGCACTCTGGTGCACCCAGAAGCGACTGATCCCTGTACCATTCTTATCAACCCCTGCCCAGCCTCTCCTATACCCCCACCTCTCATCTCCACTTCCCCAGGCGGAAGGCTTTCCTCCTCCCAAAACGTCCCACTACCCAGCATCCAACTCTCAGACCAGAGGAGCCCTCTCTGGCACTCCAAAAAACATTGCCCCACCACCAGCTCAACCCTTGACCTACCTTTGGTAATGCACCATGCACCTCTCTCACCATCCCCCATTCCCTCCCCCTCTCAGCTACAAACCCAGGGACCTCCACACATCAGGTTCAGTCTGCCTCTCACACGAGTGGTGGCTCCCCTCAACCATTTATCCCCTCCTGTCCTGCACCCTCTAACCAGACACCCTCTTTCACACACTTTCGACCTGTCCAACACTCTCTCCAAAACCAACCCAGAGGAATCCCGGGAGTGCTGTGACAGCTTTCGCCCAACCCCTCGCCTGTCCAGACCTATACCCTCTGCCAACATTGGCACTACCTCCACCTCCCTTGCCCCGACCACACCTCCTACAAGCATTGCCCACCTACCTACCACCCTCTCCATCACACTGACCACTTTCAGAAGGCAACCCCCTTCCCTTCTCTCCGCTTGGCACACCTTTCCCGAATGATGGCCTCAACCCCCTTTTTTCCACAGATCGCCCCACCCTCTTCCACACTCCTGCAGCACCCAAACTCAGAAAACTCAGAGGTAGATAATGCCCCTCGCCCTCAACTTTGATTGCCTCACCTGCCCTGCACTTCTCTATCTACCTCGCCTCTCCTAGCCCCGCTACCAGGGCCCCTCTGTCACCCCCGCCTCCCACCTCCCTGCTTCAAGACAGCATGGCCTCTTCCCTCTACTTCAACTCTCATGCTCTCCCCATTTCCCATCCCATTGCACCAAAACACAACAACACCTAGCCAGACACCTCTGAATGACCCTCCACCTCTCACCACGATGCCTCAATCATCCAAGCCTTTCACTACGAACCAATCCGCCCATCCCATGCCACTACTCAGTCAAAGACCTGCAACTTCCTGTCCTCTCTTCCCAGTCCCTAACCACCCACAACCCTCTATGCACCCATCTACAGTATGCCCCCCTGACCACCTCTGTCCGTCCTGTTACACTGCCTTACCCAATCAACTCTCTCCCCACCACCAACACCAACCTACTGGTGACCCAGACCATCCCAGCCCTGCCAACTCCAGACACCCGGGAAAACACTGCCCCCACTACCTCTCACAAAGTCACCTGCCTCCTCTTGCTCCGTAGCCAAGAACAGACACAGGATCTATGATTTTATAACCTCTGATAATTTATCTTCATCACAGAAACCTGGTTCTCAGACGACCTCAAGCCTAGCGCTCACGAAGCATTCCCACCTGACTTCTCACTCATCACCCACAACAGACCTTCTAGAGGAGGTGGATGATCCATCCTCCACAAACCTCACATCTCTATTACCCCCAGTGAAACACAACCCATCACAACCAACTGCAAATCCCTCCTAGTCAAACTCTCTTGTCTTCTCTCTCACACAGTTTCCTACTCATCTACAGGCACCCCAGGTATGACAGACACTTCGCCAACAACCTATGTAACTCACGAGCAGCCATTCTAGTTAACCACACTGCACTCAAACTACTGGTAGGCTTGAACATCTAGTTCGACCGCCCCAATAACTCCATGACTCTAACCCTGGTCAACAGCCCAGAGGCACTCAACCTCACCCAGCATATCAGACAACCCATGCAAACTGCTGGCGACACCCTCAATGCCATTTTCAGCTCGTCCGACATCATCTCCACGTCCACCCTCCAACCCCTCCCCTAGACAGACCACTATGCCACACTGTTCTCTCTCCTCACACAGTCGTCACCCCCGAGCCATTCTTTAACCCTACATCTCAGTTCAAGTGCTGGAACAAGGTCAAGGTACGGCTGGACCTGGCTGAGGCGCTGCTAAGCGCCCTCCACCAGTCTCAACCACAGATATACCCTTACCCATAAGACTCCTGGCTAAACAACTCTCTCATTCTCTTGACCCCTTCCAAGGCCACTCCCTCCCCCGGAGGACCAACCCCCAAATGGTTCACCCTACCTAAAGACAATAAAACCTCATAACTGCTCCCTTGAGCACAAATGGCGAGCTTCCAGAACCTTGCAAAGCAAATCAGTACACTCCCACCACCACAGAAATTACAAATCAGAGATCCGAAAGGCTAAAAAAGCCTATTGTAATAAAAGGATCCTGAACTGCCATAGCAGCAGCAAAGAGTTCCACAGGACCCTCACAGGATTTCCGAACCTGCAGTGCACCGCATCCCCAACTGCCTCCTCTCAAACGCCCAGCAACTCCCTGTCAGAACACTGCCACAAAACAGCCCTAGATAGGACGGCCACCCTCAACACCAAACTCTCCATCCTGTCCACCCGCCCTACACCGACTCTACTACATCCAGCCGTCCTCCACTCCGAGAGCCATTATTTCTGCCCTTTCAATCCTATCTCGAACAGGGAGTTTTTGAAACTACTATCCATCAGCCGACTCTGCGGCTCCCCCGTTGACCCTCTCTACTAAAAGAAATCTTCACCTCCACCTGTGCAGAAGAATTGGCGAGGTCCATTCTTAAAACTCCCTCACCTCTGGCAACTTCCCAGAATCCTTCAAAACTGCGCATGTCAAACCTCTGCTCAAAAAAGCATCCTTAGACCCTCTCCTACCTACTGCATACCCACAGCTCAATGGTTTTGTGAAATCTAACAATCTCCTAGACCCTGTGCAATCATGTTTCCATCCACGCCACATCACAGAAACCACACTGATCTCTATCTGTGATGACCTCAAAGTCACAGCAGACTCAGAAGGTTGCACAGCATTTATTCTTCTTGAGCTCTCAGCAGCGTTTGACATCATTAACCACATGGTCCTCCTTGACAGACCGCACTCCCTAGGAATACGAGATTCAGCACTCACCTGGATCGCCGCAGTCATCTCTAATAGACAGCAAATCACCCATCTCCCCCCTTTCTTTCCCCTGCACTCCCTGTAAACACTGGAGTACCCCAAGGCGCCTGCCTCTCTCCCCTGCTCTTCAACCTTTACATGATCCCCCTGCCCAGGATCATCTACTCACACAATCTCACCTGCAATAAGTTTGCGGATGACCCACAATCATCTTGAGAATTCTTAAATTGACCACCTACCCTTGCCCGTACCTAGCAACATATCTCACAGACATTGACCGCTGGATGACGACTAACCATCTCCTTCTGAAACCAGGTGAAATGGAGATCATGGTATTGTATGGGAGGATAGGTCCAAGGGATCCCCCTCCCCTGCAGCCTCCCCCCTTGTGGAGTCCATGGCTCGTCAGGGGTCCTCCCTGCCACCAGGGCCCAGGTGGCGGGTGGACCACTGGCTGAAAACATTGACCAAACATGCTGTATTAAGCTAGGCCCTGGAAACCATTTTGTGAAATCAAAATGGCATGAGCCCTGTGCGCCGCAGCGCGGCCCCCACCCTTGGAGAGTTCTCACTTGTCCCAGCGGCCGCTGCTCCCTGGCAGATCCGCTGAGAGCCCGTTCCCACGAACAGACGGACATGAGCTAGTGCTAGATGCAAACACTGTAACATTCACCTTCCGCAGTGTATCACTGTCCTCAGTATGACCCGGCCAGCAGGGCCGGGGTGGAAAAGAACTGTAAAATGGTCCCCCGACCAAAGTAGAGCCCCAAATACTCCCCCAAATACTAATGAGGAAACTACCTGTGATGAAACTCTTCTCTCCATGACATGTAACCTCCATGAAGATGGCAGAATGTGTGTTTATATGGCATTCTGGTCGAAGTACCCACATCCCCGCAGCTATGCGCAAATGGAAAAAGTGTCCCGGGGTTTTTATGTTATATGTTTCGCCGAGAAGAATGTACTCAAAGGTCCTATGCCATAACTGAACTAATGCTGCTAGAGTGCAAAGGAAGACAAGTGCAACTCTATTGGAAGCTCATGTAAATCGTGTACTGAAATACACAGAATGCATTTGAATGTCCAAGCTCACCATGTGTCACTGCCATCAGTCTCATTGGCCAGTTGTTCCAGTGTGCTCCACCAACCTTATTACTACCTCGCTTACCGTGCATGCATAGAAATGTAACAAAATGTTGTGGTTGTTAAATACTTAACATATAGTTATCAATTGCAAAATGGGTATAGGTAACGCATTTGAAATGGCCATGTAAAGGCACTAACAATGTAGAAAACATAAGCTTTGAAAAGACTCAATGAGTATTGTACAGTATATGAATGTTTATGCCTCTTCCACATAATCTGCAACACACGAGGAAAATACCATTGTGGGCATATCCAAGGCCATTCCCCCTTCGTCCCCATTGAAGCCTGCCAGACGGAAAGCAGAGGCCTATGCTGCTCTGCCTCACCTCCCCCAATTCGGCTGGAGCCGCTTCAAGCATTCACGTTCCCCCGCAGCTCCCAGGCCCGCGGCCAGCCACCTGAATTATTTACAACCCAGCAGTAAACCCCGGCCATAAACACAGGCCATAAGGTGCCCTTTCTTAGGCTCCACGACCCACCAGCTCACCCCAGGTTAATGGCCCCTGTAAAATTAGGACACCCAATATTATAGCAACACTGTAGGAACACATTCATAATGACTTCTAATGAGACATGATAACTTGGACAGCTCGCCCCTTGCCCTGAGACCCAACCTCGTGACCTATGATATACGGTCAACAGGATGATGGTAACCATGTATTGATGTATTACCAAAGGACCCCACTCTAGGTGCATTCCTCCTGTGTTACATTAACCTGTAGAATAACCTTTTGGAAGATTTACCGGGGAAGATAATATTGCAATATTGAATGAATGCGGTGTGCGTGGCCTTAGGGCAGAAAGCCAAGAAAGACGTTCATCAATGACACTGGTCACGCCTGGCACAACAGCGACGCCCGGATGAGCCCAGCTGACCTGCCCGGCCCACGTTTGCAACCAGTGACGTCCACCAACCACGGCGCACCACATCACAGATGCACCTATAGTTAGTCGTCGCCACCCAATCCCCACGAACATGTGCCCCCTATAGTCTGTAGGTTCTTATGACGTATTTTGTAAATATATACGCATGTCTTTGCTAATGTCAGACAGAACGCTCTCGGAGTTTGCAGAGTCCTTTGCATGCCCTATTTTGACTTATATAAACTCCCATTAAGCTCACCCGCACTTTGTTTTAGCCTTATTCCCATCTAGGGAGAGTCCATTATTGTCTCTCATTGTGGGGAGGATCGTGCTATCTGGGGACGCTCGCCTTCAGTATGCAGCAACACCGCTCTATTTCCCCAACTGACTCCCTGGCCACCCTCACTAGGCCTCCCCCTTCCCCGATGACCACCACTGTCAAAAACCTTGGCTGCACAATGGACTCTGACCTAACTATGTCTCACCACATCAACAATGCATCCAAATCCTGTCATTTCCACCTTAGGCTACTGAAGCGCATCTTCCCTTACTGCACCTACCCCAACAGACTGGCTGCAATTATGTCTATTGTTATGTCCAGACTTGATTACGCGAGCTCCCTCAACCTGGGTGCAGCGACCTACCAGCTAAACAAACTCCAAAGAGTACAAAACTCAGCTGCCAGATTGCTTCTTGCATTGGGACAAAGGGGCCACATCTCCCCTACTCTCCATTCCAATAGGATGCAGGGCCACCTTCAAATTACTATGCATTACCCACCGAGCGGTGCAAAAAGCAGGCCCTAAATTCCTACAAGAAAGAATTATGCCTTACCACCCAACTGTCAACTACTTCCCTCTTCCTAGTGGTCTGCACCTCCAATTCGGCCAGGATCGGAGGATCCGCCAACTCAACCCTGGCACCAACTTTGTGGAACTCACTGCCTCCCTGCATTAGACACAACAAAGGCTACATGGCTTTCCAGAAGGCACTCAAAACCTGACTCATCGCCTAAAAACACATAAGGGAATGCAGTGATCACTCAACTTACCACCACAACCAACAAATGGCATTGTATCCCGCTCAATACAGGCCCTTCTTATAGGCTCTCAGGCCAGATGATATCTACCCCCATTACCTGGAGCCTTTGCCCCAGACTTGAAACCTGAATCATAGTAGCACCCATGTATATGACGGGATAGAACCATTGCCCTCTTCCTCCAGGAATACTGTATGCTCTGAGGCTTAGAGATATCTATCTTCACTAATCTGGACCAATTGTGCTAGACTCATAACCCAAGCACTAATAGCACTCATGGGCTTGATCAATGCCATGCAATTTTGCAATTATGCAATTATGCAATTATGTACTACGCTATCAGTTCACAAAATGCAAATGCTTGCTAATCCTAATCATCTGGAATCCATAAGCAGAACTAGATATCGGGGGGCCGTCTAGCACTTATTTTGCTACTCGCAACTATATGGGAATGTATTTAGCAGAACCACCTTCCCGGGAATCTATCTAGCAGAACTATCAAAAAAAACAAAAAACAAGATAACCTAAGTAAAAAGACGAGTTTATATCAAAACTACAAAACCAATTCATATCAGATTAAGAAAGAAAGGGACTGCTAGCAAGGGAGGAAAGGGATTACAAATTGAGCTGTGAATAGAGTGTTGCCTATTGGTGTGTACGCATCTACGGCGACCGGAGCTGCGACCTGGATGCCTCCCCTCTTGCATCCTGAGGCCCTGCAATGCACACGGTGCATTTTCGGAACTGCAGGTAAGCCCTCCTGGGCTTATTGTATCGGCGCATGATGGCACCACAGCATGCTTATAGCATTCTGCTAATTTCACTACGTGACTTTGCCATCAGCCACATGTACTTTCTTGGCTTAAATTGCAGATTGCTGGCATGCTTTGTGTGTTGTTGTGTGTTTTTGCCTCACTGGGTTGTCGAGGCAAGGCCATTCCAAGATGGCTCTTTCTTTCTTTGTTGGGCACCGAAGTGCCTTCCATCCTGCTGCTGGTGGCCTGGGATTGGCCCTGGCCCACTACATCTGGGCCAATGAGGAGGCTGGCAGGCTTGGCCTGCCCTCCTCACAAGGCCCACTCCTGGCCCTGTAATCTCTCTTGCTGCCTTCTCCCCTCACTTCTTCCATCTACGGCGACCGGAGCTGCGACCTGGATGCCTCCCCTCTTCCATCCTGAGGCCCTGCAATGCACACGGTGCATTTTCGGAACTGCGGGTAAGCCCCCCTGGGCTTATTGTATCGGCGCATGATGGCACCACAGCATACTTATAGCATTCTGCTAATTTCACTACGTGACTTTGCCATCAGCCACATGTACTTTCTTGGGTTTAAATTGCAGATTGCTGGCATGCTTTGTGTGTTGTTGGGTGTTTTTTCCTCACTGGGTTCTCGAGGCACGGCCATTCCAAGATGGCTCTTTCTTTCTTTGTTGGGCACCGGAGTGCCTTCCATCCTGCTGCTGGTGGCCTGGGATTGGCCCTGGCCCACTACATCTGGGCCAATGAGGAGGCCGGCAGGCTTAAGGCCCTGTCTACCGCTGTACACCGCATTGCCGGCCCCGCGTGAGTGTCTGTGTGCCCCCCCCCGCCGTGAGTGTCTGTGTGCCCCCCCTGCCGTGAGTGTCTGTGTGCCCCCCCGCCCCGCCGTAGTGTCTGTGCAGCCCCCGCCCCTCCTTGAGTGTCTGTGTGCCCCCCGCCACTCTGTGAGTGTCTGTGTGCCCCCCGCCCCTACTTCAGTGTCTGTGTGCCCCCCCACCCCTCCGTGAGTGTCTGTGTGCCCCCCCGCCCCTCCTTGAGGGTCTGTGTGCCCCCCCCGCCCCGCCATGAGTGCCTGTGTGCCCCCCCACCCCACCGTAGTGTCTGTGCGCCCCCCACCCCTCCTTGAGTGTCTGTGCACCCCCCCACCCCACCGTAGTGTCTGTGTGCCCCCCCTGCCCCGCCGTGAGTGTCTGTGTGCCCCCCGCCCCACCTTTAGTGTCTGTGTGCCCCCCTGCCCCTCCGTGAGTGTCTGTGCATCCCCCCGCCCCTCCTTGAGGTTCTGTGTGCCCCCCCGCCCTGCCGTGAGTGCCTGTGTGCACCCCCACCCCGCCGTAGTGTCTGTGCGCCCCCCCGCCCCTCCTTGAGTGTTTGTGCGCCCCCCGCCCCTCCTTGAGTGTCTGTGCGCTCCCCCACCCCACCGTAGTGTCTGTGTGCCCCCCCTGCCCCGCCGTGAGTGTCTGTGTGCCCCCCGCCCCGCCTTGAGTGTCTGTGTGCCCCCCTGCCCTGCCGTAGTGTCTGTGCACCCCCCTGCCCCTCCGTGAGTGTCTTTGTGCCCCCTGCCCCTCCGTGTGTGTCTGTGCGCCCCCCTGCCCCTCCGTGAGTGTCTGTGTGCCCCCTGCCCCTCCGTGTGTGTCTGTGTGCCCCCCTGCCCCTCTGTGAGTGTCTGTGTGCCCCCCCACCCCGCCTTGAGTGTCTGTGTGCCCCCCGCCCCTCCTTGAGTGTCTGTGTGCCCCCCTGCACCTCCGTGAGTGTCTGTGTGCCCCTCGCCCCTCCGTGAGTGTCTGTGTGCCCCCCTGCCCCGCCGTGAGTGTCTGTGTGCCCCCCGCCCCTCCTTGAGGGTCTGTGTGCCCCCCCCTCCCTGCCATGAGTGTCTGTGTTCCCCCCCCGCCGTGAGTGTCTGTGTGCCCCCCCACCCCGCCGTAGTGTCTGTGCACCCCCCGCCCCTCCTTGAGTGTCTGTGTGCCCCCCCGCCACTCCGTGAGTGTCTGTGTGCCCCCGCCCCTCCTTGAGTGTCTGTGTGCCCCCCCGCCCCTCCTTGAGGGTCTGTGTGCCCCCCCGCCCCGGCGTGAGTGCCTGTGTGCCCCCCCGCCCTGCCATAGTGTCTGTGCGCCCCCCCTGCCCCTCCTTGAGTGTCTGTGCACCCCCCCACCCCACCGTAGTGTCTGTGTGCCCCCCTGCCCCGCCGTGAGTGTCTGTGTGCCCCCCCGCCCCGCCTTGAGTGTCTGTGTGCCCCCACACCCCTCCGTGAGTGCCTGTGTGCCCCCCCACCCCGCCGTAGTGTCTGTGCGCCCCCCAACCCTCCTTGAGTGTCTGTGCACCCCCCCACCCCACCGTAGTGTCTGTGTGCCCCCCCTGCCCCGCCGTGAGTGTCTGTGTGCCCCCCCGCCCCGCCTTTAGTTTCTGTGTGCCCCCCTGCCCCTCCGTGAGTGTCTGTGCATCCCCCCGCCCCTCCTTGAGGGTCTGTGTGCCCCCCCGCCTCGCCGTGAGTGCCTGTGTGCACCCCCATCCCGCTGTAGTGTCTGTGCACCCCCCCGCCCCTCCTTGAGTGTTTGTGCGCCCCCCGCCCCTCCTTGAGTGTCTGTGCGCTCCCCCACCCCACCGTAGTGTCTGTGTGCCCCCCCTGCCCCGCCGTCAGTGTCTGTGTGCCCCCCGCCCCGCCTTGAGTGTCTGTGTGCCCCCCTGCCCTGCCGTAGTGTCTGTGCGCCCCCTGCCCCTCCGTGAGTGTCTTTGTATCCCCTGCCCCTCCGTGTGTGTCTGTGCGCCCCCCTGCCCCTCCGTGAGTGTCTGTGTGCCCCCTGCCCCTCCGTGTGTGTCTGTGTGCCCCCCTGCCCCTCTGTGAGTTTCTGTGTGCCCCCCCGCCCCGCCTTGAGTGTCTGTGTGCCCCCCCGCCCCTCCTTGAGTGTCTGTGTGCCCCCCTGCACCTCCGTGAGTGTCTGTGTGCCCCTCGCCCCTCCGTGAGTGTCTGTGTGCCCCCCTGCCCCGCCGTGAGTGTCTGTGTGCCCCCCTCCCTGCCATGAGTGTCTGTGTGCTCCCCCGCCGTGAGTGTCTGTGTGCCCCCCACCCCGCCGTAGTGTCTGTGCACCCCCCGCCCCTCCTTCAGTGTCTGTGTGCCCCCCGCCACTCCGTGAGTGTCTGTGTGCCCCCGCCCCTCCTTGAGTGTCTGTGTGCCCCCCGCCCCTCCGTGAGTGTCTGTGTGCCCCCCCGCCCCTCCTTGAGGATCTGTGTGCCCCCCCGCCCCGGCGTGAGTGCCTGTGTGCCCCCCCCGCCCTGCCATAGTGTCTGTGCGCCCCCCCTGCCCCTCCTTGAGTGTCTGTGCACCCCCCCGCCCCACCGTAGTGTCTGTGTGCCCCCCTACCCCGCCGTGAGTGTCTGTGTGCCCCCCCGCCCCGCCTTGAGTGTCTGTGTGCCCCCACACCCCTCCGTGAGTGCCTGTGTGCCCCCCCACCTCGCCGTAGTGTCTGTGCGCCCCCCACCCCTCCTTGAGTGTCTGTGCACCCCCCCACCCCACCGTAGTGTCTGTGTGCCCCCCCTGCCCCGCCGTGAGTGTCTGTGTGCCCCCCCGCCCCGCCTTTAGTGTCTGTGTGCCCCCCTGCCCCTCCGTGAGTGTCTGTGCATCTCCCCGCCCCTCCTTGAGGGTCTGTGTGCCCCCCCGCCCCGCCGTGAGTGCCTGTGTGCACCCCCACCCCGCCGTAGTGTCTGTGCGCCCCCCGCCCCTCCTTGAGTGTTTGTGCGCCCCCCGCCCCTCCTTGAGTGTCTGTGCGCTCCCCCACCCCACCGTAGTGTCTGTGTGCCCCCCCTGCCCCGCCGTGAGTGTCTGTGTGCCCCCCCGCCCCGCCTTGAGTGTCTGTGTGCCCCCCTGCCCTGCTGTAGTGTCTGTGCGCCCCCCTGCCCCTCCGTGAGTGTCTTTGTGCCCCCTGCCCCTCCGTGTGTGTCTGTGCGCCCCCCTGCCCCTCCGTGAGTGTCTGTGTGCCCCCTGCCCCTCCGTGTGTGTCTGTGTGCCCCCCTGCCCCTCTGTGAGTTTCTGTGTGCCCCCCCGCCCCGCCTTGAGTGTCTGTGTGCCCCCCCGCCCCTCCTTGAGTGTCTGTGTGCCCCCCTGCACCTCCGTGAGTGTCTGTGTGCCCCTCGCCCCTCCATGAGTGACTGTGTGCCCCCCTGCCCCTCCGTGAGTGTCTGTGTGCCCCCCGCCCCTCCTTGAGGGTCTGTGTGCCCCCCTCCCTGCCATGAGTGTCTGTGTGCCCCCCCGCCGTGAGTGTCTGTGTGCCCCCCCACCCCGCCGTAGTGTCTGTGCACCCCCCGCCCCTCCTTGAGTGTCTGTGTGCCCCCCCGCCCCGGCGTGAGTGCCTGTGTGCCCCCCCGCCCTGCCATAGTGTCTGTGCGCCCCCCCTGCCCCTCCTTGAGTGTCTGTGCGCCCCCCGCCCCACCGTAGTGTCTGTGTGCCCCCCTGCCCTGCCGTGAGTGTCTGTGTGCCCCCCCGCCCCGCCTTGAGTGTCTGTGTGCCCCCACACCCCTCCGTGAGTGTCTGTGCACCCCCGCCCCTCCTTGAGTGTCTGTGCGCCCCCCCGCCCCACCGTAGTGTCTCTGTGCCCCCCTGCCCCGCCGTGAGTGTCTGTGTGCCCCCCCACCCCGCCTTGAGTGTCTGTGTGCCCCCCTGCCCTGCCGTAGTGTCTGTGCGCCCCCCTGCCCCTCCGTGAGTGTCTGTGTGCCCCCCTGCCCCTCTGTGTGTGTCTGTGCGCCCCCCTGCCCCTCCGTGAGTGTCTGTGTGCCCCCCTGCCCCTCACTGTGTGTCTGTGTGCCCCCCTGCCCCTCCGTGAGTGTCTGTGTGCCCCCCCGCCCCGCCTTGAGTGTCTGTGTGCCCCCCCGCCCCTCCGTGAGTGTCTGTGTGCCCCCCTGCCCCGCTGTGAGGGTCTGTGTGCCCCCCCCGCCCCTCCTTGAGGGTCTGTGCGCCCCCCCGCCCCTCCTTGAGTGTCTGTGTGCCCTCACCCTGCTTGCTCCCCCCCTCTTATGCTCTGCATTTCACCCCCCTTCCTGCCCCCTTCCCTTCCCCCTCCTCACTTCCATCCGCTTCCACTTCCTTCTTACTCCCCCCTTCTATATTTTCCCTCCTCTCAGTCTTCCCCCTCTTAGCACTTACTCCTATCATCTGTTCCGTGACTCTTGATAGCAGCTTGTCTGTCCCCCTCCTCCCCCCCTTGTTCTCTCCCTCCCCCCACCCCTGCTTTTCAAATTTGTCACCGACATTTTTGCTCAGTAGCGTGCCTTGTTCTCCCTCCCCCTTGCCCCCCTCCCACCCCGCCTCTTGTTACCACCTGCACTGCGTAAATTGTCGTCAGACATAGTAATGTTACTGCTTGCTGTGTTCTCCTTCCTATCAATTACCTCTTGCCTTACTTGTTTCTATGCACTTGCACTATCAGAAATGTCGACAGGCCTATTATGATAGTTATTTTCACATTCTGTATTGTTTCAAGGATTTTTGCTGAATGTAACTGTATTTTCCTTTGTCCCCTCCCTCCTTGAAGCGCTTTGAAGCACATTGTGTATAGGCGCTATATAAATAAACTATCATATCATATCATATCATCACATGTGTCAGAACATATTTGTCAAGATGAATGTGTAAAAGTGGTAAAAGGTGCATAATTATGGTGTGGTCATGGTAAGTGTGACCAGAAGACATTTTACCGGGAAGAGCCTGATGCAGTAAAGTGACTGTTTTTTGAATAAATGTGCTGAAGATATTGGTGGTGTACAAAGGGTGGTTTGCTTTTGTATGTGCCCGCTAAATTATACGGAATAGAGGCTGTGCACGCCCATTCTCATATTGCCCAGGTGGCGGAAACACACACAGGTCCCTACACGCAGAGATACACAAATACACAGATATATCTGGTGATATATATATACATATATATCTATATCAAGCAACCACGAACCATGGGGGCAGAGATACCATTGGCCCATATTTGTAAGAATCTACCTGGGTACGCTGAGCGTATTAAGAAATATCACGATCAGTGGATTACAGAACTAAAGGGGGAAGGGTTACCCCAAATATGGCCAGAAGGGGGATCGTTTGACAAGAGTGTCTTAGATATGGTAGCTACATGCATTTGTTTAAAATACAAGGGGCAGCAGTTACATAATAGGAGAGAAATATTGGATCTATGGAGATTGTTTGAAGAAGTACCCCCTCCCAAAAAAAGAGAGCTAGGTACTGATTTGCCATCTACCACTGACAATCCATTGCTGATACCAAAAGACGACAAGGTGTTGCAAGAAGGGGAACCACCGGTAGAGGTAACTAAATTGTACCCAATATTAAATAAACCAGTGCCCGCAGAAGGATACAGTGATCCCACATACGTGCCCCCAACATCAGTCACCGCGACTCGAGGGCCAACGGCACCCCCACCGTATGAGAGCCATAGAGAGCGCGACCAGGTAAGTACACCAATATTAAACATAGAGAAACTAACAGAAGACCTAGAGTCGAGACTCTCTGTAGCGAAAGACAAGCTCTCGAGGATAAAAAGCATATGTGAACAGACTGGGGCTTATGCTGCTCGGTCAGAGCTGACATCAAGAGCACAGAGTCATGATAAAACAATTGAGGAAGGGTGGAAGAAGGGGGAGATATTGTTCAGTATACAAGAAGAACCAGCTCAAATGATTGAACTGGAGGAGAGGGAGGAGCGTACTGACGATGAGATAAGGACCGCAGGAGGTAGAGAGGAACTATTGTGTGATATAGAAGAGGACTTAGAGGAAAGTGAAAGATTAAGCATGGCAATGGGAGGAGGAAGTGAGGGGTTGGATGGCGCATGTTCGGGAAGAACAATGGAAGAAGAATGGACAGGACGACTAAGGAATAGGTTGGGGAAAATGGCGCCACTAGGAAAGAACGGAATGAAGGTGAGTACAGATAAGACAACAAAGGGGAAGTTACAACTCCCACTAATACACAGGGGAGGAGGGAGGCCGAATTACATACCCTGGGCTCAGATGGACAAGGCCAATTTGTTAAAGCTATTACCACCGCTATCAGGAGGGGCAAACAAGTGGAAATATGCATTTGAGAAGCACACAGCCGGGGTACCACTAGCAAAAGGTGACGTAAAAAGTCTGCTAGTATCGGCAGTTGGGGATCAAGCTGACAGAGTATGGGTAAAGGCTGGCTTCCCGGGAGTAACATTGGACTGCGATCGCCATGATGGGGCCTCTTTTAACACAGTACGTGCAAGGGTGTGGGACGCATTAAGAGAGACATTCCCAGACACCCCAGATTTGCAGTCGGTCATGCAATGTACGATGAATGATGGGGAAGATGCTATTGATTACATTTTTTGGGTCCAGGAGATGTGGAGAGCGGAAACAGGCATGCCCTGGTATCAGTCAACCTCATTATTTTACTTTATAATAAAGAGAGGGCTCCCTAAAGAGGTACAAAAGGCACTTGACAAAACTGCAGGTATTGAGGCAAAAGGGTGGCCCGAAATACAGAGCATAATAGTTCACCATTGTAAACGAATAAAGGAGAGGGAAAAAGAGATAGCGCAAAAAAGATTGGCAGACGAGGCAAAGTTAGTACAAACAAAGCTGGTGAAGGTCGCTGCAGCAGTAGCCGCGCTCCCACACAGCAGGGAGGGAGAAGAGGAGGAGGAGGGGCTGGTAGCAATACAGGGGAGGATGGCAACGAATTGGGCAGGAGCAGGGCAAATACAGTGGAACGAGCAGGAGCAGAACGGAGGTCCGCAGTGGCAAGATTGGGCCCCTCGAGGGGGACGAGGTGGGTACAGGGGTCGCAGAGGGGATGGACAAGGGTACGGGGGAAACTGAGGAAATGGATGGCAAGGTCTCAGAGGTGCGCAGGGAAGCTGTTGGAACTGCGGGAGGTGGGGGCACTTTTCCAGAGAGTGCAGGAGTAGATCGAACAACGGATTTCAAGAGATGAACACTATGGTAACACTCACCCGGGAAGCCCATACGGTCTTTCAATGGGACGACAACAGAGGGAACAAGAACAGGGGTACCCAGAGGAAAGGCAAGAGCACCATTACAGAACACAGAATCACCCACAAAACAACGACAATATGCACTACACCCCAGGCAACCCTTTTGCAACGAATGCCAATGGAGCACCAGCCCTGGCCCCCTATAGTGGTGTGTCAGTAGTTTCAGGAAGCCTCTTCAGCCAGGGGGGGACAATGAGACAACCAGCATAGGACAGCCCACAGAGAACACTTGCATGTCCTGTTCTATCTACCACCTACGATGCAGCGGAGGAACCATTGGTAGGGGCGCAGATAGGAGACAAGCAGTTCATATTTATGGTAGATTCGGGAGCCGAGAAATCATGTATCCGTGTTGGCCGGTTTCCACTATCTAACCGGAAGTTAGAGACGCAGGGGTTCTCTGGGGCTGTAATTGAAGTTCCTTACACAGAAGATTTGGATGTGACAGTTGGGGGTAAAACGGTAAAGACACCCTTACTGTATTATGAACAATCGCCAATAAACCTGCTCGGAAGGGACCTTCTTAGCAAGCTTAACATGACTATATCATTTACAGAAAGAGGGATAGTGTGCTCAACCCCAGGAATATGCCCATTACGCATAATTCTGGTGGTACATGCTCGGGCAACAGCACCAGAAAACGCGGCATGCCAGTGGACGAAAGAATGTTCATCGAAGGTTTAAAAACACTGGCCCAAGTAGTTCCCAAGCTAAAAAAGTTAGAGTGGAGGATACCAGCAGAATTTACCTTCCGCCCAATAGTACGCCCAGACATAGCACCAGGTTCAGTGGTATCATTAGACCTGCATGCTGTACAGGTATCAGCGAAAAGGATTGCAGTAATTGGGATGGACATAGACGGGTGTGAATGGCGCACTGTACTGTGCATCAATGCTGATATTGCCCTACGAGACTTATCTGATGAGGATCTCTTTTCTGATTCGGAGAGTGATGGCGAGACAATAATGGAAATAGCAATGCCCTGTGACATTTTGATTCAGACAAGACAAGTGCCCGTCCAGCTGATGGCTGTGGTGGGAACACCACCGTCCTTTTTTGATGATGACATGCGACTGGTGCCAAACAATTTGTGGACAACAGGCCCCCATGATGTAGGCTTGTTGCATGGAGTGACACCAGTGGTAATAAAACTCAAACCAGGGGCAATTGTGCCCAGAGTGAAGCAATACCCATTGTCCCGCAAAGCTGAGGAAGGGATAAAAGAGACAATAAATGCATTGCTAGCACAGGGGATAATAGTGCCCTCAAACTCCCCATGTAACACCTGTATCTATCTGATCAAAAAAGCAAAGGGAGGGGCTTGGAGGATGATCCAAGATTTATGCCCCCTAAATGACGTCATACAAAAAGAATTTCCTTTGGTCACGAACCCTGCATCCATACTGTGCAGTATCCCAAAAACGGCATCACATTTCACAGTGGTTGATTTGAAAAATGCATTCTTCTCCATCTCCTTGGCGGAAGAAAGCAGATACTTGACAGCATTCACACTAGGGGGGAAGAGATAAGAGCATTGCAGGCTACCTCAGGGGTACTGTGAAAGTCCAAGCATATTCAACCGCATACTACACGAAGACCTGGGTAATCTATCAGTTGAAAGCACGATCATTCAGTACGTAGACGGTTTGCTCGTCTGCGCACAGAGTGAAGAAATGTGCAGAAGAGACACAGTTACCCTCTTGACGCTGCTGGCGAATAAAGGGTACAAAGTGGACAAAGGGAAGCTACAATACTGCCAGTCAGAAGTGCTGTACCTGGGACAGCTGATATCAAAGGACGGGAAAAGAATAATACCTGACAGAGTGGAAGCAATAAGGTCAGTGAGAGAACCAACCACAGTGAAGGAGATTCAGAAATTCTTGGGAATGTGTAACTATTGTAGAGCATGGATACTAGATTATGCAGCCTACACCAGACCATTACTGCAAGCACTCAAAGAGGCCCAGCAAGAGAATAGGAAAATAGAGTGGTCAAAAGAAATGAGTGACTTGTTTGGGTCGCTAAAAGAGCTGATCTCGAGTGCGCCAGTACTCGCCAATCCTGATTATGAGCGTGAATTTTACCTGTTCTCACATTGCAAGGGGACTCTTATGACGGCTGTACTGACACAAAAGAGTTCCCTAGGACACAATCCATTGGCTTACTATAGCGGCACATTAGATGCAGTGATGCAAGGCCACTTCGCGTGCGAGCAGTCTCTTGCTGCCGCCGCGTTCGCTATTGAGAAAAGTGCCACAATAGTAATGGGGTGCCCTGTCATGTTGTTTGTGGAACACTCATTACTTGCAATACTTGAAAGATCAAAAAGTACACTGACTACACAGCGAGCAACTGCCTATGAGATAATATTGTCCAGCGCCAACATCCATGTAGTGAGGTGCAGGACAGTAAACCCAGCAACATTCATTACAGAGCCATGCACACTAGAGGACATGCAAGAACACGATTGCGCAACATACACAGGAGAAAAAGGGGAGGGCACGGTGGTGTGTGAAAATGCTCTGAGTGAAGGAGAGGTGTATTTCATAGATGGATCTGCATCTATTGATGTGGACACAGGAGAGAAGCATGTGGGACTAGCAGTAGTGAGGCTAGAAGAAGGTGAGTATGAAGTGTTAGTACAATACCGCCTCCCATCCCATTTCTCAGCCCAAGCAGCAGAACTTATCGCCCTAATAGAAGCATTACATGCAGCTAAAGGATGTGCAGTAACGATATACACAGATTCAGCCTACATGATGACCACCGTACACGGAGGTCTAGCACAGTGGGGGAGGAGAGTGTTTCGAAGGGCGAATGGGACCCCAGTGCAACATGCTGAACTGTTGAAGGAATTGATTGAGGCCCTGAAAGATCCAACAGTGGTAGCAATAGTGAAGTGCCAAGCAAATACGTCCAACACCGACGTTGTGTCTTTGGGGAACGCGGCAGCAGACGCTGCTTCCAAAGAGGCTTCGTATTTTGAAAGACATGGAGCAGGTGAGTACCTATTGCAGCACCAGACGAACGAAGAGCTTTCCAGAAGGATACAATGCCATGCCCATATCACAAATACTAGAGCTACAGGAAGGTGCCAGTTGTGACGAAAAGATGATGTGGGAAAAAAGGGGGTGCAGCCAATCGGCAACAGACTTATTATGGCACCAAAATAAAAGTAGTAATGCCCATCAAACTGTAAGAGATAGCATTCCAGCAATTACACTTTCCAGCGCATAATACTAAACAACACATTGCAGCAGAGATACAGGAAGATTGGTTCGTGCCATGTCTCCAGGAACACATATCTAGATTGACAATGGAGTGCACGACGTGCCAAATATATAACTCTGGGATGACCCTACGGACACTCAGGGGGACAATTCCAAAACCAACAGGGCCCTTCAGAGAACTGCACATTGATAATGCAGACATGGGGGAGAGGTGTAATGGGGCACGCTACATGATAGTGGTTGTATGTCCATTTTCCAGGTGGGTGGAAGCGGGTCCATGTGCGCGACCTGGTGCTAAGAGCGCTGTAAAGTTCCTAGTAAGGGAAGTGTTCCCGCGCTGGGGAATTTGCGACGTAATTCGCTCGGACAACGGCACTCATTTTGTGAACGAGCTCTTCAAAGAAGTGACTTCGTTATTGGGAATAAAGCATAAACTCTGCTCGATTTATCATCCTCAAAGTAACGGCGTTGTCGAAAAGATGAACGGCCTGTTAAAAGGGAGATTGTCTAAATTGTGTTTTTCGTTGAAGAAAAACTGGATCTACTGCTTACCCCTTGCACTGTTTGAGCTGAGGAACCAGCCAAGCAAGGATCACCATCTGTCCCCGCACGAAATTGTGACGAGGAGACGGATGCACACAGCACATTCCCCACTGTGCCAACACTCAGATGCACACAGAAGCGCCACCATTTTAGGAGATGAATTCACAGATTACCTGAAGAAGCTAACTAGGGCAGCGCGTGCAATCTCAAGGCAGCTCTCACCACCATTCACAAGGGAAGAAGGGAACACAACGGTGTCCTTTGCGGAACCTGAAACACAAGTACAATTAATGCCAGGAGAGTTCATTTATGTCCGGAGCTTTGTGCGCCGGTGGAATGCCCCAAGGTTCCATGGGCCGTACGAAGTAGTATTTTGTACACCCACAGCTGTAAATGTAAAAGGGCTCAGGTATTGGATACATTTGACAGATGTGCGAAAGGCATATAATAGTGTACAGGAAGAGGTTGACGGGGAGGCACAGACAACAGCAAACCAAAATAATGAAAATGATGAATGAACATGAACAGATGAATGGAGGAGTGTAACTGATAGATAAAACTGTTAACGAAAGAATTCTATTACAGGTTATTGATTGAGATAAATGAAAAAAAAAAATGTGTCTAAATGAAAATAACGGTGTAAAATATATGTATTCTCTGCTCCCTTCTCTGTGCAAACCCCCCCCCCCAACCATCTCCCTTTTATGACCTCCTGGTACATACAGTGCCAACAAAGATGTTTACATGCACATACTTAATGCACTTTTATATCTCAAACAGGAACTACCATGGCAACAAACGGGCAGCCTGCAACGAATAGATTGATTAGATATAGAGACGTTTTAGCTGAAAGGTGTAGATATTCGTATGAATACCTACGACACCCCCACCAGACAAATAAATGGTATGTAGACATGTGTGCAACTGCAAAACAAACAACAAATGAGAGTTGTTATGTCTGCTCCCTCATTCCCCATGCTTCAGGTAGACCCAAAGTATTGCTGCCAAAAGAGTTGCCTATTGTGGATGCCCAATGTCTCCTTCATCTCACGTTGTGCAGAATTAAGAACACCTTCCAGGCACACGAGGTAACTTTTAAAATGCTGCAGAATGAGAAGACCTGCTACCCGAAAGCGGAAGGAGTGATATGTTTGGAAGAACCATTTTTTATAATACAAGGGACATTATTCTCAGAAAGTAAGGGGAAAGATGAAGAAATAATGTGGAAAGCTGAAGCGCTGCGAGGTGTGGCACCATAGAAACTGAAGTGGATAGAGAAAACATGCACACCAGTATGGAAGGAGCACATCTCAAAATTGACCTGGGTGACTGCCATTGAAAAGCCCTTCAAGCTACAAAAAGAAATAAACTATGAACTGTGTTTCAAAGAAGAGGGGAAAAATACCATGGGGGTAAACAAAAAGTGCAAGACCCTCACCATCCCGGATATGAGAAAAGGGACAGCGGCCCTCATGGACACTTATTGGGTATATGGCAACCAGGCATACCTGCACCTCCCACAATCCTGGAGTGGCAGCTGATCATTGGCCACCCTACATTCTGCACTAATGGTGATACCGGAAAGCCACATTGATGTGAGCAAGAAAATGCGAGAGACCCCTCAGCAGAATGAGGCCCAATCAACTGCAGAATCACAAGTATATGTCCTGTCTTCCGGTAATAAGGGGGAGATGCTGTCACGAAACAGACGATCGACGAACTACATATCAAAAGCATCCTCAGAGCTACTGGCACAGATCCCAGACAGATATCGATTATTCAGCTCTGCAGAGACTTTCTTCGCCTCACTCATCTCCAGCATTCAGGCACGGGCAAATGCAAAATGGCTCCAAATTACACGCTGGGAGCTGATCCAGCTGGCGAATGACACTGAAGAAGGATTTAACGTAATAAAAGTAGAACTGCGAGCACTGCGGCTAATGACCATGCAAAATAGGTATGTTTTAGACCTGCTAACAGCGATGGATGGAGGTGTTTGCCGAAAAATTGGAAGTGCCTGCTGCACTTTCGTACCTTCCGAAGATGCAGATAATGGTTCCTTATCCCACGTGATCGAAGCCGTACACAACCTAGGAGAAAGAATGAAGATGGAAGATGGAGCAGAAGCAAGCACATGGTTCGACAACATCTTCTCCTGGGTATCGTGGCTGGGAATGACTGTTAAATTTCTAATGCCGGCAGTACTGTTCCTCCTTTTTATTTTTTGTATGTGCCAGGTGGGTCTTCGATGTTGTGCAAAAACGCAGTACCAAACGGTGCAATGATGATGGTGACAATGGGCAATGCTCGCGGTACGTTACAAAATATGCAGGAAGTAGAGGTACAAACAGGAGCAGAAAACACATCAAGATTCCAGATGGTGCCCATATACCATAGTGGGGATGTAGTAGACAGGCTATGGCACACTACAATTAAAGAGCCCCATGAACTCGAATGGTATGAGGAGGTGTGGGTGGATTTGGAAGGGGATGGAGGTTGTATATATATGACCTGCACCCCGGACGAGTATGCTAGAAGGGGAGAAAGCCTGCGAGGAGTGTGTAGGGCATGGATGCCCATAAAAGGCACCCCTGCATGGGATGAGGCTGTAGCTGAAGAAGAAGAATGCAAGAGGTTGAGGGAGTTACAGTATTCGTTACTTAAGTAATGAAAGGGGGGAAATGTATGGGAGGATAGATCCAAGGGACCCCCCATCCCCTGCAGCCTCCCCCCTTGTGGAGTCCATGGCTCATCAGGGGTCCCCCCTGACACCAGGGCCCAGGTAGCGGGTGGACCACTGGCTGAAAACATTGACCAAACATGCTGTATTAAGCTAGGCCCTGGAAACCATTTTGTGAAATCAAAATGGCATGAGCCCTGTGCGCCGCAGCGCGGCCCCCACCCTTGGAGAGTTCTCACTTGTCCCAGCAGCCGCAGCTCCCTGGCAGATCCGCTGAGAGCCCGTTCCCACGAACAGACGGACATGAGCTAGTGTTAGATGCAAACACTGTAACATTCACCTTCCGCAGTGTATCACTGTCCTCAGTATGACCCGGCCAGCAGGGCCGGGGTGGAAAAGAACTGTAAAATGGTCCCCCGACCAAAGTAGAGCCCCCAAATACTCCCCCAAATACTAATGAGCAAACTGCCTGTGATGAAACTCTTCTCTCCATGACCTTTTTGATAAAACATGTAACCTCCATGAAGATGGCAGAATGTGTGTTTATATGGCATTCTGGTCGAAGTACCCACATCCCCGCAGCTATGCGCAAATGGAAAAAGTGTCCCGGGGTTTTTATGTTATATGTTTCGCCGAGAACAATGTACTCAAAGGTCCTAAGCCATAATTGAACTAATGCTGCTAGAGTGCAAAGCAAGACAAGTGCAACTACATTGGAAGCTCATGTAAATCGTGTACGGAAATACACAGAATGCATTTGAATGTCCAAGCTCACCATGTGTCACTGCCATCAGTCTCATTGGCCAGTTGTTCCTGCGTGCTCCACCAACCTTATTACTACCTCGCTTACCGTGCATGCATAGAAATGTAACAAAATGTTGTGGTTGTTAAATACTTAACATATAGTTATCAATTGCAAAATGGGTATAGGTAATACATTTGAAATGGCCATGTAAAGGCACTAACAATGTAGAAAACATAAGCTTTGAAAAGACTCAATGAGTATTGTACAGTATATGAATGTTTATGCCTCTTCCACATAATCTGCAACACACGAGGAAAATACCATTGTGGGCATATCCAAGGCCATTCCCCCTTCCTCCCCATTGAAGCCTGCCAGACGGAAAGCAGAGGCTTATGCTGCTCTGCCTCACCTCCCCCAATTCGGCTGGAGCCGCTTCAAGCATTCACGTTCCCCCAAAGCTCTCAGGGCCGCGGCCAGCCACCTGAATTATTTACAACCCAGCAGTAAACCCCGGCCATAAACACAGGCCAAAAGGTGCCCTTTCTTAGGCTCCACGACCCACCAGCTCACCCCAGGTTAATGGCCCCTGTAAAATTAGGACACCCAATATTATAGCAACACTGTAGGAACACATTCATAATGACTTCTAACGAGACATGATAACTTGGACAGCTCGCCCCTTGCCCTGAGACCCAACCTTGTGACCTATGATACCCGGTCAACAGGATGATGGTAACCATGTATTGATGTATTACCAAAGGACCCCACTCTAGGTGCATTCCTCCTGTGTTGCATTAGCCTGTAGAATAACCTATTGGAAGATTTACCGGGGAAGATAATATTGCAATATTGAATGAATGCGGTGTGCGTGGCCTTAGGGCAGAAAGCCAAGAAAGACGTTCATCAATGACACTGGCCACGCCTAGCACAACAGCACCGCCCGGATGAGCCCAGCTGACCTGCCCGGCCCACGTTGGCAACCAGTGACGTCCGCCAATCACGGCGCACCACATCACAGATGCACATATAGTTAGTCGTCGCCACCCAATCCCCACGAACATGTGCCCCCTATAGTCTGTAGGTTCTTATGACATATTTTGTAAATATATACGCCTGTCTTTGCTAATGTCAGACAGAGCGCTCTCGGAGTTTGCAGAGTCCTTTGCATGCCCTATTTTGACTTATATAAACTCCCATTAAGCTCACCCGCACTTTGTCTTAGCCTTATTCCCATCTAGGGAGAGTCCATTATTGTCTCTCATTGTGGGGAGGATCATGCTATCTGGGGACGCTCGCCTTCAGTATGCAGCAACACCGCTCTATTTCCCCAACTGACTCCCTGGCCACCCTCACTAGGCCTCCCCCTTCCCCGATGACCACCACTGTCAAAAACCTTGGCTGCACAATGGACTCTGACCTAACTATGTCTCACCACATCAACAATGCATCCAAATCCTGTCATTTCCACCTTAGGCTACTGAAGCGCATCTTCCCTTACTGCACCTACCCCAACAGACTGGCTGCAATTATGTCTATTGTTATGTCCAGACTTGATTACGCGAGCTCCCTCAACCTGGGTGCAGCGGCCTACCAGCTAAACAAACTTCAAAGAGTACAAAACTCAGCTGCCAGATTGCTTCTTGCATTGGGACAAAGGGGCCACATCTCCCCTACTCTCCACAACCTACACTGGCTTCCAATAGGATGCAGGGCCACCTTCAAATTACTATGCATTACCCACCGAGCGGTGCAAAAAGCAGGCCCTAAATTCCTACAAGAAAGAATTATGACTTACCACTCAACTGTCAACTGCTTCCCTCTTCCTAGTGGTCCGGACATCCAATTCGGCCAGGATCGGAGGATCCGCCAACTCAACCCTGGCAGCAACTTTGTGGAACTCACTGCCTCCCTGCATTAGACACAACAAAGGCTACATGGCTTTCCAGAAGGCACTCAAAACCTGACTCATCGCCTAAAAACACATAAGGGAATGCAGTGATCACTCAACTTACCACCACAACCAACAAATGGCATTGTATCCCGCTCAATACAGGCCCTTCTTATAGGCTCTCAGGCCAGATGATATCTACCCCCATTACCTGGAGCCTTTGCCCCAGACTTCAAACCTGAATTGTAGTAGCACCCATGTATATGACGGGATAGAACCATTGCCCTCTTTCTCCAGGAATACTGTATGCTCTGAGGCTTAGAGATATCCATCTTCACTAATCTGGACCAATTGTGCTAGACTCATAACCCAAGCACTAATAGCACTCATGGACTTGATCAATGCCATGCAATTTTGCAATTATGCAATTATGTACTACGCTATCAGTTCACAAAATGCAAATGCTTGCTAATCCTAATCATCTGGAATCCATAAGCAGAACTAGATACCGGGGGGCCGTCTAGCACTTATTTTGCTACTCACAACTATATGGGAATGTATTTAGCAGAACCACCTTCCCGGGAATCTATCTAGCAGAACTATCAACCCAAGCACTAATAGCACTTATGAACTTGATCATTGCCCTGCAAATATGCACTATGCTTTCAGGTCAGGAAAGATCCTTGCTTGCTAACCCTACACATCTTAAAATCCCTGAGCAGAACTATATACCGAGGACCGTTCTATCACTTATTCTTTGCTAAGCCTAACTATCTAAAAATGTATTTAGTTGAACTAACTATCGGGGAATCCAGTTAGCAGAACTACCGACCGAGGACATCTCTCGAACCTATACAGTAATGACATGAGTAGTGACAGATCTGTCTGTCACCACCCGTCAGTCTTCAGCAAAGCAATTTGACCCAATAAGACAAAGGGTGGATCTTTGCGAAACAGCCCGAACCTAAAGGGAGATACCACCCCTCAACAGGCACTGGAAGCTCAACGGGAACAGGGCCCCCCATAGAAAAAAAACACAGACACTGAAACACACGATTATGCTAACTCTTTCCTCTGCACCAACAAACAATAGGATGCAGCTACACCCCTCGATTAATTTGGCCCAGCTGCACACATACTTATACACCACACCTCCACGTTCACCTCACACCTCCACGTTCACCTCAACAGTCTTCAGAACACAGCTATACCCCTCGAAATCGGTTTAGCTGCACACATAGTTTCATTTACAAACTCCAGCGCCGCAAGAATGCAGATATCCAAGTCCATTGATCTTGTTGCACACATTACCTAGCACTATCAATCGCTTTGGATTAAGGCGCTATATAAATAACACATCATTATCATTATCATTATCACTAGCATGCAGCTATACACCACTTATTCCACATTAGCTGCACACATACCGAGTGCACCCAAGCACTCTTTACTACATTACTCTCTGCACTAACCCAGACTGCAGGCCCCAAGGGCATTCAACCCACAGCACTTTGGAATCATACCAATGGTAATAGGTGCTATACAAATGCCCAATAACATAACATAACAATGGGAATTATCGGAAAGCCTCCACAGTGTCTATTAGTCATTCCAACATGGGTTACTAAAGATTACTTTAAGACTGAGTGAAGAGAGCTGGCACAAAGCTGCTCTAGGCCTACTAATGTTTATCTAATCTAAACCAGCATCCTCTGGCTGTTCATCCATGCCAGGTCAAACAGAGAGCCTCTCTCATGTATTTGGCTAGTAAGAAAGTTCATCAAGTTAAGTGTTTGACAAGAACACCTGCATTCGACCTGCAAGACACAGGAGCCTTTCATTCATCTGAGGTCTATGAATTGAGTCTCATTAAATGTGTTTACTATTTCTCTATAATCATAATTGACTAAGGACATCTAGGCATTGAGGACTGGGCACTTGCACAGACATCCTCACCCTAAGACAAGGCTTCCACTCTCAGTCCCACCCCTTGTACATTTCTGGCTCATTTTGGCTCTAAGCAGAAAGGCCTCAGTCCCCAATGTAGTAATAGATGCCACAGCCATATTATACTCACATCTAAATCTTGAAGTTGTCTGAATTAGTTTATATGGTTAAACACTTTAATGTCAGGGTGAGAGTTGTAAAACAATATTAGCACCAAGCTCATTGTCCATTATGGGCTTAGCGATTCAAGCAAGCAACACTTGGATGACAGACATATTTGTCAGATATAAACATTGCTGGTCATTTTTATGTTGTCAAAATGCTCTTTTATTTTATGCAGAGCAGCCACAACCCTTTAATAGTGCTATTTGTCCCATCCCCCTGACTTATAGGGGTATTTTAAAAGAGTACAATAGGAATGTAACAAACTGTTCATACTGCATTAATAATCTTTCATCAGAAAATAATGTATGCGGTTATTATAGATTTTCATAATGTGCGTTGCTCAGTAAGGCAAGTATAACATGCTTATTATGACTATGACAATAATAATAATAGTAATAGTAATATCCCAGTACTATGAATGAAGATATATCAAGGTGACCTCTCCCTTATATCAACCATGGACATGCTCAGATCCAAGATTCTAAAGTATACTCTGCTCTCGATTTCACAAATGGATATTGGATGGTATTATATCTGTGAAAACCAGTATAAACTTGCCTTTACCTTTGTGGGGCAGTGGTCTGTGTGATCCCGTGCACTGTTTGGGTACATTAACAGTGGGAATTAATTCAATATGTTCCTACATAAATCCATGTCTCACTTTGTAGAAAGAGGCAACATGACCTATGTAGATAACCTACGAAAAAAGGAAAAACAGTGGCAGAACACGTGGTGGAAATCCACCACTGGCTGAATCAAGCAAGGGCTGCAGGTGTAAAAAGACCTCTTCAGCAAGTAAAGTGGTGAAGAACTGAAATAAATATTCTAGGCAATGACATCACAGCTGGGGGCCTTAATCCTCAGAAAATGAAGGTTGTGATTTTACTGAAGTTGAAGAACCTCACAAATCTATAAAAGTTAGGAATTCTCTCAGGATTGACTAATCACAGTTGTACATTCTTAGGTAACCACACATAGATCGCCCAGCCCTCAGTCTATCTGTCAAAAGGCAGGGGTGAAGTAGGAGTTGGGGCACTCTAAAACAGAGGCTGGGTAAAAACTGAAAAGAAGTATTTCCCAAGTTCCTTGCTAAGCTGACTCCATTAAAAAGAATAGTTATTTCCTGAAAATAGGGTATTTTATGACACCCCTTTTACTGTGACCTTGTACCAGAAGCATGACAAGGTCAATGAGGCAATTTCATTTGCAAGGAAAACACTATCAACCGTTAAGGTTAAGTTGAAAGAATATGAGAAATCACTCCTGGCAACGGTATGGCCAACTACCATCCATTAATCCAATGGGAACATGCTATAGTTCAGACCTCTGACGAGCCTCTGTGACCGAATATGGGCTGTGAATGTCTCTAATTCAAGGATTACTTCCTGGATTCTTTCTATGCAAGGATATCCTGTAGGAATCATAGATGGCCAAAATAAAAAGAGTCCAGTGGTTCAATGATTAGTAAATTACAATAATGTGTTGAGGATCACTGTGTAGAAGGTGAAGATGTATTAAGAAATTACGTACCATGGGAATTCTCATAGTTTATGAGTATGGATGTTCCTACCATATCACAGATAACAAGAAGAAATTAATAACTTTCACCCCAGTTATAAAATTGGTCCCTGGAATAGCTAAGAATATGCTGTGTTTTAACAACAAATCTTTGACACTGTTTCACGGGTTCTCTAGGGCTCGTAATAAATAAGGTTCCACTAGCAGTCCAAAAAAAAAGCTGCGCACACCGGGCAAAAAGTAACGCTGTTTATTACAGCTGGGCGAGCACAAATCAAACAGCACAGTGGAACAGAACTGATTGAGGAGTGCTGCCAAACTGGCTCACAACATACAGTGGTTTTATATCGTTAATACAGTTGTACAATTAGAAACAGTTGTGCTTCAGACTTTGCATCTTCTAGGTTCCCAAGATGCTTACTGGTTAAACTATGTCATACCCCCATAGCCAGACATACATCAGTTAGACATGATTGGAGAAAACAGACTACCCCCTTTCAGGCTATCTCCTCCCTGTGTGGTGTCACATTGCTTCCTGCTCCTCCCCGCAAACACTTTACAATTAGTAATAACATAATTGTGCTGACTTTCGGGTCTTTATTCATCTGTCATTGGTCAATACCAGAAAGGAAGGAACATGAGACCCCGCTGAACTAGTGGAAAGGGAGACATTCACAGGGCAACTTCAAGATAGTAACTTCGCAAACACTGTTGTGGACACTCTGTGGGCTTGTTACTTTCCAGGGACACCAAAATTTACCATCTGATTGGTTTTCCTTGGAGCGCCCCACCATTCCACATCCTTGTTCCTATACCAGCTGGACATGGGGCAATTTGAAAGTGCCTTGGTGCCATGTGAGTACATCTCTAGGTCAGGTTGATTTCTCCAGCTCCCACAACGTGTTGCCGTGGTACTGACTTGCCAGCCTTGATTACATCACCTGGTGCTATTCCCTGTGGTCTGCTGAAGACGAGCAGCTTGAATTCAGCATCACCCTTCCCCTCAGCCGTGGTGCATGGGCCATGTGTTCAGAGCAGGCCTATAAGGTGTAGCCCACCTGTGACACCCCCATGAAGACAGCTTACCTGTGGTTACGCCTTTCTCACATTTGTACAGCTGGTCCCCTTGTATCCATGTTGTGTTATATATAGAGTGTTTCTCCCCTCCTTGTTCCCTTATGTGCCTGGTCCTTGGGGCTGGCTACAGCTCCCAGAGCCCCCATTGTTTCCCCCCCTAGGAGGTGTCCCAGCCCATCCCCCTTATTCCCACAATTGGTAGTTGTGCCCCTCGGTATGGCGCTGAATCAGTACCTTCCTTACATTCCCCCTTTCGATCAATCTTTCTACCGACATCTCCTTCCCCATCATTTCCCTACTTTGTTCCTTGGGCATCCATAGCTTTGTTACCCTGTCCAAGTCCCCCCCTTCTTCCTGCCAGTGCGTCCCCAATTATTAGACAATCCATCCATCTAGGAAGCATAGTCTTCTGCATTTAGTGGGAATTCTGAAAAAAACACATGCACTCTGTCCTCCCCCTCATTCACCCTGGGCAGTTGCCTTTCTAACTCACTATCTTCATCACCAATTTTATTAGCAGACATTATATACCATACTTTTCCTTTCTAACATTTTCACAGTTTGATGATCCATGGGCCAACACAGAAGGTAATGAGCATCACAAGCACAAGGACAGTTATTTTGAACATAGCCGCTAGCCACTCTGGCACCCAAGCAAATAAGTCCAGCCAACTGTCCGAGGTGGTATCATGCGTTTCTTTGACCATTTTGTCATGTAGTGTATGTATCTCATCAACAGCCTCTGTGGGAGTTCCATTGGCAGCATTGTTAGCATGTATTGCTGTACAACAGCTGCTTCCAATTTCATGGCAAACCCCGCCCTCCATTGCAGTCATTAAATCAAGAATGAATTTGTTCTGTATGGCCACCAGGCGCAGGGCATGGAGCTGTTCTCGCACTGCGTTCAGCCCCTTTTTGGTTGTGTTTGCCAACTGTAGCACCTCATAGCGGGTAATCTGCAGCCATTTGGCATTGGCGGCTGCTTATACCCCGGGAAGTAGTAGAGACATGAAGAAAATGATGCTTTGTCAAAAAGTCTTAATTGCTGGGCGATTGCATCCAAACTCTGGGCTGATTCAGCAGATATGGAGTTGCTGTTCCTTTTCTTTCTCGCCACCGGCCCTTGCTTGTCTCTCACCTCCTTCTGCTCTTTTTCCTCAGTCTTCTGCCATGTTGTAGAAAGTTTGTTGTAACAGGTCCGCACATGGCATGACCAATGCAGGGTTGTGGAGAGTCACAAGTGCGCATACCCCTCCACAGTCTGGAGGTAGCTGGGCATAAGCTTTGGATCCACCTGCCCACCAGACGTCTATCACTGCTGCTGTCCCTTTCTGCAACGCCGGGATGCTTATCGTCCTCTCGCAGCCAGTGTTCATCCCCAGTATGGTTTTCCCAGTTGCTCTGAAACATAGAGAATGTTGTGGGAGTGGCTTTATGTACACTGGTTGGTGTTTCTCATCTATCCATGTCAAGGCATGTACATTTGTATTCCATATTCCCCTGCATTTGTTATTTATCTCTTTACCACCCTTTCGTCATATCCCACCAGCCCTCCTGTCAGCACTGCATCTCCCTCATTCCCAATTTCCACTGTGAAACACCGAACCCGTTATTAGCATCAGGGGTCTGGTGTGGCACCATGGTATACCATGCCCTGTTGAGGGTTTGCAATATATTCTTCTATGGGCTCATGGGCTGCCCCCTTTGTGCCCCCTCTGCATTGTATTCCAGTATCACATGCTTTGTTGCCTCTTCCCTGGCCATGCTTTCATGTTGTATGTAATTATCTGCATATACCTCTTCCCCTTCGTCTATCCATTGCACTTCTACTATGTGGCCTTAAAACAGCCCCAAGTTCTGCATAAGGGCAAGTGCATCAGGCATCCCCCCTTCTCTGCAGTTACTTCTCATGGCAAGAATTGTTTTGGTGTCCTTATAACGTGAGGGATTAGTGAGCACACATAGCAACTGCCATTAGTGCTCTTGCACCTCACCCTTTTCATTTAAGCATACCACACGTTCCCAGTTGCCATGCCTCACCCTTCCCCAATGGAATCATAGAACTTCTCAGTGCTGAATATACTTCTTTTAGTGTGTGTCTCTTTTCCATTGTCGGCCAGCACACCCCTACTTTCTTTATATAGTAGGAACCAGGAGAGAAAGAAAAGAGAAACAAGAAAAAGGCAAAGCAGTCCTATCCCTTTATTGTTCACATCATATTTATAGCTTCTCCCATTCCCCCCACTTGTGTCCTGCCCTCCTCCTTCTCCCCCTGTTGGTCTCTGGTAAAGTCTTATAGCTGTACAAAATATCAATGATAATAGTGGTATACTTCCCATAAAGTTTCCTTTCATGCTTCTCCTTCTGTTGTGGTGCTGTTGTTCACCTTGCAGACGTTGGAGTTGTGTTTCCATGCCATCCTTTCTTTCACTTTCACAGCTGTGGGTGTTGTGTACACAACTTCGTAAGGGCCACTGAACCTTGGCTCCTGGCACCTCTGTATGACCTTACGGACTAGTACTTTGTCCCTCGGGTAGAGGAGCTGTGCTTGAGGGAATTCTTATTCTCTGTGTGCACTTGTCTGTCCTTCAGTGTTGGTAGGCCGACTTGCTGAGCATTGAACCTGGCAGGAAATGTATTTAAGGGCAATTGTCATTTCAGTTAAGTATATTTGCAGCTCTTTCCCCAGGACCTGTGCGGTGGGATTAGCATCCATAATAGAACGTGCAGGAGGGACAGGCGCATGCCTCCTCCTGCCAGTTGTAATTTCGTCAAGTGATGACCCGCATTGGATGAGTTGCGAAGAGCAAAAAGCACCAATGGGAGGCAATAAAGCCCGTTTTTGCACAATGTGAGTGTTAGCTTTACTAAGCGTTCTTTAATCAAGCCGTTTAATCTCTCAACATCCTGTTCACCTGCAGCCGGTACACTGTGCATAGCTGGTGTTTTATTCCCAGGAGGTGCATTATTTCTTTAAAGAGGTAATTGGCAAAATGTTGCCCATTATCAGACCTTATTTCATTGCATACTCCCCACCTTGAAAACACCTCCCCGTACTAGGAACCTTGCAGCTGGTTTTGCATCATTTTAGCACAGGGCCCCGCCTCAAGCCAACGTGAAAATGGACAGACCACAACTAGCATGTACCTATGAGGCATTTCTTTCTTGCATATTAACATAGTCGATATGCAAGTGCCGGAAGGACCCTTCCGGTCACAGCAATGTACCCTTTACAGTCTTAAAAGTATGGGCAGACAATAATTGCTGGCACACCACACAATTCCCTGTAAACTCTGCGACTCACTCATGTAGATTTGGAATGTACCATCCCTCTATTATTTCTGCTGCTATGTGGTATTTGGACACATGGCCTTGAAAGTGCAGCTGCTCTAATACTATACCCAACAATCTTTTGGGCATCACTGGTTTCCCTGTGCTGTGTTGCCGCCATATCAAAATGGTGGGTGAAAGGGAACAACCTCTTTGTATCCATAAATATTTTTCCTCATGCGGGGCCTCTCCTTGCAGCTCTATAATCTGTCCAATTGGTATTGTGTTGAAACTTTCCCTGCTTTCTTCCTCTTGACCCTTTCTTCTCTCTGCTGCCATTATTTGCATCCTCCCTTTCACACCGGATACAGTATCATACTTCCCTCAGGTAAGTAGGCCGCTTCTTTGGCTGCATGTGGGCCATTTCTTTCCCTAACAATATTCTGTTCTGCTCACCTGTATGGGGAGCATGTTTTATTATGGCCACCTCCATTGGCAGTTTCAGCACTTCAATCAGTTGCCCAAGCAATTCGACATGTTGTACTGAGGACCCATCCCTTCTCCTAAACCCCCTTCTTTCCCACTGCGCTAATCCTGAATGTATTGTTAATGTCATGTAAGCTGAAGCTGAAAATATGTTAGTTGCATGCCCTTCCATCAAGTTCAATGCACTGCATCTGTTGGTTGTCTCTATGACTATCAGTCTGATTTCAGAGCAACCAGAGGCACGGAATCTGCTCTCCTGAACACCCGTGCTCATGAATCTCAACTCTAGCCTTCCCTCTGTCCTCATCCTCCTAGATCTTTTCTCTGCTTTCAACACAGTGCATCATGCCATCCTGATCAGTCGTATCTATGAGAACCTGGGCATCTCAGATCAGGCCCTAGCTTGATTGACCTCCTTCCTCTTGGACCGACACTCCCAGGTCCAACTTGGGTCCTTTCTCTCAACCACCTCTCTCTCCACATGTGGTGTTCCACAAGGCACTAACCTTTCACCCTGGCTTTTCAACGTCTACTTGGCCTCTTTGGCCCAGCTTATCTCTTCCATCTCCTCTCACTTTCAGTGTTATGCAGATAACACTCAGCTCTGCCTCAGTCTCCCCTCAGCCTCCTCACCTCTCTCGCTCCATCCTGGCTGTCTATCCGTGATTCAGGAGTGGTGTGCCACCAATGATCTCTGCGTTAATGCCAGTAAGACCGAGATCCATCTCGTTGGGATCCCTACTCCCGCTTTCCCTCTTTCACTCTGGCTGCCCTCCTTGGGTCCTCTCACTGTGCCTTCCTGTGAGGCACAAAACATTTGTGTCATCATTGACTCCACTCTCTCCTGCTCTCCTCATACCACGGACCTCTCCAAGAAGGCCCACTACCAGCTGCATCTCCTCAGAGGTATTCTTCCTTTTCTCACTTTCCCCCAGAAGCTCACTGTCTCCAGATCCCTGGTTTTCTCTAGGCAGGACTACTGCAACACCCTGGTTTTCTCTAGGCAGGACTACTGCAACAGCCTCTTTCTCAATCTGTCTTGCCCTACTCTCCACCCTCTACAACTAATCCAGAACAGGACTGCAAGACCTTTCTTTGGCCTCAAGCCCAGGGATCGTATGTCTGCAGCCCTGAAATCTCTCAACTGGCTTCCAGTGGCTGCCAGGATCAAGTTCAAGACCCTCTGCATCATCCATAAGGCTTTCTGGGGCCGGGGCCCACACTACATCCAACTCTCTCCTTCTTGAGCCCTTCGCTCAGCCACCTCGAACTCTCTGAGGGTCTGATGCTTCTCCAGGCAGAGAGTGGGGGGTAGATCTCTCTCCTCTGTAGGTGCCTCCCTCTGGAACGGCCTCTCTGCCCCTCTTAAACTGGAGCAGGACCACCTGAGGGTCTGGATTCTTCCTTCCTTTTTGCTTCTGCATTATCTCGCTCTCTCTCCCCTGCTGGCCTACCTGTCTGCTGTGCTGACTGGTTGCCTGGCTACCCTCTGAACCTCTATCGGCAGCAGGCTCCTCCATGAACTGTAGCCCTTGTACTGCATCTGGGCCTACCGTGCACTTAGGGGTTGTATCTGTAGCCCTACAGTCCTCTGCCTCCTTGCACTTACCCAGATCTGCCTGCCCTGGCTGAACTTACTTAGAGCACTACTGCCCTGACTGCACTTTCCCTTCCTCTCCCCCCACACTTGCACGATCTGAATGATACAAGGTTTAGTAAGATCGTTTGTTTTGTCTTCACACTGTCTTCCCTACCTTGTCTTGTCGCAGCTAGAAACACCTGTGTACAGGTGTGTTATAAATGACTCATCATATCATATCATGGTCACTAACTCTGCTGCCTGTGCTGAATAATGCAATGGTAACCTTTTCCAGGATGCTATTACATATTCCCTGTTCTTGTAGCATACTACTGCAGCTCCAGTATGTCACCCTCCCGTATTGGGGCCTATGCTTGATGACCCATCAATAAAGACCATGTCTGTCCCTTCTATTTCTTCTTCTTTGACCCGTATGTTCCCTTCCATTCTGTCCATAAGTGCTGCGCAGTCACGTACGTAGACCCCTTCTTCCGCGGGTTCTGCTATGATTGTCACCGGGTTTACCACACGACACCTCACTACCTCAATGAATGGGCTTGTCAGTATTACCTCAGACCCCGATGCCCTCCGTTTTATTGGTGTGCTTTTTTATTTTTCTAGCATAGCAAATAACAAATGCGCCACGTACAGTACTATGGGGCACCCCATAGAAATTGTTGCTGTCTTTTCTATTGCAAACGCTGCAGCCGCAAGAACTTTTTCGCAGGTGAAGTGTTCCTGAATTACTGGGTCTAGAACACCACTATAATATGCCAATGGTTTGTGTCCCTGTGGCTTCTTTTGAGTGAGGACCACCGTCATCACTGAGCTATCTGAGAGAGAGAACAAATAAAACTTCTTGTAGTTAGGGGTGGCCAACACGGACGCATGGGCCAATGCTTCTTTCAGTTCTGTGAAGCTTTCATTCATTTCCTGTGTCCATTTTAATTCCATTTTGTCCATCTGCACTTCCTTAAGGGCCTGCAGTAAGAGTTACATTGTTCATCCTTTACTGTCACTGTCAGTGTTGGGTTGATGCATAGCAACGTACGCCACTCCATGTTGTCACTGTCTGTCCCACATAAGATCACCATATCTTTATGGATCATTACCTCTTCAAGCTGTAGTACTAGTGTGGTGCCTCTTATGTCCTCCCTCTGGCACTGTGGTCTGAACAAGAATTCTGATGTCAGTCTGAACACCTTCCCTCATATTCTCGGGACCCATCCCAGTAGTATCTCAACCCCTTACAAGAACATGCTAGGGTACAAGGGTTGGCCTTGCAGTGTGTTCTGAGCATGTGCTGCTAAAAGGAGCACAGCCACTTGTGTGTAGTAAATGCCTGGCATTGAGCACACCATCCACTGTGCTAATGTTCTTGTGGCGTTCAATTTGCTGAGCAAGTCTCTCCCCAGTATATTGATTGGGGTATCTTTGGAATACAATAGTGGTGCTACGATGTGCTACGTTCCTATTGTTAGTGGCAAGTCTTTTCTTGCAGGAACTATCACTAGTGTCCCACAGAAGCCCTGTGTATCCATCATAGCGGGAATCCCTCATCCTTTACACAGGATTTGGCGGCTTCTGTATCTATGAGAAATGAAAATTCTATTGGTCCCATTTTTACTGCTACCTCTGGTTCCTCTTTGGGGCCATCAGTTACTGCTAGCACTGGGCACTCTCAAACTTTCTGTGGGCCTCTCTATTGTTGCAGGTTACTCTGTGGGAAAGGGAAAGGATTTCCTCTGACAACACTGACCCTGGTGTCGTGGGGTACCACGTTCTGTCCTAACATTACTGCAATTCCCCCAGCTAGTGCTGATGTTTGTATCACTTTGGAAATGCCATTCCGCCATCTGTTGGTCTCCTTTGGACCTGCTCCTGTCCCTGTCGCAGCAGCACCTGTCCCTGCTGCAACTGCGCTGGGAGGGGTTGCATCTGCTGCCACTGTGGCTGGGCAGTGACAAACCCTTGCTGCTGCACCATTTGTATGGCTTGTGTCTGAGCGTGTTGCCCAAAAGGGCATGTACAAGTGAAGTGCCCCATGTTCCCACAGATAAAGCATGGTCCGAAGACCCTGTATTCTGCACCCCTGTATCCTCCACCTCTTCCTCACTGCGAGTACCCTCTCCTCATTTAAAAGTATCCCCCCTGCATGTAATTGCCCTGCTGTGAGGCTACCCACTGGGGCACATAATGTGGCTGCATATAACGCCCCTGCTGTGGTGCGTTCCCCATGGGAAACCCTCCCTGTTGGGTGGGTGCCACTGTGGTAGTGTCAGGCACAAGCATTGCCCCTTCCATTGCCATTTTTGTTTACTCTTGTATTTTCTGCCTTTGCAGTATTTTCTGCCGCCTACCTCTTGCTCTCCTGCTTCCTTTTACAGTAGTGTACTATTGTTGCCGGTATCTCTGGCAATTCCTTTGCTTCTATTCCCAAAATCTTGTCTAACGATGCCTGGACATCCACTGGAAATCCCTTGACCAGTATGTGGTAAAACAAGGCTATGCACTCATCACTGCACCTTCGTGTTTTCTGCGTCCAGAGATCCTGCACCTGTTTTTCTAAGTCGTAGCTATCTGGGTACATGTGTTGGGAAGGAACGAGGGTCCTCCCAAACGCCCAAGCTCTGTAGAGTTAGGCAAGACCTCTTTAAGGCGCTATAATGGACTAAGGGGGAGGAGGGGCACTGGGAAAGTTCTCTCATGCAAACAGAATCACATACACAGACATAAGCAAACACTGAAGAAGGTAGTTATTGTCTAAATATAAGGCGCAATTAACTATTAGTTCGATAGATTTGTAATGTCAGATCCTAGTCATTGTAAAATCTTAGTGCTATAGAGGAGTTGATCTCCTTCCCAGAAGGAATGCGGCCTGTGGGATCTAAAAATGACCACAGGTGCTTCAAGTGTGCTGTGTTCGTTACCATGGCCAGCAAATTGACTTACCAGGTGTCTACTGTCCGTCAAGGGTCCATGCAGGTTAAAAATAGGAATCACATATTCTGTGCGACAAAATGCAGAATGGGATAAATTAAGTGTGAAGGAAACTACAGGACCCAGATATCATTAGCAGGAGGAGTGAAATATGGATATAATGAATGAAAATTACCTGTACATAAAAATGTTTAGTTTTCCCTTGGGCTAGGCCTCAAGGTTTGTAAAAGTATGCAGAGCTGCAGTGTGTTTATGCACAGCTAGCAAAATGTAGAACAGCAGGCTCTGACAAAACCACTGCCAACGAAGAAAGAATGCTTTGGCACATTCTTATTATGGAAGAAGGACGGATTTGGTTGAAGTCATGATCATATGGTAAATAGAGAAATGCACTATTGTACAATCACCAGAAAACAAAAAGCTCCAGGTCTGATCAAGTTGGAGATTGTGGATTGGGTATCTTAAGTTCTCATAACCTTTTACATACTTGTCCTGTAATTGGGTACAAGCCGTTAGTATGTGTCTGGGCATCTCTATTTCAGGGCCATACAATCGGCGCCATCTCATCTCAAAAGCCACATTTTTCCAGTCCCCAATTCTAGAGAATGTGGGCAACAAGCCCAATTGAACTAACATAATGAATCGTCAAACCTTACCATCAAAATGGCTTTTAAGATATTGACATGGTTTATCCACCCCAAAACCTCGTCTCACATATGTCTGAAACATTCTTAATTTACCCAATGTACAAGTACAAACATCTCTATACCATATTCTAGCACAATTTTACATTCTGATTTAATTTCCTGGAAGGGATTTACTGTCACTTAATTTGAAATCAATCTCTTGAAAGAAGGCTCTTACATCATGATGCCACTCACTCAATGCAGTTACCCCCTGGTGACCCTCCAGCAAACCTTTAGGATTATAGAGCAGTTTCTTTAGCTACACCATAATTACACGTTCGTAGATACAGCATGCACATTGATTTCTCTCTCTGTGTTCCCAGCGCTATAAGGCCTAGTTCTCTATTTACCCCCTCTATAGGGGCATCTTTGGGAGGCCTAAAACGCTTTGCCAGAATTTTCCTTCCCTTTTTTAAATCTAGAATGTTTCCCTATAGGTCAAAATGTCAAGGCCATAGCATAAGCTCGGTATTAAGCATGACTTATTTAGCTTCAATAGGCCGTCTACTGAGAATCCACCATTGTAGCTGATAAATCTCATTATGGCTTTAGAACTTCTTTCTAATTTTTTTGTCACAAATTCCTCTATTTGTGACACGCTTTTAGCATTGGAGAAATATGAACCTAAATGCACATATGATTGAATCACCTCTATTTTTTCCATTCGCATTTTCCATATCCATTTTGGTTTCTTTTTCTAACATGGTTGGATTATCATGATCTTAGATTTCTGATAGTTAGTGACCAGGTTATTCCTAGTAGCATAGACACTTAGTGTGTCCATACTTCTCTGCAATCTGTGAGAAACCAGATGATGTCTCACCAACTAGTCCCCAGGGATCTGTCACCCAGATGGCCAGGACATGGCCATCGCTTTTGGATCCAGTTCTTGGGGTTGGACCAATGCAGGAGGATCACCTGGGTGAGGGGTCTTCGGGGAGTGGGACACCGGATGATGAGACGTGGTATCCCCCTCCCTGTAACGCCTTTACCCCATACTACACAGTAGGATATTTAGGAACTCTATGCCCCCCCTTTTTAAAACACAAACACTTTCTCACTGACAGCCCACTCTAAGGGAAAACATACCAACAGCCGAGCCATATACCTGACATGTCCTAGTACCATGGTCAGGCAAGGTCAGGCAATTATCGACAATCACTCACACCTGACCTCCATTACACTTCCCCACATGGATAAAAGGCAGAGCATCAGAGCACACTCTGAGCGAGGCAAAACACATGAGGAAATAGCAGTTCCAAGATGGCAGTTTAATGAGAGAAGAAAGACAGCGAAACAGAAAGGAATCACAACGAGGGTAGTACCCTTGACCTTTTCGACAAGGAACTTTTGCTTTCATGAATCCTTGTGATTAGAAGACATAAGACCAGGAAAACATACTTAAAAATCCTGCATTGTGTGTCGGAGATACCCAGGGCCCTCCCGCGCCAAGAATCAAGGCAGGGAAAATCACCAGCCATTGTGGTACTGTGTTTGACAGCCCGGTGAGTTAGGGAGATCGATACAAGACTGGTCTGTGTTGAAACCAAGTTTGCTGACATTGTATGGTGAGTGCTGGAACGAGCATTGTGAAAATGCATGTGATAAGAGACGTGAGTGAAGTGAAACTGCTAACGAGTGATTGAACTTTAATGCGAGCTACAATACCTTTGACGGAGTGGTCCGGCATTGTGTGGGCGCTAAATCAAAGGTCTCTCTAAGGTATCCAGCTGAAGGGTAACAAAAGTAGATAAATTTGATCCAAGCCCGGCAGAGGGAGATCATTTGAAAGTGAACTAATACATGTGAATCGATGTGGTCCTGCTACGGGTCAAGCAAAATCCAGAGAACAGTTGAAAGTCTTCAATTTTGATAAAATAGAGAACATTTGGAAAAATACATGAATCTTGTCCGAGCCTAGCAGAGGGAGACCAGTTGAAGATTTTGTGTTAAAGTGGGTCAGAGCCTGGCAGAGGGGGACGCGGCATGAAAAGTGAATGACCCAAGAAGGTTTTGTATTAAAGTGGGTCTGATCCCAACAGAAGGGCACCCGGAGTGAACAGTGAATTACCCAAGAAGGTTTTGTGTTAAGGTGGGTCTGGGCCCTGTGGAGGGGGACCTGGGGTAAATCAAAAATCACCCACGATAAATCCTGAGCAGAAAGTAACTTTTTGTTTTTTTGTAGAATCAAGCCCTCTGAAGCAAGCGACTTTGAATGGCAAAGAGACTTTGGTACAGAATGCCCTGATACTGAGATTTGAACTGGATCCTCATGCTAGAGAATCCAGAGGCTGTGCTAAGCTCAAGTGTGCCACCTTGTCTCGTGTTGAAAACATGGGGATGGGAAGCCATTGGCTTGAACATATCACTTCTTGATCAATTTTCGTTTGCATTACATTGTTTCTCACACTATTTGTATTTAGAGGTAAGGATTGGCAATAGGTTTGGAGAAGAGCAGCCACATGCCTCTGCAGGAAGACCCGCCTCCCTACTACCTAGATGCTGGGAGCCTGAAATCATGCCATGCTTGACACCAGAAGTTGTGACTATTCCGCAGTGAATATTCGAGAAAAGGTATCTATTGAGAAAGCCATATCAAATGGATTCCCGAAGAGAAGATAATCTAATGGAGGAGCTTCCTGATGGAATATGAGAGAGAAAGAGAAGCTGGTGATGTCACAAGAGACGAGCGTGATGCCCTGAAGAATGGCTGAGAAAGAAGATGTATGGATCATCTAGAAACCGATTGCAAAAATAAGAGTCTAGTAGTAACTTTAAGGTAGAGAAGAAGATTGCATATATAAGAAGTACTGCAGAAAATGCAAGTCATTCAATAAATGTACAGATGCAGCAACGCAAGTATATTAAGTGATCATAGAATCTGGCTATACTTAGTGAATAGACTACAGGCGGAGCCGCCATTGTATAGAAACTGGACATCTGTGTAACAAATATAGTAGGCTTAAACTGGTGGAAAGAAGAGCTGAAAGCTGTGTCGCAGCAAAGAATTAATCAAGATCGTGGAAGAATCGAGAAGGGCTGTCTGGCCTGGTGTCAAGGCTGAAGCAGCCATGGTTGGTTATCTATTCCTGAAGGCATTGAACTTGAGATGGTGAATCATCCCTTGTTAAGGTGCAAAGAAAGAACACCATGAGTGCCAAGTTTTATTCATTCAAGATAATTAAATGCTGCAAAATGGGCTGAATTGAGGTGTCCAGTCACGTGAGTGAAAGATGGAAACAGAGTCGGGCATGCAGTCCCAGAACTATGATAGCGCATGCTCAAAATCCCTTCTATTCCCACAGACAAGAATACACTGCAAGGCCAAGTTCAAAGACAATCTTCATGGCAGAAGGCATGGGTGATAAGAGACGTTGGGATAATTGGGTGGGGAGGTAAAGTCAAGTCCACCTCCTGGCACCTGGGGTATGAGCTTACGTGCCGCTAGTAAACTGAATGTTCCAGACTGGCATGAGCGTGTCAACCAATTGTAGTGGGCCATATGATGAAGGGCCTTATAGTTTCAGAGCCAATAGTATACAATGCACTTAATAATGATGCAGAATGACTTGCACTAGAGGTGGGCATAAGTGGTCCACCTGACAGTAGATGTCCAATCACAGCCCAACCCCTTATAAAAAAGTATACTTAGATGTTCCCCTTGAACCTATCACAAGCCCCCAAAGGTTTTTCTTATTTGCCACGTAGTATGACATCACATGTGATGAATTTTTAGTATATTAGTGTGATTTTGAGAATGCTTGTGCGACATCCGCTGATATCCGTTGTAACTCCCACTTTGCCATCTTCCTGAGTTGGTTCGATTATTTGGTGTCAGAGTTATTCTGCAACCCATCCATTGCATGCATGCTTCCAAAAGGTCTCTACCACTCACGTAGTAGCAGAGGATGGTTAAAAAAGATCCAAACTAGTTCCTCCCCAGTCCTTTGGACGATCGGGCATCCTCTGCCATCTAGCTGGAAGATTGCGGGGTTTCATGTGAGGAGCGGCCAAATAGAAAACTTGCAAGTAGAATCGGTGGGGAGGTACCCCTTTGAAGAAATCCCTACCCGGTTTCCACGGGCGCTCTGTGGACGGAGGGCGAACTGGTCGGTTGGGGGAGGAGACGATACCGAAGGCCCTGTGTCGATTAATGAACAAATGGTGAGTAGACTAAGGGGAAAGGCAAACTAAGAGGACGGGGTTGTGATCATTTTAAGTAACTGGAAATATTGTGTGAAGAAGATAGTAGCACCTAAAGGCCTGACTCAAGGGAGTCCAGAAGAAAACGTCTCACACTCCAACGGAAATAAAATAGGCCACATGTGAACAGGTTCGCATAAGGAGATGTTTTAAACCCTGTGGCAGGGTATTTAAATATAGGCGAGGAGAAAGAAGGTGATCACAGAGTGTTTTTATTAAATGTGAAAAGTCGACTAGTTTATCTGTTTGTTGAGAATAAATATTGAAGAAGTGGTAGAAGCTGTGAAGTTATTGGAAGAAGAATTGAGAAGTTTTATTAACTACGCTAGTGAAGTGGTTGGTACCAATCCAAAGGTAGACAGAGGTGATTGAGAAAGTAGCAGCTTGAGCAGCGATTGTTGGGGCGCGCTCATATTTGTTGTTTTAAAAGTATTGAAAAAGTGATGAAAGAATTGTATAAAATCTGGTAAGTATTGACAGTCAATTGAGACTTGTAATCATGGGAGACACTCCACTTATGCATTTATGCAAGACACTCCCAAAGCACAAGCCCAAGCTCAAACATTATAGTGCAGAATGGGTGAAAGGCACGGCAGATAAGATGTTCATGCCTTGGCCACAAGGGGGATCACTGTCAAAAAGTGGTATTGCAACATATGACCACATACTTGCATGCTGCATACATGGGGAAGAAATTGGAGACAAGATTAGCTATTCTAGAGCTCTGGAAGATGTACCAGGAATAGAGGGAAGATCCACCACCTGAGGAGTGGATGCTTAGTCAGTGAAAGGAGGAAGGTGTTGAGCCCTCAGCTCCCCTTACCTCGCCTGAAGTAAAATGCGCTAGCATCAAAGAAATAGAGCTGCACCCTTTAAAGGAGTTGAAAGCGGCCCCTGGTATAGTAATCCAATATATGAACCACCCACTTATAGCAGTGACGATAGTCCAGAGGAGAATAAGAGAAAAGAGGAGATCTTTAAGATAATACAAGACAAAGACGAGAAGAGTGAGCGATCGAACCTATCGACAGAGATAGAAAGAGAGATTAAGAGATGGAAAGGAGAGAAGGATAAAGCAGATGAGGTAGCACTAGTGCAGAATGAATGGATTGATGGACAGTTATTACTCAAATTGGACAGGAAAAGTATCGCGAAAGTCAGGCAAAGGGAAGTTAAGGATGAACAAGATAGAAGATAGAAGGGAGAAGGGATTGAAAGAAGATGAGCCTAAAAGAAAGAGAAGGAAGTGACAAGAGCAGATGTATCAGGAAGAGCAACCAAAGAAAGAGCAGAGGAACAAAGAAAATATGACAATTGACAGAGATCAATGGAAGACAGGGATAGAAAAGGAAGGAAGAGAGAGGAGAAGGAAGTGCAGAAATTAAAGGACAAAAGAATACAGAGACGAAGAGAAGAAGAGGAAAGAAGGGCAGGAGTAAGAAGGGAAGAAGGAAGACAAGAGGAAGATAGAATTAGATGGGTGGTAAGAAAATGAAGAGAATTAGATGAAGAAATAGAATGAAGAAGGAGGCAGCGGGGTCTTGATGCCTGTGTAATTTGTAAAGAACACGTAGGGTCAAGCCCATCAATATAATGGGACAGAATAGAAGAGTTCCTTCCGATAAAGGAAGCAACATCAGGGGCATCTAGAGTAGTACTGGGGGAAGAAGGATTTGATGCGGAGGGTGTCGGAGAAAGGATTGATAAGGTTTATCAGCAGTTGAGGCAAAATCATGAGTGTGAAATCCGAGGGAGCGATGATCGATCCCTAATGCCTTGAGCGCAGAGGGAGGAGGGAAGCCTGCACAGTCACGAGTATAGAGCATTTTCCTTAAGCAAATTGGTCCTGGATAAAGGTCAAGGGGATGACAGTCACACTTCTTGGGGACAAGAAATGTCAGATGAGGAAAGAGAATCCTTCCTTGGGGGAGAAGGAGGGAGGAGGTGTGCTCCTGAAGGTAGCCTGTAATTGGATAAAGAAGTAAGATGGTCAGATCTGGTACAACCTAAGGATAGAATGCAAGCTCCTATACCATATCCAGAGCGTCCTCGAGGACAATTGCATAGTGAGAAGCGAGAATCATCGCCATATGTGAGCAGGTTAAGATCGCTACCAGCAAGGAGACGGTCAGGGACAATTGTCCCAGCTATGAATAGGCTAACAATGGGAGCCGACTGTGGGTTGGGGTTTACGCAGTTTCCCTTATTGGAAAAAGGGCAAACAATACCACAGTGTATCCCATGGCCACAGATGGATAAGCACAATTTAAGGTGCAAGCTCCCGAGTTTGGCATCAGGTGCTGGGAAATGGATCTATGAATTAGAAAAAAAGACAGGAGGAAATACATTGGCTATAGGGGACATTAAGGATCTCCTGGCAGCTATTCCTGGGGAGAGAGCTGATGACATAGGGAGGAAAACCGGCTATTCAAGTGTGACAGCACAAAACACAGCGCATGAGGGGCAGCATTTAATAATTGCAGAGCAGATGTTTGGAGGGCTTTCAGGGTGCAGTATCCTGACACATCAGATATGGGTGCAATTATGACACTTAAGATGAAGGAAGACAAAGATTCTATTGCTTACATTCAGGATATTCAAGAGTGATGGCAACCTGAAACGCGTGAGCTGTGGGCAACAAAACGGTGGCATTATTTTCCCACATTTTATGTCAGGGGTTGCAGTGCAGAGGCAGATGAAGAAACAAGTGGGAATGGAAGCAAAACCATGGGCTGAGATGCAGCTGACAATAGTGCATCACTGTTGGCTATTGCAAGAGAAAAATAAGAAGAAAGATGAGTCTAGAAAAATTAAGGAAGCCAAATCAGTTCAGATGAAATTGTCAAAATTTGCCATACAAGGGGTGGTATTGACAAGCGGAGAAGGATCTGGAATGCAGCAAGCAGTCAGTTCATCGCATGCAAATAATCAGCACCCGATGCACCAAGGAAGATAGCGGTTCAGAGGAGGAAGGGGTGCATTCCAAAATAGTCAAGGTGGGTTTCAGAATGCACAGAATGAGAATCAAAACGCAAAGGGAGGATTTAACCAAGGGGGACTTGTCAGATGAGCACCCCCAGTATGTTGCACTTGCGGGATGACAGGGTATATTGCGCTCATATGTGAGAGTCAAGGGACTGTATAGAATGGTCAATTCTCAAGAGGGGGGACAGCTTATCCTCCACCATATAGTACACAAACTAGGGAAGGGTTTGCCCGAGATGACACAGTATATCAGACATAAGCACCACAAATGCAACAGGCAGAGCAACCAGAGCAAGTGCAGAGGAATCCACCGCAAGATGTCATGGCCACTCAGGCAGGGACACAGTTGTTGCCCATCTGCCCTCTTATGGGGCACTCCATAGCCCCTTATGGGGTACAACATGGAGCCAGGTGGGTTTTGTCCTGGCGCCTCTGGGGTGCCAGGCACATGAAGAAGACCAGATCATTGGGAATGTTCCAGGCCCACTTCACACGTGCATCTAGTATTAGGTGTGGCAGGGTGTGCCCAGCCAGGCTGCTCGAGGGCATGGCTAAACAGCCCAGGGCTATATAGGCCCCGCCCTCACACTGATCCATGCTTCACGTTACTTTGCATCTTCATCCAACGTGACGCTCACCACCGCTTGGACCAGCTTACTTACCTTTTGGAAGCCAGCGTTCACCATCTCACCGCATCTGCATAGTCACCTTCTCGAAGCCAGCGATCACCATCTCATCGCATCTGCATACTCACCTTCTATAAACCAGCGATCACCATCTTATTGCATCTGCATATTCAACTCCTGAAAGCCAGCGCTCATCATCGCATTAACATACTCACCTTCAGGAAACCAGCGACCCTGATTCCGGCGCCACGCTCATCCTCCAACACCACACCCATCGTCCACGGAGTCGGGCCCTGTAAAGAAGCAGAAAGACAAGGTTAGACAATTGAAACTCATCAGCTGGGGGTTGTGCCGCATTGGGACCACGCGCGCCTCCTCAGAAGGCACTCACCTGTTGCCGGGCCATCGTGAACTCGTTCCCTGTTCGCTCCGGCTGCCATCTTCATCTTCGCAGCTGCCGGGTCGTGACATCACCTACATGGGGAAAGAGCAAAAGAGAGACATTAAGGAAAGAACAAACAACATTGCCGGACCAGACGAAACAAACACCGTTAAGCAGTTTGAAAGCAAAACGGACTATACAAACAAAAAACACTCACCTGGAGAGAAGTGGATTAGTCGCAGCTGGACTGGACAGCCACACAGAGGGGCCAGTGAAGGAACTCGGTCCTAGTTAAGCAAGCACCCCTGCCAGAAGTAGCAGGACAGAGAGCTCATCATTCAAGATAAACAGGTGAGCCTTCTATGGGCAGCGCAACCTACGGGAACTACACCCTGGGTGGAAGGGGTCTGGAAGGTAACTCGGGTCATAGACTGGCATACTTACGCTTCCTTTACATTTACATAGGATCAATCTTGTGCAGCACTACCGCAGTAACTGTACAAGCACAGAGGGAGAAGCCAGAGGAGGGCAATCCAATCCCTGGGAGGGCTGCAACCGTACCCCTATGCCCCCGCAGAGACTAGGTGAGCATAACACAAGGGCAGTCACAACAAGCCCCCATACAGACACAACAGTATGCAAACACGGGACATTTACTGACACATAGAATAGGAGGTGCCACTGTGGGAGGAGGACATTTTTTCACAGGTACGTGGATATGTCTGTACCCACAATAGAACAGCTCACAGGGTGACTTGATGTGTTCAGTACTATCTGTGACATCTGACCCCCAAAGAGGAACCAAGGGTCGATGTCAAGGTCTTTTTCTTTTCGAGTAGATACTGGGGCAACTCATTCATGTATGCAAGAGGGAAAATATCCAATGTCGGGAATTGCCATGAATGCTCAAGGGTTCTCTGGTGCAACGAGTCGAGTTCCTTTTACTGATGAATTACCTGTCTCTATAGGAGAGTGTGACATGTCTGTTCCTTTGTTATATTCATGACAGACACCAGTTAACATTTTGGAAAGAGATTTGGTGACAAAACGTAACATCGCGATTTCATTTACTGACCAAGGGATAGTGTGTTCCACTCCAGGAATACACTACTTAAATGTGGGTGAATTTATACTGGCATTCATAGGGCAAGTGGCTCTGCAAGGCATTCCAGTAGAGCCAGAGGTCTTCTTGTATGGGGTGAGCATTCTATTAAAGTGGCTACCTGGCTTAGTGGGAAAAACTATGAGAATACCCGATGAGTTCTTGTTTAGACCACAAATACCTATGGACGAAGAGGGGGACAGACTATCCCTATAGAATTAGAAGCAGCCATAGTACGAAGGGAAATGGCGAAGCTTGAAGGAATGGACGATGAGGGTCGACCACGGAGAACAGTAATAGCTCTCAAAGAAGGGTAAAGGTTGACTGACATTACTGACCATGACATGTTTATAGAAGACCCAGCAGATGATGAATTTGTGTTCTTTATAAGCATAACATACTGGATAAGAATAGAGAAGAGGGAAATCCTGCAGCAAATGACAATAATGTGGAACAGTAAGCAATTTTTTAGGAAGATTTAGAAAAAGGTGGCAAGTGTTCTTTGAACCACAGGCCTTTATAAGGTGGGTCTGTTAAAATGGAAAGGGGAAGTTAAAATAAAGTTGAAGCCAGGGGCAATTTTACCTCGAGCAAGACAGTACCCCATGTCTCAAGAGACTGATGATGGTATATTTGAGATCATTTCAGCACTGATGAAACAAGGTATTCTGGTGCCATCAGAATCATTGTGTAATTCTGCAGTGTATCCCATTAAAAAATCGAAGGGAGGGTCGTGAAGATGTATACAAGATATGAGACCGATTAACGAGATTGTAGATGCAGAGTTTCCGTTAGTTCCTAACCCGGTGACGATACTATGCAGTATCCCAGTGGAAACTCGATATTTCATGGTGATCGATTTGAAAAATGCGTTTTTCTCAATCCCATTGCATAAGGACTCACAAGACTTGACTTCCTTTACGTTTCACCAATCTCGACTAATAAACATTTGTTTTCCCGAGGGATACTGTGTGTCTCCATCAATCTTTAACAGAGTCCTACAGATGGACCTAGGCAATATTGATCTTAAGAGTGCGGTGATACAATACGTAGATGGCATTTTAATTTGTAGTATGACAGAAGATGAGTGTAGGCAAGACTCGATTCAGTTGATGACTATTCTAGCAGACAAGGGATATAAGGTAGATAGAGATAAATTACAGTATTGCCAAGAAGATTTGTTATACATAGGGCAGTTAATTTCACATGAAGGTGAAAAGGTGACGGCTGAAAGAGCTGAGTCAATTATGAAAACTGCAAAACCAAATACAGTAAAACGAATGCAGCAGTTTTTGGGGCTATGGAACTATATTAGAGCCTGTGTTTTTTATTACAGTTCATACACAAGACCCCTTCTGCAAGCTTTAAAGAAAGCATAAGTGGATAAGGTAAAAATAGAATAGACTGAGAAGATGGAGGAAGGGTTTGAGGAGTTGAGAAAAGCAATTTGTACGGCTCCTATTTTAGGAATCCCCAATTATGCTGAGGAGTTTTTCCTGTTTTCACACATAAATGGGACAGTCATGACAGCAGTGCTTATGCAGAGAACTACATAGGGGTACAAGCCTCTAGCATATTACAGTGGGATTTTAGACCCAGTTGTGAGAGGACACTTTCCTTGCGAACAGTCATTGACAGCCGCTGCATTTACAATTGAGAAGTCTACAAGTATTGTCATGGGCTGCTTTGTGACCCTTTTTGTGAGCATGCTCTGTTTGCAATTTTAGAGAAGCCCAAAGATACAATGACATCCCAAAGAGCTTCTGCCTATGAAGTTATGATCTCAAACCCGGCGATTAAAATTGTTAGATGTAAAATAGTGAATTCTGCCACGTTTATAGCTGAGCCTATAACACAGGGCAATCAAGTGCATGACAGTGCTAATTTAGTTGAATTTTATGATGAGATACCCCGTGTGAAGGAAAATGCTTTGTCAGAGGGAGAAATTCTCTTTATTGATGGCTCTTCGAAAAATCATCAAACTAGTGGAGAAAGGCATTCTGGCGTGGCAGTGATAAGACACAGGTTAAATGGAGAATGTATAGTTGTAGCAAGTGCAAGACTACCATCTCACTTGTCAGCACAAGCAGCAGAATTAGTGGCACTCACTGTCACGCTTGAGAAACACGAAGGGAAGGAAGTGAAGGTGTACAGTGACTCCACCTACGTGACGTCAACCGTACACGCAGGGCTAGCACATTGGAAAAGGAGGGACTACCTCCGTGCGGACGGCCATAGCGGTCATTAAATGCGCAGCTCACACTAAGTGAACAGATTTTTATCTCTTGTGGAAATGAAGCCACAGACATAGAAGCCAAAAGGGTTGCATATTCCCCAGATATTTCAGGTTTTGATACTCCAAATGTCAAAGAGAAAGTGGTCACAATCAACCAATGACACAATTAATGGAAATTCAAAGAAGTTCACCGCAGGAAGAGCAGGAATTATGGAAAAGAAGGTGGTGTTCTCTATCCCCCACAGAAGCATTATGGGTACAGGATAGCACTGAAAAGCCAATGATGCCTGTAGCATTATTAAAAATCACACTTGAACAGCTGCATTGCCCCGCGCATGTAACTAGGGAAAGTCTTGCTGCAACCATTGCAGAAGACTGGTTCATTCCAAATTAGTTGGAACACATTGCATTTTTTGTAGTAAATTGCATTGTGTGTCAAAGGTTTACTGCTGGGCATACAACCCCCAGCACCCTCCTGACTCAAACCAACCCACCTAAACCTCTGCTCACCACCTGCATTACCCACCAAGCAGTGCACATGAGAAGAAAAAACCCTACCTCCCATCTTGCACCGAAAGATCAAGCACTGCCTTCTTTCTAGTGATTCCAACCTCTAATTCTGCCAGGATCAGAGGATCCGCCTTCTCAGCCTTGACCCGAACTCTGTGGAACTCTCTCCCCCCATATATTCAACACACCCAAGACTACATGGCCTTCCGCAAAGCTCTAAAAACCTGGCTCTTTCCATAATGCTGATTTAAGGCTGCTGAGACCTTGCAACCTGATGACAAATGTTCAAAGAAATCCCGAGAAATGACGCCACTGAATGCGCCTACTAAGTCACTAATAAGTTGACTCTGAACGCAGCAATCACAAACGAGCACCTGACATCCGGAATAGCAAGCTTGTTAGATCAAAACCTCCACCCAGACACTCACCTCTCCTATCACTATGTTCACTCTCTACTCTACACCAACACACAATTAGAATGCAGCTATACCCCTCGATTAATTTCGGCCTAGCTGCTCGCATACGAACAATACTTCATGAGAACTTCAACATTCTTACAAAACGCAGCTACACCCCATGAAAATCGGCCTAGCTGCTCACACAGGCCTAGCCAGAACCCAATCTTGGTGAGCATCCTCCAGACTGCACACATTCGACTGATATCAAATACCACCACACCTAATACTAGAATGCAGCTAACCATCAGGCAATCGCATCAGCTGCGTGCATAATCAGTGCACCCAAGCACCCTATGACTCCTTACTCTCTCGACTGACCTGGACTACGGTCCACGAGTGAGTTCAACCTCCCAGCACTTTGAGGTCATAATGCCAAATAACATAACGTACACTGAGAACAATTAGAAGGGCAATACCCAAACCGAACGGTCAGTTTCAGCATTTACATATTGATTATGTAGATATGCTGCAGTTGTGTAATGGATATAGGTATCTGATAGTGGTGGTGTGTCCCTTTTCTAGGTGGATCGAGGTAGGTCCAAATACACAGCCTGACGCCACTTGTGCAGCAAAGTTTTTAGTACGCAAAGTCTTTCTGAGATGGGGTGTGTGTGTGAAGTGCTGGTATATGATAATGGGCCGCATTTTGTCAATGAGGTGTTTGAACAGATAGGGGCTTCTATTAAATATGAAGCATACGTTTTCTTCTGCTTATCACCTGAACGCAAACAGGATATGTGAAAGACTCAATGGCCTCCTTAAAGAGAGGATTGCCAAAATAAAATTGACTTTGAAGAAGGGATGGCTATAATTCCTGCCCTTAGCTTCATATGCCCCAAGGAATCAGCCTGGTTCAGACCATCACCTCATCCCCCATGAACTAGTGACATGGAGGTGAATGAGAAAGCCTCTTACACCTCCATCGAGGAATAGAAGTGATGCCCAGAGTACAGCTAATTTGTTAGGTGATTAATTGATTAACTATTTGACATGTATGACCTCTAGCATCTCTTTAATTTCAGATCAACTCAAACATCAGGGGGGTCAGTCTCACAATACACATGAAGACCATTCAGCAACCGGATCATCTGAACTATTATCGGCACGCAAGTAACTTGTTGCTGAGCAGTAAAAGTCCAATGCAGGCGAGCTTGGGTTCATTTGAATAACGTGAAAGTCTACAAAGGGAAGGCTGCCCTTCCCACTGTTAGAAGTGATGCCCAGAGTACGGCTAAATTGTTAGGTGATGAATTGAATAATTATTTGACATGTATGACCTCTAGCATACCTATCATTTCAGATCAACTCAAACATCAGGGGGGTCAGTCTCACAATACAGATGAAGACCATTCAGCAACCTGATCATCTGAACTATTATCGGCACCCAAGTTATTTGTTCGCAATCTTGTACTCATAAAAAACTTTACCCAAAATTGTTATTTACACACTTTAATGGCCCCTTTTCCATTGAAAATATAACCCCCTCAGCAGTAAAAGTCCAAGGCAGGTGAGCTTGGCTTCATGTGTATGACGTTAAAGTCTATAAAGGTGAGACTGCCCCTCCCATTGTTGCTGATCCAGAAGCAAGACAAGAAGAAGAATTTCAGCATGCTCGATCGATGACGAAGAATAAAGACGAAAAGGCGACCAACGGTTGATGCAGATTTTGCATTTGGACTGTGACATGATCGGACACTCCTTATAGATATTTTAGCAGGGGTGCAAACCCTTGCTGAGGATCACAGGAATCTTTTGAAACCCGAACTTTAGAGATTTATTTACGTATTAAAAGTTACGCTTAAACGCCAGTTTTTAATTAAGAATTGGAAACAAGCTCAGTATCCAGATTCATTTCTTGGTGCAAACCTGTTCTAAACAGTAACCCCATGGTGTTAACTGACAGGGATGTACATAGGCTTGTGTTTGCTGGTTTTGTATTCATCCTTCAAGCTTATCCTGCTCTTGTCAGAAGAGACGTTGATATTTGCACTTTTTTACAGGATCCTAAAAATTGCCCTGTTGTTAAGAGACTGCTCATTGCGATTAGTGAACAAGTACTGCAATTACCAGAATAAAATAATTTGATAAATTGTATTTAAAGGATGAGAAACTTGGACTCTGGCACGGTTCTAGAAAATGAATGACAAGTGCCAAAATGTCACAAAAGGTGGTTACTTATGTTTTGGTGTATAATGTATTCATGCACGATCACACTCTTTGTCTTTGTATTTCTTATTGCTCACAGTCTCTGTTACAGTAGTACATCTGCAGAGACAAGAGCTATTACAGTTCCCTCCACTATGGGAACTGCTGTTGATTATCCCATTAGCACTGAGATAGAAACTCTCGTGATGTCCCCAATAAGCGAGTGGCTTTAGAACTGTTTACATTTGTCGCAACCCTTATGTTTGGGAGGCGTAAGAGAAGTGCAGAAGAAGATGACGAGGAGATAAATGCTTATGTAGACAATGCAGCACACGTGGGTAACAACATATGGTATCAGCACATGAAAAATGTGAGGGAAAGAACATATAAGGAAAGTTGCTACATCTGCGCCTTCATACCCTATGCCATGAATGTAGCACAAACTCCAGAGAATTTCCAGAGCACAATGCCAGGTGCGTTGTTCATTTTGCAGCACGTATGACCCGAGGACAATATTAGGGAAGTTGGGCTACTCTGCGATGGAGATCAAAATGGTCATTTCCATTCCAAGATGATTATATCAAGACATCACAGATGGAGAAGCAACCAGGATGGGAGAACAAAATGCTTGTGTATAAGGAGTCATGAAAGACATGAAGAGAATGGAATGCCCTGATATAACAAAGATAGCTGGATTGCCTGGATGTTGGGAACGAACTCAAGTTTTAGTTTATGGACAAGTGAAATCCAAGAAGGGATGGGAAGCAGGAATGATGTCATGTGCAGCTCATCTACCGAAGTCAGAATACGTGCAAGAAGTACAAAGAGTAAACAATGGGTGTTTGAAGTCTTGGGCGAAACATGCCAATTTATTGACATGGGTAGAAAATGAATCAGGTCCAATGATGATGATTCTTCTGGCAAATGCAACATTGTGTTTTCGAAGAGAAGGAAAAATTAGTGTGGGAGATAACTGTGGCTGTAAAACTACAGTTGATATCTCCAGAATGGGAACAGGGACAGCTGTTCTGATGGATGGATATTGAGGTTGTGCGTCCAGAGCTTACATGAAGTTGCCCAAGGATTGGGCAGGAACGTGTTCCTTGGTGCTCATCCATGTTCCAGCATTAGTGATTCCTCAGAGCGACCTGAATATTGGAGGATTTCCAAAGGTTGCTGCACATTTGAGGAAGAGAAGAGCGCTTCAAGTTCTCAATCGAACCAGAAGAGAAAACTTTGAATCTATTCCCTATGAGCACAGGTTGTTTAGCCAGACTGCTTTGATATTTACAACTATTTTTTGTCCGGGATCCAGACGATGGCCAATGCCAAATGGTTGCAGATTACCAGATGGAAGCTTCGGTAGACAATTAACACCACCATAAAGGGATATAATGCTATCAAGGAAGAGGGCTATACAGCTGATGACCCTGTAGAACAGATATGTCCTTGATCACTGCAATGGAAGGAGGAGTTTGTGCCAAAATCATGCCATCATGTTGCACGTTCATACCTCCTCATGATGATGGGAATGGGACCTTGACAGAGGCCATAATGTTGCTGACGAACCTGCATACCAAGATGGAAGACAAAACCGAGGCCATTATAGATGACAGCTGGTTTGCATCCATATTCTCATGTATTCCACAATGGATGGCAAATATCTTCAAGTTCCTTGCAGCACTATTGCTCATGATGATGTTTGGATTCTGTGTAATCAAGATTATAATTGCCCAATGCAAGAAGACAGCAAAGAAAGCAGTAGGAATGAAGATCATGATCAATGTCAAATCAGGGTTTGGACACAAGGAATTGACTGATGAAGATGTCAGAAAATACATAGAGGCCAGAATCGTGGCACCAGAAGGAACTAAGTTCCTGTATCCGAAAAAGGACAAGAAGTATGTGGGATGATGGGTCTATTGTTATACGAATGGACAGTGCAGCTACATGACTTGGAATGTGGATGAACATGTCAAATCAGCAGGCTCACTGAAGGGAGTGATGAAAATCTGGACTGTGAAGAAACACTTCTACAAGAGAAGGTATCAAAATGTGGATACTGGTGAAAATGTGGTTGATGAATCGACCAGAGGGGGAGTGTAGAGGAGAAGGGACATGCCTCTGCAGGACGTCCTGCCCCCCTAGTACCTATATGCTGGGATCCTGAAATCATGCCATGCTTGACACCAGCAGTTGTGACTATTCCGCAGCGGACATTCAAGAAAAGGTATCCATTGAGAAAACCATATCAAATGCATTCCTGAAGAGAAGATAATCTAATGGAGGAGCTTCTTGAAGGAATATGAGAAAGAGAGAAATAGAAGCTGGTGATGTCACAAGAGACGAGTGTGACGCCCTGAAGAATGCCTGAGGAAGAAAATGTATGGATCATCTAGAAACCGATGACGAAAATAAGAGCTGAGTAACTTTAAAGTACAAAAGAAGATTGCATATGTAAGAAGTACTGCAGAAAATGCAAATCATTCAATAAATGTACAGATGCAGCAACGCAAGTAGATTAAGTGATCATAGAAGCTGGCTATATATAGTGAATAGACTGAAGAGGGAAAATCAAGATCAAACTCCTGCCCCTCACATCGACAGACAGGACAGCAGGAAGAATAAGGAGCACACTTATCATTTGAACCAGACCCCAGCGCACCCATGGGTGACAAATATGCTGAAAGACACTCACTTCATCAACATTGCAACTTCCATGCTACATTAGCCAATGCAGCAATACCAGAATCTACAAAACACAAGAATCCCTGTTTAAAGGCTTGCAGATGCCTATATAAACTAACCTGATCCAATTGCACAGTGTAAAGTCATGTTTCAGGAAGATCACAGCCAAGTGCATTTGTCTCACTGAACACCAGCCACAGTGGGGATTCATGCTGACTTCAGCAATGCTCCTCGCAAACCCAGGAGCAGCCAAGGTTGTGCAGTAAGATAGGATTGCTTTCTTTGAACGACAGTGAACTCTGGCAGACAGAACATCCAGAGCCCAGTGTTTTTTTCTCCTGGGAACGAAAGACATTTTCGCAAGACTCACACACCATTTGAAACATAATTGTAAAAAGAATGGCTCAGCTCTGGCCAATGAACGCTGAGGGTCCAGGGGCGAAAAACCTGTTTCAGCTAAAACTGATGGGAACAAGTTCATAATGCAACAAGTTAGAATTAGGTAATGGGGGTGGCGCAGCTAAACCAACCCACTGACGCAAAAGTCCTAGGGCCTCATTACAACCCTGGCGTTAAGGGGTTAACGGCGCCGTAAAAGGCTGCGGCGCCGTTAAACCCTTAACGCCCGATTCACACTTTAACGCCTGCTTTTTGCAGGCGTTAAAGTCCAACCCGCTAAGGGACATTGGTGCTAATTACGGCACCGTAATTTACGGTGCCGTAATTAGAGCCTTCCCCATTCCCATTGAGCCCTATGGGCCAAAAATGGGAATGGGGAAGGGGCCATGGTGAATGGGGATTTACCGCCCCGCCAACCTTGGAATGGGGCGGTAAATTCGCCATCCACCATGGCGAAATCCGGCATGGACCATGGTGCTAATAGCACCATGGTCCAACGCCAGGGTTGTAATGAGGCCCCTAATGTCCAATGGTCAGGTTTCCTATAAGGGCTACATAGGTAACCTATCACTTAACAGCCAATAGCAGGATGAGATAGGTTTCTGGGAGCTGGTCCAATTCTGTGAGGTCAGCCTGCAGTGTGTTACAAAGCTGGCTTGCAAGCCAGCCCCGGCGGAGACGGTGCCTGGATTCTCGCTGTACAGGAAGCTCTCTGTGTGTTTTTTGCTGCCCAGAAATAAACGCAGTTTGGAACATGTTGCTGCCTATTTGGGACTCTGCTGCATTTCTTTGGGCAAAATGGGAGGTTTGGGGTCTCCCATAGCTCAGACCCCCAGAAGCCCTTGTGGGGGTCCAACTTCTCCCCAACAAGACTACATGCAGAGCCACCATTGTATAGCAACTGGACATAGGTATCACAAATATAGTTAGCTTAACCCAGTGGAAATAAGAGCTGAAAGTTGTGTTCCAGCAAAGAATTAGTCAAGATCATGGAAGAATCAAGAAGGGCTGTCTGGCCTGGTGTCAAGGCTGAAGCAGCCATGGTTGGTTATCTATTCCTGAAGGCAGTGAACTTGAGATGCTGAATCATCCCTTGTTAAGGTGCAAAGAAAGAAAACCATGAGTGCCCAGTTTTATTTATTCAAGACTATTAAATGCTGCAAAATGGGCCGAATTGCGGTCTCCTGTCACGTGAGTCAAGGATGGAAACAGAGTTGGGCATTCAGTCCCAGAACTATGATAGCACGTGCTCACACTCCCTTCTATTTCCAGAGACGAGAATACACTGCAAGGCCAAGTTCAAAGACAATCGTCATGGCAGAAGGCATGGGTGATGAGAGACGTTGGGCTAATTGGGTGGGGAGGTAAAGTCAAGTCCATCTCCTGGCGCCCGGGGTATGAGCTTACGTTCTGCTAGTGAACCAAATGTTCCAGACTGGCACGAGTGTGCCAGCCAATTGTAGAGGGCCATAAAATGAAGGGCCTTATAGTTTGAGAGCCAATAATATACAGTGTACTTAATACTGATGAAGAATGACTTGCACTAGAGGTGGGCATAGGTGGTCCACCTGACAGTAGATGTCCTATCAGAACCCACCCCCTTATAGAAAGTATATTTAGATGTTCCCCTTGAGCCGATCAGTACCCCGTAGGTTTTTCTTATTTGTCATGTAGTATGACATCACGTATGACAAATCTTTTGTATATTAGTGTGATTTTTTATGAAATGCTTCGAGAAGGCTTGTGCGACATCCGTTGATGTCCGTTGTAACTCTCTGTTTTAGATAATTGATATTAAAACAGAAAACACTTTGCCATCTTCCTGAGTTGGTTCGATTATTTGGTGTCAGAGTTAATCTGCAACCGATCCATTGAATGCGTTCTTCCAAAAGGGCTTTAATGCTCAGTTTTATTAGTATAGGCCCTTTTATTTTGACAAGACACCACTAGGACTGCATTATTATTATTTGATGGTTGTAGCTTGCTCCCGTCTTTAGATTTAGGATTAGATAGGCATTTTTCAAACACATGTGAAGTTCAATAAACACCCTTGAACTGTGTTCACTGGTCTCTGTCTTACTGTTGATACCATGCCAGCCCTACAAATCCCATAACAGTCTTGTCCAACAATAGGGAGTCGTCGGCGTAACCCAGCCATCCATGTTTTTGTTTATTTATAATGGGCGGGAAATGCTGACAGTTGTCAATACAATGCCCCATATCAGAAACATACAGATTGTACAGGGTTGGAGCTAGGGGGCAACCCTGTTTTAAGCCAAAGTTTGTTTCTATGGCTTCACTAAGGGGTGCCCTCCTTGTTCAATATAAGCTGTACAGTTGTATTACTGTGCAGTTTCCTAATGGAAAATAATAAACCTGGGCTTATTTCCCAATTCCTCATCTTTTCCCAAAGCAGAATCGGTGTCAAACGTGCCCTTAAAATCAATAAAACATATTTGTATAGGTGCCTCATTTTTTCTCTACGTATCACAAATTAAAAAGGACAGAGCCTAAAGATTTGAGGTGACACCCATCCCTTTCCTAAAACCGACTGTTTGTTAGACAATAGCTTGTTCCACATTCATCTCTCTCAGCAGAGAGACCAGAGAATATCTTCGAGCACACATCTGACACAGCAAGTAATCTATAATTTGAGGTATTATCCCTAGCCCACTTTTTAAATATGGGTATTAATATAAAAGCCCTCCAGCTAGTGGGTAGGATTCCCTTTTCTATTATATTTGTAAACTTGCTACCTAGAGAGTTAGACCACCAGGCTGGTTCATTTTTATATATTATTTTCCTTTATTTTGGTACCCTACCCCACACTCTTTCTGCAATTAGTTGTAAGGAATTGGAGTTTTTCTTAGTATAGGCCCTTTTATTTTGACACAACAGCGCTAGGACTGCTTTATTTTTCATTTGATGGTCGATGCTTGCACCCATCTTAGATTTAAGTTTAGCTTAGGTATTTTTTCCAACACCCTTGAACTATGATGAGTTCCTTATATTTCCCATTTCTTCAACAAGGTGTTTAACTAAGCTTTCAATGTCCAATATACCTTCTGCATTCCTGTTTTTAATAATTGTCTTGCTCTTCTTTGCGTTCCTATCCTCTATTTTTGGAAGAACCTTTGTAAAGTCATAACCCAGAGCTGAGAGCTCCTTCCCATATGATAGGACAAGTTCTACAACAATAGGGGAAGCCAAATGCACAATGGACCAATTAGATTCTAGTGTCGTCTGCGGAAATCTTAACTCTAGTAATGTCTTTGGTTGTTATGATCCTTGGGTCAGGGATTTGATGCATTAATTCCAATGTGTGCTTTCAATTTAAAAAAGGGCTGCATGAAGTAGCATACTTGTCCCAAATCATAATAATAGAAGTATGCCCATCTGCATATGCGGCTATCTCCCTCAAAGGCTGATTTTGTATGCTTTTATTGACCTGCACATCTTTTCCTTGATCGCCCATTCTGCGCTCATAATCACATCCCAATCCCCCTCATCACATGTTTCTTTATCACTCACTTATTCCACTACCTCCTCTTGCTGTGTCATTGCCACTCTGTTCGTGTTTTTTGTGGACTACATTTTCTCAGTTAACCAAGAATCCAAGGCACCCTGTCCACCACCCTTCAGACCTCTTTGTTTATTTCCAGGCTTATTTTTTCAAAGTTTGTTTTCCTCTTTCACTAATATGAATGACTTCTTTCCGTCCACACATCTTGCCCTTTCAGTTGACATTTCAGCCAGGGACATCGATTTTTTAGGCCCTGCCTTATTCCTGTTATATTTTTTCAGATGCATCTTTTTTATTTTTACATTTGTGCAGACTACAAGGTGGTAGATCTTCTCTGTCAGAAACAGAGGATATCCCTGTGCCTCCTGGTTTATATCCTGGTTGGGCTCATCTATATCTATGTCATGTACAGTTAATATTGAGTCATCTGCTTCACAAACATCATCCTCTTGAATCCCCATGTGTTGCCCTAAGTCCCCTTGGTTTTGTGGATGTGTAGCCCCATAGCCTCAACCGTTTTACACACAGGATTAGTGCCACCCATAGCCATGTCTACAAGCATGATCAAACTTTCCTTTATCACTTTGTGTTCATTGTACATAGTATTACACATTGCAAATGAGGCTTTTAGTAATTTAAGGAGTTCTGCCTCATATACATTCGCCTATTCAGAGGAGTCTGAAAATGACGAGCATCTATTATAAGTAGGTGGTAAGACGTATGCCATTTTGGCTATTTTGGCAAGATCCAGAGATCTCTCGAGGTTAGTAAGCAATATCTTCTCCCTCGTGTTGCTTTCCCCAATCTTTCTATTACTCGGACCCCGGCCTTCCATCGATTTCTCTTTTAAGATAAGGACCATATTTAGGGGGGAATTATTGTCGATAGGCACCACTTCCATAGGTTCATCATTATCGGAGGGGAGGGACATGCTAGTCCCCAAAGAACGGGTTACAGGAGGACTGGGTTTCTTTTTTGGCTTTGGGTAAGATGTAATTTGTTTCCTGCTCCATTTTCAGCTCTCCTCTTTTGTCCCAAACTGCTTTGATCACTCCCAACTCCACCCCCTTAGATGTGAGTTTCATTGACGATTTATCACCTTTTATCCTTTATCTTTTATCTCTAGATGAGGCACATGAGGCTCTGCAGGCTGCTTTAACCGTACTTCTCAATTGGTACTTCTTCATACAAGTTGCCAGAATGTTCATTTATCTTAAGACAATAGTCTATTGTATTTTCCAATATTATCCTTACACGTTATTAACACACGAACCCCGGTGTTTAGCGGGTTCCAATCAAATATCGAGACCATGGGAATTAAGCAGATACAAACAGAAAGAACAAAACCAACCCACCACACCACCAGTAAAACAGCCAAACAGCAAACAGCACTCGTCTTTTCACTCAGCTTGTCCATGTGTGCTTGTGCACGTGTCTGGCTGTTTTTCTAGCGACCTGAAAAAGAGGTGTGGCCTCAGTTTAAAATTGATGAAAAGTGGGTAAAATAGCAGCAGATATGACCTGTAAAGGTGACAAAAGATTTATTTATTTATTTATTTATTTATAGAGCGCTTTACACCAAGGCGCTGGATAAACAGTATGACTTATAAGTCCCTCTCCATATAGGAAACAAGAACCTGTTTTAGTTTTCTCCGCTTGGTACCGTAGTCTCTTGAAACAGTTCACAAGCAAGGATAGCGTTCCACAGCAAAGAGCAGTCATCTGTGCGCATTTCTGGCTGTTTTTCTAGCGGGCTTGCAAGTGTGCACAAGTAGCTCAGTGGAGTTTTGATACTCCTGATCAAGACTTGATCAAAGCACAGAAACAAGATCTTATTTTAGGCCCATTTTATAACCACTTGCTAGATGCAGAGCAAAATCCTCTGACTGACGAAGACTGCAAAGGGAAAGAAGAACTGAGGGTGTTGCTAAAGAACAAAAAGAGATTTGATTGCAGGATGGACTGATGATTCTGTGTTAGGACAGATTCAGTTGGTGGTACCTTTGTATTTCAGGGACTGATGTTACAGCATGCCCATGATGCCATAACTGCAGGTCACAGAGGTTCCCAGAAAACTTTGGAAATCCTAAGAATATGCCTATAGGCCACACATGTCCCAAGATGCAGAGCTCTGTGCAATGGGATGCTTGCTGTGTGCGCAGTTTCAACCTGCTTCCTCAACACACAGGGTGCCATTAATGAAGAGGTCGGACACTTCCATGGTCAGATATGCAAATTGACTTTGTAGGTCCAATGCAAAGGTCAGCACGTGGAAACCGATATTTGTTTATGGTCACTTGTGTAATGTCCAAGTGGGTGGAATGCATTCCGGCACACGATTGTAGTGTGCAAACAGCAGCCACTTTGCTAGTAAAACATATTTTCTCTAGGTTTGGTTTACCTCAAAGGATAGAGTCAGACTGTGGTAGTCCTTTCACCAGTGCAGTGATGACAAAGATGTGGCAAATCTTGGGTGCAAAAAGGAAACTGCACATTTCATACTGTCCCTCTTTTTCTGGGGGTGTGGAACATTGCAACAGGTCAATTTTTAAAGAAATGTCTAGCTGAGGCAGGGTCCAGTTGGGATTTGCGACTCCCTCTGGTGCTAATGGCTGTTAGGTCAACACCATCCAGATCCACACACCTCAGTCCACACAAGATTCTAACATGAAGGAAGATGGTTTTGCCACACATTTACTTCACAGGACCAATGAACAGGTCCTCGCGAATGCAGCCACAATTCACAAATATGTAGATGAGTTGAGGAAACGCTTGCAACATGCTTTTTAATTTGAACAGCGGAACTTAGAAAGAGCCGCTGACAGTGCAAAGTCCTACTGTGATAGGAAGACATCTGTGAGAGAATATGAAGTAGGTGACCAAGTTTACAAGTTTGACTTTGGGAAAGGTAAAGATCAAAATGCCAAATTCCTTGCATCTTGGCGAAGGCCATTTAAAATTGTCGATAAAGTTTCACCTGTGGTCTAACAAATTGCTGCAAAGGATGGAAAAGTGACTGTGGAACAATTTGTTCATGTTAAGGAGATAAAACCATATCACCAGAAGCATGAGATGAGAAGGTTTGAACAAATTGCAGACGCAAATAGGAAGTAAAGGGTGTAGTTGTATTCAGGAAATGAAGCACTGTTATCTCGAAGAGATTTACTATAGCAGGTAAGTAGGTATGAATGTAACTATTAATTTAATTAGAAAAGGTGGTAAAAGGAGGGTACATCAAATAAGTAACTGTGAGTACATTTTAAGACTTATTTAAAAGGGGGGGTGAAAAAGGTGAGCATATAGGTGGAAATATCAGCACAAGATGTACAAAACATATATGTATAAATAAAAGAAAAACAAATAGAAGTGAGCCAAGAGTTCCAGATTGGTGTTTGTTTAGTTTGGTAAGTGTCACAGGGTGATGTATGATTAAATTAGCAGGTGTTTTGAATGGATTCTGAATCTTTGTAGCAATGGTTAATTTGTTTATTTTGTTTCTTGATTGAAAGTGCTATATTGAATGTTGTTATGTTTAACCTACATGCTTATTTACAGCCAGTGATGAAAACAGTTGCCATATTGTATTCTTGTCCATGTATTGTGTACAGGTGGTCATGGAGAAAAATCCTTGAATCATAAATGTATATATTGTATATTTTATATTGCTTAATCCACAGTTTTATTTCAGGTAAACTTCAAAGAAATGGGAAAATGAATGGGTTTGGTGTACATAGTTCTTAATCTGTCTTTTTCTTGTATTTTTCTAGAAAATAACTTATTGCCCCTCCTGCATTTCTGGCGCTGGCAGCCGGATCCTAGGACCCCGAAGTCAGCCAGATGAACAGGAGTCCCCATGACAAAACCCTGTGGACCGAAGAGGGGGGAGAAGATGGAGACCCCTGAAGGAAGCCCCACCTGCTGAGGATGAAAGCTTGCTTCACATTAAAGAAAGCTGTGGCATGTGCACAGGTCTGGTTGAAAATGTCCATGATGAAGGGTATGTTATTTGATTTTTGAAAATATGCACCATATCATTCCCTGACTTTAGTTATTTTCAACTGAGACATTGACTTCAACATATTCATTGATAGGGTTAGACTAATGCAGCCATCCAGGCATAGAATAGACACTATGAACATTATGGACAAGTTAATCTTTTCATCCTTATTTTCTTCATTTTGGGTAGCAAAAGGCCTTAATGTTACCTGCATTTTAATTATTTATTTATTTTCAAAAAATCTAAAAAAAGGGGTTTCACAAAAAAGATTTTTTTTAAAAGATCACTTATTTAAAAAAAAACAAGAAGAAGGTGACCAATAAAAAGGCCAGTAGATATGGAATCTAAAAAGTCTCATAATAAAAAATTCACAAAAATGTAATCTAAAAAATAAAATAAATTAAAATGTGTGAATATATTTTGGCGTACAATATGCTGAAGTTAAAGCATAAACATTCCTTATTTTATTTCATGCGTACAAGATCACACATATAGTTTAAATGTTGCCAAGCTTGTTGTGTGTTTCTGTAGGAGCCCATACGTAGGCCAGGTGCCCACAGAATTAAAGGGGGGGTGTATGTGGAGAAAATGGGGCTCCAATTTCAGCATGGGCAGAATATTAGCAAACTCAGACTGACAGCAAGATGGGTGAGACTTCAGGCTGAATCTGGTTCGAGTTAGTATTGTGAATGCATGCAAAACATACAAGGTAACAGGGGGGCTTGAATTCAGCAGTACATAAAAAGCTGATGTTATCATTTGGACACCACACCTTGGTTCAATATGGACCGAATTGCACTGAAATATAAGACTAACAATTTACTTACTCACTAACACTCCTAAATTCTAATCTATCCCCACACTAATGTTAAGCCCATAGCTCTTTGGTGTACAATTTTGGTGCAAATTATGCGTACAAATTGGCACACTTAAGTGGATGGCAAGCTCATGCTTTGCAATGTGCTTGGAGAACGCAGAAGAAAATAAACGTGAAGAATTAAAGCTGTTTTGCAAAGAACATGTGAGCTTAGGAATGTGAAATCTGTTTTGCTCACTGTAGCTCTATTGTTCATTTTCTGCCGCAGGGAACCAGCGCAGAGAAATGCAACTCTTTTTCATCCATTTGCTGCCTGAATTACTGTGCAAAGGTGCAGGCTGAACACGTGCTTTCTGGAATCTTCTCGAGGATTGACAAAGGCAGGTGGTTTCTGATTGGCACATGACGACACTGTCAGAGGCAGGAATTTTCTTACACTTTCTTTAGGCAAACATATGTTTCATGGGCAGATCTCAGAGGTTGGTTTAAAAAGGATGTGCAGTGACGTGAAAGAGGGTTGTCTTTCTTCCTGGGCTCTCAGAGTGTGCTGCATATGCTGATGGTGCAGGCAGGCTGACTAGGAAGACTTTGCTGAGTTCATTCATGCCGAGAGGAGAGAAAAGCAGATAAAGAAACTGTCCAGTGAGGACTGTACAGGCAGACTGGGAGAGAGATTCTTACCAGATGGAACAGAGAAAATTCCTGCCTTGCAGTTCGAGGGCACACAGAACCAAGTGTGTTTTAGGTGAGTTCACAAGTCCAAGTGAGGTGTGCGATCTGTGATTTGTGAGTGCATGTTACAGGCAGTCAAAGGCTGAAGAATTTTGTTCTACATTTACAAACGCGGGTAGTTATTTTTCATGTGTTCTTCACCATCCAAGTAGCAAGCTTAAAAAATAACCGAAGGCATTAAGTTGCACAAAGCAAATGCTATCTTTCAAAGAATTTTAATAACCATGTTTTGAACTGCAACACAAAAAGGGTGTTCGAATTCCATTGCGAGGAAAAGCTCATTTATCACGGGGGAAGCATTACAAATGAAATGTGCTCACAGTTATGTTCATCTTTATTTTGAATTAGAGGGAAAGTCATGTGAAAACTCAGTATATTGCATGTGTTGTTTGTATTTCACATGAATTCTAATTACATATAAAGCACAAAAAAAGAAGCAAGTCAGCCTTAGTCTGTTTATTATGTGTCCTAGTTATTTGTGATAGCATACAGACAGGCTAGAAGCTGGTGAAGTATTTTTATTTTACTGCATTTGGTATTTTCATTTTACAGCACGTGATAAAACGCAAGGTATGACATGTCACTATATGAGAACTTGTTCCAAAGGGGAGCAGATGAAGAAGGTGGGAGAAGGGACAAAGGAGGGTCCTTTGTCCCTTCTCCCTCCTTCTTCATCTGCTCCCCTTTTGTTTCCTCGTATTGTTTCCAGAGCCCCAATATATTCTGTCTGCTTTCTAGCTTTTAGCCCTTGTATTTTGTTACCAAATATGAGAACATATTTTCTATTATTTTACTAGTGAACATTCCTTCTCCAGGCCACGCATGAAAGCAATGACCTTCAGTCTCCTGGACCCACTGAAAATTATACTTTCAAATGTTATCGCGATACTGGGGCCATTTTATCACACATAGAGAGGGCTATCCAGATAGGGCATTAATTCCTGTATTTTTGCTGCACTTCCTTTATGTCCTAAATACCATAAGCACCCCCCTCCCACTCTTCTTTCTATACCCTTCTCCTTATAACAATCACACCCACCCTTAGTCACTCATCTCCCCCTTCTTTCCCCCCTTTCGCTCTGGCCTTTTCCACAGACCCACCCACGCACACACCAAACACACTGGCCTTCTCCTCAGGCCCCGACCACTCACTCTGAGTTAGTAGGTAACGGCCCACTCCATGGGCTCACCTTCCCCTAGGTTAATAACACCAGGTGTCGAGGTACCTCCTCTCCTCTCATTTTTGCCTACCGTAAAAATGCCAAGTGTGTTATTATACACAATGTACCTGTCGGCGATGACCCTTCCACCTCAGTCAACACTGCTAAAACAATAAGAACACTTACTACCACGTGCGAGTCCCTCTTCACTTCTTCAAAATCTACTCCAATAACCATGTTATATGACACCTGACTCAAATCAATGACACAACTATACAATTGCTTGTACTGCATGTAACTCCCAACTACCGGGGTTCGCCCTCACTATGCATCTAATGCTCTAATGCAGTGGTGCCCGCACTCACACCTCCACTCTCTATTGGGTGGCATGCACCAAAATGTACGACTATTACGGCTGATCGTCCTCCCACATTTGAGAATGCATCCTAAAGTCCATAAAATACAGTCTCTCCATCCTCTTTGGACATGCAACCATGATGCAGCACTTTCCTGCACGGTTACACTCACGTGTCCTAGAGTTCCTCGTGTCCCCTTGGCACCAAGCCTCTCGGGCGGACTCACTCCTCCCCCTGTGAGTGGGTGGCACTCGGGACCAGGCACACTTTGTGAACTCAGCATCTGCACAGCCTTTTCGGTGTTGCGCATGGATCAGGTCTGCGGTCGCCATACCTACGCCCCCAGAGAGCGCAGCCAGAATACCCCAGTTGACCAAAAGAACTGAGGATCTTGCTGGGGCCTCCAAAAATGTATCAGGGGTCCTCTACGGCTCGTAATCAATAAGGTACCATCAGCAGTCCAAATAAAAGGAGCTCACACCGGACAAGAAGAAACACTGTTATTACAGCTGGGCGAGCACAAATCAAACTGCACAGTGGAACAGAACTGATTGAGGAGAGCTGACAAACTGGCTCACAACATGCAGTAGTTTCATATTGTTAATACAATGTTTGTACAGTTAGAAAAAGTTGCACTTCAGACTTCACATCTTCTTGTTTCCCAAGAAGCTTACTGGTTAAACTATGTCATACATAGACATACATTAGTTAGACATGATTAGAGAAAACAGACCTACTCCCTTTCAGTCCATCGCCTCCCCGTGTGGCGCCACATTGCTTCCTGCGTCTCCCTGCAAACACTTTGCAATTAGTAATAACATAATTGTGCTGATTTCTGGGTCTTTATTCATCTGCCATTGGTCAGCACCAGGACGGAAGGAACACGAGACACCCTAAAACTATTGGGAAGGGAGACATTCACATGGCACCTACAAGATAGTAACTTCACAAACACTGTTGTGGACACTCTGTGGGCATGTAACTTTCCAGGGACACCAGTACTTACCATCTGATTGATTTTTCTTGGAGCACCCCACCATTTCACATCCTCGTTTCCATACCCGGTGGTGAAGGTGCAATTTTAAACTGCCATGGTGCCATGTGAGTGCATCTCTAGGTCAGGTTGATTTCCCCAGATCCCACGAGTTGCCATGGGACTGGCTCACCAGCCATGATAACATCCCCCGGTGCTGTTCCCAGCAACTGCAGTCTGCTGGAGATGAGCAGCTTGAATTCAGCTCCCCCCGCCCCTCAGCCAGGGTGCATGGGCCATGTGTTCAGAGCGGGTTTTGTGGTTTTGCCTTTCTCACATTTGTACAGCTAGTCCCCTTTTATCCAGAGTGTTTCCCCCCTCTTTGTTCCCTTTTGTGCCTGGTCCTTCGAGGTGTCCCAGCCAATGCCCCTTATTCCCGCAATTGGTAGGTGCACCCCATGGTCAGGTGCTGAATTAGCACCTTCTTTACAAAATATTGAAAATTAAACCAAACAATAAATTATTTAGTGATGTCAAACAATATAACAGTGTATGGGAAGAACATTAAAAGTCACTCTAAGATGAGTGTCCTGACAAAACGGGAAATGGTAGATCAATTAGAAATAATTGGAGCTTTTCAAGGGGAATCAATTGATATGCAACACCTCCTGTGAGAAATACAAATAATAGATGTGACTCACTCACCATCACATGATTATTTTGTACTTTCCACTCTTCAATTGTGTAGAGATGCACCAGATCTTAATGTATTTACCACTCAAAAAGAAGATCCAATCATTGGCAGATTTTTCATCACCTGCAAGTTCCTGAAGACTTTTCCGTATCTGAACAAGATTATCAGAGGAAGGAAGATCTGAGAATCTGAATGGCATTTCAAAAATGTTGATGATCCAGTATGGACTGCTGGTTACGAACCCCACTCTAGGTACAATCAGTGGGTAGCACCAACCTCATTCTGAATTACAATGTTAAATGATGTCAATGATGCAGCAACCGCTGGTCATTTGGGTTTTAAAACATTTATGGATATCCTATGTGAGGTTGCTTATTGGCCATTGGTCAAGAACGAAATATATATTTAATGGGGTGTCTGGTATATGCTCAGTTCCAACTTAGTTCTCCCACTCACCAGACTTCCCTACAGAAAAGAGGAATGTGGTTACTTTGGCTTAACCTACAGATCAATTTCATTGGGCTGCTGATTTGTTGCTCCCATGTTATCAAATATATGTGGAAGTTACTTGCCTATTTACCAAATGGATTGAATGTCTCCCATCGCCAAACTGAAAGGAAAAAACTGCAACCACTTTATTAATGAACCAAATCTTTTCTCATTCGGCCTTCCTCAAAGGATAGAATCTGACTATGTAGTCACCTTACTAGTGAAGAGATGATTAAGATGTGGGAAATTCTATGAGTAAACAGGAAACTACACATTGCTTACTGCCGGCATCCAGGCGCTCTACATCAGGACAATTGTGGGTATTGTAAAGACGTTTATGATGGATTCTGGACCCATTTGGGACTTATGATTAAAATGAGCACTAATGGCTCTGAGATCTACCCCTACGTCAACCCACCGAATGTCCACTTTTAAACTTTTGACCAGTAGAAACATTGTATTACCCCAGCATCTGTTCTGCTGAACACAGGAATAGACGCTGATCAATTCCTGTACTACTTATGAATATGTTGAAATTCTTTGAAAACACCTTTAACTTGAATGTTTCTATGCCCAATGAAACCTGGACAAATCTTTAGTCAGAAGAAAGAACTACTATGACCTCAAGACCTCAAAATAGGGGTATCCAGTAATATTGTCCGCATATATATGGTCGACATACATAATGGTGCCGGGAAAAGGTTGTAGCAACATTTCATATGGCAACCATATATATGGGGTCAAGGGAAGCGAGGGTCCCTCACTCCACTTGACAAAAAGAAAAGGTTTTGGGGGTTGCAGGCCCACCCCACCTCTGCATGTTCAATGTAATAATGTCTCTGCCTTTGTTCCTGTATATATTTCTGGTCGAAACACCACATCATTAAGAAATACAACTACTCAACAATGCTTGTTCTGGGACTCAAAATAAAACCTGATTTTCATGCTCTTTTCTAAGCCATCCACCAAGATGTCAAATCCTCAGTGGGTAACTCAGTGTTACCGATTTACAAGAGACCCACCACAACCTTTCTCAAAAAGCACGCACAACCACCGCCTACTTTTTATATTAAAATATATCACATTAAAATGAAAATGTCCATGTCCTATTAAAAAAGTCCAGAAACTCTCCACCCACTAAACGCTGCGTTTCATATTACTCAAATGTTGTCAACATGCAAAAAACAAATTATATATGTTATAGATTGTCATAGTCGTTATTGGACCAACTCATTAAATAAAGAGACTGCATAGTACAGAAGCGCTCAGGACCACATTGGTCCCTTCAATGATGTTTGCTCCAGTCCACCAGAAACAAAGCTCATACCCCTGAGAACTGGCCTTGTAATTATAAACATATAACCATGCCTGTGTGGCACCGAAAGCGTACATGCTACATGCAGGGGTCTGCAACCTGCAGCTCTTCAGGTGTGTTGGGAGTACCACTCCCAAAATCCTGCACCATTGACTATGCTTGCTAGGGCTGATGGGAATTGCAGTATAACACATCTGTAGAGCCAATGGCTGAATACCCCGGCGCTACAGTACACGGCCTTGTGCTTCGTTTGTCGGTCAATATCCGACTACAGCAGACACACCACGTTCACGAAATGTAATAGGATCTCACAGCAATACGTAATGGAGATGACGTACCGGAGTCTACTCGGCTCCTGTGACACTGATAGTGGTGGTTATCCCATTTCTTCTTCAGGACTGTGTTTTGCCTCTGATTGCCGACTATGAGTGGATATGCCAAGTATTCAACGGAGTTCATTCTCTCCCTCCTAATCACAGTTGAAGAGGTGACTGAGCCGGGGCTGCAGTGCAGCATCGCAGGCAGAGGTTGCCACGGCAACGTCGGTTGTGACATCACTGGTCAGCAGTGCCGCTTTCTATTGGAAGGGTCTGTGCGGATTGTCTAGCGCATAATTAACTGCGTGGTCGCTTAAGATTCCGCAGCGCCTTCCGCGTGCCTGTCAAACGGCTGGGCTGTTTTGCCCACATGGCTTTGCAGCCATAGAGTCCTGCGTCTGGAGTGCAGAAATGCCCCGGAACCAAAAGAAGGAGTGCGGTGCATCATTGCACACTTGACGAGACGCATGTAATGAGCTTCGTACCGGGTACATTGCATATCAAACGAGGCCTTTTCGGGATTCCCAGCTATTTCACAACATCAAATGAATGTAAAAGTCCTATGCGGAGGAGAATTCGAGCCAGATTTAAACCTTCAGATCCTATGAGAGCAATGTATTTCATAGCTCTGAAGTACAAATGACGTTGCATAATAGCCTCGCATTAAGATAAAAAGGCCCTGATGCTTCAAGTCTTGTGAAGTTTGGCTCCAGGATTCAATACTTGCAAAGCATCAAACTGGCACGTTCTGATATGCACAGGACCACATCTGGCACCGCTGCCTCCCAGTAGCAGGAACGTGTTCAGCCCCCACAACCGTCTATTCGCAAGAAACTGCAACGTCGCTCCTGCTTGTCTCAGAAAGGCTGATATGCAAGAGTATATATCAGATTAGAAATATTGACAAATCAAATTTAAAAAATCCAACGGCGATTTGCACGCACAAGAATTATGTAAAAAAAAAAGAAAAAAAGACTATACTGGCGGGATCCACTCGATCACCCCTTACCCTGCCTTTTACTTTTCCCACTACTGCGTTAAAACAAGCATTGGCAATCGCAACAGTTTGGGCTTTTCTGTAGGCATGGGGAAGACACTTGACTGGCAAATGCCTACAACTTATAAACAAGCCAAAACTGTTGGCTTTTCCAATGCTTGTTTTAACAGTACTTCAGAGAAGGAAACACATGGTGCTTATACATCAAGTGGCTGAAGGCAGACCTGCTTAAGACATTTGTATTACACCAGTACCAGGTTTACAGTTCCAATTAAGTAATTAACTCTCAGAGGACAGCTTTGAAAAAACACTGAGTGCAAAGTGTGATGGTAAGGCTTCAGTAAAGCGAGCTCAAAGAGTTCCCACGACAAGGTGTTTTGGGCGGGAAGGGGCAGGAATTTGGGGAGAATGGCCATAGGGATTAGCATGGCCACGGGCAGTCAATGGGTGGGCAAATAACCAAACAACACCTACAAGCTGCGTGTCCTTCCTCATATGCCATTTCTCCCTAGCTGTACTCTAATGCAATAGTTTCTGTTTAGGTGCTGCAAGCCCCGCCTAATAGTCAAAACTAAACATAGCCATCCACTCCACCACAGTACTTTGCATTCTCAAGAGTATGAACCTCATTTCTGGTGGATTGAAAGAAACATCCATTGAAACATCCATTGAAGCGATCACAACCTACAACATACAACATTAATTTTTTGCTCTGCATGTTGACAAGCTTTTCAGTAATTGTATGTGTTGGTAAATGCTGCGTTTAGTGGGAGGATCGTTTCAAGGATTTAAAAGAAACAGACATGGACATTTTCATTTTAATGTGATATATTTTTAATATAAAAAATAGGTGGTGTTATTTGACCAAGGTTAGTGTGGGCCTCTTGTAAAATAGTAACACTCAGTTACCCAGCGAGGGTGTGACATCTCTCTTGATGGCTTGGAAAAGGTCATGAAAACCAGGTTTTACTTTGAGTCAAAGAACAAGCACACTATTGAGTAGCTGTATTTATTGATGATGTGTTATTTCGGTCTAAAATAATTCGAGATATATACAGGAACTAGGGGTATTTCTGCAAGAGGGTGCCTTTTAATGTTTGTATTACTTACTGGTACTCTTCATTACTCCTAGTCCTTCCTCGGTGCTGTACTTATATGAAAACGCTCTGTCTTTCGCTCGCATTTCTCAACCAAATCTTTTGTTTTCCTTCCTTTATTCAGCTGCCTGGTTCCCATATCTGGCAATAACATATATCTCCTTGGTATTTGGTATTTATTTGGTTACTTACCTTACCTCATCACATCCTGTTGCTTACCCAAGTGATCAGATTGGTCTGTCTGAGGGTGGGCGAGATGGGCGCAAGCGCTCTGACAAGAGGTTTGGAAGATCACTAGTAAGTAACCAAAACATTACAGCCACTTCCATCTTCCTCATCCTAGTACCTACTTATGTGAGGTGTGCTAGAGACCACAGCAATCCGACCACATTGATCACTTTAAAAGGAAAAAGAAAACAATGCACACTGGAATACTGCACACGAGTGTCCAATTTTAATCAACCAAATGAAGACATCACCGTGGCTGGGCAGCTTGGAGAGTGCATGAGCAAAAGCCTGGTCAGTCTTGTCTGGAGGATGAAGCTTCGGGTGAATCCTGCAGTGAACTGTGAAAGTGGATTGAGAGGCCCAGTTGCCAGCTTACACATGTCCTGGAAAGCAGCAACACTATCTTTGATCCAGGAGGTGGCCACTCCCCCTCCTAGAATGGGCCTGAACACTCCACCCTCTAGGAGGAGGGTTCTAGAGAATGAGTAAGCAAGGGAAGGTACCTCCCTCAGCCACCTGCTGATGGAAAGATTAGATGTCCTTTGTCCTCCGCCAGCAGACTCATAGGTCACAAAGAGGCTCTTAGATGACCGAAACGACAGTGTTGTTTCCATGTACATCAACAGGACCTTACAAGAACATCAAGTCCAGCCATATCCTCAGACTCTGCCAGGGAAAGCTCAGCTGGCAACCCTGGATTAACAATGTGCTGGCATAAGTGGAAAAAAGAGGAGACCTTTGGTTGAAAAGTAGGGTCACATTGAACTACCACTGAGAAAGGGAGTCACCGGAAAGTAGAATGTGGCAACGAGAAGTACGCCTCACTCTCCAATACTCTGTCCTTGGTGATGCTAACCAAGAGCACATCTCTAAGGCTGAGGAATGTAAGGTCAGTCCCAATAAATTGGACAGCCTAATACAAGACAGGCTCTTAATTTGCCATCATGTGTACCCATCTCAATTATTCCTTATGTGTTGGGCGTGTTGCTCTGTCATTCCTTTGTAAATTGGTGGTTGCTACAAATGTATATAAAATGCAAGGTCCTACCTACCCTGTCGCTGTATGTCGAACTCCACCAGGAAAGATCAGTGAATGTTGTTAACAATGTCATGACAAAATGCGAGGGCTTGCTGGGAAAGATGGTTAACAATCACCTCTTTGCCAAATAATTATGGGAATTGGAGTGGCTTCCTATGAGAGAATTCATATTGGGCAATACAATATATTAAGATGTGACCAAATAAGAAAGATGCATGGGATTTGTATTGCTGTATTCCATTACATTTCCAAATTCAAAAGGACACATTTGTTCTTGTGTTTTAGATTGAATGTATTTGGCATGCAGTAGGTTTCGCGCACTAGGACAGGAGTAGTGCATTCTGAACGCCTGTGTTTATTTTATCATTACTCTACACAAGTGGAAACTTTTGTGCTGTTTGTGTTTACATTGTCCTAGTTTTTATGATCTAAGATGCACATATTTTGATAGACTTGTATGAAGTTGAGAATCCCTCAACCCTGGGGAATGTTGGTGCCATATTTCATTGGGTAAACAGATTGCCCTCATTCTATTGCCCTTAAGGCTTATTCAATTAATTAATAATAAATAGCCAAACAATACCCATAAGCTGTATAACTCTCTGTACATCATCGGCCTAGCTGTTAATGTTAAAGGTATGTGTACTCATGTAGGATGTTAATTGGGCAACATCTATTTCGGGGAATTTTTACACCCACCCAAAATCAGACACACACTTTTTAAATTTATTTATCAAAGTTCCTTTTATGAAACTTTGACATGCCAGTCTAAGAGTATTGATTCCCGACAGCATCCATCCCCTTCGGGACAGGAAATACACATGTCTGCACAAAAGGTCTATTTATTAAGAATAGAAACAATCAAACCAATGTAAGATATAAACAAATTATACATCTGCATCATTCTCTATGAAATCACTATATAAATGGTTACTATATTGATGAATGATAAATACTCTGCTCAATTCAGTTGTCAATGCTGCATTTAACTTGGATATACGCTTTTGTGAAAGAACTCATATCACCATATATACATTTGTTTTAGCCTGAGCGTACATTTGCCGTTGGTTCAACATTCAATGAGGATTTGAACAAAGCTGTCAATTTATAGAAAATAAATTAGAACATCCCAGCCTATCTAAATCCTTCTTTTTCATTAAAAGAAAATATATACATTCCTCATTGTTTTCTCAAAGTACATCTCAGTGTTTAAACAGCACTTTGGAAAGCTCAATCTAAAGACAGGCCACTTCACATTCCCGAATGTACATTGATTGCAAAAAGAAAAAATACTATTTAACTTGTATGTAGGCTCTATTCCCTTCCATAGTGTTTGTATTACATTAATGTGTAAAAAGTGCAATTTTGTCATTTTTCAATGGGCAACTTAAAGTGGGTAAATGGATGATAGTTAAAAGCCCTTTCCTTTTTCCCTTGAGTGGCTCAGAGACAATAACATGACTCTGCTTGGTGATATAACCAGGGAAAGACCTAAATTACTTTATTTTCCTAGGCATATACAAAGTGAAATACTATTTGGCTCCAAGCCTGTACTTGGCCATTGCACAGAAAGGGAGTCAGGAATCTCCCAATATGCAATAATTTGGGTCTATTTGACCAAATCCAAAGTTTCCAGAAACACTTACACTTCTGAAATTTTTACTAATTTTTTTTTTTTTACTTGTTTTTAATCATTTATGATTTTTTACAAGATTGTCATACAAAAATATTTTTATACAATAATTTAAGATATATACAATTTTTCATGAAATTAGAATTCATCAAGTATCCATTCATACTATTTGAGTAGCATTATATTTTTCTTTAAAAATTAATCATCTGTTATCATAGGTAAACAAAGATTATTCATGAAATTGACAGAGGCAATAAGAACACTCATGTTAGGTCAGTTTAGTAGATAAGACCATCTCAGATTAGGTTGGATATTAGCAACAGTGGATAGATGTTTTTTATACATGTTGTTTCTTATTGAGCATAATGCAGAACACTCAACAATTAAATGCTCTAAGGTTTCCTTTTGAAGCAAATTGTTACAAAATCTACAAAAAATATCTGATACAGCTAGTTGCCTACGCTGTGCCAAGATATCTCGTGTAGGCCACAAGTTGAAACGCAATTTCATGATCGCCATACGGACGTATGGTGAGGGCGATTTATTCAAATAGTTTGCAACAATTCCCAGTTTTTTGTCTGGGAAAATGAGGGTGTTAAAATTTTTATAACCTAAACAGATGTCTCGATTAGTCAACCAGTCTTTAAGATAGATTTTTTTCTTCGCTCGTTCAGGATTTTGAACTAGGGTCTCCACGTCTACATCCGCTGCAGCCAGAATTAGATACACATAGCTGGTCCATCTTACAACAAAGTTATGATTAGATGAAAATAAGTAATTGGACAGAGTAACTATAACAGTTTCCGCCGCTATGTTTACTAAGCATTTTCTGAATAGTGCACAAAGTTGCCAATGGTATTTGGCGTGGAGTGACGTAAGGCCCAATTCATATCTGATACATGAGACTGGAATTGATTGAGGCAAATGCAATAGGCTTCTCCAATATTTAGCTTCCAATCTATCTAAGTTTTTAGCATCGATAATGTCTCGTGTTTCCAAACCATAGAGGAGTGTAGGTGTCACTTTTTGTAACCAGTAACATAAAACAGGCATGATGGAAAACTTGCCGTATTTGTGAAGAATTATTTTTGATTGGGAGGTTGCAACTATCAGTTTATTTTGCTGTGATAGTTGGTGTTCAATGGTTGTTGAATTTGATTCAAATTGCGTTCCCAGATATTTATAATTGGATACAATATCTAAAGTAGTATCTTTGACCATCCATACAAACTTGAAACTTGGTGAACGTCTTGGTATATCCACTAGTATCTGGGATTTTTTGATGTTCATAGAGAGTTCATTTTCTTCAAAATAAATTGAAAGCGCAGATATCAATTTCTGGAGACCTGTAGGTGTTCTAGATATTAAAACTAAATCGTCGGCGTACCACAGTGCTTGTATCACTGTGCCATTCATTTTAGGTGAATCTGTTAAGATCGAGGAAAAAACTTGTTGGACATCATAAATAAAGAAATTAAAAAGCACCGAGGCCAAAATACATCCTTGTTTCAATCCTCTAGATGTTTCTATTATTGTCGATAGCAAGCCGATGGTGGATAGTCGAACCCGGATAGACGTGTTTGAATGTAAGGCATATATTATGTCTACTATGTCTTGTGGACTATTGTCTCTGCTTAGTTTTTGAAATAGTTTTATACGGGAGACAGAGTCAAATGCTGCATTTAAATCGATGAAGGCAAAGAATAAAGGGGTTTTGGTATAACGTGCTTGCATTTTTAGGGAATTAAGAGTCATAAGATTGATTGACGTCCCTAACCCACGAACAAATCCAGTTTGATGTGGGTCTCGGCGTTTATTTTCTTTTGTCCAATTATTAAATGCTAATAGAACTAATCGAGTGAAGATTTTTCCTGGTGCATCTAATAACGCTATCGGACGATACTTTGATGGTCTCTTTGATTCGGTCTCCTTTTTTAAATATCGGAACTATAATGGAAGTGCGCCATGAATTTGGAATTCTCTGGGTTTGCAAAACCTGACTAAAGATGTTATTCAAAATTTTTGCCCAGTATCGTGGATATTGTTTTAGCATGAAATTGCTAACACCGTCAGGGCCTGCCACTCTGGATGATGAGGATTTGATGATAAGTGCCTCGATGATCTCTTCCGAGCATTCTAGGTTCCAGGTTGATGAACCCTGATGTTTGTATTCATATGTTTGGAAGGATCTATCCATGTATAATTTAGAGAAGTGCAATATCCATTGGTTCTCAGAAACACCATTTAATTGAGTTGTTTGGTTGGTTAAGTTTAATGTTAAATTGAATAAATGCCAGATTTGAGCAGAGTTCTTATTCCGTGTAGCTGCCAGGAAAGTTTCCCCATCTTGTTGAGACATCTGTTCTCTATGAGAACGCAACCAGTATTTGTAGCGTGATTTTAGCGCTTTACACGTAATAATCTTTTCTGGCCAAGGAAGTCGGTTTGCAGATCTTAATTCTTTGTGTAGATCTTTTTTTTTTTGAGACACCAAATGATCATATGTATGCGTTGGAGCCCTAACAGATGGAATAAAAAAGGTTTTATAGGCAGACAGCAGTTCTACATATGATGTTGCAGTCTGCAACTCGATCTGTCGTAGCAACTTGTTATTTAGGTCTGCAAGTCTCGATGGGTACCACTTAAATCGAGATTTAGCATGATTAACTGTTAACTCTTGTGACATCCATAGGGAACTAGTGTCTACTTCACCTTTATCTCTCGACCAAGTGAGTAAGAGTATGTGGTGATCACTGCAAGTTTGCTTCACTATCTTGAGTTCTTTTGCTGTCATGAATTTCTTGTTAGACAAGTATAGATAGTCAATAGTGTTTGCCGAGGAACCTCTTTGCCACGTAGCTTGCGGAGGGATATCTCCAGGGAGAGATCCATTGGTCATTCGCATGCCAAATTGTTCCATGAAGTTGTTCCATTTATGGAATTCTTGTTTTTTCTTCACAGCGTTGCATTTAAAGGCGTCTAAATTAAGATCTCCTGCTAATACAATATCTGTTATTTCTTTAGTTTTGGCAATGAGTTCAAACATCTTCGCTAAGGCTTTATAAAAGCAATCGTCCGTAATTGCCGCTGGGTTTCTGTAAATATTAATTAGTGCCAGTGTTTCTTGGTCATATGACACTTTCACCATTTGTATATGCTTATTTGGATTCTCCCATGGTTGGAGTGTCATTTTAGAACCCAGTTTGACGGCAACCATAAGCCCAGCCATCGGACGTCCCTTTTGAGCTGTGATAGCTGGGTTAATTACAATGTCATGATTGTCCCAAACTGGGGTCATTGATATCCAAGTTTCTTGTAACATTATGATATCCGCGTCTTCTAAAGTTGGATTATGACTTGTGAGTAAATGTGAGAATCCTCTCGAATTCCAACTCAGTAATTTTATAGGTTTGAGTTATCTCTCCAAAACTTCTTGTAACAATGATGGTTATAAATGAGAGGCGAGATGATGTTCACTCTTACAGACAGCTAAGTTGCAATTAGAACACTGGCAACCGGCATTTATGGGTTTAATAAATACTGGTTCTTCATTATCGATGTTTGCATTTTTTCTTTCTGGGTCTTGTGCTAACAGAAAGCCCATCGAGAAGAGATTTAATCTAACTTGCCACAATGAATTCATAACGAGCCCTGATTCTATCCATAAACGAACATTTCCCAAGTTTGAATCACAAATAAATTCGACCTGATCTATATCTTATGACGTTAAGTCGCCTAGCTCTGGCACATCACTGAAGATGTTAAGTACGCTAGCGTGTGACAGATCATATTGTGGATATGGGGCAGCTCGACATTTTAAGATTAAAGTATGGTAGCTTACAAATTTCTTTTTACGCTGTTGCTCCATTTCATGTGACTTCGTTACAAGGTCTTTAGGATTAGAAGAATTCTTATGTCTTAATTCACTTATCATTTTATTTGATTTTTGGGATTGTTTATTATTACTCCGTAATTCCGGTTGCTCAGCAAAAGTAACTCTTCCTTGATTTTCGGGCGTGGTTCTTGGGTTGTTTGCAGCCAGGTCCATGCGAGTCGCTAAATATGTTTCAATTATTAGTTTGATCTTGTCATCTTGTTCATAGTAGGGGCTGGCTGTATTGGCAGTTTTTAATACGTTTAACGTTTCTGGAGACTTTGTGGATATTTGTACTCCATTTTCGGATGGATTTAAGCAGTGATTTTCTGCATTATATGCATTTTGCTGGTCTTGATTTGAAATAGGTTGCGCGTTTATATTCTGTGTGCATACTTTAAGTGGTTTTTGATGGCCTTGATTTAAAATAGGCTGCGCATTTATTTTCTGCGTGCATACATTGAATTCCATGTCTTTCATTTCATGCGTTCGACGAAGAATATATGTGTCAACTGCTGCTTTTAGTTGCTCAACTTGAGACATGTCTATTATTGATTGAGTTGATGGTTGATATGCTGTAGTTTGAAGAGCTGTTTTAGGCCTTAAATCAGCATTATAAACAGGTTGTGCATTCCTTTGATCCTGTACAGATAGAGAAACTTTGTCCAGAACTGATACCAGTTGACTCAATGGAGATTGATGTATTGATGGTATAAGCTGTTTTAAGGTTGATGTTCCATTCATTGTCATTTGACCTGAAGTAGGATTAGCCCCGGGTTTCTGAGTTGCAATTGGAACGACTGGAGTTCTGCACATTGTCACTTGACCTGTATTCTGATTATCTACGGGTTTCAATGTTGTAGTTAAATCGACCACTTGTGGTTGTTCAGTGCGGTTAGTTGATTTATTATTTCGATTTGCTAAGTGAAACGGTTTCGACATCAGATGTGCAGCTTGTCCTTTTTTTCTTGAATGCTTGTTGAACAGATCATATTGAGTTGTGTTAGTTTGTTGTATTGTACGTTTAGGAGATTGGTCCACACTAATCCATGAGGAATTTTGCTGAATGTTTTCCTGACCCACCTCTTCGATGGGACAGATGATATGATCAAAGGCTGGAAGGCTTGCATGTGATGAAGCTGGAATAGTTATAATTTCTACATTTTTTGTTAAATCGTTGTTGGCTTCTTCATGTTGGCAAGCATTCATTATATTAGTTGGATATGATTGGATCCATACCGAGATCTGATCTATTTTACTTGATTGTGAATTGATTTTACATTCAAGAGATTCATATATTTTGAACAAACTTTGAATTGTTTGGTTTACTGCCGCAAGGGTAACTTCCAATAGACCAGCCTTAGTATTGACCCTTTCTTTTTCTCTGGATGATTCTCGCTGTCGAGGGGTTGGCAGTATATATGATACAGCTTCAGAGATTGTGGAGTCCATAGAGCAACGTTGATGATAATAAATTGGTGACCTATTAGATGATGGGTTATCTTTTGTAGCCGATGTTTGTTGTGGGTCTTCAGCAAAAACATCTTCACTGTTCTCCTCCATTTCATCCTCTTGAATTTCTGGTATTTGATTTAATTGTGTTTTCGCAGTTTTATTTTGCTCGGATTGATTTATAGCTTGAATCATAGTGTTATCTGATATTGGTGAATTATGAGAATTTTGTGGCTCAGAATTAGCACGGGCATTTCGAATGGCTGACGGAGTAACAGTCAGTATTGGAAGTCTTGTATCTAGATTTTTTTCATTGTCCTGTACTGATAGACTTTCTACAGACATTGTATCTGCAGACAGAGTCAATGATTCATCCTGCACAAGTTGCACTGCCTGGGTAAGTAATTCAGTAGAGGGACTATTATTTGTCACATCTTTGGATTGAGTAGTGGATAAAACCAATAATGGCACAATGTTTTTTGCAACGGGGCAGAAATCTCTAATGTCTTTACTGGCAAGCTGAGATTTTGCTCGTGTTTTTGCACGCGGAGTCAAAGTGATAGATGTAGAAGATGACATTTTTTTGAGACTACTTTTTAGTCTTGATGAGATCCCATCTGATGAGGTATTGACGTTTGACACTGCTGAAGGTAAATTGATCTTGCACGATTGAGGAATGGAACTCATATTTAATTTCTAAAAGTAGGCACTTTAAAGATATGAAGTTCAGTAGAAAAAGCACCTAACTATGTAAGATTAAAATTGAAGTACTAAATATTAACTTTAAAAAAAAAAAAAAAGAAGTTCTTGAATAAACATGTGAAGAAAGTATAAACTGATTACCTGCACGTACACCGTGATGAATAAGTCCTGCAGTTTGTGTATGGCTTGGTTGGGTATTCTAGAGGGTTCAAAGAGGGGATTATCTCCACAGTCACCCTCAGGGCACCACCAGCGCCTAACAGCCGCACAACAGTCGGCGCCCTTTACCCCTGTCGGGCTTAACGCCGCAAGGGTGGCTCGAGCGTGGTGTTAAGCTCTGGGTGGAATCACGTGATTGATCACGTGCAGGCAATCGGGCGCGCCTCCTCCAGGAAGCAGGGCGTCAGGTAGGAGAAACGCTTCTCCAGCAAGAGCACGCTCGCAGTGCTGTGTAGAAGCAACAATCAGGGAAGCGTCCAGGAATTACAAGCTCTCCTTTACTCTGTGCCTAATTCCCAGGATGTACAGTCCATTCATGTACCCTCACCAGTACTTTCAAAAATTAGAGAATTATATTTCCCCTCAATATTATACTCACATAGAAATGTCTTTTGGCCATCTAACAGATATGTGGGCACCCTCTCACAGACTGGTTCAATTTCCCCCTCTAGCAACAGGTGTGCATTTTTCAGTAAGGTCGGTCAGTTTCCCTCCCCAGCCTAGTTTCTCTCCCCCTGTATTAGGCCTGTCTGTTTCCTTTTCCACTGAGGAAGGCCTTGGGTTGAACTATTCAATTCTCCTTTGTGTTGTTGACAATTCTTCTTTCTATCTCTTCTTCCATTCAGGCTGCCCTTAAATCTATGGGTTGACTTTTATAAAGTGGAAACCACACTCATTAGAGGTTTGTATCATTTCTCTATTTTAATTAGTCGGTCTATGCGTTTGGATAGTTTCCCAAAAGTGACATCACACTAAACCGTCCCCTTTATACTCCGGCAAATTAAAAGCTCAGTCCAGTGGGAGTAACATTCTAACCCAATTTTCCTCACATTTGGTGTTATGTAATCTTGAATATTTTAAGTTAAACAGTTGTGATTTCTAAAACATTATGGTCCTAACATGTGATTACGTTTGAATCAAATGATGCTAGTCTCATTTTGGCACAGCATGTGATGTACATGTAACAGATTTTTGCTTTTTGTTTTATGATAATTTCACTCTTATATTCTATACCCATCTCAAAATATTAGCCTTATCAGCACACATGCAAGGATGTATGAATCAGTGACATACAACTTTTGTTTGCAAAAATATCTACATCTGTATAAAATGCATATTTTAAAGAATACTATAAGAATAAAATGTTTACTCTGAACAATTTATATGAAAAGTAAGTTGCTATGACACTCCAACCAACAGATATTCAGGCAAATATGATCCCATCCAAACACGCACATATTGTCCTTATTTAAAAACAACATTAAACAGTAGTTCCATTCCCTGGCCTGGCAACAGCCACATGGTATCAGTCCTTTAAGGCTTCAGAGCAGGTCCATTTATGACCCCTGGGAAGCCTTGTTCTCATGGCACTATTGTCAGAAGGTTCTTTGACATTAGTCTGCTGCCTCTTAAGTGATATCAGCTGACTCTCACACATGCCAGACTTCATGTCTCTGCAGGCATGAATAGCATTCTTTAATTGCAATATAAGCTCTCTTTGACGAGAGCTCCTGATAACCTGGGCAATTCCACTGTGGGTTCCGGTTTCAAAATATATTGCTGTATGGTTATGGAATCCTTGGATAGACCAAATGACACATGGAAACTGTTAATAGGCCTAATTTTCTCTATTACCAAGTCTTTCTTTTCAGAACAAAGTAAGCAGGCCACCCCCCTGCCTGACTCCACCGACAACCTTTTTCACAGTACTCCAGCCTACTAACCTATGTAAGTACACTTCCACTGCCCCCAGAAGCCTGATGACTATTACAAAGGCTAGCTTCCCTTTGGTTTGCCTGCAACTTGTTAAGCCCTGTCTCTATTGACACTTGTAATCACCGACGTGCGCCCCTAGATGCAAAGTTTTGCCTTATCCTGCAAGGCCTCGCAGTCTGTGCACCGGATATAAATATAGTCTATAGCTCTCTATACTCTCATCATCTCGTGCCTCTTAATGCGTCATAATCTGATGGCAACCGCGATTCTACTTTAGCTCTAGTAGATTTGCACTGCTTCTACTTAATACTGATTTGTCTTTGTGCCCCCTGCTATACATACTGTTGCACACATTGGGATTGCCTCCAGCCGGCCACCCTGAATTAACCCGTCTATACAACTGCATATTATGTATGCACCAATACTGTAACTTGTAGCCTATATATACTAATCAGCCACTTGTTAAATTGCATACTTGAATGTGACTTTTACCGTTGATAAACTGCACTGCTTGATTTTGCATCTAGCTGCTTGTTTTCATTACACTGTCTAATTTTGCATCTAGAAGACCACCCACAAGACCGCCCACACCGCTAAAACAACGATGAATAAAGATACCGATCCGAGTTCCCACCAAACAACCGAACACAAATAAAGTCCATGGAACGCACTCCACGACATACATTAAGACATATTGTGAGATAGCCACTAGAGCAGGACACTTAAGACTGAACACATAGACAGACCAAGACGGAAGCACTTAAACGACTCACCCATAGCACCCATAGCAACCCGGCCTGTACTGCGACAGAAGTTCCAGCAGACAAATTGACATAGATAATAGGGAAAGAAGACACCACAAATCCTGCTCCGACACCCAAGGAGGAGAATAGACACTCCAACCGCACTATACATAGTTCATTAGATGACATCACTATACATAGTTCACTAGAATACAACAGGGAGTGCGCCGTGCCACTCCCTGTTCCGTTGGACATGGGTCTCTCTCCCACTGTGCAGGACTCTTGGGTCAAGCTGTGTTTTGGGATTGTGCTAAGTTATTCGGTTGTTTCTTAGGTCTGGCTTTGTGTGGTACTGTACTCAATTTCTATTAAGCGTGGGCCTCTCGCTCCGCTGTGCAGGACTCTCAAATCTAGCTGTTGCCGCACCATGCAGGACCCCCGAGATGAAGCTGCCAACAGAACACCACTCCTATCACTACACTACTCCCTCTTCAACCTACTGACCCACCCTGCCTTCTCGTTTGCAGATCTGCCACAGCGCCTGGGGACCAACTCTTTTGGTGATGGTGCAGGGTACAAATACCTTTAACATTTAACATTAACATTAGATCCTTTGATGCAAAGACTCTCTCATACAGTTTATAGCCCTGCCTCCAGGCCTTGGTTTCATTTATTTTGGGCGAACATCTCAGCACTTTAGCTGGGTCTGAAAAAATGCCATTTAGCTGTTTATCAAATGTTACTGGTTTCATGTAGAAATGTAACATAAAACATCACTTTTATTTTTCCCTTTTCCACATCATAATTTGTTCTTAGAATCTCTAGCGGTTTCAATGTACAAGTCTGAATCTAGTCCTGTAAGGAAGAAAGTAGAAATAATGTAGGCCTCAATTCGTTTTTCACTTTTCTATAAAATTGACCTCACTACATTTATTTCTGGAGGGGTGTGTATTTCGTGTAGTACTCCCTTCACTCTTCCTGGTTTTACAGTAAAGACATTTGAGAATTGATTAATCAAATCATGTATGTCTTCCTTCTGGTTGAGGGGTAAGACAGATGGAACTAAATTTACCCCATCTATTTCCTCAGTTAATAAGCTAGCCATTACTACTGAGGAAGATTCGGCCAGCTCTTCCCTCAATTCTTTTAATAAGTTCATATGATATATTTGGATCTTTACCCACTGTAAGGGTGCAGAAGTACAGGTCTGACACAGAGGTGGCATAATGGTTGGCATACATTTTTTATTTACAAAATCAAAAGAAAAGGAAAAGCCTATCTTGCCCTAGCTACTATAAGAGTTTGCCCTACCTCAACAAAATACTAAGGACCCAGTCAGGAAGTCCATAAAGTAAAATGTCCACCGTCCTGTGTCTAAACCTATTTCCATCCCTTACACTTTCAACTAACTAACAAAATAATGGATATCTCATTAATCGTGGGTCCTTCCTCTCCACCACCTCTCTCTCCATGTGTGGTGTTCCCTAGGGATCTACCTTTTCACCCTGGCTCTTCAATGTCTACTTGGCCCCTTTGGCCCACCTGATCTCTACCTTCTCCTCTGACTTCGGTGTTATGCGGATGACACTCAGCTCTCTTTCAGGCTCCCCTCAGCCTCCTCTCCTCTCTCACTCATTCCTGACTGTCTATCCTTGATTCAGGATTGGTGTGCCTCCAACAATCTCTGCCTTAATGCCAGTAAAATGGAGACCCTTCTCATTGCGACTCCTGCTCCTGCTTTCCCTCTCTCACTCTGGCTGCCCTCCATTAGCCCTCTCCCTTCGCCTTCGTGTTACGCAAAAAACCTTGGTGTCTTCTTTGACTCCACGGTCTCCTTCTCTCCTCACATCACAGACCTTGCCAAAAAGGCCCATTACCAGCTGCACCTCCTGAAATGTATTCTTCCCTTCCTCACTTTCCCCCAGAAACACACTGCCTGCAGAGCCCTGGTTCTCTCTAGGTAGGACTACTGCAATAGCCTCTTTCTCAATCTGCCATCCTCTACTCTCTGCCCTCTTCAACTAATCCAGAATAGGACTGCGAGACATATCCTTGGCCTCAAGCCCAGGGACTGTATCTATCCAGCCCTGAAATCTCAACACTGGCTCCTGGTGGCTGCAAGGATCAAGTTCAAGACCCTCTGCATCTTCCACAAGGCTTTCTGGGGCCGGGGCCCGCATTACATCCAACTCTCTCTTCCAAAATACCTTCCTTCCTGAGCCCTTTGCTCAGCTACCTCCAACTTTCTAAGGGTCAGAAGCTTCTCCAGGCAGAGAGTGGGGGTAGATATCTCCTCTCTGCGGGTGCCTCCCTCTGCAATGGTCTCCCGACCCCTCTCAAACTTGAGCCGGACCAACTGAAGTTCCGGAAACAGCTCAAGGCCTCCCCTTTCTCCTCTGCTTTCTTTATCTCCCTCCCGTGCTGACCTGCCTGCATGACTGCTACGCGTACTGGTTGCCTGATTACCCTCAGGACCTTACTGGTTACCAGGCTCCTCCGTGATGAGTCTTCACTGCACTGCCTCCAGGCCTACTGCGCACTTAGGGGTGGTAACTGTAATCTCTACAGTCCCCTGCCTCTTTGCACTTGCCCAGAGCTGCGCTACCATAGCTGCACTTACTCATAGCAGTTGCTTCCCTGATTGCACTTCCCACCTCCCTCTCCATTGCACTTCTTCCCCTCCCTCCCCCATGCACTTTGCACTGTCGCACTTGCACGATCTGAATGACACAAGGCCTAGTAAGATCGCTTGTCTTTTCCTCCCTTTGTCTTCCCTACCTGGTCTTTTTGCGCCTCAAAACTCTTGTGTATAGGCGCGTTAGAAATTACATATATCAATCCAGAAGGAGGTCCCTCGCATTCTGGATGTAGACTCCAAGGCACAGTTCTTGTGAAAGAAAACATAGTTAAATGTTCACCAACAAAAAAAAAAAAAAAAATAACGAAGTTCCTCAATCTCCAGGGAGAAACCTCTTCCTTGGCTCTTGCTTCCACTTATAACTAAAAAGACCACAGTTCTCCAGGAATCCTATCCTCTTGTCTGTGAAATGAAAATTAACATTTCCAGTCTTTTATCAGGTCTGCCAAACCTGACCGTAGACTTTGCCAATTGTGTATCAAGTCTAGTTTACTAACCTGCCAGACTTGATTTCACAACTTGAAGTCCCAAAAGATGTTTGCTCTTGTGCTGGTTTCCTGTGTTATCTTATTTTCCCTTCTTGCGGTCTCCGCGACTGCTTCTGGTTTCCAGCCCACTGGTTGTAGGTTTCTTTGCACTGACATGGGTCCTTGGCCCTTATATACTTTACTGATGTGCCTTGCCCGGTTTCCTTTTGGGTCCCAGAACCTGTTTTTCTCTGGTGGGGCTTTTCCGCTTTCATATGTGTCCCAGACCCTGTATTTCTGCCCTGTCCCTACTTTACCTAGTGTCCACTTGGACAGACATGGTATACTTTCCTGCCAGGTCTTACTCCACATAGATTTATTCTCAACCTGTGTGTCAGCATGTATGATTCTTCTGATTTAACCTTGTGGTCTTTGGGATGTGGTTCTCTGGTTTACAAGGTTTGTCTAAAGTTGTAAAATTCCTCTTTTATCCCCTTGTGCTCTTTGGGATATATTTATTTGGTTTACAAAATTCGTATCACACGGAGTGATTCCTCTTTTATCCCCTTGTGGTCTTTGGGATATGTTCATGAGGCTGCTTTCCCTTCCTTTGGGAAGTCTATTGGTGGTCGTCAGTCTCTTCGGAGGTGGAGCAGAGCTTCTCGTTGCTGCCCCGCTCAGCATTTTCTTTCTTGCAACTCTGCAGCTCTAGGCTGTTCCTCACATCTCCGGCTGCTTGCGTCTTCGTTCTTGGGTTGCTTTCACTGGTCTGGCTTCCTTTCTCTCTGCCACTGCCCAGGTCCTTCTTGTTGAGACCTCTCACAGAGTCACGCCTCTCTGCACCCTGGTTTCCAGCCTTCAGTCCCCTGCCACAGATGAGCTTCTTGTTCTTTGCTCCTCCAGGGCTGGTTCAACTGACCATTGAGTCCTTCTTTCCTTTTTATGACTGCCTCTTGACAACTGTAACACATGAGTTGGTTCTGTGTCGGGCCTTTGCCTCCTTGTTCCCTCTTTTTTGTCTCAGTGGTATTTAAGTTTGGGCAAGTCTCCCTCTTCCTTGTACCAGTACTGTCAATGAGCCTTTCTACTCTACTGTAACATATATGGGTATGGGGGACAATAGGGGGGATAAGAGAGTGGGGGTTGCAAATGGGTAATTGAAAACCACATTCTCCCAGAGCCCCCATGAAGGATGTCCCTCGCCATGAGATCCACCATCTTAGTACCACCCCCAGGGGGACGATTGAGTAGCAGTCTCACCTCCCTGGCCCCATGGAAAGAGGATTCCCCAATGGAAGCAGTGACAATACTGTGGGATTTGTCACACTGCCTATCGGGTTGAGATATTCGATAATTGGAGGACCCAGTTTGTTCCAATATGTCATATGAACTGTACCACCCGGATAGCTTCTTATGCTCTGATGTTGGCAGTAACACTAGAACATTTTGACCAACCGAGAAGGACCGAGTAACAGCCTTCTAGTCGTGGTGTCCCTTTTAATAATCTTGTGCTTTCTTTAGATGTTCTGAGACTATATTTCTCAGAATAGTCATGTGTTCTTTAATTCTCTAGGCTGTCTGGGAAAGGGTTAATGCTGCTTTCTCTCTTTCTTCCCACGTTTTGCATAGCATGTCTAGTACATCGCGTGGGTCCCTCCCGTACAGGAGTTCTAAACAGGAAAACCCGAGGGGGGATTGGGGTGCCTTTCGTATGGCAAACAACGCCCAAGGAACCATAAAATCCAAGTTTTTGCCATGCATGGCGACTAGTTTCTTCAAAATGCTTTTTAGGATTCTGTTGAAGCATTCAAATAGTCTGTCCGTTTGGAGGTGGTAAACTGAGGATCTCAGTGCTTTAATTTTAAAAATGTGTTTTATCTCCCCCATGAACTTGCTCATAAAATTACTTCTCCGATCTGTTGAGAATCCTACCTTGGACAAGCTTACTATGAGGTATTTAAGAAAGTTTTGGGAAGAGTTTTTCCACATGAGGAAGGCCTCTGAGTTTCAGGTGGCGTAGTCAACAATTACAACAGCAGCAGGACGCTCACCCAGTCGGCTCCTGCATTCTACTCCCCATTTTCAATGTATCCAAAGGTCCCACAATGTCTTTCGCAATGCATGAAAAAGGGACCTCTATTATTGCCAGAGGCTGTAAAGGAGCAGGTGAAACATTAGGAGGGGATATCTTCTGACATAACACACATGTTGATATAAAGTTGCAAACATCTTCATACACACCTGGCCAGTAAAAGTGACTTATTACTTGGCCCTGGGTTTTGTCCATACCTAGATGCCCTGAAGTTCAATGTGCATGTGCAACCTACCCATGGCATCTAGGGACTGCTGTTTGTGATCTTGATTGTCCCTCATTGATAATATCCCCTTGATAAAGCAAGCCGTTCTTAATGGAAAAAAGGTCTGTGTAGAGAATGGTAATGTTGCATAGCACGAGCCGTCCCGTGAGCTTCTGCCTGCTTGTGACTATTCGAGTGAGCAGGAGCCGCGTGACAGCAGTGACAGTTATGAGAGGCAGCTGGTCGTGTGGATGCGCCGGCGGGCTCGCTATATATAAAACTCAAGAAAGACATCAACTTACATGCCTCGCGTCATCATTACAATTTGCGATGAGATTGTAGGGTGAGCCTGCGGCTGGAGAACAACGTGCAGCAAAGCACACACATCGCTGGTGTGCCCCAGAGCCTGCTTCTGACTCCGAGTGAAATGAAGGCTCGCTGAGGTACAGTTGGGCACAGCGAACTCGCGGCAACCCCGATCCTCAACAGAGATTCTCCTTCCAGGTGAGGAGGGGCACGGGGGAAGCGGGTGTCATGAGTGCTACTCCCGAGGAGCCAAGACTGGCCCAGCGTCCCCGGAAGTAGGCTCATCATCCACACCCCCGGTTCCAGCAGACCCCTACAGGGGCCCTTTGGACCATGTCCTGGCGCCTCTGGCGCCAGGCTCATAAGGAACCACAGTCCCGGCGCCATGGGCGCCGGGCTCATATTCTTAAAGTGTGCAGTAGTGATTGGGTGGACTTACCTGTGGCAGACCATGCTGCATACTCACCTAGAACAATCCAAGCTGGGTGAAGTCCCAGCCACTGGCTGGGAGGGACCAATCCTCTGTTACAGGAACTCTTTTCTTACCTGGGTGGGGCTGATGCTAATCCTCTGACACTGGAACTCTTTTCTTACCTGGGTGAGGCTGGAGGAAGAATACGCACCAAAGCACTTCTCCACTATTTAAACCACGCCCGATAGAATTCACGTGCTTCGCGTTATTCTGCAACAGCAGCAGGACGCTCATCGAGTCGGCTCCTGCATTCCAGGTCCAGACACACCCTCAGCTTCTCGAGCAGCAACCTGTGGATGAAGAAAAGGCACAGGAACATCTACTCACCAGAATTCAGCCACAAGAGTCCAGTCTCCGACAACCTGCAAATAAAGACATAAGGTTAGAAAACGGGCAACACGCTCGCAGCTGCGCTCGCTTACCTTATCCATCCGTGATCACACCGGAGTTCACCGCGGCCTTCGCTTCGGCAGCATCCCAGCACCTGGAAGACAAAAGACATTGTTAGTGGTGTCCGAGCCGAAGGGTTCGCAACTCAGTTATACTTACGCGCTTCTTCACGCGCAGCAGCGGCAGCATCGCCCTCAGCATTTCGGCATCTGAAAGAAAGGAAAAGACATTATTAGAGGTGCCCATTTTGAAGTGGCCACAATTCAGTAATACTTACGCACTTCTTCACGCGCAGCAGCGGCAGCATCGCCCTCAGCATTTCGGCACCTGAAAGGAAGGAAAAGACATTATCAGAGGCGCCCATTTGGAAACGGCCACAATTCAGTTATACTTACGTGCCACCGCACGTGCAACAGCGGCGGCATCGCCCACAGCATCTCGGCACCTGAAAGACAGAAAAGGACATTATAAAAGGGTGCTCCTTCAGAAGCGGCTTCAGATCTTCTATACTCATGAGCCTCTTCTTGCACAGCAGTGGTGGTGTCGCCAACAGCTCCTCGGCACCTGAAGGACTATTACAAGCCACAAAAGGACACTGAGCCTAAACACTGAAATCATCCAGTGACGTAACTGGATTCCACGCGCCCCTGCACCAGAAGCAGGATGGAGAGCTCGGCTTTACTAAACCAAAGGTGAGAGTTCGTGGAGACCAGTCGAGAACCAAGAAGTGGGAAAAGCAGAAGATTGGTGGGAGAACTTATCCAACCAGCTTGTAATTACCCCTTTTCTTCCACCTGCAGAAAACTCACCTTACAAGCCAGACAGTCAATATTTGGAGGTCCTGCCCAGAGCGTCTTCCGAGTTCTACGCCTCATCATAGTCATAGAAGCAACTGTAGCAGTCCAGTTTGGCTCAGCGCCTCCGTGGGAATCAGGTGAGCGTTACAGCGGGGAGGAGTTCGCTCCAGTAGAGGAGCGGTCCTTTACTTCGAGGCGCGGTGTTTGGCAAGGCTATAACAAACTCACGTTTCCTCGGCACGCCCATAAAATATAAGAAAACAAGCCCAACTGCCTGTGACCTAATGTAAATAAACACGCTCCAGCTGCAAAGATAACAAAGAAACAAGCAAAATTTCTCACGGATTATAAACAAAAAATATATATATAGAGAGCGAACTCCTTTACACAGGACAGATGCCTGAAAGAATTAAGCTGCATATAATAAGGAACAGAGGTGAATTGTGAGAACTAAATGCACAGAGACATTTAGTGAGCTGTCTAGCCAGATTGAGAGTGAAGGTGGTTGAGAATACTACTACTATAATAGTATCTGACATCAGAACACGTAATCATGTCTGCAGCTAGTATGGCCCCACCTCCACCTTTCTTGATGGAACCAGGTGTCCCGCCAATAAAGTGGGACAGGTGGAAGAAACTTTTTCACACCTATCTGGTAGCAATTGGTGGTGACAAATTCTGTGGCGGCTAGAAAGGAAGCAATACTTCTACACAACCTGGGCACAGAAGGTTGCAGTGTTTATGATGGGTTGCCGCAACTTCCACAAGAAGGCCAAGGAGAAGTGGATCAGTCTGCTCTAGCGGAAAAGAAGCTAGAAATTCATTTTGAGGCGAAGAAGAACATAACTTTTGAGAAACACAAGTTTTTCCAGAGAATTCAGGACCCCAATGAACCAGTAGAGAATTTCATAGCAGCACTAAGATCTTTGAGCCACACGTGTGAATTTGGTCAATTGACGGATTCTCTAATTCGGGACCAGTTAGTACGTTGTACTAACAACATGAAGATTCAAGAAAGGCTTCTGCCCAAAGATGTATCTCTAGAAGTGGCAGTGGAGACTGCCAGAAGCATGGAACAAACGCATAAGTACATGTCCACTATGAAAGGGGACAAGCAAGAAGGAGAAGTGGCAGCCGTGAGAGGAATTAGAAGGTTGAATATGAGTAAGGAGGTCAAGTGCCATAAGTGTGGCAGCAACCGCCACATTTCAACGAACGCATTTTGTCCGGCGAGAAACATTTCCTGCTTGAAATGCAAAAAGAGAGGACATTTTGCAAGACTTTGTCGGGAAACAGGTCAAGTGCAGAGCATTGAACCTGGAGGGAGAGTCCCAGAACAAGAAGACGGAGCATGCACGATCCAGAACGTACAGGCCAAACATGTGTTGGAGATAGCAGAAGTCTCCAATAAAGGACATTCTCCAACAGATGTGTTTTTGATAAATGGAAGAGTTGTTACTTTAAAATCGGATAGTTGCTCACCTTGGACTTTAGTATCCAAAAATACTTATGAAAGTTGTTTACAAGGCAACATCACTGAATTGAGGCAACACAGCATTGAACCGTATGCTTATGGTAATGTAACGATTGAGGTATTGGGAAAGTTCCAAGCGTTATTAAGTGCAAAGGAAGAAGTTGTGAATCGGAAGTGTACGTGACGCAAGAATGGTCTTCTCTTTTAGGTTGGAGTGAGCAACGTAAACTAGGCATTCGTATTCAAGCAAGTGCAGAGGAGCCAATTACAATAGCTGAAGTAAAGGACAAGTGGGAAACTGACTTCACGAAAGTGTTCCAGGAGGAATTAGGGATGCTTAAAGGATTTGAGCATGAAATACTACTGAAATCAGGAGCAATACCGAAGATACATAAAGTGAGACCAATACCTCATAATTTGAGAGAGAAATTGAAATCGGAAATTGAAACTCTTCTGCAGAAAGGGATTGTTAAACAATGTGAGGGTTCTGAGTGGCTGTCCCGTATAGTGGTAGCCGCAAAACCCAATGGGCAAATAAGACTCTGTGTGGACATGAGAGACGTGAATAGGAACATACTCGTTGACAGGCATCCCTTGCCAATAATTGGGGAAGCTTTATCTACCCTCAGAGGTGCCAAAGTGTTTTCAGTGATCGACCTTTCTCAAGCGTATCACCAGATTCGATTGAAAGAGAACTGCCAACATCTGACTGCGTTTATAACGCCCTTTGGTACTTTCAAGTATTGCAGAATGCCGTTTGGGCTTGCCTCGGCGGCATCAGTGTTTCAAAGGGTGATAGACTCTGTTTTAGAAGGGATAAAGAACATAATAGTGTTTCAGGATGATGTGCTCATATATGCAAGTAGTGTGGCTGAGCATGATGTGATTTTAACTAAGGTAGTGAGTAAACTGTCAGAAGCAGGTTTGACTGTGAGGAGGGATAAGTGCAAGATTGCAGTTCGGAGAGTGGAATATCTTGGACATGAAATTGATGAATCTGGCGTGAAACCAAAGAGAAGTTTGGTGGAGGCAGTGCAGAGTGTGCCAGTACCGGCTGACAAGGATCAAGTGAGATCTTTTTTGGGTCTTGCTGAATATTATCATAGATTTGTCAAAGATTTTGCTATAGTTTCAACTCCCATAAGGATGATACTCAGGAAGGGAGCTAAGTTTGAATGATCTCCAGAGTGTGGTGCAGCGTTTGAAAACATTAAGAGAGCGATTAGTGAAGCTCCCTCAATTGGGAAGTTCGACCCATATGATAAAACAGTGTTGGTAGTGGACGCAAGTGTATTGGGCCTTGGAGCGGCTTTGATACAATATGACAAAGATAAGAGAGAAAGGGTCATAGCATTTGCATCTAGGGCATTGAAGGGAGCGGAGTCCAAATATTCCGTTATCAAAAAAGAGGCCTTGGCTATGTTTTGGACCATCATGCACTTTAAGTACTTTTTGTGGGGCAGACAGTTTTGTTGTTAGGTGAGCTTTCTGCCTGGGAAGAAGAATGTAGTGGTGGACTGCCTATCCAGGCTACCGATTGAGGACACTGAAGTTGAAGTTGATGATAGTTAAAGGGAGGAGTCAGTAGCAGCAGAAATAATGGAAGCAGTCAGTCAAGAAATGTGGTTGCAGGGTGAAGAATCTGATCAAGAAATTAAATTAGCCAAAGAGTGGACGGTGAAAGGATGGCCCCAAAAGGGAACTTTAGAAAATAATTTTAATGTGTGGTGGGAGCTCAAAGAAGAGTTAAATATTTTTGAAGATAAACTCAGGAAAGGGAGGTTTATTGTTCCTCCGGAGTCAGTCAGGTCAAGGCTACTAGAACTTGCTCATGAGGGTCACCCGGGAGAAGGAGCTATGAAAAGAAGACTTCACCAGAATTATTGGTGGCCACGGATTGATAAAATGACTGAGAAGTGGGTAAAAGACTGTATGATTTGCCAGACTTGTGACAAGGCTAAAGTTGTGCGTGAATCTCCTATGATCCCGAATCCTGTTCCCACTCAGCCTTGGTCCAAAGTTGCAGTGGATATCATAGGTCCACTAAAGGGTTTGGGAGGAGGTTTGAGGTTTTTATTTGTGCTAGTTGACTTTCATTCTAAATGGGTTGAATGGGAGACGGTAAAAGAAGTTACAGCTAGAGAGTTGATAACATTCTTGGAGAAAGTATTTTTTAGAGAAGTGGTGCCAATGGAACTTGTTTCAGACAATGGGGTTCAATTTGTGTCAGAATCTATGCAGAAATGTCTAAGTAGTTATGGTATAAGACACATCAAGACGGCCTAGTATCACCTAAGGGCGAACAGTCTTGTGGAGAGGGTCAATCATTGGTTGAAGGAAGGTCTCCAGCTAGCTATGAGAGGGGGGCAACCATGGAGGGAAGTTTTGAATTTCATGATGTGGAGTTACGTAACTACCCCACATTCGGTGACAGGGGTGTCACCTTTTGTGTCTCTGAAGAGTAGGGAACCGGGGACCAAATTGTGTCCGCGGTGGTTTGGGACTGCTAAAGTGGTTTGTGTGGATAGGGAGCAAATAATGAGACTCATAAAGGCCAGACAAGTAAAAAACACAGCTGGTTTCAATGCTCGTGAAAGAGTGAAAGAACGTGAGTGGAAGGTTGGAGAGTATGTGTATGTAAGGAATCCCAGATTGGTGAATAAGTGTTGTGAAAGTAAATATTTGGGTCCAAAGAGGATATCAGCGGTCAAGAAGTCAGTGGTGATTTTGGAAGGAGGCCAAGTATGGTCAAAAGGAAAAATTGCCAAGACATATGATATGAAAGAAACTGTCTAAAATGCTGAGCAGCCAATTGAGAAAGAAGGTGTGAAGGGAGATATGGGTGGTGTGAATACATTCGGTGCTACTTGTAGACTGAGGCTCAAACCAGCATGCATGAAAGACTATTTGTCATGAATTAAATTGTTTTGTGATCTGATAGATGGTGTACGTGTACTCATCTTAATTCATTGTTAAATTAGATTTAAAGCTATGTTGATTTTGTTTTTCAGAAATGTCACTGTCTTATGATATGGTTATTGAATTTACATTTTTGAAATTATTTTGTTCTCCTAAGGGGGACGATATGTAGAGAAGGGTAATGTTGCATAGCACGAGCCGTCCCGTGAGCTTCTGCCTGCTTGTGACTATTCGAGTGAGCAGGAGCCGCGTGACGGCAGTGACAGTTATGAGAGGCAGCTGGTCGTGTGGATGCGCCGGCGGGCTCGCTATATATTAAACTCAAGAAAGACATCAACTTACATGCCTCGCGTTATCATTACAGTCTGCCTCTCTCTCTGCCTTCTTGCTTGGGCACAACATTTAAGAAAGCTTTGCCAACAATGGGGGCATTCCTTTGCGCAAAGGCAAGGTCAGGGAATGTCTCAGGAATGTCATCTTCCTTATCTTTACTGCAAACCTCACTAATGGCCTCAACTTCTTCATTAGCTTCACCAAACTCTGTTTTAGCTCTCTCTGTAGTCTCACTTTCCTTTACGTCTTGAAATCTGGGAAAGAGGGTGGTTTCTAATATACCTTGGGCTATTTTTTCACCTGCTTTTACTCTGAATAGAAGTTAGTCATTATTTTGCATTCATATCTTCACGTCACCTCTGTAGTCAGGGCAATTACCCCAGCCAATACATCCATCCCATATTTCCACGCTAATCCAGACATAGATGTGAGTCTAATGTGAGTCCCTTTTGGGGCTATTACGACTAAGTCTGTGGGTATTAATTCTGTTTTTCCTAGATCTATGAGCACGTCTCAGCTACTGGATAGATCAAACCCTATAGAGTCAGTTGTGGATACTGAAGGGGTTGTGGCACTCAATCGGGTCAAGTCTATGGTCCGCTAGTTTGTGTTCACTAGGCAGCATCCCACCCTGACACCATTTTTGAGGGTGCAGTAGTAAGAGATCGACACACAAGTGGCATTTGTGTTGCTACAGACATTTATTAACATATAAATAGAGTTGGACAAAGGCCTCACTAGCACTAACAGGGCTTTCCATGCCTCAACATTAATTGTAAATGAGGTCCATCAGAATGTCAAAATAAAGTATTGTCCACCTTTGTGTCAAAATCCTAACTCTGGCCCACACATTAAGAACTTAACCAAGAGGTGCAAAGGAGTGTCTTCGTAGCAGATCCCTCACAGTTCTTTTGAAAAGTTCCAAACACAAAGATCCAAATGGTGCAAAGACATACAAAGTTCTGCATGGGTCAAGAGAATGTCTCCCTTCTCTTGACTTTGCCACAATTTCCCAATCCTAGGGGCTGCCTCCCTTCCCCATGTTGCTCTTCCTTTAACACAGCTAACCGTGTTCACTCTTCTACCGGGTACTGTGACTAAGAACAGTATTTACAACTGTTCTTATTATATGCGTGCAAGTCCCAGATTTGTGTAACAAACACAATTCTCTTCCCAGGTATACTTGGTATACTCTCCTGCTAAGTGCTCACTTCTGTTACAACTGTCCTTCTTTACGTGGGTGCAAGCCCCAGACTCCCCTGGCTTTAAGAGTTCTCCATCTATGTAGATTTGCTGTACTCTCCTGTCAAGTACTACCTATTACACAACCAACCAGGTTCACCTTTCTCCTGGGTACTGTGAAGATGAGCAACTGTTGTAGTCCATTCTTTCTTCCTCTTTCTGGATAGACTTGGTTTCATCTCTTGTCAAGCGCTACCATACACGACTAAAGAAGCAACATCTTCTTCGCTATCAGATTCAGTTTCCCAGACCCCAGGTTCGGATATTCCTTCCTCGGTTGCCACCACCTCTTCCCCTTATCAGTATCCCAAACCCCAAGTTAGGGGTATTCCGTTCCCCTTTCAGCTTGCCACAACTTCTTACAATCATCAGAGTCCCAGATCCTAGGTCCAGAGTATTCTTTCACCCTTTTTGATTACCAAAACTTCTTCTGCTTCCCAGTGGTTCACTGCCCCTTTGTGTACCAGTGGGTTTGGTTCATGAGGGTGTCTGCTTTCTCCCAGCTTCCTCTATCGGTCGTGGGACTCATGCTGCTTGCAAAGGCTCTGCTAGGTCTGAGGCTGCTGCGCAGCACCAGCCTTTCTTCAGGAAGTTGTCTAGCTTCCAACATCTTGGGATCGCCTGCCGTCTTCGTCCACCAGCCTGCAGTCCCAGCCAGTATCTCGGGACCGGTTCTGCAGCTCTCAATCTCACCCTGGGCATCTGGGCTTCCTTCCCAGGTGCAGCAAACACAGCTGTCTTCCTGTGGCTCTTTCAGGGAGGACTGGTCTTTGTTGAGAGTCATTTCTTGCTTTTTAGATGTTTGTCGGTTTTGGCCAAATTGAATAGGCTGTTCTGCTCACTGCACTTCTGTGGGGTGCTCTTCTGCACTCTGTACATCTTCTTTGATGCAGTACTATTCTTCAGGATTGCATGACTGCTCCTATTCATCTCATTATATTTGAAATGAGGACAAGCGTCTACCTTGTTTGTGTCACGCTTACGTCTGGTGCCCTGCAGGAGTGCCTGGTCCAGACTGTACTGCAGAGTGGCCCCCGTACTGGTCCCCTTCACCCGGTCGTATGTCCCAGCCACGCCTTCCCTCACTTGTCACCTGGAAGAAAAACCTCTAGGGGGCCGTGAGGTTGGGAGGGGCCTGGGTATGTTCGGGACTAACATCACTGTTATTCTGGGGGGTCTTGTGGAAACCTAAGGGGCAAACAGAGGGTAAGTCGACTGTGGAAATAACTGCAATGTTCCCCCAGTTCCCTCTCCTTCCCATAATCCCCTTAAGAGGTGAGGCTCTCTGGAGCGCGTGGATGCGGCTCACCTGTGGTTCTGGGTCTGCACGAGTGGTTCCGGAGATGGGTCCCGAAGAGGGGGTTGAAGCGGATCAGAGTCTCTCTCCCAGGCGTGATGTCTCTGCTAATTGTCTTATGTTCTTTCTCTCTCCCAGGTGTTGGAACTTCAGCACCAAACTTGTAGCGGAGCCCTGAGGGTGGATCACCCGTCCCTGGATACAGGTACGTTTTAGAGTTCTTAGGTGGGGGGTTGGTTCTGATGGGAGGAGAACGGAAGGCTGATGCTAACCCTGTTGCTTGCTTTTGTACAGAGCATCTGACTCCAGGTCCAGGATCTGAGGGCCTGGAAGACCCAGGGCTGGAGCAAGTCCACGCAGGATGCAAGGAGGATGGAGTCCACCGCGGAGCGGCATTGAACAGGATGCTGAAGGCCGCGGACCAAGACTGAAGACAAGGATACTGAAGGTTGCTGACGGATGCCGAAGAACCGAAGGATGCTGAAGGACCCAAGGATGCTGAAGGAGCGAAGGATACTGAAGGACTGAAGGATGCTGAAGGAGTACCAACTGGATGCAGAAGAATGCTCTTGACCAAGGAGCTCAATGCAGGAAGATGCTTGAGCGCAGGAGCGGTAAGCGAAACATTACTCTTGTCAGGAGCAGAAGAAACGCTAAGCACAGGGTGCGGTTCGGGGTGTGGCTTTATAGTCCTGCGCCGCACCCTGCTGGAGCTAGGTGCGTAAGGGCGTTGGCTTTCTGCACGTGCCAGGTAATTGCCGCATGTGCCGGACTCGCACGCTTGGCTTGTGATGGGCGGTGCCCTTGCCTGACGCTCTTTCTTGCGGGCCGCAACTAGATCATGCCCATCCACACGCTTGTGCCGGCCAGCCACCATTTCTGTCCACTTCTTCCTTATTGTATGGGAGTGGGGCTCTCTCCCCCTGTTAGCCCACCACCCCTGGGCCCGTAACGGGATCATGACAGTTTGCTTACATAGCAGTGTGGAGGAGTCTTGAACCATGGGGAGGGTAAGAGGCTGAGAGAGCTGAGATTGTGGCAGAAGTGGACCGCGTCTCTCCTAGGGTGCCATCCCTCATCCCATTAGGGGGTCCCTCCCCATGCAATCCTGCCCTTCAACCCTGCTTTTAAAGCAATCTGCGCATCTTAGCCATCGTCTCACCCTCCCACAGGCACTTAACCTGCTTCCTGTTTCCTCTGTGAACCCCCGCCTCCCAGCCCACCCAGCCACCATCCAATTGGGCCTCAGAGCCCCATTGTACAGAAGGGGGTCTTTGGACACAGACAGGACTCTCCAGAACTATTTCTGCATCAGACATGGGCTAAGTGGACTCTCACTGCCCTGCGACCCTGCAAAGGAGTCTCATGCAATTTTTTAAAGCAATCTGAACACCTTACAGCTAGTCTCCCCCTCCCACAGGCCCTGATCCTGCTTCCTGGTTCCTCTGTGAATCCCTGCCTCCCAGCCCGCCCAGCCTCGGAGCCCATTGAACAGAGGAGGGTCTTTTGCCCCACACGGCTCCCAAGAGCCATTTCTGCATCATACTTGGGGAAAGGGGACTCTCACTGCCCTGCGACCCTGCAAAGAAGTCGCATCCATTTTATGAATCAATCTGCATACCTCAGCACTAGTCTCCCCCTCCCAAAGGCCCTGATCCTGCTCCCTGGTTCCTCTGCGAATCCCTGCCTCCCAGCCTGCCCAGCCACCCTCTGATTGGGCATCAGAGCCCCCTTGAACGGAGGAAGGTCTTTGGCTGAATGCAGGGCTCTCCACAGCCATTTCTGTGTTAGACAAGGGATATGTGGACTCTCACTGCCCTGTGGCCATGCAAATGATTTGTATCTATGTTTTAAAGCGCACCTCGGCCCTAATATCTCCTCCCACAGGCCGTGATCCTCCTTCCTGGTTCCTCAGCGAAGCCCCGCCTTCCAGCCACCCTCCGATTGCGCCTTAGAGCTTCATTGAACAGAGGAGGGTCTTTGGCCACAAGCAGGGCTGTCTAGAGCCATTTCTGTGTCGGACCTGGGGTAAGTGAACTCTCACTGCTGTGCAACCCAGCAAAGGAGTTGCATCCATTTGTAATGCAATCTGCGCTCCTCTGTGCTAGTCTCCGACTCCCACAGGCCCTGATCCCGCTTCCTGGTTCCTCAGCGAACCCCCGCCGCACAGCCCGCCCAGCCACCATCCAATTGGGCCTCAGAGCCCTATTGAACAGAAGAGGGTTGTTGGCCACACTGCAGGGCTCTCCAGAGCCATTTCTGAGTTGGACTTGGGATATGTAGACTTTCATTGCCCTGCGATCCTGCAAAGGAGTTGCATTCATTTTTTTAAAGCATTCTGCACACCTCAGCGCTAGTCACCGCCTCCCACAGGCCCTGATCCTGCTTTCTGTTTCCTCAGTGAACCCCCGCCTGGCAGACCAGCGAGCCACCATTAGTTTGGGCCTCAGAGCCCCATTAAACAGAGGAGGGTCTTTGGCCACAGGCATGGCTCTCCAGAGCCATTTCTGTGTTGGGCTTGGGATAAGTGGACTCTCACTGCCCTGCGACCCTGCAAATGAGTTGCGTACATTTTTGTAAGCAATCTGCACACCTCAGTGCCAGTCTCCCCCCTCCTACAGGCCCTGATCCCCCTTCGTGGTGCCTCTGCGAGCCCCCACCTTCTAGCCCAATCAGCCACCATCCGTTCGGGCCTCAGAGCCCCATTTAAGACATTCTCCCAGTGCAGTCCCTGTCCAGGCAGCCACCGGCTAAGGGCCACCAGACAAAGGGCAGCTCCCAGAAGAAGCAGCTCCACTCTGTGTTTGCCAGTATTTGCCTTCCACAGTCAACCAGCATTGACTGAAAAGGTAAGTGTGGGCCGGTGCGGTAAGCACAGCCATTTCTGTACTCCAGTAAAAACCAACCACTGTTTTTACCTTATATCATATGCCTATCAGGGTTTCAAATTGAGGGTAGCTGGGAGCTATTTAGCTCCTATGTGTAACCTATAAGATCCTGGTTAGCTTGACAGCAACTGCTACAGGAGTTACTTTTGGCTGCCCAGGCATGTGGATGCCGCACAAACACAGCTATCAGAATTCAACTGTTGCATTTGGGACAATCTAAGAATAAACATTAGGACACATCTATACACCATTAAAATCATAAGGGGTCATTAATAATGGACAGAATGGTAAGTTTGCATCTATGTGGAAGTCACATTTGGGGAATGCTGCGTACTAGCTCCTTGTTCCCCAGTGGTAGCTCCTGGTTCCTGGTCAATGATGGATAACCAGGAGCTGCTTTTAGCTCCTGCTTATTCAATCTTAATTTCAAGCCATGCCTAGGCATGCAGCCTAAATTGTATAAGGTAGCCATATTTTGCATCTACCCTAAACTATGTGGGGTGGCCATATTGTGCTCTCAGCCATTTGTGTAGGGTGGCCTGCTTTGGTAGACCTACCTTGCTTTAGCCAATTGTGTTAGTCAGCTATATCTCGCATTTAGCCTAATCGTGCAAGGTAGCCTTACCTTGCTTAAACCATTTGTGCTAGTCAGCCACATCTCACATTTAGCCAATTTCTGTTAGCTATATCTCGCATTTTGCCTAAATGTGCAAGATAGCCTTACCTTGCTTTAGCTATTTGTGTTAGTCAGCTATATCTTGCATTTGGCCTAATTGTGCAAAGTAGCCTTACCTTGCTTTAGCCATTTGTGTTAGTCAGCCATATCTCGCATTTAGCCCATTTCTGTTAGCCATATCTCGCATTTAGCCTAAATGTGCAAGGTAGCCTTACCTTGGTTTAGCCATTTGTGTTAGTCAGCCATATCTTGCATTTAGCCTAAATGTGCAAGGTAGCCTTACCTTGCTTTATTCACGTGTGTTAGACAACCATATCTTGCATTTAGCCTAATTGTGCAAGGTAACCGTACCTTGATTTAGCCATTTGTGCTAGTTAGCCACATGCGCATTTAGCCTCATTGTGCAAGGTAGCAAAGACTATGACAAAAATCGGTTGTGCTGCTCACATAATCTCTGCCTACTTACACCAGACTATGCCACAACGCATGCAGCGCAGACCTATTTTAAATTCGGGCATGCTTAACACATAGCAAATCACTAGCACTCACGCCATCTCCTGATACTCATTCCCATCAGAAGCATATTGAGACTATAATAATGGTAAAAGGCGCTATGTAAATGACAAGTACCACTCCCAGGAGGGTTATTGGACTGTGGCCACACCGCCCTGGCCACGTGAAAAGGGTTTTCCCCAGGGGAAAAGGGACGGCATCCAACGATTAACCACACTATACAATTGATAGGGTATCTTACCCCTATGCTGACGGATCCCCGTCCCTGGAACAAAATCTGGCCAGCTGCAAGTTTTCTCTTGACACCATCATTTTGATCCTTTGGTCTCCACCATGCAAATCTGGAGGGACAACAGCCTGAATTCCTGTGAGGAAGGGAAGGCCCTGCCCAGGGAGTGCTCTTGGACATTGTCCTTACCAGGAATGTAGGAGGCCATCAGCGAAGAGAGATATCCCTCTACCCTTGTCAATATTGACTGGGCCAGGTCTGCCAGTAAGTTGCACAAGGTCCCCCCCTTGTTAGTCGATGTAGCACTTTGCGACCATATTGTCTATGTGAACATGAATCTTCTGTTGGAGCAGCTGGGGAGCAAGCCCCCATAGTGCTTGGCAGATAGCGGACAATTTGACAAAAGAGAATGTTAGAGGGCCTCAGAGCCGGCCACCGACCCTGCAGAATTTCCTGTGCCAGGGCTGCCCATACCTAACATGCTGGCATCGGTAGTCATTGTCAGAGGATTCGGAGAACAGATGACACACCACTCTGGTATCGACTGTTCTCTAAAGCACCACCGCATTGAACAAGCCCCTTCTTCTCACAAACGTACAACATTTCTAACCCTCTTTGCATGTCACACCATATTTTTTCTTTGAACCATATTCCATAAGAAGAACTTAATTTCAGAAATAAAATTGTTTCATAATGATTTATTAATACATTTATTCATACATCAATGACACAGTTTCACACAATACATTTAATCAATTTAATATTCGATTGCAACTTGCTGCAAAAATTTCTAAAATGAGTGAATCCCACGCCCTGTGACCCTAGCACCATAGAGTCCTTTCATACCCATCATTCTCACTAGTCTACGTTCATACTATAATGAACACCCAAACTATCATAAGGTCAATGAATCGACCTAAAATGCAAAGTGCTGTAAAAATCGTTAATGCACCATTTTTGTTTTAATGGCCCGTGTCCTTTCAATTTTGGATACAGACTTGGCCATTGCCAATTTTAAGATTGTCACACAAATGAGTCCATTTAAACGTCGACTCGGGTTTCGGCTGATTAATCCGTCTGTGTTACATGAACAAGCCATCTTCAGGACATTACAAATTCGGTGTGCAGGTGTGTATCCCAATCTTTAAATTTTTTTTAGAGAAAATATTATTTTTAACCTAAGTGAATGTGTGAAACCATTCTGCTTTATATCCAATAATTATTTTTGCATTGTAACATGAGACCATTGGTTAAATGTGGAAAAAACACTTCAAAGTTAGATACCACTTTTCGGCATAACCGATTCTCACATACGAGACTCCCATTGTACATCCAGGGAATTTGCTAAGCCTTGATGTAGGTATGGATGGGAGGAGGGGGGAAGAGAGAAAGAGAGAGGGGGGTAGAGTGGAGTAGAGTGGAGTGAAAAAAAAGGGAAGGGGGAAGGAAGGGGGGTGCGTTAAATGCGAAAAAAATTCGCTAGTATTCCTAATAAACAGCAGGGCATTGATAGTAGTAGCTTATTCCCTTGACAGTGAAATCAATATTTGATGAAAAAAGTTTTTAGATGTTTATCCGTCCTGGGGTACACTTTGCCCTCTGGATGGCTTCTTCTATAGAAATGAACAGTTCTCCGTCCTCCCTAGAGAACAAACGATGGCTTCTTCTATAGAAATGAACAGTTCTCCGTCCTCCCTAGAGAACAAACGCAGTGAGCTTGTGTCAAAATCCATGCTAAGTGCAGTGTATCTGTACATTAATCGGAGTAGTGCCCGATTAGAACGTCATTCCTGTCCCTGTCCTCTGACATTGCAATCCAGGCTTCATTCATATAGCCCATCCTCAGGATTCCCATGAAGCAGCATATGGCGAATCAATGGTTTGAGATGAAGCCTGGCCCACGGCACTGAAGCTGCAAACTCGCCTTGAACATGTAACCATCGACGGGGAGCCAAAAGAGCAGCTTCCCCGACTCTTCTTCTGATGAAGGGCTGACGGGAGAAAGACCTTGTTCTAGAACGTGTCGGGAAATGACTCCTATGAACTCTAAGCATTGGGTTGTCGTGAGTTTTGATTTCTTGTCATTTATCACCCACCCATAAGCTTTCAGGGGGGTGCACACTATTCAGACATTTGTCGCCGTCTGGGACACAGAAGAGGAATGAATTAGCCAGTTGTGGATGCATGGACAGACTTGTATCCCATTTCCCGAAGGAGTCCAACCGCGGGGGCAAGCACTATTGTGAATACCCAGAGCTCTGTCTTTAGACCAAACGGGAAGACTACGAACTGGAATTGATCCTTTCCCTCCCAGAATCACAGGAACTGTTGGTGACCTGCGAAAAAAGGGATGTGAATGTATGTGTCTCAAATAGATAGCGTCCATAAACTCCCCTGGTCGCAGAATAGTGCTAATGAACTGTACTGACTCCATTCGAAATGTAGCATCCCTCACAACACAATGAGACAAGAGGGTTATTTAATGACCCAATGCTGCAGCATCTATAAAGGATATAATCCTTACAAATACACAAATACTTATGGGTCTAGTCATTTCAGTAAAGGGAGAGAGTCATCTCACACAATGATAGTGCACCAATATAAAAGTTAAACATGTATTAATGCTAAATATATTATTTCGCTTAATACAAATCATGATCATTAATAGCAGCAGTACATCCTGAGTATAGCAGCAGACAGATATTTGAACAAAACAATGTTGTCCCAAAGAAATTGCTGTTATCAATATGAAACAAGCGGTCCTCAGCCCTTTACCACCATCTTTCTATTAAAGTGCAAGTGCTACAGATAAGCCATTCATTCACCCCAGAATCTAATTCACTCTTTGATAATTCATACCACATTCACCCTACACGTGTAATACCATTAGCAGGAATGTCTTCAGGGGCACGCCAGCTTCCGCTTTCCCCAAATGAACTGTCTGTAGATGCTAGACGCTGCACAACGTTACAGCTATGGCCCATCGCGTCTTCTGGTCAGTATAGATCTGTACACAGATACAGGTGTTTCAAGACGACTCTTTTCCTCTGAAACGACATTAGCATGGACATGGATTTCCATGTGATCATTCTCGTTAATACACCGACCAGGCTATGATTGCCCATTGTTCCACATTTGGGGGGCTACTGACTTGGCATGCGCACTGGCCCTGTTCTCAATTCTACTTCTTCGCGCGTATCTTTAAAAATCTCTCTCTTATAGTCAACCCATTTTATAGGATCAAAGGCACCATGTTCCCTTTTATTGCATCATCACCGGCATCATCATTATGAATGTAACCTCCATGTTAGTCAGGATATTGCAAAACGCGGCAATGGGTTACAAAATATCTCACCCACCTATTTAGAACCTAGGTCCCATTGTTTCTAATGGCTTGCGTATCTATTTTCCTGCCTGTTGCCACAAATTGTCACATTTACCTCTTTATTCCCTTTGATTTTCTCTTGGAGGGTCTTGAAATGCTCTTCAAGCTCCAAGACTATCATAGATTTAAAAAAAAACATATATGAGTCAAATTCAGTTTTCACATTTGATTGTCCTCATAGGCCTAACCATATCACCAGCCCTCTTAATTGTAAGTCACATCTCTTTAGTTACCTTACGTGGCTTCCGAACTTGCTTCCACGTGTGGTTGCTCTTGTGCAGTACAATATATTCGTTCGTGCTCAGCATACTTCCCAAGTCATTAGTACGGCGGGTAACCTATCCCAAACCTACAAAGCAACAAATCACACTTACTACCAGTGGTCGAAGTGAGCGGGAACGGTCGGGAGCCGAGTTCCACTACTTTTCTTTTTTACTGTTAACAGTTCCACCTTTTTTTGCAACCACTTTCACCATTTCAGAACTGTTCTTTGTGAAGTTAAAGCACATTTCTCCACTTAACCACCAAAAGCAGTTACAGCTAAACTGAAATCTTTTTCAACTCTTGACTGTCCAGCAGCATGGCTGCAGCCGTTGAAAAATGTACCCAACCATTGAGTTCTTTCAAGTCCAGGACGAGGCAGAAATCTTGTTGAGGGCGAACTGGAAAAGACAACTTGCTCTCATCCTGAGCCTGCTTTAACAGCCCCCCCAGCTTTTGTCCAAATAACTTCTAACCAAGAAATGGAAGCCGCAATAAGGACACCCGCCTGGGGTGCGTCCGCCTTCAGGAATCTCAGCCAAAACCGACGCCTTGCATAGACTTTTGTAGCTGCTGATGACAATAACAGACAATAACAGACAACAGCGAACCTGTCTCTCCATCATGGTGAGTCTTTCAGAGCAATCTATGACATCATCGGCAGTTTTCCAAATACCTGAGAAATCTAAATACAGGTTTTGGGTGCAATAAGTGCCATAGAGTGATGCTCTTATCACAACATTTGTGGAAGTGTGCAATAGCACTGTGACCATTTATTATGCGCAGAGTGAAATTACCATACTAAATGACCACAGACTCAAATAACCAAACAGACCCAAAGAATATGGCAAAGTACTACTTTATTAGTAGTGCAAGAATAAAGTAGGGCAATCTGGCAAACCACAAGCAGTAGTCCACACGCTCAAACATTAATGAACTACACAAATAATAATAATAATAATAATAATAATAATAATAATAATAATAATAATAATAATAATTAGGCTTTTATATAGCGCTACAAACCCTCAGGTATCTGAGCGCTGCTTATTATTACCCACGGTGTGTGGTGCTCATTTATCGACCTCGGAAGGATGAAAGGCTGAGTTTGGCCCCGCCGGGATTCGAACCTGCGTTAACAGGCTCTGCACGGGTGTCAAAGCGGGCGCTCTACTCGCTGTGCCACTTGACCGGCAAAGGCTTTGTACATCAATATGTGTCAGCTATGATGCTATCCTACGTGGCAAACTTAAAACCTATTGATGGGAGGGGTTGGTTAAGGGAACATATGTACCTACAGTATATGTAAGTGTTCATAATTTCATTAGCTGCCCCTTATCTAGTAGGCACCCCTTGAATTACCTCTAAATACTTTTAATACCGATTATAACAGAATACAATAGCGGATTGGCCTGTGCAACTTTGTATAGCAGGTGGCTATATGGACCCATATGATTGGTTGGTATTCTCTCCCAACCTTGGATTTTTGGCTTGTTAGCAGCATGTAAGCAAAATGAATACCAGGTGCAGGGAACGACTGCTACCCCCTTGCTCCAATTAGTCCATCATCCCTCATCGGTCAGGCCCTTAGCCAAAGTTTCTCCTTTGCAGTTGACCTTGATGATCCCTTTGCTCTGGGATCTTTGAGGGAGTATGGGTACAACCTTATCTTCATCCGTAGCTTAATGAATGGCCCTCGTTTTCACCCTCCGTGTCACGCACGAGAAGACCACAAATTTGTCAATTTTGACCTCTTATTTACTGCTATTGGATTATCTAATTGTACTAGGTGCTATTACTTCCTTCTGCCTTTAGAGACTTGCTCACTCCACCTTGCATAGACTTTTTGCATCTTTAATTGTCCAATACTTGACCCTTGCAGATGTTTTCTTCTTTACTTAATGTAAGAGAAATATGTCTTACATGGCTTATCCTTTTGACTCCCCTTTCACCTTGCAATTATTCTTTGAAGCAGCATCCTTGATCCCAAGTCAAGAGGCTCCTCTCCATCCTTCATACAGAGCTGTTTTTCCAGCATCTCCCATCTCTGCAGCCTTGGTCCATTTCTGAGGTAGCTTGGTTAGATTCAATACGAGTCTGTTATCCATCTTTCCATCATGGCTGCTTTAGTCATATTATAGGTTATATCTCAACAAGCTTGCATATGTCTCCTCTACTTTGCATTTCCGCGTATATACATTTACTTTTCCTCTTTTCACTTGTTTCCCTGTTACTCAAGAGTTTTTCGGACTTGATTCCATGCTTCTCTTGTTTGCTTTAGTTACATTTTATATTCTTTTGAATATTCATAGATAGTTTCAGTGTGTCTTTACTTTAAAACATCACTCTGCAGCGGTTAGATTTTCTTTACAGTTCTTCAATGTTCATTGCGGTATGTCAACATCAGTCTACTGTCTCAGTATGAGGGTACATTTGATACAGTTGTCTGAGTGCATAACTTCTCTCATACACCCGATGTGGCATAGGGACAATACTTGGTGTCATACATAAGACTTTCACTGTTTTTCGAACATGACGGAGATGAGGGGGCACAGCTTAACAGTGACTTATTTGTCTGCTCATCTACATTCCCCCCTCTGGTCGAGTCCTGGACCACCTCCTCTTCCTCAATCTTCTTCTTCTTTTCTGTCCATGTTGACCTTTCTGGATCCACACCTCTGTGACCCCCCCCCCTCAGGTCACCTGCCTTCATTATATGCTCATCCACACTCCAGGTAATGTGACCACATTCACCGGTGGGCTGGCAGAATACCCAACGTATAATATAGTTCTTATGATCCTTTGGGTAGTAGAACTTCTGGGTGTGCCAGTAAACTCTTCTTTATTTTTTCACAGGTGGTGTCTACAATCTGTGGTGTGTGACCCCCTTTCATATCGATCATTATCTTCATCCCAATAGCACTCTTTGGAGTTTCCTTGCATTGTCCTATAAATATCCTTATAATACTGAACCCTAGCAATATCAACACTAGTATTGCTCCAAGTAGTTTAAAGGAATTTGCCATCCAAGTCAGAACCCATGAGAACAAAGACAAGAACCAATCATCTTCATCTACCTTGTCAGCTTCTTCTTCCACTTTCATATGCACGGTTGTCAACATAGTTGTCGCCTCTGTCAGGGTTCCATTTCCTCCATCGTGGGCAAGTGTGAATGTGCACCAAGAAGGCCTGATTTTTGCACAAATGCCTCCTTCTATTACTGTAATTAGATCCAAAACATACCTGTTCTGGAGGGTTATCAGCCTGATTACCTTCAGTTCTTCTCCGATTGTGTTAAATCCTTTTATTGTCGTATTGAGAGTTTATAGCAGCTCCCATCTGGTTAGCTGTACCATTTGGCGTTCACTAAAATCTGTATTCCTGGCATGAATATAGACGTAAATATCACTGCTGTCTTGCTAAATAATCTGTGCTCCGCAGGAATGTCAGCAAAAGTGTTGTCTGAATTCTCTGAGAAATAGTTCTCTATCTTCATTCTTTGGAGGCCAAGTGACCTCGTCTTCCTCTGGTGTGCATCCATCTTTGGAAACTCTTCAATATTTAGGTTTTTAGGCAGCTGCATATACGCTATGGCTCCACAGGCTCAATAACGATCCATATGCACAGCAGTTACACCATTCATTCCTGATACTTCAAGCAGGTGCTTGCATCCTTCATTTTTTCCAACTGGAACCAGGCCTTTCTTCCTGAAGCATAATGTTGCATTCTGTATAGGTATTATGTACACCTGTCCTGCTTCCCATGTTAGTAGCTTAGAATACTTGGCCCATGAATTTAGGCATGTGTGGTTTACTATTTGCACTATGCTTACTAATTTCTTCATCAATAAGTGTGCAGTGCATGATAACATTCCTTCTTCCCATCCTGTAGTGGTGGTAACTCATCCATATACCAAGAACTGAGACCTCTGCCAGCATACTTGTAATCATGGTGTTTCTTATATATCTGCACATCCCAGCCCCTTAATTTCTGCAATCCTTACTTGTTCGCCGGGCAAGGATGAATTTATAAGCATTCTGCTCAACCAGCCTGTGTCTTTCTCCCTCTTCTGTGTTTTTACATAAGTATCTTCATATGGAAATTAGATCTGCGATCGCAATCATAGGGTTGCCCATCTTGCTTCAAATTGTACTCTTTTTTGCACGCTGCTAGATGGCTTCGGCACTTCCCATTGTGTGCATGTATTTCTTTTGCAATAAATGTTATGGCGGCAATCATGGCATAAGGGGTGAGGGAGCATATATAGCAGCTTTCATCTGACATTCTCTCCCCCACCTCCTTTATGTGCTGATACCACATGTTGTTCTCTAAATGGGCCTAATTATCAAGATACATATATATTTTTTTATAATCCTCTCCAACATCTCTTGGATCGAGGAATTTGTTCAAACATACCAGGGAAAATATTACTCATACCTTTGTTAGGGAGAGAACGGGATGTCTCATTTTCAGATAGTTCACTTGATTTATAAAACAATACCTGACGAAATATGTAAATCATAAACAAGTAAAGAAACGTCATAAAACAAAGTGCAACTAGAAGAAGCAATGCCATATTATTCAAATGCCACATAATCTCTTGTGGAGTAGCCCGGTCTCCTTGTGAATGTACATTTTATATACTGGAATATTCCCATTATTAATTCAGTTTATTCACTTTCACTTATTTTTTAGAGTTTATATTTGGCAGTTTCAGATACTCAATTAAAATAGCAGCAACAATTATGCAAAACAATATGACAATTTTTAGGATCCTCAAAAAATGTAGCTGCATCCATGTGTTTTTTACTAAAGCCAGATAAGAATGAAGAATATAGGTGTAAAGTATATTCAGAAAAGTGTCTAATGTTACATGAACAGATATACACAGATTTAGTATTGGTTTGCTGACTCATTGCTCCGACATCACTGTAATATCTCAAGCAGTGTAAGGTGTGCTCTGTAATTGTTATTTCTCCTTGTTGTAGCATAGTCTGCCTTGAGATTTAATTGACAAAAAGTTTCTGGAACGGCGACAACTCCATTCACTTCCTACTTAAACTTTTAGGGAGTGTCTATTTGTTTCAGAATGTTTTTCTTTAATCTATACATTCTTTGTCCTTTCCCTTCATAACCAATCTGGTCTGCATGCGCAGAACTTCTTCTCTTGCTTCGCAGTCACCAGGTATCAGAGGGGTCGGCGTCTCTCCTTTGTGGATCTTCACGTCAGTGTTGTGTAGCCAGGCTCTTCTTTCTTTTAGTTTAACAGCAGTGGGTGTGACCTCTTCTACTAAGTACGGTCCTTCGAAACAGAGTTTCTTCCAGGTACGGACAAAGCTTTGTGCTAACACTGGGTCCCATGGGTACACACTAGGCTGTTTAAGTAAAGTGTCAATATCGCTGGGTTGGCTATCTTCTTCAATCTGTTGAGAAATTAAAGAGACACTTACGGTCATATTTGTTAAATAATCATGCATTTCATCACCTAAAGCCTTTGCTACAATGTAGGCATCAGTTTCGACTCCAGTGGGAGGAAACTCCTATCACGAGTTTTGACACTCTCCTCCCCGACAGCTACAAGAGCCTCTCAGCTCCCAGATCCAATCGGCCTGGAGGGGGTGTAGCCCTTATCTTCCCTGAGTGGATCCCCGCCTCTCTCATTCCCACTCAAGCTTACTCCTCGTTTGAATGCCTAGTCTGCAGGCTCTCTCCCTCTCCTAGCCACTCTCTTACTGTTGCTACTCTCTACCGGTCCCCTGGTCAAATCACCTCTTTTCTCTCTGAGTGGGCTGACCTCTCCTCTTCCCTCTTGGTTTCCACCACTCAACTTCTCCTCCTTGGTGACCTCAACATTCATCTTGATTCTACCTGTCCCTCATCTTCACTCTTTCGCGACCTCTGCGATACATTCTCCCTCTCCATCCTTCCCTCCGGCCCGACTTACTTGGCTGGCCACACACTTGATGTCTTGATCTCATATGGCCTCCCCCTCTCTACCCCCCTTACCACTCCTCTTTCCTGGAGTGATCACTGCCTCCTCTCCTCTCATCTCTCCATCTCCTCCCCCCAAGCCACGTCCACTCCTAGATTGCCACCCACCTTCTCAGATATCCGGCCCATGAAGCGTGTGTCAGTCGAGGCCTTTGCTGCAACCTTCTCCCCCCTCCTCCACCCCAGGCTAACTCACACCCTGAAACAGCCCTCCCTCTTCTCTACTCCTCTATTCCTGCTACTCTTGATACTCTTGCCCCTGTCATGGGGATCCGTTTGAAGTCCAAAGCAAAGTGCAATTCTTGGTATGACTCTGGCCTAGCTACACTTAAACGGTGGTGTAGGGCGGCGGAAAGGAAATGGAGGGCTTCTTGCTCATCCTCTGACAAACTGGCTTGCCGGCTGCTCTAAAGGCAATACCGACTTGCTGTCCACACTAAGAAGAGAGTCCACATACAAGCCAGTATCTCTGCGGCATCTAACAACTCGGACGAACTTTTCAAAATCTGCAAGGAGCTGGCCAACCCTGCTGCAGTCTCGACCCCCTCCTCTCTCCTCCCAGGATCTTTGCAATGCCCTTGCCTCTCACTTTATCTCTAAAACCCAGGACATCCTGTCCACGCTCTCCTCCGCTCCCCCTCTTCCTCCCTCTCCTTCTCAGCCTGCTGACGCTCCTTCAACTACCCCTCATCCCCCTTTCTCCTCCTTTCCTCTTTTCTCCCCTAATGAGATATCTAGACAAGTCCGATCTATGAAAACATCATCAGAACAGGTCCATCCCTGTTCCTCTAAAACCATTAAGGACCACATTGACACCCTTGCGTCAGCCCTTGCTGATTTCTGCAACTTCTCCTTTGCCTCTAGCTCTTTCCCCACCCCTCTTAAACACTCCCTTGTGCATCCTCTCCTCAAGAAATCCACTGCTGATCCGTCATGTCCGGTGTTAAGATGGATTTCTGAACTCTGTTCTGGAGGGGCAGAGGTTCAGAAGGCCAGCCTAGTTTCTTGGAACAGGGTAATGAAAACCTCATCAAAACAGGTCCATCCCTATGTTGTGTAGTGTTAGTTATTATTAAAAAGTATAGGTTGCGAAATCATAACACCCTGTTCCTCTAAAACCATTAAGCACCACATTGACACCCTTGCGTCAGCCCTTGCTGATTTCTACAACTTCTCCTTTGCCTCTGGCTCTTTCCCCAGCCCTCTTAAACACTCCCTTGTGCACCCTCTCCTCAAGAAATCCACTGCTGATCCGTCATGTCCGGCAAACTACCGCCCAGTTTCCATTACTCCCTTTTTGGGCAAGCTCCTGGAAAAGCTGGCCATCTCTCAGCTTAATCTCCATTCTGACTCTGTTGGCTCCCTTCATGACCACCAATCTGGCTTCAGAGCTGCCAGAAGTACGGAAACTGCTCTCCTGAACATCCGTGAAAACCTGCTCTCCAACCTCGATTCTAACATTCCCTCTGTCCTCATCCTACTTGACCTCTCCTCTGCTTTTGACACGGTCAACCATACCACCCTGCTCAATCGTCTTTGTGACAACCTCGGTATCACTGATCAGGCTCTGGCCTGGCTGACCTCTTTTCTCTCTGATCGACCCTCACAGGTACAACTTGGGTCCTTCCTATCTTCTATCTCCCTCTCCACATGTGGTGTTCCCCAGGGGTCTATCCTCTCGCCCTGGCTTTTCAATCAATACCTGGCAACTCTCGCTTACTGCATCTCAATGTTCTGCTCAACTTTCCAATGCTATGCTGACGACACCCAACTCATGTTCAGGCTTCCTTCAGCCTCCTCCTCTTCTTCCCTCATCTCCGATTGTCTAATCGCCATTCAAAATTGGTGTGCCGCCAAAGATCTGTGTCTAAATGCCAACAAGATTGAGATCCTCCTTATTGGTACACCATCTCCATCCTTTCATCTCACTCTCTGGCCGGCCTCCCTTGGCCCTCCTCCCACCCCCACTTGCGCAGCTAAGAACCTTGGGGTTATCTTTGACTCTACACTTTCCTTCTCTGCACACATCTCTGATGTCTCCAAAAAATCTAACTTTTTACTTCACCTCCTTAGAGGTACTCTACCTTTCCTCTCCTTCCCTCAAAAGCTCACTGTCTCCCAAGCTCTGGTTCTTTCCAGACTGGATTACTGTAACAGCCTCTTCCTAAATCTACCTGCCTCCACTCTCCGCCCTCTACAACTAATCCAGAACAGGACTGCAAGACTTGCCCTTGGCCTCAAGCCCTGGGATCGTATCTCTCCAGCCTTGAAATCCCTTCATTGGCTCCCAGTGGATGCAAGGATTAAATTTAAAACCCTCTGCATTGTCCACAAGGCGTTCTGGGCCCTGGGCCCAATATACCTTCAACTATGCCTCCGTAAATACCTCCCCTCTCGACCCCTTCGCTCGTCTACTTCTAACTCCCTCAGGGAAGTCGTTTTGCAAAAAAACGAGCTGGGGGTAGACACCTGTCTTCGGCTGGTGCCTCCCTTTGGAAGAGCCTCCCGGCCACCTTGAAACCTGAGGAAAAACATCTTCGGTTCCGGAAACTTCTCAAGACCTTCCTCTTTGCCTCTACCTTTGCCCCCCTTCTCCCATGTTGATCCGTTTCTTCTCATGGCATTGTGCACCTGGCCACCCTCTGTTCTTTCGGGCCCAGGTATCTGCTCACCCTGCCACCCTCCTGCACTGCCTCCAGGCCACCATCTGCACTGGGGTTCTGTATCTGTACCCATACAGTCCCCCTCACACGTTTCATCTGCACTTATCAGATATACCTTTCTGATTAACTTTCACCTGCCACTTGCTGGCTGCACTACCATGGTTTAAAGCCCTTATTTATTATTTATTCTATTTAATATTTATTTATGTTTTCTCTCCTCTGCTTCGCACTTTCCACTTCCCCCCACCCCCTTCCTTGCACTTTTCCCCCATTTTCCTTTCCCATGCACTTGCGCTTTCTTAAATGTCACTGGGCCTAGTAAGATCGCTATTTTTTCAGTTTTTTCTCTCCCTTGTACCCCTTCCTTTTTGCCTGGTCGTGCTCTGAAACACTTGTGTACGAGCGCGATATAAATAAAGTATAATTTCATTTCAAGTGGTATTCACATTCAACGTCTAGTCACCAACTCATGTGGAGTGAGGTGGTGATCTGAACCAGGCTAGTTCCTCAGGGCAAACAAAGCAGAGGGCAGACAATGCAGCCACCACTTCCTCAACGTCATTTTGATCTTAGCTATCCTCTCCTTAAGGAGCCAGTTTAATCATTCAGAAATTTCATTTGCCTGTGGGTGATAGACAGAAGAGAAATTGTGCTTTATGCCTAATAGTAGAACTATCTGTTTCAAAAATCTCATTTACAAAATGTGGTTGATTGTCAGGCCATAGGACTTTGCATACACCCCATCTTGGAAATACTTTACACACGATAAATTTGGCAGCACATGCAGCATTGCGGTGTGTGTGTGGACCTGCCTCAATCCATCTGGAAAAGGGCCGTACTACTACCAGCATGTACCTAAAGCATTTGCATTCTTGCAACATATCCACATAATCTATATGTGGATGCTGAAAAAGACCATTAGGCCACTGCATTGCTGCTCTCACTGTTCTTAAAGTGTGTCCTGCTGTGGGTTTCTGACACACAATGCAATTTACAATAAACTGTCCCACCTGTTCTAACAAATTTGGTGTGAACCAGTCTTCTGAGATCGTGCCAGCAAGACTCTCTCTTGTGATGTGCGCTGGGTAATGAAGTTGCTTCAGTGCCACCTTCAATAACGCTAGAGGCATAACTGTCTTTCCAGTACTATCTTGCCCCATAAAGCCTCAGTTGGGGATAAAGAACACACCTGTTTTTTCCAAAGACTCTTTTCTTCCTGTGGTGCACGACCTTGTAATTCAATTAATTGTACAATAGATAACATATTAAACCCTTCTTTGATTAGCATGCACTGTCCTGACAATTGTTTCACACCCTCTGTATCAAAATTAGAAATGGTTGGGAAATAAGATGCCTTTTTGGCTTCTATGTCTGCAGCTTTGTTACCACCCAAAATCATGTCTTCCCTTTTAGTATGGGCTGCGCACTTCATGACTGCGATTGTCAATGGATGCTTTAGTACTTTAATAAGCTTATCCAATAGCGGTGCATGTGACATGGGCGAGCTGTCTGCACAGAGGAAACCCCTCCTTTTCCAACATGACAATCCTGCGTGTGCGGTTGACGTCACATAGATGGAGTCAGAGTACACTGTCACTTCCTCATCAATTTTTGAAGCACCATCAATAAATATCATCATAGAATTCAGTGTATGTTGTACAGTCATGCATATAATCCTCTTTCCCTACTAATTCTGCTAGAAATATCGCTGGATTTGCTGTTCTGCATCTATACATTTTAATCATTGGGTTTGAAATGATTACCTCATAACCTGATGATATTTGTGTAGTCAATGTAGTTTTAGGTATCTCTAAAAATAGCAATGCTGTGCCTAGCATTGAGTTTTGTATCACTTGTGCTGGGAAATTGCACCCTGCGTTCAATTTCAGCATGGTAGCAAGATTATGTTGAAAACCGAAGCCATTGCTGGGATACGAAGCCTCGTTGTTATTTCCTCATTTGCTTTACTAGAAGCCTCGCCAGTCTAAACATTTCCAAGATGGCCACCGCATAACTTCTGGACGACTTCCTCAGTGACGTCATGCTCTACAAGCTGATTGGGTCTCTAAACCCTTAACAGCCAATCATCTGCACAGGCAGGTGTAAGCCGGGCCACCAAACAAGGCCGACAACAAAGGCTCCTGTCTGAGCCTGTCAGAGCATGGAGGAACAAGTCCTCCACGCCATCCACTAATACACACCTCAACAAACTGACCTAACTGCCTCACTTCATGCCTCCAAGTAAGTCCTCTGACCTTTGCCTCTCCCCACACAATTTACATCTTCAGGCCTTTACTTTACATCGAGTGTGCACACCCCTACAACTGGGCACACCGTCAAAAGCTCACCAACCACCTGGGGCACGGTCGCCCTCCTCTCCAGCAGTACTCAGAGGTAATCACTATCCCCTGCCCCACCTGATCCCGGCCTAACTTCCTCACCTGTATGGTCCTGCCTGCCACCCACTCAAGTCGGCCTCTGTGGTCTTTACACACTCCTGGCTATTAGCATTCAACCCCACTCTTTTGTGCCAAGCGTCTTGACAAATCTTTGATTGTCCATCTCTAAACACGTATAACAACTCCTGAGTGACGCAACCCTGCCTCCAAGTGTACATTCACTGTGGGTTTTAGCACTTTCCTAGCCAGAATTGCTGCACCCTCTTCAATACGCCTGACTAGAAATCGGCTAACATCACTGTAATGTTCCGTCAATACCATTCTTACTATGTTAAGCCCGGATCTTGCTTGTAACTCTGTAATATGCACAAACCTTTTGCACGGCCTTCATACCTAACTGCTTTTATATCGGCTGCCTTTCTATGAATGCTCTTTGTCTTCATGACTAGCTGTGCCTCACATCCTTCTACTGTATACAGCTTATGATTTAAACAGTGTACGTATTTGCTACAATTGCTGCCATTCTCTTGGGGTGCATCATTGCCCATGGCCTACCCTCATTATAATTGGATACACCTGATTACACCATGCACCCAGACTCCACCCTATTACCTTATCTGACCTCATAACCTCACTACCCTTTGTCAAGCTATTGCACGCTTAGCCGTCAGCAAGTCTTCCCACTAAGGCGTAACTCCTAGAGCAATGTTGCCCCAGTTATCCACGAATCTTAAGCAGCGCATGGCAGTCATTACACCCACCAGACAGCAAGAGCCTGAAACACCTAGCTCAGCTGCTACCACAGGGCTCCCCACAGCTTCCTCCCTGACCAGCCTGCAGCTACCTCATCATGCCCTCACAATCCTCCAAAGGGTTGTACACCACCCCACATGCACCTGCCCATATATTTACATCACCCAATCCAGAAGTGTTACTAGCCGCAACGGCAGGCTGGGTGACAGAGTCCAGCACCCTAACCCAGCTCCCAAAATCACACAACGCTGAATACCCTCACTGCCCCTGGGAGTTCAGCAAGCCCAATGCCCCTGCACCCAGCCTTCATCGGCCACCAAGCAAACACCCTTCGATACCACCCCTCACACTATATCAGTCTCTCTCAGCCACAAGTGCCCTGTCACACCCACACATAATGAAAATGCAACTACTGCGGCCACCCTGCCCTCGCGTGTCAGCACCACTGTAACGACTGACACCATCACCTCCAATAAGTCCATTGCTACCACCAGGCACACATGCAATGATGTCTCAAAGTCTGTAGGCCCTATTACCTCCATGCTGCCTAGTGTCACCACTATGCCGAGATACAATGCTCTTTCCATTGTTTTATGCCATACCAATGCCATGTTGCCTAATGTTGCCAATATCCCCATATGTGATGAAGTGTCCACTGTTGTAGGCCTTACTGCCTCCATCCTGCCGATGGCTGCCACTACGCCCATATCCGATGATATGTCCACTGTTGTATCCCCTACTGCCTCCTTGATGCCTACTGTGCCCACTATGCCCATATGTGATGGTGTGTTCACTGTTATAATCCCCACTGCCTCCTTGCTGTCCATTGTTCCCACAAGGCCCATATGCAATGTTGCTCCAAGTGTTGTGTGCCCTATTACCGCCATGTTGCTCAAGGTTGGCATGAGCCCCATATCTGATGATGTGCCCACTGTTGTAAGCTCCATTGGCACCTCGCTGCCCATTGTGGCCACCATGCCCACATGTGACAATGTCTCCTCCGTTGTAAGCCTGACTGCCCCCTTGCTGCCCATTGTTGCCAGTAGGCTCACATGCACTGATGTGGCCACTGCTATAGGCCCTACTGCCTCCAGGCTGTCTGCTGCTGCCCCTCTGCCCACAGGTATCAAATCCACTAATAATGCTTACCCCACTGCTTCCACGCACCCCACTCCCTCTGCCCCCTGCCCCTAAGTTCCCCATTAACCCCTCCCACCCTGAGCACACCACACTCAGCTGTGCCCTCACCAATGCATGCTCCCTCACAGCACACGCTTTAGATACATATGACCATATCACTGTCCACAGCCTCGAACTCTGTGTGATCACAGAAACATGGCTCCCCGAAGCGTCAGGACCAGCCTTAGCACTCGCTCTTCCCACTAGTTACACCATTTTCCGACAAGACCGTCTACACTCCAAAGGCAGGGAAGTAGCCCTCATAGCCATCCCCATTAGAAAGATTGAAAAGCCAGACCTAAGCTACTGTGACTCATTAGTCCTCAAACTTAGCACTTCCCACAACTGCATTATCACAGTCCACATTGTGTACCATCCTCCTGGCCCCCTAGTCGAATTCCATGCAACCCTCACACACCTCCTTTCCGACAACCTGAAGACCTCCTCCAAGATCATCCTGGCAGGTGACCTAAATTTAGCTCTTAATGACCTTAAAGACCCTCCAGCGAAAAACCTGGCTAAGGCTCTGGAAACACTCCATCTCAGATCCCACTCACATCAAAGGCTGTGACCTTAGACTGGCTAGCACACCATAACTGTCCACCAGTCATCAGCGCCAAGACTCCCCTCTCTTGGAACGACCACCACCTTATACAGTTCACTCTCTACCTCCCCAAACACCAGAAACCACCTACCGTGCCACTCCCCCTGCAGCTGCAAGAAGCTCAAGCCTATCCACCAAAGAGAGGCTTCTTCCACATCTTCTAGTCCCAACCCTGAGGCCACCGTTCTCCAATGACCCAAACATATTGGCCCAGAACTTCACTACCACTCTAACGGAAGCAGTCGAAGCCATCGCACCAATAGCCAAACGGAAAGCCAAACCTACTAAACACTCCAACGGTTGGTTCTCCCCTTTGCTTCTAGAGCTACGCTCCAAGAAATGCACAGCCCTCTCTACCTGGCAATCCAATCACTTGGACTCTGATAAACTGAGTTCAATAAAATATCAAAGGAATACAAAAAAGCTATCATCCATGCCAAAGCAACGTCCTTCAACTCCAGAACTGCCAATGTCAATTCTGATTCCAAAGAAATGTTTGCCATCTTCAGGGAATTGGAAAATACCACTTCCCCCACCCCATGACATAAACAAAGATGAAGCCTAGTGCTCCAACATACAATCCGCCATGCTGAACAAGTTAGATTCCCTCCACAGCTAAATATTAGCTAATCAACACCCTACCCACCCTCCCAATCTACCACATATGTCTGTCCCCAACCCCCTGGCCCCGGACACCCCTCTCTTCTCATTTAGGGACGTCATTGAAACAGAGGTCACCACCCTCATGAAGAACATTAAACCTTCTAAGTGTAAAGAGGACATCTGTCCTGTTACGCTCATCAAAGAATGTGTAGACACTCTCGCACCTTTCCTCACTGCGTTCATTAACACCTCCTTTGCCTCAGGCTTCGTCCCTTCTGACCTCAAAGAAGTCTGGGTACGCCCTCTGCTCAAAAAACTCTCACTCGACCCCAACACCCCCACCAACTACAGACCCAACACCACTGCCCCCTTCCTACTAAAAATCCTGGATAAAGCAGTTTACCTACAAGTCCAACACTTCCTTGAATCTAACAACATCCTTTGTACCTGACAATCGGGCTTCCGCCCCGGCCATGGGGCAGAATCGGCCTTGCCCGACCTAAAAAAAACAGATGGATGGCATCAGAGACACAGGGAAACCCGCCATACTACTCCTCCTTGAGCTGTCGGCTGCATTCGACCTGGTCGACCATAAGCTCCTATGCCAACACCTTTCCTCCGCAGCACACCTGGATATAATCATTCCTCCAAGGCAGAGCCATGCGAGTATTCTCTGACAAAGTGTCTGCAAAACCAGCCATCTTCCAATGTGGAGTTCCACATGGCTCCTACATATCCCCTACTCTCTTCAACGCATTCACCAGACCTCTATTTAATATAGTTGACTCTCTCGGCATCATGTACACTAACTATGCCGACTATACTCAAGTCCTCCTCCCCCTGTCCGGTGACTATGAGGCTGATGCCAAGACCCTCAACGCCACCTACGCCACCATCCACACATAGATGGCAGAAAACTGTCTGTGCCTTACCAGCGACAAGACTGAGTTACAGACTGAGTTACTACTGGTAGGATCCAATGACACTCTGTCTAAACTTGACACCCGATACACCTCCTTCACTATCGACAACTCCACGATCTCAGGATCTCAGTTGGTAAAAATGATTGGGGTTTACCTAGATGCTAACCTATCCATGTCGAGGCAAGTCAGCACCATTGCCTCCTCCGCAGCCTAACGAACCAAACTGCTAAACGCAGCCAGACCATTCCTCACCACTGCGAACTGCCTAACTATTGCCAGAGCCATTATTGGTTGAAGACGCGACTACTGCAATGTCCTCTTTACAGGCACCTCAAAAAGAAACCTTAACAAACTACAAACCATTCAAAATAATGCACTCCTCGCCGCCATTGGCATCCCAAAAAGAGAACACATTTCAGAAGCCAGACGACAAGCCCACTGGTTGCCCGTCCGCGAACGCATTCTCTTCAAAACACTTGCTCTTACCCACAAGTGCATTCACCACACAGCCCCACCTTACCTCTCTCAAAGAGTTCATATACCACCCCCACCAGAACACCCTACACTAACTTGCTTCCTGTACCTTTAGCCAAGCGTGCTGCAGGGGGAGAGGGAAGCTACCCTTTCAATGCGGCCAGACAATGGAACGCCCTCCCGCTCACCGTTAGATCGGAACCCTCACACTTCGCCTTCCGCAAAGCCATCAAAACATGGCTATTCCCATGATCTCGCTAGCAATGTCCGATGCGTCCTGATCTGCACACTCTTCATTTTATCCCTATGGAGAGGACCCTGATATGCTGTACGTGCTCGAAACTATGTATAATGTAATATGCAATGCCGCTACATGCTATGTAACACACCATGTACCCAAGCATGCTCATATAACACATCATGTACCCTAGGATGCTCATCAACCTGTAACTAAGTTTATTTCATGTAACAGCATCTCAATGCCTCTGGGCTGCTTGTGCGCTTTATAAATGCAATTAAATAAATAAGGAGTGCTTGACAAATAACATTATTGAGCACCCCATTGTAATACTTGTAGCCTTTTCAATTGCAAATGAGGCAGCAGCTGAAACTTGTTTGCAAGGATAATGGCCCTGCATTACTTGGTCTAAAATCCCTGTGTAATATGCCAGGGATTTGTGTTATGTCCTAAAGTTGTTTTCTGTGTCAAAACTGCAGTCATCACTACACCATTGGAGTGCGAAAATAACTAGAACTCTTCATTGTCATCTGGATTTCCTAGCACAGGGGTGGTAGAAATCGCCCGTTTTAGTTCTTGAAATCCCTCAGTCATTTCCTCCATCCATATTTTTTGGGGGGGGGGGGATTGTTGGGGAATCTTCTGAATTGCCTCTGCTCTTTCGGGTGTCACTTTTCTCCCCTCTTTAGAGATCAACTGTCCTATGTATAGGACCTCTTCCTGACAATATTGTAATTTCTCTGTGTCCACTTTATATCCTTTTTTTGCTAATATAGTCATGAGTTGAACTGAGCTTTTTCTGCATCTTTCTTCTGTTTCACTGCACACTAAAATATCATCAACATATAGAATGAGTACACTCTCAAGCTGTACATTACCCAGAACCACTTGGAGGACTCTGTTAAAGATCAAGGGGGACTCACAGTACCCTTGGGGCAAACAAGTATTTTTCAGGTGGATTTCTCTATATGAAAATGGAGTCAGATCCTGTGAGTCCTCATGGAGGGGAAATGAGAAGAACACATTTTTTAAATCTATTACAGTAAAATACTTGACTGTTTGGCAGGATATTACATAATATTGTAGCTGGGTTTGGAACCACAGGAAACTCTGCTTCAACAATATTATTAAGATGGTGGAGGTTCTGAATAAATCTCAATTTTTTATTTCTTTATTTCTTTAGCATTTATAGAGCGTGCCGAACCCGTGGGTATTCATGATCCCCCTTTCGATTTATTCACTTGGTACACAGCCGTGGTACATGGAGAGTCTGACCATACCAATATTCCTTGCTTCATTAAAGTAGAAATGGTTTGAAATATGACCTCATCAGCCTATCTGGACAGGGGATACTTCTTTGCTTGTGGCAAGATAGCTCCAAGCTTGAGCTTAATTTTGACTGTTCCTAGCCCCTTCAGTGGTCCTACATCGTAAGAACTACTAGTCCACAAAATGGTTGGTCCTTTCCTAAATCCACCTGAAAGTATGGTGGTTTCTGTTTCACTAATGCCATCCCCCATGGGATATCTATGTTCTCCATTTTAATCCAATAGGTAAGGCTTATGAAAAATACTAATTCAATGTCTGAATAATAGTCTCTGAATAGCTCCTCGTCTGTCAAATCTGTAAATCTGTATTTTCCCCAAGAACTATTACTGCTATCCATCCTCTTCCTTTGTCATCTGTGCCATGAACAACCACCCTTTCTTCTCTAAAAATGGCTGTTTCTAACTCTAGAGGAATTATCTGCTCATCTTCACTATCCATAGGTATTTCTGATCTGAACAAAAATTCATCAGGTATTCTCAATGGTTTACTCACTAGTCTGGGGAACCATGTCAACAGGACAGTTACTGAATACAAAAATACTTCCAGGTGTAGAGGAACTTCTCTCAATGCTTTATGTTTTGCAAATGCTAATATTAGTTATTTTACAGTCATCAAATATATTCCTGGAGTAGAGCACACAATCCCTTTGTCCGTAAAAAAATATCGGCATGTTTAATTTTGTCATTAAGTCACACCCTAATATGCTAACTGGCGTTTGTCGGGAGAACAACAGTGGCATGGATACATCATGTTCTCCTATAGAAATCGGTAACTCATCAGTGAAAGGAACTTAAGTTGTTGTCCCAGAAAATCCCTATGCATTCATTAGAATGCCAAACATTGGTATTTACCTTCTCGAACGCAGGAACAAGTTGCTCCAGTGTCTACAAGAAACTAATATGTCTTTCCTCCTATCATCACCCTGACCCTTGGTTCCTCTTTGGGGTCTGTTGTCACTGATAGTACTGAGCACATCAGGTCATTCTGTGGGCTGTCCTCTTGTGGGTATAAGTTCATCGCATGGCCCGTGAAAGGATTTTCTCCTACCACGGTCACACTCCTTATCCTGGGTGTAGAAGTCTGTGGAGCCCCTGCATTTATGTTCCATTGTGGTGCTGCTGTTTGCCGAGTTTGTGTCTGCTGGTTTTGTATAGGTGCTTGCTGCAGATACCTTTGTGGCATCTGCACTTGTGCTGGGCTTTGTTGTACTTGCTTTATTTGTGGCATATGTGTCTGATTCTGTGTGTGATGTTGGGCATGATGTTGATGTGGTTCTGGATTATACTGTGGAAAGTAGCCCATCCCCCCTCTCTGCTCCTACACGTTCAGGTTATATGCCCCATTCTCCCACAATTACAACATTACTGTGGATTTCCTCCATCAAAACTTCCCCCTCCTCCTTGGGAGTTCTGAAATCCCCCTTTGCCTCCTCTGAATGCCTTCCCTCTTCCTCTTGGCCAACATGTTTATCCACCTGGATCCATAGGTAACCCCAAATCCCCTGCCTATACTGGCTGCACCCCTTGTACTACCACAATTTCACAACTTGTCAATACTGCTCCTTCTATGGCAAACTTCGACAATTTCTTCTGCACTAACTTTGCTTCCACTTGCAACAATCGGCAATGATGTACACTGGTCAATTCTATTTCTGGCCAAGGTCTTGCCTTCATTCCCACCTGCTTCTTCTTCTGCCTTTGCACTAGCTCAGGCAGTCCCTGACATAAAATGTGATGAAATAATGCCACTGTCTCAAGCCTACAAAGTTCTAGAATTTCTTGAATAAAGGCAACAGGTTTCTCATCCTCCCCCATTTTTCTAGTCATAATTGTAGCCATGTCCGATGTGTCCGGATACTGTACTCTAAGCGTTCTTCATACACCTGCTCTACAGTTATTTAATTTCATGTGTCATGTTTTGTGCTGTTACACTTGAATACCCTTCTCGGTTACAAATATCATCATCGCTCTCCCCTAGAATGGCTGCCAATAGGCCTTTTATGTCACCCACTGCTAACGCCATTCCCACAGTCATTCGTTCTAACGCATGAATCCATTTCCCCATGCCTGCCATCAAACTAGGGAATATACACTTTTAATTCTCTTTATCCATCTGTGGCCATGGAATATATTGTGGTCATCCTCCCCCTTTCTCTAATATTGGGAACTGTGAAAAACCTTGCCCATGATCATAACCACCTACACTGCGCGATCATGCTTGTGGTCGTTCAGAATATGGTATCGGTTCCAGTGTTTTTTTCTTTAGGGTCTTCTAAATCTGACCATTTTACCCCTTTGTCCATGCTTGGGTCCATTGAAAAACCACCTGCACCTTCTCTTTGTGCCCTGTCATTTTGTTCCCTCTCTTCATATGACATCATTATACCCCAACTCATATGACTATCATCCCTTTCCTCGTCATCAAGATTCAACCCGCTTAAGGATAATGACCAATGTTTATCTGCCACTGTGTCCCCCAATCTGCTTCCTGCTTCTTCCGGCACTGACCCTTCATTATTTCCCATAGTTTTGTAACCGTCCTTGTCCCACATTTGTCTATATAGATCTCCAATCTTTTTCTGTATGTCTTCTGCCCTGTGCTCATCAGCCCATGTCTGTATTCTTGGAATTCCCTGCAGCTCCATCTGGGGCTGCTGTCACATCTCTCTCTTCTTCCCACCGTTCTCATGCTTCAATTGTCATCATACATTGGTTAACCAAATAGTCTATTTCAACGTCCTTATGCTCCCTGCTCCTTCTCATTTCCTCTTCTCTTTTCTTCATTTCTCTGTTCTCTTCTTCCTCTCGCCTTCTTTGCAACCTATGTTATTTCATTCTCTCTTAATATTTCTTTTGCTCCCGTACTTGTTCATTCTTCCTTTTGTTCCTCTCTCTCTCCTCTTTGTATGCTCTTTCTTGTTCCTTCTCTTTCCCTTCCCAGTCTTCTCTTTCTTCCCTCTCTCTAGTGCCATCGATACCCTTCCCATCTAACTTAACTAATATCTGTCCTCCATCCATTAATTTTGTGCTGCAGTCCCTTCCTTGACTCTGTCTTTACCCTCTTTTTGTCTCTTGGCTTCCTCCTCTTTTTCTATCTGTTTACTCCTTCGTTCATCAAGCTCCTTATATCCATTGCGTGTATATATCTGTTTTCGCTCCTTAACCTTACTTTCTTCCATACTATCTTTACTATTATAAGTGTGAGGTGCGTATATTGAATAAACATATCCTGCTGCTGTCTTCAGTTCCTTTAATGGACAAATTCCCGGTTTCTCTTCCGTAACATTATCGGTTTTGAGAGGAGTGAGAGGAGCCGAGGGCGTTACGTCCTCCTCCTTATGCTGATTAAGCATCCACTCCTTGTCCGCTGGATCTTCCTTCTCATTCTGATACCTTTACCACAATTCAAAAATTGCTAACCTTTTCTGCAACGTTCCCCCTTGTATGTAGCATGCAAATACAATGTCATATGTCGCTGTACTATTTTTGACAACAAACAACCTTGAGGCCACAGAACTAGTGCTTTATTCACTGTATCCTTAATCCAATCCTGGCAAAATTGTTTTATCTTAGCCATATAGCATGGTAATGTCCTGCATAGGTGTAAGAGAGGTATGTCTCCCATAATGAGAAGTCGATTTTGACTGTCGATACATACCACGTTCTTAAAACATAAACATTAATTTGGGCAAACACCCTCAATCACCGACCATTATGATAAAAAGACCAATTTTTGTAACCAGTTTTAGAATCTCTAAGATATTGTTTCTCTTTGTTTCTTTGTTTTTAATTTTTATTAATTCTTGCTGGCCTATTGTTCTATTATTGCCACTGCAAGAACCTTTATCTTTATTATGTATTCATAATCTGTATTCTTCTCTTATTGACATCAATCACTTGATCTTAAGGCCTAATAATTAGTTAATTTTATGGTTCCATGTGTTAATATCCCTGCAAAAATATTGCGATACAAAAATATCGCCATATTATTGCGGCAATATTGAGCCATGGACCCTGCGGGGGACAGCCCCGCAACCCCTGCATTATTTTTAAATGTGTGGGGGACACCCCCGCCACCCCAGCTCCTACAAATTATCCTCCCCAAAAATAATGCCTATGGCGAGACAAACGACCATATGTACTGCAATATTTTTGGTGGGGATAATATGTAGGGATACCAATTTTATTACTATCAATTTATGTTTCTTAGTTTATATGCAATACAAGTTATATACTGATTTTTAAAACACCAAAACTCAAGCACTTTTCTTTTCCTGTGATCACCTTCCTCTACCTTCCCTCAGTAGATGTACCTCATCTCATTTTTATACTCCATTTTGGAGGGCAACACGTATTCGCAATAGCCTCAGGAATCCATATCATATACTCTATTTAGAGTTTATTACGTATTCTTTGGTCCTCCTGAAAACCTGTAAGTGAGGCATCTATTTTGTTAAACACGAATCACTTTATTATATATTAACACTTATACTATAGCCCCCCCCTTTGTTTACCACCCTTCAATGCTCTACTTACATCCGTGTCCCAGGTCAAGTCCTTGGGCATTCACTCTACCCCAATCGACCAGGTTGCCGTCAGTCCGTAGGGCACCTGCAGGGACCTGGCATGAATTTCTTCAAAGGGGCCCCTGCCAACCGATTCATCCATATGTGTGCTTAATTGCCGATCTCCACAGGAAGCTCAACGATCTTCTGGCTAATGGCGGGAGTCACTAATTGTCCGAAAGGCTAGTTCTGGGCATAGGTCGACTGGATCTTGAACCATCTGCACCACTATCAAATGTGCAATAGCACCTTGAAGTGCTTATTATGCACAGAGTGGAATTACCATACTAAATGACCCCAAACTCAAATAACTGGACAGCCCTAAAGAATGTGGAAAGTACTACTTTATTGTAAGTTCAAAATAAAGTAGGGCAATCTGGCGAACCACAAGCAGTAGTCTACACACTTACACACGATTTTAATTACACAAAGGCTTTATACCTCAATATGCGTCAGCTATGATGCCATCCTACGTGAAAAACTTAAAACCTATTGAAAGGAGGGGTTGGTTAAGGGAACATATGTACCTATAGTATATGTAAATGTTAATAACTTAATTGGCTGCCCCTTATCTATTAGGCATGCCTTGAACTACCTCTAAATACTTTTAATACTGATTATAACAGAATACAGTAGCGGATTGGCCTGCACAACCTTGTATAGCAGGTTGCTACATGGACCCATATGATTGGTTGGTGTTCTCTCCCAACCTTGGACTTTACGCTCTTTAGCAGCACGTAAGCGAAATGAAACCCAGGTGCAGGGAACAATGTCAGACTACTACCCACTTGCTCCAATTAGTCCATCATCTCTCATCGGCCAGGCCCCTAGCCAAAGTTTCTTCTTTGTAGTTGACCTTGCAGCCTGTTCTTTGCTCTGGGATCTTTGAGGAAGCGTGGGTACACCCTTAGCTTCATCCAGAGCTTAATGAATGGCCCTTGTTTTCACCGTCTGAGTCAAGTGCGCGAAGACCACTAATTTGTCCATTGTGACCTCTTATTTACTGCTATTGTATTTAATTTTACTAGGTGCTATTACTTCCCTCTGCCTTTAGGGACTTGCTCACCCCAATTTGCATAGACTTTTTGCATCTTTTATTGTCCAATACTTGACCTTTGCAGAGGTTTCCTTCTTTACTTAATCTAAGAGAAATATGTCTTACGTACATGGCTTATCCTTTTGACTTCCCTTGTGCCTTGTAATTATTCCTTGAAGTAGCATCATTGATCCTAAACCCAGACGCTCCTCTCCATCCTTCACATGAAGCTGCTATACCAGCAACTCCCGTCCCTGCAGCGTTGGTCTGTTTCTGAGGTAGCTTGGTTAGATTCAATACAAGTTTGTGGTCCATCTTTCCATCATTGCCGCTTTAGTCACATTATAAGTGATATCGCAACAAGCTTCTATATGTCTCCTCTACCTTACATTTCCACGTATATAAATTTACTTTGCCTCTTTTCACTTGTTTCTTTGACACTCATGAGTTCTTCAGACGTAATTACATGTTTTTCTTGTTGCTTTAGTTACATCTTTTATTTTTTTGAATATTCATAGATCGTTTCAGTGCGTCCATGTGTCTACTTCAAAACGTCACTCTGCAGCTGTTAGATTTTCTTTAGAGTTCTTCAATGTTCATTGCGGTATGTCAACATCCGTCTACTCCCTCAGTATGAGGGTACATTTCCTATGGTTGTCTGAGTGCATACCGTCCCTCAGACACTCGATGCGGCATCGGGACAATGCTTGGTGTAATACATACAACTCTTTCACTATCGTTCCAACATGACAGAGGTAAGGGGGCGATGACAGTGGCATATCTGTCTGCTCCTCTACAGAAGCATAGGCCTGCTTTAATGCAGATTCCACCTATTAGTCCACCAGGTCAGCTGGAGCTGCATCTTCTGAGGATACTGCAGTTTGACCTGCAATAGTAGGCAGAAGCGACCTGATCTTGACAGTCACCAGACAGTCACTCACACCGTTTTTTAAGGGGTACAGATTCATAAGGAAACTGGGTACCCATGTTTTATCTAGCTCCAACAACACCTTGTTTAAAGCCTTAAGAATTTCAGGAAAGATTAGGAGACTGGTTTCGAGCGGGGTCTTCAATTGTTTAATCTAGCATCCACTGGCGTGGACGGTTCCTCTTTGTGGGACACATAGTCCATAATCTCTGCAAATTCCTCTATGGAAATATTTTTATTTCCCCCTTCGGCCAAGTCATCTTCCCAATCCTTCCTCCAGGATTGGCATCTTCGTTGGAGGAGCACCGTCCCCAAAGGGCTGGGGGAAATGTTTTTCTAATGCCAGATCCACTGTAGTTTCCAACATCTCTTGGACTCTATCCCATGGGATCTCTGACGCTGGTGCAGGCACGAGCGGGGAGCAGTGTCTGTGCTTGTATTTTGTTGTTCTTTATTACTCTGGGGACCTCAAGCATTGCCTTTCAGAAGTGACAGGCATACTGCAGGCAGGTTTACAGCAACCACAAGAGGAAAAGCACTCGCAGTCTGTACTTTGATGCACAGCGCGTCTTACTGTTCTGCTTTCTAATGCAGCGTGGGAACACTTGATGTGTTAGGAATCTCCGTCCCCATTACCCAACCTAAAATTCAAAGGCTCACCTGGTTTCTTGGAGACTCTGCCAGCCTCAGCGAGTCTGAGAGCCAAGGTGTGGATCCAGCGATTTGCGGCCTTCATGTTGACATTTGGAAAGGCACATTGGGGTGCAAGAATGCTGTAGTAAGGTCCTCTACTCGAATGCGTGAGACAAATCGTGAGAGCCGCGCCATACCGGACTTTCATTTAAAGCACAACGAGACGCAACAGCAGCATTCTCGCAACAGTTAACGCCACCCAGAACCACGGAGCCTGGGTGTAAAGTATCTTGATTGTTTTCTTGTTATTATTAGGCATTTAGCTAGCAAAAGTATTCCCGGGACCCTGTTAATGTGTTTTTGAACTCGTATGGTTTCTACTGACGACAGGATCAGGATTATTTTCTCCATTGTTAGTGTGTCAGATACTGGGGTATGTTTAATCTTTTATGTGCATGTTTGGTGTTCTGCCTAGTCTACCTTACCATCTCCCTCACTAACACACAGCCCTTGTTATCCTATACAGCTCCAGTATCCCAAGTCCAAAATGTCCTGTGCTAGGAGGTGTGTCTAGTAGCACTTCTGCCAGGGAGGAGGCTTTCCACTGCCTGGTATACCCTGCCAGTGGGCTGCGTCCTTTCTGGTTGATTGTGCCCATCTTCATGCTCTTGAGAGACCTTCAGGCAGGCCGTGATTCAAAGCAGGATACTAGGCAATGGGCCCTTGCTCTGCACCCCGTGCCCCGACTATCTGGCTGAGGCATCCTCACAATCGGTCAGATACCAGCCACAAGGCCGACCCCCTCAAAATGCGCCCCCTTCGCAGGGTGAACTAGAACAGGTGTGCATATCTGCTCCACAGGCGGACTTATCCCGATCTAACCCCTGAGATCCCTGAGCAAATCTCTTCCAGGGACAGGTTCTGTCCAAGTACAGACCACAATACCATGAAGTGCGTAGGGATTATATGGTCCCACGCCGGAAGGGCAGGACATAGAATACAGCCGGGACAGAAAAGGTCTGCCCAAGGCCAGTAGCGGTCATCAGTGATGGACTGGGATGCGGAAGAAAAAACGAGGAGGTAATTGTCAGCACCTCCACCAGTTTATTACACCTGCATCTCCTATTTTTTACACCTATAAAAACCCTGAATTGTCCACAGGAATTCATGTTAATACCACTCGCCATGGCTGGCAGCATTCACAGGTGTTTTTGCTTAGGGGTGTTACCCAGTTGTACAAACGCGCAGAAACCCAGGACCGTCCAGATTTTTGTGCCTTAAGTGCTCTCCTAACTAAAACCAATCAAAGCTGTATGGCGAGGAACCTTGGACATCGGTCCTCTCAGTGCAATTACGGGTACATGTAAAATGGCTCCCTAAATGGAGTCTAGCGATTTGCGTAGCAGTCTTTATCTGTGGTAAACGTCTTTGTATCCGCACTCTGCATTTCCTCCAGGTTTGCCTCTATCATACCTCTCAACTCACCCGCTTTTGGGGGTGTCACTAACCAAACCCCCTACAGACCCATACACTTCAATGAGGCCTTACCCGCCAAAAACGAAATTGGGTCTTTTCACCCACTCTGGTGACACTAGGTTGAGAGCTATGCTGTACTCTTCCACTCTCTATAAATAAAGTATCCAGTGACTATATTGAATAAAAAACAGAGATTTAATAACCAAAAATGTTACAATAAAAAAAGACTGCATTTTTTATTAAATATATATATAGGGTGGGGTATGGGGTTAAAACGGGTGGGGAGGGGGTTGAGGTGGGTTAAAACGGGTGGGGGGGTTGAGGTGGGATTACAAACATAGGGAAACAGTGTGCTGGGGTGCTAATAAAAATTATTTTTTCATTGGAAAAGTTTTGTTATAAAATACCTCTCTGTTTTTGTATTCGTTATTATCACATAGAACCGTAAATAATGCCATTTTCAGTTAACTCTAGCGCGCGGCAGCCGTGACATGAATAACTAATGTAGCTGGGATCTTTGACAGGGGGAGTTAATCACCCTCCCACCCAACTGAGCAAAGGTATCTCCAACTGGGTTCACATGCACTGTGTTCCGCCTGAACTCAGCTCAGACAGGGGCACTTCCCCCTCCGAGGCCCCAGGCCTGCTGCGTCATCAAGCGCGCGCTCTCACAACTTAGTTAATAAAGAGTATTTATAACAACACCACCGTGGGCAGTGTGCCGGAGAATACGAAAATTAATTATAGCAATAAGCATACAGAGAGGCAGAACGCCGCTCATTTATCATAAACTTGCACTCAACGCGCGCGCCCTCCATTTTGGTTCATGCGCTGGGTGGTATATCGATAGGAAGTTTAACACAACAATACACATGCACCACAGTAACACATATATCATAAAATGCATTTAGGGTTCTACAGAGACATCCCACAGCATTGCCAAGAGACAAATCGCTCTCATAAATTTACTACAGCTTTGTGGCCACGAGCACTCAGTGATGGCAGCATACTGATGCCCTTTTATTTACCCCAGTACCTGCTGATGGATGCACCCGTACATTACCTGGAGGTTCATCAGCTGAAATGTGAGCGGTTTGACTCAACCTTGATGCAGTGGATACAGTGAGGACCACTGAGTTGCCTGATAACTGCATGTTTTACTGGGGCTTCCGGTGTTTCAGTTTGCAGTGTACGATAGGTAGGTAGTACATAGGAAAAATACCTGGAACTGACCAAAAATGGTTACTGCTAAGCGGAATCAGCAAGTCTCATTTTCCACCAGGAAGATCTGTGTGACGTTCGCAGTCACTGGTTCAAATCTGGCCAGGCTGACTCAGCGCTCCTCTTTCAGAGGTCGATACATTGAGAACCATTGAGCAGGGTGATCGCAGAACCTTCCAATACAGTGCTTAGAAGCAGAAGGACTCCTCCTTGAATAAATGAGATATTACACAAAATGATGATGGACTCTGTAGCATCACAGAAGACGGAAGTGCATGCCCAGCCCAGATCTTAGTGGGGCCTGACCCAATTTGCTAAAAATTCTTATTATTATTGTACGTCATCGTTTTCAAATAAACGTTGCACACATACAGTAAAACAGCAAAAGCTAGCACATTAAGTACAACAATTCAAAGCTACAAAATACAACTATCAACAATATTTGACTATAAAACAAGGCACTCCTAAGATCTAATCTGCCAAATCACTGCATGCAAAAGCCATAGGATCAGAATAAGAAGTTTATATAGAAGCTAAAACCCTAGTAATATAACTCGCAGCAGCAAATATCAAAAACGTCTGTTTCACACTTCAAAGTTATTTTCCAATGACCTAATGAACCCATAGATATGATATGACAGGTTATTTATAACGCACTTAATACCCAGAGGTTTCTGAGCGCGGACCCAGGGATCGAGCATGTGTTGCGCCATGTCGTCTTGCTTTCAAGGCGAACAAGTTGCCCCTGAGCTATCCTCCCGAGACATAGAGAAAGAGCCATGCGCAAAATGCAAGAAATACTGGCCCCTTCGGTTCTGCAAGAAACTGCACGTCATGAACACGTGCTCTAAAGTTTCCTTCTGGGTTTTTTATCCTCCAGAATATTAAATGCACCCAGAAACTCACACTCACTGTGCAGACCTCTCTCCTGAACATCTCAGTGCATCCAATGAAGCCAAACCTAGTCTTCTTCTTTCCCCTAACAAGACTGCACTGGCTACAGGGATTGTAGGAGTAATCAACAGCTTAGCTCACCTCACTTGGTAGTGCTCTCCTTGGCACCTCGGTTTAACGCAGGCAATCGAGTCACCACCCCTTACACCAACATGTCCAGGGCTAGTAATCCATGTGGATTCTCTTCTGCCTACCATGCCGCAGGTGCATCGCAGGAGTGTGGAGAAATCCCCGTGGTCTCCGGACGCTGGAAAGCAGGTGGTTGGAGCTTCTACTAGGAGTGTCCTCCCACTTCACCCTATACTGTCTCTGAAGTGCCACTGCCACGCAGTGGAGCTCCCTCCGGCCAGTGCTACACCTCTTCGACTGACGACACACCATAAGGAGATTGGTGGAAGCTTCATCGTGGCTTGGAACAGGAAGAACCGTAGCTACGTTGGTGATAAGCAAACACTCCAACAATAGACTAACAACCCTGAGACAAAAGGGTCCCTCTTGCATACCCATTCCACCTCCTCCCTTTAATCACATCTCATCTTCATTTCCCTTCATCTTACACTATTCACACAACTATCCCTTGCACGTGGCGGCAATGGCCTACAAACAGAACGCAGTCCCCGAGCAACACCACCGCTCACTTCTCTTGCATGGTCACAGCTCCACACCAGCAGCTAACTAGATGCCTGCAGGGATGATTCCCGATGATCGACCCAGGGCTCTCCCTTCTGGATGAAATACACTTCTCTTGGCCAATACCTACCGAGAATCAGACCAGCCACAGTCAGACTGGTCTATAGGGCAATAGGGCAACACCCAAACCAAAAATGCTAAATCCTAGTGTGGGACAGTTTTTGTCAAATTGGGCCACTTTTTTGGCCCATGTGGGCCAGTTTGATAAGTTACTTCTCCATGCAGCTATTAGTTACTGAATACATATGTTTTTTAAATACACAATTTGCATCACATTTCATCAAAAACCTCCCTCTTGGGCCTTACTGAAGGAGTCTGTCACAAAAGGAATGAACTGCCATTTTCAACTGTGGGCCACTTTTTCATTGGTGCCAGAGACAATTCAATGCCCCAGTCCGACTCTGAGACCAGCACTCAAGACTTGTGTACTTCTGACTTGCAAGCATCCACAACATACGATTCCCATCTGCCTCTGGTTCTCTCTCATAACCCAGCTCTAGCCCCATTTGTTGGACGGGCATGCCTAGCAAGGCTGCTAAAATGGCAGACGTGAGCTATGCAAGACACGTTACACTGCATTACCCCAAATCGGACCGATGTGATTAGCACAAATCCATACACACTAAGAGTCCTGCCTGTCCCCGGACACAAAAACACCCAAAGTGGTGCTCCACCATTAACAGGGACTTCTTCCTCATGCCTTATCAACTCTGTCCAAATCTAGAAGCGACTGAAGAACCACTTAAGCAAAGAAACCAGAACTGAGTGTCTCCTTTATAACGAAGGCTCATCGGTAATCAAATACTTAACTTAGGAAATGCCAGGCATTGAAGGCTTTTTAGCCATAGGAGTTTACCCTGAGGCGTGCACATGCTTTCTAGCTCACTTGTTGGCAAGTGAAATAAAACCTAAATCCGCATACATATTATGTGTTTTTCCTGCAGGCTTTTATTTCACAGTCGGCCATTGCATACTCAGCCATGTCGACCCTTTGCCCGCTCCAGTGAACACCATTCATCCAGAATCATAATGACTGATGTTTGAAATATGGATCTTAGCCAAAGGGTACAATCTTCAGCCCTCCCAGAGCAGAACTTTAATCACCCATTAAACTTAAACATGAGATTAACAAGTCACGTGGGAGGGATTTTATGGGTCCACTTACAAGACCAAGAGTCAAACCTGCCACAGGAATGTTTCATCACACGCATTACCTTGTGGCATGTTGCATACATCCTTCGGGGGTGATCTATAGTAACCAAAGGAGTACCACGGAGAAGATCTGTGCATGAGGGATCGGGTTCTGGATGAGACTGCCTTCACAGCATGCCCCAATCTAGGACTATATAGGTTGGCTCACTAGACTGTGGCCCAGGATCTGCGTAATTTGTCCGCAGGTAAATTACCTGCGACGGAAATGTTTGCATGGGAAATGTACGCAATACAAAATGTTCGTAAATTTCCCATGTGAACATCCATTACAAATCAACAAAAAGAACATACTAACATACACCCCCACCCACACCCCCACACCCCTACTTACCTTTCTTTCCTTTGCGCTGTGTCCCTGCAGCATCGGTTCCCTTTCACTTCTGTGATCGGGAACCAGCGCCGCAGGTCCTTTTCTTTTTTCTCAGCCAGCTGCAGGGGTGTCCCCCGCAACCCCCGCTCACTATACTTTGTTGTATATTGTGTGGGGTGTTGCGGGGGACATCCCCGCAGCCCCTGTTATTTTTATATTTAGATTTATTTTCCTTTTTCTGTCGGGTGTGCTGCGGGGGTGTCCCCTACAACCCCCCGCTCACTATAATGACACCCCTGCAGCCCCTGGCCTTTTTCGGTCAGGTGAGCTGCTGGGGTGTCCCCTGCAAAACCCCGTTCACTACACTGTACAGTATAGTGAGCGGGGGTTCGGGGGCACACCCCGCAGCCTTTTTTATTTTTTTTAATTATTTTTTTTTGACCGACCCTACCAAAAGACCTAAACACATACCACGAAAAGTTCGAACCTTTGGTAATTTAAACTTTTCGTGGTGTGTGTTTTAGGTCTTTTGGTGGGGTTGGTAAATTAATCACGGTAATTTCGTCCTATTCTGTGGCCCACATAATATAGTGTGTAATAAACTGTGTAACTTTATATAGTAGTTAAGAGAAATGTTGACTCTGGTGTAGCCACTGGACAGGCACCCATCTGCACGGGAAGAAACCCTGACTGGGAAGCAAGTCTATGGCTAATATTTGCCCTGGTGAGCAACAGTGGTTGCTTTGATACTAACGTGGATGGGTGGCATATTAATATATTTGTTTTATTGTTGTTATATTTGTGAGGATATACTTTGATGGGCAAATAAAGTTATTGATTGATTGATAGCTCTACCATTAGAACATACATGCACTGGCTACTGGTGGCCGCTCGAATACAATTCAAAGTAGCCACTTTAATACATAAATGCCTGTATGGTAAAGCCCTTACCTATCTGAAGGAAAGGTTAGTCAGATATGAGCCTTAAGACAGCCCTTCGATCCAGCGATACTGGTCTTCTCCATTGCCTAGGTACTAGATGGGCAAATGGGAAAGGTAGATTTTTTCCAGTGTTGGCAGCTTCTATTTGGAATACTTTGCTGCTGAATGTAATCCCTTGACCTTTCGGAAACGTCCAAAACTGTGCTCTTTAACTAAGTCATTTATTGGATGACTCTTTCTCTATGCTTGTCTCATCTTTGATGTGTATTCTGTGTGTCTGTGTGCGCCCTCATGGCTACCAGCTACGTCGCGTTATAAACATATAAATAAACTAAATAAATAAATAAAGAAAATGGAAGTATTCATCAATCAGTCGTGTTTGTCAACAACATGTTCCTGGGTCACAGAAAGGGCAAAGTAAGGCCACTGATCAACCTGAGGCAACTCAACGTGCGATTAGATTACAGGCACTTTAAGACAGAGGGTATACGCCTCATTAGAGACAGCCTCAGGAAAGGAGATAGGTTAGCGAGGATGGATCTGAAAGACGCATTCCTCACCATGACGTCATAACAATGAAGAAGGGATGTTTGTCACAGGAACTATCCATAAGTAGCGAACAATCCAGGATGTGCAATACACTGCCAAACCAAGGTGTAGAGGACCCACGGATCCTTGGTTTGGCTATGTAATGAGGGAACATCAATTTCTTTTAAAGCAAAAGTTTGTATTTATTTACACTGAATGCGTAATAATAAAAAAAAAACTCACCATTGTGGTGGTGTGCGTGCACCAGTCTTACTTGAGTTATCTGTGGAAAGGGTAGGCATGGTAGTTCAAGAGCTCATGCTTCGGTTTCCCATCTCAGCACCCTGGGCTTTAACCATGCTTATGAAGCCAGTGGCGCCCTCCATGACAGAGAGAGGAATGAGGATCAAAATATATATATAGAGGATATTCTCATTCTAGCGGAGGACAGACAGGCGCATCACAAACAGCTGCATTGGATAAGGACTTCCTGTCATCCCTCAGATTTCTCATCAATTGAGAGAAGTCCGAGCTGAGACTTTGCATGTGCATGGAGATATTAGAGTTCGTGGTGGATACCATAAAAGCAATGCTAGAACTTCCCAGTTCAGAAGATGAAAGCGATAAAAATAAGAGCCAAGAGGAGTCCTCAAGTGGATAACTATCTCACTTCGTACTCTAGCCAGAGTAGTGGGGTTTCTAGTTTCTTCAAACCAAGCCATTTTTCCAGGACCAAGGGGGTTTGAAATACCACCAACTAGTCCTCTAGATGAGAAAGAGAGGACAGAGATAGAATGGTGGTTGTACAACATGGAAGCATGGAACGAGAGAGACATTTTCAGGTTTTTTTTCTAGAGCTGGTGATAGAGTTGGACATGACAAGGACAGGCTGGGGAGCAAGATGCGGGCTGTTAGAGACAGGTGGCAAATGGTTGCAAGAAGAGCTGAACCTTCACATCAACTAGTCTCAGGAGGATAGCTCAGGCGCAACGCACTCGCCTTGGAAACAAGACGATGCAGAGCAACACAAGTTCGATCCTCGGGTCTGCGCTTAGAAACCTCTGGGTATTAAGTGAGTTATAAATAACCAATTACAATTGTTTAGAGTTATTAGCAGGCTCCTTTACGGTGAGAACGTTTGACTGAGACAGGGCAAACTGTTGTATCTTCTTCAGGATGGACAATATTTCAGCAGTGCAGTGCATCAACAAATTAAGAGGTACGAGGTCCAAGATGCTAGTGGAGTTGATGAAGGGATTTTGGAACTATTGCCTGGAGAAAAAGACATCAGTTACGCTGGAGTATCTCCAGGGAGAAGAGAATGCTGTAGCAGACTGGAATTCCCATTACCTCTAAGATTCCAGCAATTGGATTTTACATTGGGAAGTATTTGCGAGGTTACAGAGCATATGGGGACCTCTAGCCATAGACCATTTCATGTCCAAGTTGAACGCACAGATGCTCAGATGCTTTCAGATGGAGATTAAATCCAGAAGCAATAGTAATGGACACATTTCTACAGAGATGGGTCAGAGCAGTTAACTACTTGTTCCCTCCATTTTGAATGATAGCCAGGGCATTAGCGAAGATCCACAGGGAGAGAGTGGAATTAGTGATGGTCATACCCACGTGGAATGGCAAGCATAATTTCCAGTTCTGATGGAACTTCCTTCGGATTGTCCTCAGATGATTCTGCAATGTCAGTACCTGCGTACAGACCCTTTGGGGTAGTTTTAACCACTGGTGGGTACAGGGACTCTTCTGCTGTTGGCATGCAGAGTTTTGGGCAGAGATGGAGTTTGCCAGGAATTTCGGGACATGATGCAAAGTATAGCACAGAATTGTGGGCTCCAGCTACAATCAGGAGCTATAGCAACGCAGGGCACTGGTGGAAGTTATGGTGCGACCAACAGGGTGTTCATCCCATTTCAGTGGCTCTTTCAGAAGAAGGCAAAGCAATCAGCACTATCAGAATATACAGATTTTCCAGATTATCAGGGCATGACCGGGTAGGCGTTTCGCCACTAGGTGATCATCCAGCGGTGTTGTGGCTGCTCAGAGGAGTGAAGCTGTGTAAGGCGCCTATGTCGAAGTACTCCTCATTATGGGACATTAATGGAGTACTATACCTGTTTGTGAGGTGGCCAGCAAACACAAATCTTTCTTTTCAGCAACTGTCAGGTAAGTTAGGAATGTTACGGTGTCTCGTGTCTTGTAGAAGAGTATCCAACATTAAGGCCCTCAAAGCGGACAGGAAAGGGTTTTAACCACAAGGGGTAGAGTTTAACATTGCAAAACATACAAAATGTAATTCATCAGTCATTTTTTACCCATATTTCCTGGATGATGCCAAACTATGAGTAGTGAATTGCGTCAAGGAGTATGAGATAGTGACAGCGATCATCAGGCCTTATTGCATGTAGGAATCCCTTTAAGCGGTGGCAGCAGCTACCGTAGCCACAGGGGTGAGAGAAGTGATGGCGCAAGCGGGCATTCACCCGACATTGTTTGAGGAGCATTAAGTGAGAGGAGCCACGGCCTCCAATGCCTTTTCACCAGGGGTGAAGCTGCATGACATACTGAAGTCGTTGGACTGGTCGAATGCTTCTATATTTAAGTACTACTTTAAGCCAATTTCAACGGTGGCAGCAACAACGATGGGGAGCTTTGAACAAGCATAATATTCACCTCCGGTCTTGACATAGAATGAAGATTAACCAGGCTTATAGCTCAGGGGGAGTCTTGATTATATTAAAGACATGGAGTTAAGGATGGTCCCCTCCCAGGATACGCAGAGGGGGTGCAGTGGCGACTTTGACTATGTAGCATTGTTATGATGAGTCCTACATGCTGTGTATCACCAGCCCTAATATAAGTTTTCATGATCTGCAGGTGAGGAGCAGAAGAATGGGGAGATGCAGCGGCTGTAAACAGGAGAGAAGATCAGAAACTTCCAGAGAGTGGACTGAGTGGAGTCCCAGTTGGATATTAGTTTCATTTTTGATGTGGACAGTGATGAGTAGTTAACAGTTATCAGTTCATCAAAAGAAGAGGAACGGGCCGGGTCATGATATAACATGGTACAGAGGAGAGAGCCCGGATTGGTGGAGTTAAAGTCAGAGGAAACTACTCAAGAGAGTGGATTTATGGGGATTGTAGTTCTGCCTTATGTAGTGTGTCCCAGTTGTTTTCAACATAGTTTGTTCCAAAAAGGAAAAAAGTATATATATAATGTTTTGAAAGCACTGCTGAGGAGTAGCAATAAAGAAGTTGAAGCATAATGGTCGCCTCCTTGTCTTTAATAGAATCAAGGCTCCCTGAGCCGTAAGCCTGGGTAATCTTCATTATGTATAGTTCATTATTCCAAGTCTACCAGCGTTGTATTGTATAGCAATTTATAAAGCGCAAAACCAAGCCCCTGCGGCACCTGGGTGCTGCTACACATGAAACCACAAATCAGATGGAAGAGAGAATCCCTGTTACAGAACCTAGACAAAGAGAAATGATTTTAAGGCCTTGCAAAAGCAGAGGTGATCAGGCAGCTCACGAAGGCGAGAGGGCAGGGTGTTCCGTAACTTTGAGGTCAGAATGGAGAAGGAGCTTCCCCCCCCTGCAGGCCCTAAAAAATCTAGGAACCGTAAACAGGATCTAAGATCCTGAATGAAGGGCTCTTGAAGGGAAATATCGGCAAAGTTTCTGATCAAGAAAAGGAGGGCTCACATGCTGGACTGCTCAATGAACGATACAAAGAATCTTAAACTCAATGTGCTGCTTGACAGGAAGCCTGTGTAGTTGACGAAGTGGGGGAAGAGTGAAGAGGAAGTGTCGAGTATCGCCCCCACTCCATTTGCCCCCTCCCATTACCTATTGAGTTCACACCAATGTATATGACGTATGAGGAACAGTTAAATCAGCAGAGAGCAGCACATGGGCTCTGCCCAGTACCTATCAGTGTAACAGCACCTATTAATATACCGACACCTAAGAAAACCTGGACAGTAAGGTATACATTGAGAAAGCCATATCTACATTCTAGACAATATGACGGTTGTTTGAATGAAATACCCGAAGACGCAAAGAAGATAATGAAGAAAGATGAATGGTGACATCATAAGAAATCGGACTGACGCACATATAGAAGATATAATGACCTGAGAATACTGCCAAGAGACGAAATACCAAGGAGATACCATGGATAAGTGACATCTTGAGCCCAAGATGAAGAAGTTGATGTCAAGATGAAGAAAGATATGCCACATACATGATAAAGATATTTAGATAGTTTAAACGTGTACAGATGCAAGTAACTGCAAGGGGCAAAGAAATTGTGAAGCTTGCTTTTGCTAAATAGTCAATAGATTGCGGCAAGCGCCAACGTTTACAAGTATATACCTTAAGAAGCACTTAATGTATGAATGCAAATCCACTATGCATATGAGCAGAATTGAACAAAGGTTACAAAAGGTCTCAAATGAAGTGTGTCGCAGCAAGCAAATCGAGAATCAAAACAAAGCAAAACTCAGCTAAGGATGACCATGCCAAGAAGCTATGGTCTTATCTGGCTGGAATAAGCCAACATTGGATACAATTAAGGAGAGAAGAGAACAGAGGATCCCGTTCAAAAAGGTCAAGATAAGCCACAGACGTCAGAGAACTGGTAGCATTAAATCAAATATACGAAAAAACACAGAAAAGACACAGAGAAAAGCCGATTTCACGGTGTCCAGTCACTTGACAAACGCAGGCTGGAAGAGTGAAACTTTCACACCTACGCATGGATCTCCGCCATGTCCATATTCCTTAAAAGCTCTCAGAGCACAGAGAAGACTCAAGACCAAACTACAAAGAAGTAATTGACACATGACTACTGAGGTGATGATTGATTGTAGCATAATTGGTGGGATGCTGGGGTGCAGGCGAGCTTCTCTGCACCTGGATGTTCTTTCTGCGTGCTGCTAGACGTAGATGGAAAAGTATGAGTGGGGTTGATGCCAACCCAATCATAGTGGACCATGTAATCTAGGGTCCTATAGTGAGTAGAGCCAATGGGACGTCATACTTTTAGTGACGTTCATAGTGGCCATTTTGAAGGGAGGGCTTAGTTGCCCCACCTGAAATTGATTACCCAATCCCCTCTCCCCATTACCATATACAGATATAGTACCTATGTTAAGTTACCTTCCTATAACCAATCACGTTTCATGTTAGGTTTTTAAGATTGCCACATAGAATGATGTTAGTTCATGCGCAGGTTGTACGTCAGCAATGATGAGTTTTTGCTATAAATATTGTGTTTTTTCTAAAAGTAAAGAGAGCGAGAAGATCGAACGATTGCAGATGTCTCTCCATCTATCTCGAGGGTACTGCTACTCATTTTAAAGGGCTGTTTGGAGATCATCCAGTTCACTTGGTAGCAGAGTTAGATGGTTAGATAAAGATACTCATCGACCGTCGACATAGGTAACTTCAGGTCCTCTGCAATATCGCACGTTCTTTGCCATCCGGCTGATAGAATGAGAATCTCCCCATAGATAGTGGATAGATTAATTGAAAAACCTTGCAGGTTAGGTGTGACGGGTCCCTTGCTTTCTCCCAAAATCCCCTCCCACATCTGAATGTTTTGGCATGCTTAAAAACAAGTAAGGGAAGGTAACAGAAGGAGGTGGAATAAAATATAACATCAGAATAAGAGTGTAATGCATATATGAGGGGAAAGATATTGACTCGAGTGTGGCCGAGCAATATAAAGAGCTATTGTGAGTGTGGCTGCGATAAGAGTATACGCCCAGTTCCTAGATTTTAAAGAATGCTAGCAGAAGCCCTTATCTAAAGTCCTGTTAATAGGATGACATAGGAGACTGGATTGATTAAAGGCAATCCAAAAGAGATAGGCTTAAATTCCATGTCGCAATAAACATAGGGGTAAGATGCGTTTGGGAGAGAATACGGCATAAGTTTTATGTGGCCAGCCAGAGTTTGTCTGTTTGTTTTATGTGTTTGAATAAAATTGTGACGTCATAGTTGAAAACAATTTTTATGTGAAAAAGGTATGAAAATTGCGCGATTATACAAGGAAATTATTGCATGACATGGATTGATGATTCTTTTTTGCAAGTTTAAAGTAAAAAAATATTGTTGCGAAAACAGGATTGGAGCGTGCGACGATTGGTGCTCGCTCATATTGTTGATTTTTGAGATGCAATGTTAATACAGTGTGAAGTGAAAAAAAATAAACAAGTGTTATAGGGGTAAACAAGTCAAGCATGGAAGACATCACTCTGTTAATACACATGTGCAAACAGTTGCCAAAACACGCACCTAAGCTTAAACAGTACAGTGCGGGATGGGTTAAAGGAACCGCGGACAAAATGTTTATGCTGTGGCCCTAAGGCGGATCGCTATCTAAAACGGTCTTGCAGCACATGATGACATGTTTACATGCAAAATACACTGGCAAAAAGTTAGATAAGCGCCTGGCTAGTTTAGAACTTTGGAAGATGTACCAGGAAGAAAGGGAGGAGGAGACACCATTAGAATGGATACTGAATATATACAAAGATTGGGGTGAAGAGCCTTCTGTGCCACCCGCCCTGTCTGACATAAAAAATAAAGCTAGTAAAGACGAAGGACTGTACCCACTGAGGGAACTTAAAGCAGCAACGGGATATAGCAACCCGTCATATGAGTCGCCTACGCAAAGTAGTGACAAAAGCCCAGAGAAGGACAGGGAAAGCAATATTACATCCAAAGTCCCCAGGGACAAGCTGAGACGCGAAAAGGAAAAAGGTGATCAAGCACAAGCAAGTACATCTCTAGGTACAGGAAGAGAGGTAAAGAGATGGAAAGGAGATGAAGATAGAACTGATGAGATGGCACTCACGCAGAACGAATGGATGGGAGGTCAGATTTTATTGAAACTCAATGGTAAATATATTGAGGACATGAGACAAAGGGGAGAACGAGACAAACAAGAGAGAACGGATAAGGAGAAAGGATGATTGAGAGATGAAGGGGCAAGAAAAAAAGGATAGGCAGAAACGAGAGCAGTTACATCACGATGAACAGGTCAGAAAAGAGGAAAAGGCGGAAGAACAAAGAAAATGTGATAATAAGCAGAGAACAGCTGATGATCCGGAAAGAATAGAACAAAGAAGAATAGAAGAAGACCAAAAGATACAAGAGAAGAGAATAAAAAGATAGAAAGATGAGGAAATACGAAGGGTGAATGAACGAAGATATACTAGGAAAAAAGAGGAAGACAGGGTTAGAGAAGAAGCGAGGAAGCGTAGAGAATTCGATGACGACGTAGAACGCAAGCAAAGACAGAGAACCCGTGATCTCGAGTATCTTGAAAGGGAGGTTAGAAAACCTGATCCAGTGGTAGAATTGGGAAGATATAGAAGAATTATTTTCCGAGTACGATTCAGTACCAAGCACGTCTAGAGTAAATCTAGAAGATGACTTCGATACCAGAAGTATCAGAGAGACAAACGATAGAATATATGATGAGATGGGACTAGAAAAGGTACCTCAAGGAAAGGGAAAGGATGAGTGCCTTGAAAGCACTCAGTTGTACGATACTGAGGATGCTTCACGCAGCAGCAGACATAGAGAGCTGTCTTTAGATAGACTGACGCTAAATAGAAATGAGGAAGGTGAGAGAAGCTGCAAGAGTTGGGCACAGGCAATATCAGACGAAGAAAGGGAAGCCTGTGAAAGAGAAGAAAGAGAAGACAGAGACACAGAGTGAGATTGCAAGAGACGCCTCTCTAGGGTTAAGGGAACAAGATGGTTGGATTCACCCGCATCTACATCTGAAATACCATAGTCAGTGACACAGTCAGATCGGCAAGAAGGACTACCACACGGTCAGAGGGGGGTGTCTCCCCACCATATGTAAGCAAGTTAAGGACACTGCCAGGTAGACGGCGATGTGGGAATATTACCCCTGCGGTAGACAGACAAATGATGAGAGAAGAAAAGGAGTTTAGTCAGTCACAGTTTCCCTTATTAGAGAAGGGAGGGACAAGGCCACAGTATATACCATGGCCACAAATGGATAGAGAGAATCTAAAAAACAAGCTCCCAATGTTGACATCTGGAGCTAGGAAATGGATAAACAAGTTAGAAAAAATAACAGGAGGTAATACGTTGGCTATAGTGGATATCAAGGGTCTCTTGATCGCCATACTTGGTGATAGAGCTGACGATGTTTGGACACGTGCAGGTTACCCTGGTGTGACTACAGTCAATACTGCGCATGACGGAGCGTCGTTTAACAAGTGCAGAACTGCGGTATGGAAAGCAGTTCGAGTGCTATACCCGGGCACTTCTGACATGGGAGCTATAATGACGCATAAGATGAAAGAGGGAGATGATCCGTTGCTTTACATTCAGACATTTCAAGACGCATGGGTACTAGAAACTCGTGAATCTTGGGGGAAATCTATACCCGTGTTTTACCATATATTATCTCAAGGGCTGCCAGAACAGGTGCAGAAACAGCTCAAGAAGTTGGTAGGAATCGAAGCTAAGCAATTGTCAGAAATACAACTGACCATTGTGCATTATTGCAGGCTGCTGCAAAAGAAATATTGCAAGAAGAATGATGCAAGGAAAGGCGAAGAGGCCAAATTAGTGCAGAACAAATTGTCAAAATATGCTATTGAAGGGGCAATGTTAACTAGCACAGATGGATCCAATGCGCAGCAGGTCAATAATCAAAGGCAGTTCGATCAAAGCAATAATGGGTTCAGCCCAAGAGGAAGAGGCTCCAGAGGAAGTGGATGGTAAAATAATCAGGGAGGCTTTCAGAATATGCAAGGCGAAAATCAAAATATGCAAAATAGGCAAATGATCGTACCACTGCCAACATGTTGGACGTGTGGGATGACAGGGCATCTAGCGCGTATGTGCAGAAGTCAAGGGATGGTGCAAAATGATCAATTTACAAGAGGGGGGATGATGAATCCACCTGCGTTTCCGTTGCAGGGTGGAGTGGAGATGGATTTGCGCAGAATCAAACTGTACGGCAGCAAGCGCCGAGAGTGCAGCAAAGCTTACAGCCACAGCAGACTGTGACCAATTTCCCACAAGGGCAGTCTCAACAGTCTCCGATGCAACTTCTACAGACTACAGGTACAGAACAGGTACTGAACTCTAGAGCAGGAAATCCCACTGGTGATGGAGGAAATCCATTCACAAACTGTGGGACAATATTATATATGGACTAGGACAGCTCACTGGGAGACCTGATGTGTTCCATCCTATCAGTGACACCAAACCCTCACGGGGAACCAAGGGTAGATGTTACTATAGGGGATAAAGAATATTCGTTCCTAGTGGACACGGGTGCTTGTGTATACGTGACGGAGTGTTTTCTTTATCCGGCGACGCCATGAATAGCCAAGGTTTTATAGGAGCTACAAGCCATGTTCCTTTCACAAATGAACTTCCAGTTTCTATAGGAGAATGTGACATGAAAGTGCCACTACTGTATTCGAGACAGGTGCCTGTCAATATATTGGGACGAGATTTGATGACAAAGTTAATTATGACAATCTCATTCACTGAGGAAGGCATAGTGTGCTCAACTCCAGGAATGCACTATTTAAACATGTTCGAAATGATCAGAGCATACGCAGGACAAATGGCTATGAGAGCTATTCCATTAGAACCTGAGATATTCGCATATGGAGTGTGCATATTAATGTCGTGGCTACCAGGCCTTGCAGACAGAACAATGAGAACCCTAGATGAGTTTCTGTTCAGACCAAGAATACCTATGCATGAGGTAAAGGGATGAGGATTTACCTTAGCAATACAAGCAGCCATAGTGCGAGGAGAGATGGCTTTGCTTGATGGTTGTGATGATGAAGGCAATGGTGCGCAATAATCGACATAGGGGAAGGTTACAGATTGACTTGACGTCACTGATGACGATCTGTTTGAAGAACAACTAGGTGAGGATGAGATGACATTTGAGGTAAACCCCATTTATTGGGTAAAAATGGTTAAAAGAGAGGTGTCCCAAAGAATGATGCTGGCACAAAAACGTCCTGAATATTTTGATGACGACATGGCAAAGGTCCCTGTCTCAGTATGGACTACAGGCCCTTATGACGTAGGCTTACTGAAAGGAGTCAGAGAAGTGAAGATTAAACTGAAACCAGGAGCAATTTTACCAAAAGCACAACAGTATCCCATGTCTAGGGAGGCAGATGAAAGTATTTTTAAGACAATTTCTGCCATGATGGATCAGGGCATCTTAGTGACGTCAGAGTCACCATGTAATATGTCAGTGTACCCCGTGAAAAAAAGTAAGGAGGGGTCTTGGAGGCTAATATAAGATCTTCGCCCGATAAACCAGATAGTAGAGGCCGAGTTCCCTCTAGTCCCTAACCCGTCTACAATTCTATGTAACATACCTGAAGAGGCACGTTATTTTACAGCGATTGATTTGAAAAATGCATTTTTTTCAATCCTTTTGCACAAAGACTTTTAGGATTTTACATCTTTTACGTTCAGACAAGTTCATCTGATAAGCACAAGGCTGCCTCAAGGTTATTGTGAGTCCCCTTCGATTTTCAATAGAGTCCTGCAGATGGACCTGAGCAACATTGCATTACAGAGTGTTGTTTTGCAATACGTGGATGACATTCTAGTTTGCAACACAACAGAGGAAGAATCCAGTCACGATTCCATTGAGTTATTGACTATACCTGCTGAGAAAGGATATAAAGTTGAAAAAGAGAAGTTACAGTATTGTCAACAAGGGTTTATAGTCATAATGTCGACAAAAAAATGTCGACAGACAAAAATGTCGAAAAAATAATGTCGAAAATAATAATGTCGACATTCTATACTTTTAATGTAAAAAGTCATAATGTCGAAAAAAAAATGTCGACATTTTTTTTTCGACAATATGACTATAAACCCTTAACACTATCAACACCTCACCCAACACCCTCCTGCAACCCCCCCACACCCCACACCACCACCCTCCCACCCCTCATATGCAACACATTCTAATTATTTATATATTTATTTATTTATTTTTTCAATAAATAAATAACCAACAAAAAGTATCATTTACTATGGGGGGTCCCCCCCCCAACCCCCCTCACCCAACACCCCCCTGCCACCCCACCACACCCCCTAACCACCCTCTCACCCCTCATACTCAACACAATCTAATTATTTATTTATTTATTTATTTATTTATTTTTTCAATAAATAAATAACCAAAAAGAGTCTAATTTACTATGGGGGGGTCCCCCCCCAACCCCCCCTCACCCAACACCCCCCTGACACCCCCCCACACCCCCCCAACCACCCTCTCACCCTCATTCCCAACACATAGTAATTATATATTTATTTATTTATTTATTATTCAATAAATAAATAAACAAATAAATAAAAAGAATATCATTTACTATGGGGATGTCCCCCCCAACCCCTCTCACCCAATACCCCCTGCCACCCCCCACCCCTCATACTCAACACATACAACACAACAATAAATATATATTTATTTATTTATACAACATTTCGAAAAAATGTCGACATTAATGTAAAATGTCGACATTTTTGTATGTCGACATTATTGATTTTCGACATTAATTTGTCGACATTTTGACTGTCGACATTATTGATGTCGACATTATGACTGCACACCGTCAACAAGAAGTGTTGTGCATAGGCCAACTGATTTCACATGAAGGAAAGAAGGTTACCCCTGAATGAGCTGAAGCTATTTTGAAAACAGCTAAGCCACACATGATAAAACAAATGCAGAGTTTTCTAGGATTATGCAATTATGTTAGGGCATGGGTCTTTGACTACGGCTCTTATACCAGGCACTTATTACAAGCCTTAAAGAAAGCACAGGCAACAAAAGAAAAAAATCACGTGGTCATGGAGGAAGGGTTTGATGAACTAAAAAAGGCCATTTGCACGGCACCAGTTTTAGGGATTTCCTATTATGCAGAGGAATTCTACCTGTTTTCACACACAGATGGCAATGCTATGACGGCAGTCCTTACACAGAAAACCACGTTGGGGTACAAGCCCCTGGCATACTACAGTGGGATTTTAGACCCAGTAATGAGAGGTCATTTCCTGTGCGAACAAAGTTTGGGTGCCGCCACATTCACCATTGAGAAAGCTACATCCATTGTAATGGGGTGCCCAATGACGTTTTTGGTTGAGCATGCATTATTTGCCATTTTAGAGAAACCGAAAGGTACATTGATATCACAAAGAGCTTCTGCTTATGAAGTGGATATATCAAATACAGCGATTAAAATAGTTTGATGCAGAATAGTGAACCCAGCTATGTTTATAGCAGACCCAGTTACTGAAGGAGAGCCTATACATGATTGCGCGAACTATGAAGAATTATATGATGAAATCCCCAGAGTAAAAGAAAATGCATTGGCAGAAGGAGAAATCGTCTTCATTGAAGCATCTTCTAGGATCGATCAAAATGATGGACAGAGATATACAGGTCCCGCTGTGGTGAAGCACACAGCAAATGGGGAATTTCGAGTACTTATTAGTGCACGTTTACCCTCTGATTATTCAGCACAGGCTGCAGAACTATTGGCATTGATACTCGCACTTGAGAATCACACAGACCAGGAAGTAACAGTGTACAGTGACTCTGCCTATGTGACGTTGACAGTGCACGCAGGCTTAGTGCACTGGAAAAGGAGGGGCTACCTCCGAGCGGACGGCACGCCAGTGCAGCACGCCACCTTATTGGACAGGCTTATTAAAGCACTACAACTCCCATTGGGCATAGCAGTCGTGAAATGCGCAGCCCACACTAAAGGGACAGATTTTATCGTGAAAATCAAGCAGCAGACGCTGAAGCCAAGCGTGTGGCAACTGAAGATGAAATAATGATGATGTGGGAATGCCTGATGTGCATGAGAAAATGATTGTTGTGAGGAGTGAGCCAGAAGGCCACAGTAATATGTCAAATACTCAGTTAAAGGAGCTCCAAGGGGAGGCACCACAGGAAGAAAAGAACCTTTGGAAGCGAAGAGGGTGTCCTTTAAACCCCTCTGAGACTCTGTGGCGCCAAGACAGCACTGGTAAACCAGTAATGCCTATAGCCCTACAGAAAATAGCACTGGAACAGTTGCACTATCCAGCACATATAACAAGAGAGAATCTAGCAGCAACCATTGCCGAAGACTGGTCTTTACCAAACCTAGCAGAGCATGTTGCATTTTTTATGATAAATTGCATAGTCTGTCAGAAATGTACAGCTGGGCATACACTACGTGTGATCAGAGGAGTCATCCCAAGGCCTAATGGTCCTTTTTAGCACTTGCAGATCGACTATGTCGATATGATTCAAGCATGTAACGGGTACAGGTATCTACTTGTTGTGGTGTGTCCATTCTCTAGATGGATAAAGGCATGTACACACCCAGACTCTACCCGTTGCAGCTAAATTCCTGGTGAGGGAAGTGTTTCCCAGATGGGGAGTTTATAAAGTGATGAGGTCAGATAACGGTCCACATTTTGTTAACACAGTATTTGAACAGATCAGCTTGTTGCTTGGTATAAAGCACAAATTTTCATCGGCGTATCATCCTCAAGGGAATGGAATATGCGAGAAGCTCAACGGCTTGTTAAAGGAAAGGATAGCCAAGTTGAAGTTTACTCTGAAGAAAGGATGGTTGCACTGCCTTCCACTGGCATTGTATGCACTCAGAAACCAGCCTAGTTCTGACCACCATCTTACACCACATGCAATTGTGATGGGCAGAAGAATGCAGACGCCTTTAATCACTCGAACTAGAGCTAGATGTGATGCTCAGCCAACAGGAGAAGTGCTAGGATTGGAAATGCAAAACTACTTGAACGGCATGATTTTCAGTTTTTCTGTAATTTCAGGACAGCTGCAGCGACGAGGAGGGTGTAGGGCAGTACAGAACACAGACGGAGATATTACAACAGACAAGGTTCCAGAGTTACGTGTACCTCAACTATACCCTGGGGATACCGTCCTTGTTCGGAATCACACAAGGAAAAGGTGGGACGAGCCAAGGTTCCACGGCCCTTTTATTGTGAAGGACATAACGCCATGTGCAGTTAAGTTACAAGGAAAAAGAGCTTGGATCTTCCTTGGTGGTATAAAGCCATACATCGGGGAGACCCCTCTGCCCGCACACCAACCCAGAGAGATTACAGACAACGGCGAAGAACCAGAGCACGTGCAGACGAGATCTATGATGAGGAAGAAGGACGCATGACCAGTCAAGTGAAAAAGCAAGGAACATTTGTGATAAGGTTGTGGCTCAGTTGCAGACATTTCCTTTGAACAAAATAAGGGAAAAAAGGACACAAATACGAACACTCTGTGCATGCTAGTTGTAGGGTAAAAGAAGAGAATTGCATTTATTGAGCCATGAGTATCTTGTTGACTTTGGACTGAGACACACTGAAGCCTTGATAAGAAAAGCTATGCCAAATTTTGATCGAGGATATATAAACTGGAAGAGAATACAGTATTCCGAGTTATTCAATACAGAGTTTTTGTTTGGACTTACTTATGATGTCACACAATAGTGTCCTCACCAGGAACATACTGACCTATTTCGAATTGGTATTGAGGTCCAACCCATTGTTGGTGGGGAGACTTAGAAGTATAACAGAGTTTTTGCAAGATCCTGATAAGGAAAAGACAATATCAAACTTAATGACAGTGATCACAGAACAATTTTTTCTACTTCCAGAGTACAACAAGGGCAATACAAATGTCCCTATCACCAGAAAATCATAGACTGGCCAATGCGGTGTTCTTTTTATTAATTGAAGACTTTCTTTGTTGGGAGACACACTGATACTGACGTGCTCACATTCATCCGTGATCCAGCTAACACTGCAAACTTAAGTAAGCTTCCAAATGGGATCATAATCCAAGTCGCAATCTATTTTGAGCCAAATCACAGAAGAGTGTGGAGACTTTCATTCGAGGGACAGATTGTGGAAGTGTTGACAAGAAATACACACACTTTTTGCTGACAGGAAAGCAACATATAATCTGGAGTAAAGCAGATTCGAGGTATAGACTGGGAATTAGTCTATATGGAACACGTATTATAGACTTGCCGAGGACATTGTTCAGTGTTGGAACATTACATTGCAAAACAGTACTGTTTCCAGAGACAAGATACAGTCCATTATCCAGATTCAGAGGACAACTTGTCCAGAACTATTGATCTGTGAAGCAGAGACAGCAGAACCCAGAAGTAAGTGATAATAATGAAAATGTATTAAAGAACCAGTTTTTGGTTCCTTAGATGATCGAAATGGGCAGCAGTCAAAGCAGTAGCATTGTTCTTCCTCAGGAGGAGAGACATTCATATTGCTCAAGAAACAAATGCTGTAAAATGACAAAATGATTATCTATGCATGCATTATATTCATAATCATATTGCTGTCATTGACGATTAGAACCACATTTTTCATAGGTGCACAAAGTGTTGTTCCTGTGCACCCACCTGGGGATGTACGCATGATACCTACAAGAGCGCCCAGACCTTATATAGTCATTCCTGTTCCAAGAAAAAATGATAGAGAGGCTAAGCTTGAAAGGGATGTGGTAAGCAATGACACACACACAGCACTTGTTTTAGCAAATTAGTTGAAACGCTGGAGACAGGGTCGGAAAAGTAAACCAGATAAGTGGTTGATGAAAGTTACACCTACACAGATAATGAGTACAAACACACCTGGTCTAGTATCAATAATTTCAGAATCACATACCAAAGAATGTGGGGAGTTTGGACAAATAACGATGAGAAGTTTTATGCCAAGAAAAGGTGAGAGACAAATTGAGAAAGCTGAACTATTAAAGAGACAAAAAGCTTCAGAGAATAAGCAAATAGAGACCACACCTGCAAGCACACCTGATCCTGTAAGACATGATATCAGGGCAGTGCCTGGAAGGAAGACACAGACAGAAATGTTGAGAGACATTTTCATGCCTAGTTGATATATTGAAAGGATGAAGTGTATTGCACTTTCTCCTACTCGAACAGTACAAATGGAAACGCCCAGATCATTGATGGAGATGCCTGAGAATCCTCCAGCAAGAAGGAGCTATACAGAAGTACTGCATGACATGCTTGTGGAAGCTCATATCAAAATAGTAAGAACCAGAAGAAGCACACAAGAAGACAATAACAAATTGAATGATTACCTGGATAGCAGAGCACATTTGGGAAACAACACATGGTAACAACACATGAAGGAAGTTGGTAGACGAACTTCGGATGAGGAATGATTTGTATGTGCACTTCTGCCTTACAGCATGGGAAAGTCAAAAATCTTTGTAGCTATCGAGATAGATGTTCAGACAGCACACTGTCACATATAGCAATGTGCAAGACCAGAGGTCAGTTCATGGGAAGTGATGCTTCTCTCAATTTGGCAACTGAAAAAACAGATTCAAATGAAGATGACTATGTTCAAGACATAAAGACAAGAAACAATGCCAATATGAAGAATATTGTGATCAGATACGAGAAACCTAGAGTAAAAGGGGCAGAGATCAGAACAGAAGTGTACAAGAAATTGGAGACTACAGGAAAGACTTCAGAAGAAGCTTGCAGATGGAAGAACAGAGGTCAAATGCAAATCTGGGGAACAGTACTTTCACCAGACAGATGGGAGAAAGGAGTAGTGATCTGAAGAGCATGGGTAGTCATCGGTTGTTACCAGGCTACCAATGACATAGTGCAGAATGGATGCAAGCCATTATGGCCAAAGCTTGCTAAACTACTGACATGGGTCGATTACAGAGGAGGACCCTTGCAGATAATACCATTGGAGAGCCTGAAATTCTGTTTCAGAAATAATGGCACAAGAAAAATGGGAGAGAATCACAGGAATGGTGCATAGTACTGCAGTGATCATGGATCATTATTGGGCGTGTGGATCCCAGGCATACATGAGATTGCTGAAAAATTGGGGAGGTATATGTACATTGGTGAATGTCCATGTTCCAGTGTTGGTAATTCCAAAAAGTGATGTGAACATTGACCGTTTCCCTGAAAGCAGATGGTCACCTGAGGATGAAGAGATCTGTGGAGATTATGAAGAAAACGGAGAGGGAAAATTATTTCTCTGCAAAATCCATAGAAGATTTCGATGCTATCCCATATGAATACAGACTGTTCAGTCAGATTTCTTCAGTATTCACCTTGATCTTGATGCCAAGAATTCAGGTTGGAGCAAATACTAAATGGTTGCAGATAACCAGATGGGAGTTACTGCAGATCATTAACATGACCATAAAAGGATTCAATGCAATCAGAGAAGAATTGAGGGCAATCAGACTGATGACACTCCAGAACAGATATGTTTTAGACATGATCACAGCTATAGATGGAGGAGTTTGTGCAAAAATTGGAGAATCATGTTCCACATTTACACCTTCACACGATGAGGAGAATGGAACCTTAACAGAGGCCATAGATATGCTGAAAAAACTGCAGAATCAGATGATAGATGAAGTTGACGAAGTTGATGATGACAGTTGGTTTGGAGTACTATTTTCAAGGGTTCCAGCAATGGATGGCAGATGCATTCAAGTTCCTAGGAGCCCTGTTGGTGGTGATATTACTTGGATCCTGTGTGACCAAGTTAAAAGAAAGCCATAAGGATGAAGATCATGATTAATGTCGAGTCAGGATGGAAGCCCAAAAACCAGACTGTTGAAGAAATAAGAGACTTTGTGAAGGCCAGCATTTATGCACCAGAAGGAACCAAGTTCCTGTATCCAAGGGGTCACAGAAAATATGTGGGAAGATGGATCTATTGCAATCCAAGTGGAGAATACCAACTGATGAAATGGAACAAGGATGAGCATGTGAGAACAGCAGGATGCTTGAAAGGAGTCATAAAGATATGGACCCCAAGGAAGCATCTCTTCAGACCAAAATGTCTGGATCCAGAGGACGAAATAAAAGTGAAGGATGAAGAAAATGTCGATGCAAAGAAAGAAGTGAGAGTGGTCAATGAATCGCCCAGAGGGGGGAGTGAAGAAGTGTTGAGTATCGCCCCACTCCAGTTGCCCCCCGCTCATTACCTATTGAGTTCACACCAAAGTATGTGACGTATGAAGAACAGTTAAATCAGCAGAGAGCAGCACATGGGCTCTGCCCAGTACCTATCAGTGTAACAGCACCTATTAATATACCGACACCTAAGAAAACCTGGACAGTAAGGTATCCATTGAGAAAGCCATATCTACATCCTAGACAATATGACGGCTGTTTGAATGAAATACCCGAAGAAGCAAAGAAGATAATGAAGGAAGATAAATGGTGACGTCATAAGAAATCGGACTGACGCACATATAGAAGATATAATGACCTGAGAATACTGACAAGAGACGAAATACCAAGGAGATACCATGGATAAGTGACATCTTGAGCCTAAGTTGAAGGAGCTGATGTCAAGATGAAGAAACTTATGCCACATACATGAAGACATTTAGATAGTTTAAACGTGTACAGATGCAAGTAGCTGCAAGAGGCAAAGAAATCGTGAAGCTTGCTTATGCTAAATAGTCAATAGATTGCGGCAAGCGCCAAAGTTAACAAGTATATACCTCAAGAAGCACTTTATGTATGAATGCAAATCCACTATGCAGCAAAATTGAACAAAGCAGAATTGAACAAAGGTTACAAAAGGCCTCAAATGGAGCGTGTCGCAGCAAGAAAATCGAGAATCAAGACAGAGCAAAACTCAGCTAAAGATAGCCATATCAAGAAGCTAAGGTCTTATCTGGCTGGAATAAGCCAACATTGGATACAATTAACGAGAGAAGAGAACAGAGGATTCTGTTCAGAAAGCTCAAGATAAGCCAAAGACATCAGAGAACTGGTAGAATTAAATCAAATATACGAAAAGACACAGAGAAAAGCCAATTTCACAGTGTCCAGTCACGTGACAAAGGCAGGCTGGAAGAGTGAAACTTTCACCCCTACGCATGGATCCCCGCCACGCCCATACTCCTTAAAAGTTCTCAGAGCAGACTCAAGAGCAAACTACAAAGAAGTATTTGACACATGACTACTAAGGTGATGATTGATGCAATTATGATTGATGCATAATTGGTGGGAAGCTGGGGTGCAGACATGCTTCTCTGCACCTGGATGTTCTTTCTGCGTGCTGCTAGACATAGATGGAAAAGTATGAGTGGGGTTGATGCCAACCCAAACATAGTGGACCATGTAATCTAGGGTCCTATAGTGAGTAGAGCCAATGGGACGTCATACTTTTAGTGACGTTCATAGTGGCCATTTTGAAGGGAGGATTTAGTTGCCCCACCTGACATTAGATATAGTACCTATGTTAAGTTACCTTCCTATAACCAATCACGTTGCATGTTCGGTTTTTAAGATTGCCATGTAGAATGACGTTAGTATGTGCGCAGGTTGTACGTCAGCAATGAAAAGTTTGTGCTATAAATATTGTGTTTTTTCTAAAAGTAAAGAGAGCGAGAAGATCGAGCAATTGCTGATGTTCGTTGTACTCCCCGTTTTATGAACGTGTCATTAAACGGACTCACTTTGCCAAACTATTGAGTTGTCTTAATTATTTGATGCATGAATATGAATCTGCATCCCCATCTATCTCGAGGGTACTGCTACTCACCTTAAAGGGCTGTTTGGAGATCATCCATTTCAAGAGTATGAGAAAGTCAAGGAGCACTGAGTGCAAGACGAGCTGCAGAATTCTGCAGTACCTGTAAACGATGAAGTAGGAACTCTGGTTGTCCTAAATAAATCCTGTTAAAATAATCAGGTGATCCCATAATGGAGTCTGTGACCACTCAGGAGCAAAGATGTAAAGGGCTAACAGGCAGCCCTTTTCTTAAAACTTTGAGTTTATGAAAATCAGCACTACATATTGAGGAAATCTGTGCCTCTCTCGATCCTGATGACTGAAGTTTCACGCCAAGACTCTTTGCTGATACGCCAGCCCTTGGACGATGGCCCAATGAATCAGGACAAAAATCTGCAGTCCACAGATTACCGTCAGCCTGGGTGCCGAACATCTCTGTTTTTTCAGCATTTAACCTCAACCAGTTTTTCACCATCCCATCCTCAATATCAACTAGGCAAGATATAGGTTTGCTCGGGGGGGTCAGATTTGGGGGTATTGAGACAAAAACCCTGTTGAGTATCATCGGAGAAGGTATAAAACCATATGCTGTGAGACATGATCAAGTCCGCAAGAGGACGGAGAAATATATTTAAAAGAATGGGTGATAGGGGATGCCACATGCCACAGCTGTTATGATATGGAATTTGTAACACAACTATACACAAGTGTTTCAAGGCGCAACGAGGCGAGGAAGGAGGAATAGAGGGAGGACAGAGACAGCAATCTTACTAGGCTGACATTGAGATTGCGCAAGTGCAGGGGAGGGGAAAAGTGCCAGGAGAAAGGGTAGGGGGCAGTGCTGTACATGGGATAAAAACAATAACAAGAATTGTGGCCAGCAGGTGGCAGGGTAAATGAAGACAGCAGGTGTCCAAAAGTGCAGGTAGGGGGACTGTAAGGTTACAGATACAGACCCAAGTGCAAGGGTAGCCGGGAGGCAGTGCGGGTGTGCAACTGGGGGGGGGGGACATGGGCCCGAAATCAGAAGGTAGCCAGGTGACCCAAGCAGTATCAGACAGGAAATCAGCAGGGGAGAGGAAGAGAGAAAGCAGAAGCAAAGAGGAAGGTCTTGAGGTGCTTCTGGAACCGGAGATGGTTCTCCTCAAGTTTCAGAGAGGCAGGGAGGCTGTTCAAGAGGGATGCCCCAGCCGTAGCATAGCACTGAAAGTTGGAGTAGAGAGCAGCAGTGCAGTGGGCAAAAGGTGTCGGATTTGACTCAAACAGAAACATAGAAATTGTTTGGGTATGACCTGACAGATAGGACCTAAACCAAGCAAGAGGAAGTGTGGTGATACAGATAGACTCCGTCCGTTCTAGAAGAATCGATTGTATCAAAGGCCGCAGGGAGGTCGAGCAAAATAAGCACTCTGACTTTGCTGTGGTCCCAAAGCATAGCCACATCGTCAAGGACGGAGATCATCACAGACTCTGTTCCTCTGTGACATCGGAATCCTGCCGGATACGGATGGAGATGAGAATTGGATTCAAGAAAATGCGAGAGCTGTGGGGTGGCAATCAGCTCCATGAGTTTGGCCATCATGGGCAAAAGAGAGATTGGCAGATAGCTGGATGGTTCAGAAGGATTTAGATGAGACTTTTTTTTAACAAAGTTAAAACCAATACGTGTTTTAATGATTCAAAAACATGTCCATTTGTAAATGAGTGCCGTATAGCCTCAGACACTAAGGGAATAAAGGTAGATGGGAAAGAATGAACAATCTTTAAGGGCATAGGATCCAAAGGAGAAGAAGATTTAAGCTTTTTTAAAGCTGAAGTGGCCTTTTCATTTGTAATAGGCTCAAAGCAGAAATAGTCACTGACCCATCCTAATATAACCGGATTTCAGACTGGGGGCACGGTAGGATTCATTAACTGAGTAGCCGCGATTAGAGATTGTATTTAACACAGTGGGCCTCATTACACGGACGGCGGTAAGGGTTAACGGTCACTGTTAATGGTAACGGTGACCGTTAACCCTTACCGCCGTACTACGAGGTCCCTTTGCGGGTTGGGGAATTTAACGCCTGCTTTTTGCAGGCGTTAAAACCCAACCCGCAAAGGGACCTTGGTGCTAATTACGGCACCGCAAATTTGCGGTACCGTAATTAGCACCTTCCCCATTCCCATTATGCCCTATGGGGCAAAAATGGGAATGGGGAAGGGCAATGGTGGAAGGGGGAATTACCGCCCCACCAACCTTGGAGTAGGGTGGTAATTCCCCTTTCCGCCAAGGCGGTGCCGGTAATTTACCGGGATGGACCAAGGTGCTAATAGCACCTTGGTCCACCGCCTACCGTGTAATGAGGCCCAGTATTTAAGTAAAAAAAGCACTAATAGCTTCACATGTGGCTTGAGCCAGAGAGGGATCTATTTCAAGAGAAGGAGGGGTAGAAAGCTCCTTCACTACTTTAAAAAGTTTGCGAGAGGAACAGGTTGCCTCAATAATACGTCCGGCATAGAAAGAGGATTTTGCCTCTTTGATAGCCTGATGGTAGACTGTCAAGGTGGTGTTATATATCTGTTTAGCTGCCGGGGAATAATCAGACACCATTTGCGTTCGGTTTTATGGCAGGTGCATTTAAGCATCCTCAAATTTGAGGTAAACCAAGGGGCTGGAGGATTTGAATGGTTTCGGCCCATTTTCTTAGGTGCTACCGGATCAGCAGTGGCTGTCATAGCTTTTAGTAGGGCTGTACAGGTGTCTAAATTAGCAGCATTTCTCAGAGATAGCGCATTCGTCTCTAAAATTGTAGCTGTTAGGGCTGGAGAGGTATCTTTCCAGCGATGTTGAGTATGGCATAATGAAAGATTTAGTAGATTGGACAAGAAGAGAAACATTATAAATGGCAGCACAAAATGATCAGACCAAGCAACAGGAAAAGGTTCAAAAGTTGTTGCCAAAGATATATCTGAAAAAAATTCAATGGAAGGTCTTACCCCAGATATGTGTGGTTAGGTGATTATGTAATAAAGATGATAATCGCTGAAGGCAGCTATCAATCTAGCAGCGTGAAGATCAGAAGGATCATTTGGATGCATAATGAGGTCACCTATTACAATCAGATTTGGATAGAGAAGCATAAGATCCAACACCAATTGGGTAAAATTAGTAATTAAAGATAACGTTGTGAGGGGGGAGGGGGCATGATATACCAGAACATACGTCGAAAAATTGGGGGAAAGCAGAAAGTGCACCAAAAAGAGTTTGCATGGGAGCTTATGGGGAATAGGGATCGATCTGCATTTAATAGAGTCATGATATACTAAGGCAAGAGCGCCTCTCCTGGAAGAACCAGGCTGGTCAAGCCTTGCAATCCTATAATTAACGGGCAGCATCTGAACGATGGCTGGGTTGAGGCACAAAAGAAACATGTCTTATTGCCTTGTCGCAGTCCTTACTAGTGAAGCTCATCCTACTTGCAGACAAAAAAGCACTAATAGCTTCACATGTGGCTTGAGCCAGAGAGGGATCTATTTCAAGAGAAGGAGGGGTAGAAAGCTCCATCACTACTTTAAAAAGTTTGCGAGAGGAACAGGTTGCCTCAATAATACATCCGGCATACAAAGAGGATTTTGCCTCTTTGATAGCCTGATGGTAGACTGTCAAGGTGGTGTTATATATCTGTTTAGCTGCGGGGGAATAATCAGACACCATTTGCCTTCTGTTTTATGGCAGGTGCATTTAAGCATCCTCAAATTTGAGGTAAACCAAGGGGCTGGAGGATTTGAATGGTTTCGGCCCATTTTCTTAGGTGCTACCGGATCAGCAGTGGCTGTCATAGCTTTTAGTAGGGCTGTACAGGTGTCTAAATTAGCAGCATTTCTCAGAGATAGCGCATTCGTCTCTAAAATTGTAGCTGTTAGGGCTGGGGAGGTATCTTTCCAGCGATGTTGAGTATGGCATAATGAAAGATTTAGTACATTGGACAAGAAGAGAACAATTATAAATGGCAGCACAAAATGATCAGACCAAGCAACAGGAAAAGGTTCAAAAGTTGTTGCCAAAGATATATCTGAAAAAAATTCAATGGAAGGTCTTACCCCAGATATGTGTGGTTAGGTGATTATGTAATAAAGATGATAATCGCTGAGGCAGCTATCAATCTAGCAGCGTGAAGATCAGAAGGATCATTTGGATGCATAATGAGGTCACCTATTACAATCAGATTTGGATAGAGAAGCATAAGATCCAACACCAATTGGGTAAAATTAGTAATTAAAGATAACGTTATGAGGGGGGAGGGAGCATGATATACCAGAACATACGTTGAAAAATTGGGGGAAAGCAGAAAGTGCACCAAAAAGAGTTTGCATGGGAGCTTATGGGGAATAGGGATCGATCTGCATTTAATAGAGTCATGATATACTAAGGCAAGACCGCCTCTCCTGGAAGAACCAGGCTGGTCAAGCCTTGCAATCCTATAATTAACGGGCAGAATCTGAACGATGGCTGGGTTGAGGCACAAAAGAAACATGCCTTATTGCCTTGTCGCAGTCCTTACTAGTGAAGCTCATCCTACTTGCAGACAGAAATCTTCAAAGTTTTTTTAAATTCCAGAATGTTACTCTACTCCTTAACAGGAGTATAAGAAATGATTGCTCCTGGTCCTCTTCCTGTGTTTCACCATCCTTACGGCAAGGAGGAACATTAACAGAGGAGGGAGAGGTAGTAAGGATGTGAGGAGATGAGTTGACTAGAACTCATAATAGTTGCCATACATAACCTGCCATTACTTTACCTCCTCCCTGGTTTCTTCACAGTCCTTACTAATGAAGCAGAAATCCCATGCACCTGCTCTTAAAAACCTAGAAACCAAAGTCTGGAATCATAAGTACTGCAAAACAGACTTTTCTTCATGAGGTACCAGCTGAGAGGGAGCTCGCCATCATCAGTCGATAATGCTGCATACATGTATGTGTGTCGGTCCATGTTGCAGTGTTACTTGGTAGATACTCCATAGGCTGCCATACACCCGTTGATCGTGCCTGGACCAGCGATCCGAGTGGGAATCAGCTTGTTGTAAGAAGATGTTAGAGTGCACCTTATCCATTGGCCCACGGTAGTGGTGGAAGGTACTGAACCCCCAAAAGATAAGAGCAGCGTCCATTCCATGTTTTACAGAAAGCAGCCGAATGGCTTTTGTATAACTTTAAGGTTTGGTATATACTGGAGGGTTCTTTCCTATCTCGGTTTAGGATCAGAGTGGAATATAGGAAGAACCACCTCCTGGTTTTCATGACATTCTGGGAACACTTTAGGGGAGGAAGACAAACAAGTGAGAAGAATAACCATATTTGGTAGGAAAGATAGTTATGGCTCTGTAACCAAAAGCACTCCAAGATCTCCAATGCTGAATCTGGCTGAGGTGATAGTGTCTAAAAATATAACCTTTCAGGTCATGAACCTTAATGCTACATTATTCTAAAGTTACAATGGAGGAGAGTGAAGAATGTGAAGGACCAATGCTAGGCCCAAAGGAGGGACAAGAGGCTTACTGGGAAGGTGTTTCACAAGGAAGAGTTTTAAAAGATCACATTACTGCAAGCTCTTCTTCATTATCCCTAAAAGCATTAATGTCCTCCCACTACACATGCAGAAAAGAGACTGAAAGTCAAAGTCTAAAGCCATCAGCTGGGAATTCAACCATTTTCCATACATCTCCCTCGACTGGAGAGTGAAAGTGGCCCATAAACTATAACCGGAAGGTGCTCCATGTCCGTTATCGGATATTAAGGTGGATGTTAGGCATGAAGGCTGGATCTGTTTAGCCACTTCCAATGAGAAGTGGGATTCGTTCAACCGTCACACCGTTAGCTGTAACCCAATCATGGTGGACTGTGGCAGCTACGGGTACTGTAGCAGCACAGGATAGGTTGGTCATTTCTACAGAGTTTATGATGCATCATCAGATGGCACCAAATCATTTGAGTCCATTAGAGTACTATCATGATTAGCAAAGCTTTCTCCTTCTGGATTCTCTTGAGGACTTGGAGCAAAAAGTAAATCATCAGGAATGCAAACAAGAGACGCTGCAGCCAGGATACTGACGTGGTGGTCCTGGCAGAAGTGATGCAGTGGGTGTTCTTTTCTTTCCATTGAAAGGTTGTACTCTACCAAGGAAGAACAATCTAACTTAGACTGTCTAATGCCTGGGGATTATTGTGTGGTATGTTGCCTCTAGATCTTGTAGATGTCATTCTGCAAAGATAAAAAGATGAGCTAAACTTTCTTCAGGGTTTGATATATTGTTACACCTGTTTTTTTCAGGTATTCCTTGGTCACCTGATCATCTGTTTGTACCAATACCCTCCCATCCTGTATCTGGCACTGCAAACTATCTACTGCTCTGAAAACTATCATCAACCCTCTCTAAACATCATGATCTCTAGGTAAGAACATTGTCTGATGGTTCAAGGTTGCTTCCCACTGTTTTTATCTGACATCTGTTGTCACGATGCACTGATCTCCTGATTACAGGCTGTCCGCACTTTATAGATTCAGCGATCGCTGCTACTACGGCGTTCCTATCTGGTGTGCCCCTGCTGGACATCTGCAGAGCTGCTACGTGGAGGTCGACGCACACCTTCACGAGATTCGACTGCGTTGATCGGGATTCCAGGGAGGAGTCCAGGGTCGGCCAAGCAGTGCTGCGCAACCTGTTCGCTTAAGGTGAGCCTGGTGAGGAGGTAAGAGATGCTTAATGTTGAGTTTTTTGTATTGCTTAATGTTGAGCCTTTTGCCACCTCCCGTGGTTGTGCATGTGTGTACTGCTATGTATTCTTATATTCATGAGCATGTGAATCCATGCCAGACCCCATGCTGGAGAAGGAACAAGTTACTTACCTGTAACTGTTGTTCTCCAGCATGGGTCTGGCATGGATTCACATGCGAACCCTCCCGCCTACTCCTCTGCGGCTCTTCACTTGGTCATACTGCCACTTCACGTGCTACCAAATCTGAAGATGGCTGCCAGAGGCGGTGCTTAGGGAGAGGGCAGTCATTGGTTGTGGTCAGTATGACTCAGAGATCAGTGATTGGTTACTACTACGAAAGACAGATCAGAAACGAAACTGATACTGATTTTTCTTTACCGAGGATTCCCAGCCTGACGACGGGGAATATTCATGAGCATGTGAATCCATGCCAGACCCCATGCTGGAGAAACAGGAGTTAACCACCACGCTAGCAATTGGTTGCAAATATAGTACCTGGATATAACGTATCATTTTGGGACCTAACCCCATTTTCCCCAGGACCACCCACAAGTATTCCCAGGACACCATGTCAAAGGCTTTTTGCGCGTCAATGGTTACTGCCACAGCCCATGCGTGAGGGTCTAATCTTGCCATGACATTAAACAATCACCTAATATTGAGCAATGTGGACCTCCCAGGGATGAATCCAGCTTGGTCAGAGTGAATTAAGTGTGGCATCAGGGGATGTAGGCGGTTGGCAAGTACTTTGCTGAATATTTTGGTGTCACAGTTCATGAGCGATAGGGGTCTGTAGGAGCCGCACAGGTCGCTAGGCTTATCCTGTTTAAGGTGAACTGTAATCATAGCCTCCTGCAGTGAAGCGGGGAATAGCCCTACCCGCAGGGATTCCTCCCATATGTCATGTAGGATGGGGGCCAATGCTGCTGCATATTCCCGGTAGAATTCAGCAGTTAGGCCGCCTGGACCCGGTGCTTTCCCCTTTGGCAAGTTGGATATCACCCCCATAATTGGTATGCCCTCCAGAAGAGCATGTACGGCCTGGCAGTCTTGGGGTGGTCCTGCAGTATATAAGTCCCTGTAGAACTCCCGGAATACACCTACCATGTCAGCGTCCGCCCACACAAGCTCCCCCTTCAAGTTAAGAATGGAATCTATATGGGATCTCCCTCTTTTTACCCGAACAAGTCTAGCCAGGGTCCTCCCAGGTCTGTCCCCTCCCCATACTCTCTTGCTGCCACGGGGCTGGCGAAGTAGCGGACCTTGTGCGCGGAGTGCAATTTGAAAGATTCCAGTTCAGATTTGACTTGTAGCAGTAACTGTGGGCGGGGGAAAGGGCATATTCAATCTCGAGTTTCTTGGGGGAATGCTTGGATTTCTCAAGATCTCTACGTATGCATTTGAGTACCCAAGCTTCACGGATATAGCCATCCCTCTAATGAACACCTTAAAGGCCTACCATCTGGTGCCATGAGATGTATCACCCGCCCCATTGCTCACAAAGAAATCATCAATGTCTGCCTTAATGTCCACGCGGAAGACAATGTCGTCTAGTGCCGCTGACTTGAATCTCCAGGAACATCCCCTGCAGCTGCCATCCATCCGAAGTGTCAGGGATATCGGGGAATCATTGGATAATGTGCGTGGTCTAATGTTTGTGTCCGTGACCCTGCCCATCAGTGAACCGGAGATCAAGAACATGTCGATTCAGGACGACATATGGTGCACGGAGGAGTAGAAGGTAAAGTCCCTCTGTGTGGGTGCATGATGCGCCCGGGGTTACAGAGATCTAGCAATTGCATGAGAGAGTGCAGCTGGTGGGCAGCTCTTGGTTGGGGTCTAGGGGTGTCGTTAGTCCTGTCTAGTGTACGGTCTAATATAAAAATTCATGTCTCCTACCCAGATCGCGGGTACCCTAACATATGCGGATAGTAGCTTCTCCAATGCTTCAAAGAACTCAGGGAGTCCACATTTGGGCAATACGTGTTGACTAGAATACCTCAATTCTCTTTTTTCCCGGGCCAGCCAGAGAAGATTGTTCCGAAAGCTTAAAATCTTTGCAATTATGGGACTGCGCAAGTTGCCAGGCTTGGGGCACGGGGCCAATGCACGGTGGGCACGCTCTACGGTGAAGAAGGGAGAGAGATTGGGGTTCCCCAAGAGGTCTATGAGCTCCATTTCCCCTGTGAGTGTGTCCTCGGGAACCCTGACTATCCAGATATTATTTCTTCGTGAGAGGGACTCAAGGTCATCGCACTTGTTTTGAACAAACTTCATGTCTTGGATGAGGGTAGCCACCATGTCCTGAAATGCATGTAGCCCATCTTCGTTGGCACCAATCCTGGTCTCTGCCTCAGTGATTCGGGTGCCTTTGTGAGCCAACTGGGACTTCAGTGATGCCACATTGCCTTTAATATCGTCTGGTTTTTCATGAATGGCCTCAAAGTTTTTGCCCAGAGCGTCCATCATGCTGGTGAGATCAGGGGTAGGTGCAGAGATAGGCATGGAGGTATCGCTTTGGGCTTGTGCAGATTGACCTTGTTTGGACCTAGACATCGACTTTGCAAATGTATTGATGGCTCCGGTTCCCCCCCCCCCAGCACCTCTGGTCACGATTGGTGTTCAGGCTCCCTTCCCTCCCCTCCTGCCTGGGTCTGAGCGTTGGGTTTCCTTTAAATTGGCAGTTGTATTCCACTGCAGAGAGCAGCCAAGCATTCAGGGCGGGACACTCTGGGGGGAGGTGGCTGCCAGATTAGCCGGGGGGGGGCCTGAGGGTAAGTTGAGTGTTCTCTGAAGAGATCAGGGATCAAGCCATATGTGGAGGCCCAACAGGTGTCTGGCAAGGCACGACACAGGAGATGTAGAGTGGGTACCGCTCTGCGGGGGCCGGTGCAGGGGGCCGCCGCCACCTGCAAAGGCTAGTAAGGTGGCGAGCCGTAGGAGAGATGCCGGGCCGGTGGCCTCTCAGTGATGCCCTTGCAGCAGAGGCCGCCCCATCCAGTGCGCGTGTTAACTGTGGGGCCACCGAGGGGTGTCAAGGATGGCTATCAGACTGGCTAAAAGTACCCTCACCGCACGCAGCGGTCGCCAGATGGGTGCCGGATTGCCAGGTGGCCGTAGAAGGCGTAGGGGGGAGTGATTAAACCGGTCAGGGGCACAGGGAAGGCCCTGAGTAGCAGTGGCACCAGTTCCAATGGTAGTGGTCTCGAGAAGGCCTCGGGTCGGAACACCTGCGTACTTCAGCACTTAGTTGAGTTTACATGAGGCATCGGATAGGTGCGGGATCAACGGCGGAGTGACGGATGGGCAGATCGAGAGTCCAGCCGTGTCACCATCCACCCCTTGCATATAACGGGTGTGGGGTAGCTTGATCTGGCGTTTGTTGTGGATCAGGGTAGCGGTTATCACTGTAAATTCCTGCCACCTGAGCTGTGCAGCAGATCGTAGCTCAAGCAGTGTTGTCGTCCCCTAAGGACCGTGGGGCCCGGCAGGTCCTCAGCATAGGTAGTTCTTGGGCCACAGCCTGTCCGTAGATGACCGGGGCTAGGCGTCGACATCCAACTCGTGGGTCAGCCACCTCCTCCAGCTCCAAGGTGGATGTCGAGTTTCCTCATGCACAGCTGGGGGGCGGGAGGTCGCTGTATTTGAGGTCACTTTTGGGGCTCCTCTGCAGGGGGTGACCTGCCTGGGCGTACACTCGGGAAGTGTGGAAGGTCCGGTCCCCTGCGTTGCCTCAGGGCCATTGCAGATACTGAGCAGGCGGCACTGGTGTAGGAAGGGGTGAAGGCGAGCCTGCAGTGATGGCAGAGTGTTCATTCCCTGCACGTGTGACGCACCAGTTCAGTGTGTAGCAGCACCAGAGTATAATCAGCAGGAAGCGCATACCAACACCCGCTCTGATGCAGCACCTGTGCTAGTAGGAGGGAGGAGCCAGTAGTCCGGGGGCACAGGGAAACTGGCGCTGCCCCCTGGTCGCCGGGCATACAGCTCCGCAGCCCTCCGAGGTCGCCTGCTGCCCACAGTGATATTGATGGGCGAGGGGGCGGCAGGGAAGCACACGGCAGGCCCCAGGACCTGTCACCCCATGATGAGAGCGGGAGGACTGCCCAACTTCTGCCGTATTACAAAAGGCTCCTGCAGTCCGGGGGGGGGCAAGAGGAACCATCGATGGTGTGGGGGCCCTGTGTCAGCAGTTTGTTGTACCTCAGTACGTAGGATGCCAGAACTTGGCACCAGGGCAGGTGATGGAGCCGATAATGAAGCAGTCGGTGCACCCTGATCTCAGCAGGTAAGAACGGTGTCCGGTCAAATGGTCGAAAATAAAAGATCGAATGACCATTTGATCGAAAGTCAAATGGTCGAAAAAAAAATGGTCGCATTTATTTATTTATTTATATATTGTTTTAGTTTTGTTTGGTAAAAAAATAATAATATAGAAAAAGGCGGCTTGGGGGGGAACCCCCCCATAAAAAAATAAAAAAATTCGACCATTTGACTGTCGATCAAATGGCATTCGATCATTTGGTTTTCGACCAAATGACTGGTAACCGGTAAGAACAGTGATTTGGAGGATGAAGGATCAGTAGAGCCGCTGCCTCAAAGTCTTGTTCAGGGGCATTGTGGAGCTGAGAAGCTAGGCAGCCATTTTCCAGGCTGCTCAACAGCTCCCCCCACTTTATAGATTCTACTGTTATTTTCACCCTAAAAGATGAAGCCAGCTCCTAACAGCCATTGGGATCAACTGATCGTATTTACTGGAGCCTAGGACCAATTGTCTAGGATATATTTCACAAGTTTCTTCAAGAGATCTCTGACTGAATGGGTCTTAGCAGCACAGGCTGACATGGAATATATTCTCAAGATGAAACGTCAGAAGCCTTTGTAGAGAGATAAAGGCACAATCAACGGTTGTGTTGAAATGTATACCATTGAACATAAGGCCTTGAGTTGGAGTCAGGGAGGACTTCCTATAGTTGATTGTTCGGGACAAACTCCCAGGTAGGTTCGAGGGCTACTAGGAGTTCGCAGACTCTTGGAAGGCCCAACACCTTCCTCCAAAAGGAACGTAGACCCAGCCAGACAGCAAGTTCAAACTGCGGTTTATTACAGCGAAAACCAACAGGGATCAGTACAAGGATAAAAGAAATCCACAGACATCTCAACGTCTTCTGGTTCGCAGGCCAGTTTTGTCCCGAAGTGGCGTCACAGTGACTTCACAATCTGGGCCTCTCTCCAGAAAACCTATTGGCCTACTGGATTGGTCGTCAGGAGCCTAATAACCTATATTATCCCCGATATGAGTTATTCTACTGGCTCTCGCATGTCAAGTGGCTGGCCTGGTCCATCCCCAAATTACTATCTATAAATAATGTTGAAGTGTAAGGGTCTTACCATTGGTTCTTGTCTGTTGCTACCCACCCCAAGGAGTCTGAACTGTGATTGTCTAGAGCTGACCTCCCCAGGCCTGGGATCTGCAATGGTTTTCAGCTCTTGGTATACCTTCTCAAGGTAATAAGAATTACTATATGTCTGCATTGTAACTTGTGTGAACCACCTTAGACTTGTTCATCTCGTGCAACACGTGTCTCACATTGTAACATCTTTGTTGCAAGCTTCTGTCTGGCATTCTTTCCCAGCTCTGGTTTCTATTTATTGTCTGAGTCGGCCGGGTCATCGGAGACCATGATTTGGAGCTTCTGCAGCTCTGAATTATGAGGAATTATTTGCATTTATTGCAGCTGGTGTTACTGTCGTTCAGGTAACATAATGTCGTTTGTTTCTGGAGGCCTTGGCAGCGGGTTCTGTCTCACATGTTTGCTCTTGTCCAGGCTGAATGTTCCTCAGCTCAGCTTTTACTGAGGGGCTTGTGGCCTGCTGTAATTTTCCTAAAGCATTATGTAATTCCTACAGTGTCCATGCTATTCTGTATTCTCCATATGTTAGTCACGCTTGGCTCTGTCAGGTCCCTCCTGCAGATCCATAAGGTTATTTGCACATAAGCATCTGCAAGCTCTGTTCAGGATCACTTGCTTCTTGTGGTTGCTGCGTTAAGCTAATGAAAAATAATAATTGCAATGACAGTATGTATATGCATATGTCCTCCAACTATAGAACTGTATGCTCGTGTTCTTCGTGTATTCGAGTGTGTGTTTGTGTTCCGATGTGCGGAAGGCCCGTGTGCTTCCTGTCTAACACTGCTACATCATGGTATCTCTAACGACGTCAGTGGCTTTGGCTTCTCAGCACTTTAGTCAGTACTGTCAATTGAGGTCTCTTTAGTTGCAGCCTAAGGCTCTTCGTCCACTCATCTGGTCTGTTGGGCTGGCTGAGTGGGTACCTCTCGGCATACTTATCGATTATTGGAGCACTAGGAATTGGTCCGAAATAGTATGGGCGTTCACAATATCTCCTGGCCTTCTTCCGCATAATGTACCTTATAGTAGGGGTACGAGGGGGCGATTTTGCCCATCGCTCTTCAGTCCCCCCTCTGGTTGACTTGTCAACCACATCCTTATATGACAGTCCTTTTGCTCTGGGCTGCCATATCTTCGTTATTCCTCTGAGGTGTCCATAATAGTTTGTGTGCTCATCAAATGACCAGTGCATACTCCTTCAGGTTTGCACCAAACCCTCTTCCCTTCATAGAACTTTGGATCATGTGGATTGTCCAGTTTTATTGTTCCTGCTGAAAATAGTTCACACTGTGCGATCTTTGCTCTCAATTTGTCTCGTTCTGCAACCATCTCATCTTTTGTTCCTCCCATGTCGTCATCCAGCAGGATCTGCATTCCAATAGCCTCTTCTGCTGTTTTCTTGCACCTTGCCATGCAGATCTTGATCTCACACACTGATGCTGCTCCCAGAATGAGGGCTACTGCTATCACCTTCAGTCCATCTGATAGCCATTTTGGCATTCATGACCATATATACGCCAACCAGCTCTTGTCCTTCCCTGTTCCTCGTGCTTCATCCTCCATCTTCTCATGTATCTGTGCCAACTGTGCAACTGCATCTGAGAGAGTTCTGTTATCTTCGTTGTTAGCTGGTGTGAATGTGCAACATAAACTCCTTATCTTTGTGCAAACTCCTCCTTCCATGGCCGTGAAGAGATCCAGAACATATCTATTCTGAGCGCCACCAACCTTATCGCTCTGAGCTCTTCTTTTATGGCTTTGAACCCATTCACTGTAGTGTTAATCGTTACCATCAGCTCCCAATGAGTGATCTGTAACAACTTGGCATTTGTGTACATCTGTATTCCTGGTATTAATGATGCAAAGAACATCTGTGTTCTGCTAAGCAGCCTGTGCTCTGCTGGGATCTCACCCAGTGCCATTTATGATACTTCTGCGAAATAATCCCCCCCTCTTTTCACTCTGCTCAATCCATCTTGCTTCTGCACCTTCTCTATCTGGGATGTTGGTGCTATCTTGACCGATCTATTCCTTCGTCTGTTCTTATATATCTTCGGGAACTCATCGAGCTTCACATCCTTTTTGGGTACCACCAACGGAGGCATGTTGATGTGTACCAATGGGCATACTCCTGCCTACTCAGGAGGCAGCTTCTCATTTGCCTTTGATCCACATGCCCATTAGTGATCCGCCAGCACTGCTTTCATTGCTGCAAGTTGTTCAATTGTTTTGCATCCTATGTTCTCACCAACTTCGATATCACCATTGTTCTGATAGCAAAGGGCTGGCGTCTTCAGGGGAATTATTGGCATCGGTCCAGCTTCGTTCTCCACCCATGTCAGAAACTTTGTGCTCGCACCCATTCCTTCAGGCACTTGTCATTTTCTTCCTGCACCTTGTTCACTGCTGACTGTGCTAATGTCAGTGGCTTGCTTCCCACGACTCCATCTTACCATCCATCGTTGGTTTACACTCGTCCATACACTAATATCTGTGGCCTTTCCCAGCATCCAGGCTCTCCACCTATCTCCTTTACTCTTGTCCAGGAACATGGCAATTCCTTCAGTGTGATAGTCTTTGTCTCTCCTTTCTCAGGTCCGTAAGTTATGTTCTGCAACCCTAGCTGCCAGTAATTGTTCATCATGTCTAATGTCTGTATGTAATTGTCTTCATATGGGAATGTCCCTTTGGACATCCATCTCAGTGTTGCTGTTCTGTCTTGGAATCTTCCTCGCGTTTGCACCTTCACGAGATACATCAGGCACTGTGCCATTGCTGCTGATATTTTAATTGCTATGAACATTGTGGGAGCACTCATGGTGTAGGGGATTAAAGAGCAGACATAATAGCTCCGCCTGGTGGTTTACTTACCTACTTTGGTCATATGTTTATACCACATGTTGTTAGATACTCGTACTGTGCCAGTGAGGTACATGTCAACTCCCTTCATGTCTGTGTCAACACTGCACTTACCTCTCTTTACCTTATTAGCAGTGTCTTCTTATCCACCTGACATGGTCGTCCCGCCTGCTTGGGTCGGGGGAATGTTAGTAGAGGGTACAGTGGTAGTGCTAACAGCAACATACAAATGCCAAAATACAAATCCCATTGAGCCACTGGGAATTAATAGACATGACATGATAATAATGTTCTTTATTGTTTCTTTCATACCCACTTCCACTGCTTGATCCGTGCAGCCTGGTGATAAAGTTGCCTGCCTGAAATTTGCAAAGAAAGGCGTTACCATGTTAGTGTTTGTCAGTACCCTCAAGTCCCGCAAACCAAATAGTCACAAATGGCTTAGGCAAAGACCACCTCCCAGACTTTTCCCACTGAGGGGGCTCTCATTGTAGGCAGAACTGGGAATTTGCTGTGTTCAAGTTCTGGATATGCTTGGGCCAAGTATTCTACAAAAACAAAGAAATATACTTCAGGGGATCAGCCTCTGAACCTTCAGGGTCTCCTTATATAGTGCACAAACTAGTTAGAGAACGTTTCGGGGTGATGGATGGGCGGTAACGTCAGGACGACAACCTATGCAACCCTCACAACATTTACGTGAACATGCGTGTGCGAAAAGAAAAATAACAAATGGGCAGTGTTTCATTCATCAATCTGCACAAGTTTTCCAGTGGCCACTTCTGCTGCTTGGGATCGTCTAACCATGTGGTGGCCTTGTCTCCCTAACTCGGTAAGGTCCGCACGCATCAAGGTCCTGAACGTTGGCCCTGTCGGTTACTGCTACTCTGTTGTCCGGTGAGGCCACTGCTTTGTAGGGCTTGATGTCTTGAAGGTGGGTCCAAACTGACTTCCCTACTAATTTAACAGCTCTGTCTGCTACGGCCTCAACCACAGGAGGGCCTGTAAATCTAGGCGCATTCCAGTGCCTTACAAAATTATGTAGGAGGACAATGTCTCCTACCTTCACTAATTGCTTTAATTCATTATCTTGTGCTATGTCATCTCATTTAATTTCTTCTGGCTCCCCCTGGATCCGCTGTATCTAGCGAGATAAAAGAAGCACTAGAAACCAGAGAATTGATGTACTCATACATTTGCTGTCCTAACACATCTGCACTGTTCTCACAATCTTTCATTGTCCTTCTGGGAGGAGCTAAGGGAAGATGCATGCACCGTCCTGTCACCACCTCATGGGACGTTAAATAGTGGTCGGATCCTGGCTTATTGCACAGCCAATGGTAAACAATGAAGCCAGTTTTTCTTGGTGCTCTGCTGAGTTTTGGTTATGCACTCCTTTAGGATTCCATTCAGGAGTTCACACACCCCATTTGCTTGCGGGTGGTACGCACAGGCACATTTGTGTTTGATGCCTAGCAGGGCTGTGATGTGCTGAAACAGTTAATTGGCGAAGTGAGGGCCGTTGTCAGACGGCAGGACCTCACATACGCCCCGTCTCGGGAAAACTTGCCTGTCCAGGAACTTAGCCCCTTCAAGGGCATCAGCATGGGAACAGGGCACAGCCTCTATCCATCTAGAGAATGGGCAGACAACCACCATCATGTAGCAGTAACCTTGTCAACTTAGTCCACGTTAAGATGTAGAAATGGGCCTACAGGTCTTGGTATGGCTCCTCTCACAACTCTCAAAGGATGTCCTGCTGTAAACTGCTGGCGGGTCAAGCAATTGCTAATGAAATCAGCTACATGTTCGTTCAAATTTGGGCAAAACCACGTTTCTCCAATGCGTGTAGCAATGACATCCTTCCCTGTGTGTGTTGGATAGTGCAATTGTGATAATGCTGTTTTCAGCAACGCTGTCATGGGGCAAGGTACCTATCATGGTGTCCCAGTGCTGGGAAAGGATCAGAGACTAATGGTGGCCAGCACCATGAAGAAACATGCCTTTGTAAGTAGACTCCTGCCTTACAAAAGGCTTCTATGACCTTTCTGCAGGAGAATTGGCCTACAGACTACATTTCCCAAGGACCCCCGGGCCAAGAACTACTTATTACAGCCCATGTCAGGCGTGGCATGTGCGCGCATGCGCACAAGACCATCAAGAGCACGGGGCTTGTGCTCAGAACTCCAACCAGAGAAGATGTGTTCTCCGGAGCTCCGAGCAAGGGGAAGCGCACGAGGGGCCACGCCCCACGCATCCTCCACCCGGGCCCCTCGCCTCATTCAGATAAGTACCGCAAGCCACAGGCAGGCCAAGCAGACCTGGGGGAAGGCGCACAGCGCTGTAGCGCATCGTAGAGTCAAGAGATTTCACCAGCAGCTGCGGCCAGGGGCACGCGCAGGGGGCTCTGCCCGAGGTTCTCATGTCCCCCTGCTCCAGTAAAAGCTAAGTGTGAACGTCCTGACTACCAGTGCAGTAGTTTCAGCAATCCAAATCACGCGCAGACTTTCGGAGCTACGCAGCGCGATAGCTGTGCATGTATTAACCCACTAACTGCTGCGAGTTGACCTACTGGAAGTGAACGCTCCTGATATTACGCGGCTTCCTGGAAAGTTACAAGTCGATTCGTGTGAATTACAACACGAGTTGTTGCTACGCAGGGGCCCTCATAGTAGAAATAATTCTTGGGTCAATTACAGTTGCGGAGCCACACGCGGCTGTAATCCGCTCGTGTAGGGTAGATGCATGTGCCTAACGATTTGAGCATGGCGCACCTTGAGCATGTCTAGGGTGCAATTAACCACTTGTGTGAGAGTGTATGAATGCAAGGTTCGGTGTGTGATGTAACACGCAGATGGTAATTCCCACTCTCTTTTCAGCAATAACACTGCTACGGATTCTGGACCTGAGAGTGCGCAGGCAGGAGACCAGCACTCACCCCTTGAGATAAGTCTCTTTCTGGCTCTTAGCCCTTGTTGTGGGTGTGGGGGGGAAATTATGCATGCTGTGAATGTTCAAATGTTTTATTGTGTTTTCCTATGTCCCCTTCCCTGTCCACCTCCCCTATCCTAGTACTCTAACCGGTTACCCTTGCTACGGAACCCATCCAACCAACAAGACACTAACCCTCTTTCCCCGCCAGGGTCGCGGAAGCTTGTGTAAGTCTTAACTTGCAGGCACCAAGACCGTGGAGGGGTTGGTTGGTTCGTGCCACTCCTAAGCCTGGAAGCTGGAGACCTGACAAACGCCAGTGGCATGGCCACTTTTCTTGTGTTGTTCTGTCGCCATAAGGCATCTGTTGGAGACATGGAGCATCCTATTATTATCCATAGCTCCTTCTCCTCCTGGGGTTCAGCTCCCGACAGTTCCATAATCTGTGTCTCTAGTAATGTATTGTAGCCTTCCCTCATCACCATGTTCCTTACTCTTCCCTGAGCTATTGGTCTCTCCTCCAGTTCCCAAAGTTGCCCAACATACGCTGCACACTTTGCCTCATAATCTGCTGCTTCATTCCCCCTTGAGATAGGGTCTTTCTCTTATGTGTGGGCCTGGCACTTCACCAGTGCTATCTGTTTTGGATATGCAATCGCTTCAATCAATTTGCCTAATAATAGCACATGCTGCACTGGGGTCACATCTGCTCTCCTGAACCCCCTCCTAACTCATCACGCCAGTCTTGAGTGTACTGTTGACATCACATAAGCGGAGTCAGAATAAACTCACATACTTCTCGATGCTGTTTTCTAGTGCTAATAAAAGAGCTGCTAGTTCTGTTGCCTGTGCTGAATAATGGTATGGTAGCCATGCACTCACAACTACCTCACTTATCCCGTACTGTTTCAGTCTTACCACTGCAGTACCTCTGATCCCATCAGTTTGATCAATTGTCGACGAACAGTCAAGCTACAGCATGTCTCCCCATTCAAGTGCGTCTTCCTCCACTTTGTGTGTCTCACTGAACATCTCTATGTTCTTTGAGCAGTCATGTGCATAGTCTCCTGCCTTGAGAACATCTGCCAAGAATAGTGCTGGGTTTACAGTCTTGCATCTCACTATCGTCAGTGCTACATTCAATAGTATCACTTCATACCCTGATGTTCTCTGTGTGGTCAGTGTGCTCTTTGGCTTATGCAGTATCGCAAAGACTGTGTGCTCCACGTAAAGAGTGGTGGTTCACCCCATTGTCACTGCTGATGACTTTTCCACTGCGAAGGCTGCAGATGCCAATGATTGTTCACACGGATAATGTCCTCTCATCACTGGGTCAAGGTTGTCCACTGTAATAAGCAAATTGGCTTATGGCCCATGCTTGTTTTCTGTGTCAGTACCGGCTTCATCACTGCACCATCAGTGGGTGAAAACAAGACAAACTCCTTCTTTTAGTCAGGGGTCCCTAAAACTGGAGCTGTACTTATGGATTCCTTTAGTTCCTCAAAGACCTCAGTCATCATCTCTGTGGTCCATGTCCGTGTCTTTGTTCCCTTGGTGCTAATTTCAATGGACCCAATAGTGGCCTTGTATATGTGCTGTAGTCAAAGACCCATGCTCTGCAGTAATTGCAAAACCCCAAGAAATGTTGCATTTCCCTTACTGTCGCGGGCTGGGGTATGTTACGTATTGCTTCTGCTCTCTTTGGGGCAATGTGTCGACCGTCCTTAGATATAATCTGTCCAATGTATAGCACCTCCTTCTGACAGTACTGTAGTTTGGCCTTGTCCACCTTGTACCCTTTGTCAGCTTACACTGTCAGCATGTGCACCGAGTCCCCTCTGCACTGATCTTCTTTTTCGCAGCAAATACAAAATGTTGTCTACATACTGCAAAACTGTGCTTTCTGTCTGTATGTTGCTTATATCCATCTGTATCACTCTGTTAAAGATAGATGGTGACTCGCAGTACCCTTGTGGCAAACAAGTGTGTTTCCACTTCTGGTTTCATTAAATAATACTGGTTAGATCTTGTGAGTCTGGGTGAAGTGGCACTGAAAAGAATGCATTCTTTAAATCAATGATCGTGAAACAGATGGCCTCTGCATGAATGCCACACAAAATTGGTGCTGGGGTTGCTGCTACAGGATACTCTGCCTCTATAATGTGGTTAAGAGGTCTTAAATCCTGAATAAAATGCCATGACCCCCAGTTGGCCTTGTGCACAGGGTACACTCTTGTGTTGCATGGAGATTCTGATGGTACCAGAATGCCTCTCTCAATGAGGGTGTTAACTGTCTCATAAATGCCCTCATCTGCATCCTTAGTTAGGGGATACAGTTTTACTCTTGGCAATATCGCTCCTGGTTTCAGTTTAATCTTCACCCCTCCTATGCTTGTTATGCACACCACGTCATAAGGACTTGTGGCCCATAAACCGTCTGGTACCTTGGCCACGTCCTCCTCCGAAAATGCAGGCGGCACCTCCAGCTCCATTGACATTCTCTGTGGCACCACTCTGTAATGGATCTGTAAACAAATTGTTACACTCATTTCAAACACCACCTCCAATTACCATCCCGCCTCCTTGGACAGCTCCTCATCTGTCACTGTTGTTAGCCTGCACCCATCTGCAACTGCAATTATTGCTCTCCATGCCCTCCCTGTGTCATCCGTTGCATGTACTGCAATCCAATCCTCTCTTCCCAACACTGCCTCTATTTCTAGGGACACTATCGTCCCTTCTGGCTCATTCAATGGTATTGCTGGCCTAAACAGGTGTTTGTTTGGAACTCGCCACACCTTTGAAGTGCCCGAACGTGGGTAAATAAAGGATCACGAAAGGGGAAATGTATAATGGCTTTAATTGGTTTATTATATATTGAAAAGTATATATCTATGTATGGAGGAGGGAGAAGATGTATCCATCCGTAGCTGTGGCTGTTGATTCTCAACTCGCCTTCGACATTCCGTTTCGTCACTTCTTCCCTGCATCTCGCTGTAGCACGCTCTCGGCTGGCTGCTGCATTCCAAAGAATGTTTTCTCCTGTAGACAGCGCAGATGCTACACATCTCCCTTCCTTTATATGTAAACAAAAGAACTCAACTAACAACCCAAAATACAGTCTATGTACACTAACACACAAAGTCTTCCATCCTTCTTGGCCTGCGATGAACTCTCCCGGATCTAGAACTTCGAGGCATCTCGCTGATGTGACTTGGCAAGGAAATCACTTCCGATTTGTTGGACCTTACATCCCGCACATCTTTCATTCTACATACAGCACCCTGATCTTTCCAACTACTTACATCACCTTGGCCTTTCTTTTTCTCATTCTCATGTCTCACCATCGCTCTATCTCTGTTGTCATCAGAATTTTTTCTATCACCACATATCCATATTCTTTCAACATTCCAGATTCTACCATCTTCCGTTCTGACCGAATGTTTAAAAGCCTCCAGTACTCTGATGGGTTTGGACCACTTGCAGGGACCTTCCCTGAGAACAGGCGGTAAATTAACTCTTACCATCTTCCCCACTACAGTTTCTTTATCGAATCTGCCTATGGGTCTCTTCTCATCATATACAGATTTGTTTTTCAACTGCGTACTCCTGATATTGTCACACACTACCCCGAAGTATTTGTTGACTCCATTGTTCTTATTGTCTAGCCACATTGGCGCCAATTTAGTGCATGCTTTCCTACCCCTGCTCAACTCAAACGGGGAAAGTCCCGTAGTGGAATGGGGTGTGAAGCGATGCGCAATAATTCTTTCCTTAACGGCTGTTTCCCAATCTATGCCGTTGGACCATGCCAATCTAATGGTCTGTTTCAACACTTTGTTGAAGCGTTCCACAGTGCCATTAGCTTGAGGGTGGTAAATGGCACTTTTTTTGTGTAATATGGAATATTTTTTACAGAATTCTCTCATTTCTTTGGATCTAAATTGAGTGCCATTGTCTGTCAAAATACTATTAGGATAGCCTTCTCTCTCACATATGTTAGATAAGAAGTTTATTACAATGTTTCCAGTGATATTAGGTGCTATAAGTACTTCAACCCATCTAGTGAGTAGGTCAGTCACTACCAGACAATACTTTTGTATCCCAGCACTGCACACTGGGCCCAACACATCCATTCCCAAATCTTTCCATGCTTTATCAGGAATTTCAGTCACCACCATGGTTTGTTTCACTCCCACACAGCTCTTGTCATTATTGTTGCAAAGGATACAATCCCTGATATGTCGCTCTATCTGCAGGTCGCATCCTGGCCACCAGTAATCATTTCTTATGCGTTGCTTGGTTTTCACCATCCCTTGGTGACCTTCATGACCTAATTCGATGACTCTTCGTCGCAAACTACTAGGTGGAATGATCTTGTCTCCTCTCATTACTATATCATTCTGAATATGCAATTCATCAGCAATAAGCCAATATTCCGAAAGATTAGCTTTCTCAAACATGGCCTTGTTCCATGAATCTTGATTGCAGATGAGTTCCTTAAGACTGTTCATAGTATTGTCATCTTTTACAGCATCACTCCATTCCATCCTTGAAATAGAAGTGGACTCAATATTAAGAACATTTTCTGCATTATCATCTTCATCTACCATTTCTGAAACGTTGGTCAACCGTGACAAACAATCTGCTGTAATGTTTTTTTTTCCTGGTACATATCGCACATTACAATTAAATTCCTGAAGAAGTATCACCCATCTTCTGATTCGGTTCGACACCTTGTCCAACCCTTTGGACATTATAACATGAACCAATGGTTTGTGGTCTGTACGGAACTCTACTTCATGGCCCCAAATAAAACTCCTGAATTTTTCTGCTGACCACTTTATTGCCAAGGCTTCTTTCTCTATGGCTGCATAAGATTTTTCGGCCCCTTTCAGAAGTCTTGAAGCGAATGCGATCACCATCTCTTGCCCATTATGTTCCTGCGTGACGACAGCTCCTAACCCAACATTGCTGGCATCTGTGGTGATTATGACTTTCTTATCACTACTGAAATTCTTCAAAGCAGGAGCCCTATCAATTGCATATTTAATGAATTCAAACTCCTCCTCACATTCGTTATTCCATGTAAAATTCTTCTTCTTATTGATTTCACGAAGAGGAATGGTATGTACAGCAAAATCACGTACAAATTTTGAATAATATTCTGCCATGCCTAAAAACGTACGTACTTCTTCTTTAGTACTTGGTCTGGGCATCTTCTTTATGGCATTAACTAATTGTTCTTTTGGAGATATTCCTTCAGCCGAAATCTTATGTCCTAGATATTCAATTTCAGAGCAATCAATTTTGCATTTTTCTTTGCTTAATGTCATTCCTGCTCCCCAGAGTTTTCTACACACATATTTTAACCTTTCATCATGAAGTTTCTTACTATCAGCATGAATCAATATGTCATCCTGGAAACATATCACTCCTGGAACTCCTTCAAAAAGTTTATGCATAATCTTCTGAAAGACAGATGCTGCCGACACAAGACCAAATGGCATCCTCTTGAACTGATATAATCCATCTGGTGTAATAAATGCCGTAAGATGTTTTGACTTCTCGTGCAACTTGACTTGGTGGTAAGCTGATGTAAGATCTAGGGTGGAGAAATGACTCGAAGGCCCAATGGTAGATATTAACTCTTGAATATTGGGCAGAGGATGCCTGTCCGGTATAACACATTTATTGAGTTCTCTCATATCAATACATATTCGCAGCTTTCCCGACTTTTTCCTGAGAACTACCAATGGCGACACCCATTCACTAGCGTCAATGCTTTCTATTATGCCTTGACTTTCCATGAGTTTGATTTCCCTCTTGACTTCATCTCTCATGGATATCGGAACACTCCTTAATTTCTGAACTACAGGCGTGTGATTGGCTCTCAGCTTTATTTCATGCACATATCCTCGCAGACATCCAATCCCATCACAAAACACCTCTGCCATGACATCTTCAGGAGTGTGATTCTTCACTTCAGAATCATTCTTCTGTTTATTTGGTTTATTTTGAACAGCAAACACAGATTCCTTAGCAATTTAATCTATTTTAACTTGTAGTTTGCTTTGATGAGTCCAGCTTAATAGGGGAGTTTGACCTGAGTTCGTGATGTAGATTTTCCCATTGGCTTTCCTTCCTTTGAATTTCAAACTGCCCCAAAACCACCCTATGGTATTTATTCTCACACCACCATATGCTCTGGGTTTTATATCTGTCTCATGTAGATATTCATGTCTTTTCTTATCCCAAAGTTGTTGTGGTACCAATGTATATTTTGCTCCTGTATCAATCATCATGTCTATTTCAACACCATCAATGTAGACTTTGGCCTTGGGACTATCTAATACTTCTTCATCTTCATCATTCATGACCATGAATACACATTCTTCACCATCATCTTGATCACTATGATCACTACTTGAATTTCCACCTATCCAGTTGGTGGACATGCTGCGTACTCTGCAACACTTGGAATAGTGTCCCTTTCCTTTACATTTACTACATATGATTTTCAATGCTGGGCATTCGGGATCGTCTGCCCAATGATTTACACTGTCGCATCTGTAACATCTGCTTTGACGTTTTTTTCTTGAATTGGGAATGAAACCTTCTTTCTTGCAGTAATTACCTGGATTGCTTTTCTGATTGAACTTATATTTCCCTCTGTCAGGTTGTGGTTGATGTGACTTATTGGGCATTTTCTTTTTTATATTGGTGTTAGTTACCATAGCGATGGATTCTCTTTCATCAGTATTGTCACATGTCAATCTAGCAAGTTTTACGTTATTTGACTCTAATTGGACAGATTTCATCTTGTTCTCTAATTCTTTCACACACTCCTCGGTGTGCTCCACTTCTTTTGCCACTCTAAGCACAATATCTAATGAAGGATCATTTTCAGACCATAGTTTCTCCCTTGCTTTCGCACTTCTGCATTCCAACATGAATTGGTCCCTTATCCTTTCGTCTAATTGCTCATTAAAATTACAGGTTTTGGCAAGTTTGCGTAAAGCAGTCACATATTTTTCAACACTTTCTCCCTCCTCTTGTGTCCTCTTGCCATCTCTCCAGAATGATACTCACTTTCTTTTCATAATGTTTGTTTATTTTCTTTACAGTGCGTTCATATTCATTAATGTCCGTGTCCTCATCAGTTGGAAGTTCAGGTAAGGATTCATATTTTTCTTGACCAGCAGGCCCCAAGCAATGTAATAACAATGACTTCCTCTTCTCTGCACTGCAATTCGGGCCACAGACTACTCCTGCATAATGTTCAAAAGATCGTATCCACCTCTTCCAAGGAATGACAGGTTCATCTGCATCAGGCATAAATAATGCAGGAGGTGGTACACTGCTGAATGCCATCACCACAGGAATGTAACAATTTATGTCAATGTCCAGATGACAATAATTTTCTTATACAGTGCACAATGGTAAATGTAAGATTTGGCATGTGAAGTATAAGCAAACTTGCAAATGCTTTATGTGAGTTCCACAGAAGCTGCTGTAATTTCTGTGTATGCTGGCAATTCTAGAAATATATTTTACTCATGAGGGTCACTCTGAGAAAAATTTTACCGAAATGCAGCCACTGTAAACATAACGCTGATATAATGTAATTATGTGTGCACTTAAAGGAGTCACTTTTCCTAATAAACACAGAGCGTGTGTGTCACTTTAAATGATCTCATGCAGGAATCTCCTCCTATATGCTTTCTTTAGGCATATCTGTAACACGCATGCGTGCGGATGAATGGAAAGTGAAACAGAGTATAAACAATGCAGTATAGAGATCGCAGTGCGTCTGCGTGCAGTAGGATGAATCGTAATAAGTCGCAGCAAAGGGTTGCGGCACGATATGAAATCCGGAAAAGAGAGAGGTAATAAATCTCTGTGCCAAAATTGAGGTCATAAAATCATTACCGTATGAAGAATCGGGCCGCTGCGACACCCGGGCATGGGTGGAGCGGCCTCGTAACTGTCAGACTGTTTACACTGACAGTTACACAGCTCCTCGTCGCCAAATGAAGTGCCCGAACGTGGGTAAATAAAGGATCACGAAAGGGGAAATGTATAATGGCTTTAATTGGTTTATTATATATTGAAAAGTATATATCTATGTATGGAGGAGGGAGAAGATGTATCCATCCGTAGCTGTGGCTGTTGATTCTCAACTCGCCTTCGACATTCCGTTTCGTCACTTCTTCCCTGCATCTCGCTGTAGCACGCTCTCGGCTGGCTGCTGCATTCCAAAGAATGTTTTCTCCATTAGACAGCGCAGATGCTACAACCTTCCATGCAATGCCTGGCATCCACGCGATGGAAATGTCAGTCCCATATTGAAATTCTCTGGGTCCAGTGGCACTCCCCCCTGTACCGTGCGTCCACAATATGCTTGGATGATCTGCTTCACATTTAACATGTGTATGCCTGGTGTTGAGCACACTATGCCTTTGTCTTCGAATTAAATAGTCATGTTTAGTCTGCTCATAATGTCTCGTGTTTACAGGTGTCTGTCGAGAGTAAAGTAAAGGTAGTGATAAGTCATGGGGCCTCATTACGACTCCGGCGGTAACCCCGGGAATCACGGAGGCGGAATGGTGTCAATCCCCATTCCCATTGAGTCCTATGGGAATGGGGATCATGGAAACACCTGCAGCATCTCGTGATGCTGCCGGTGTTTCCTCGTCCGCCTGCAGGCGGGCGGTGTTAAACTCGCCAGGTCAAACCTGGCGGGAACATCACCTCCCGCCTGCAGGAGTCGCGATCAGGCGGTCCGGAAACAACGGTGGCGGCGGGTTTACCGCCACCGTTATTTCCGGACCGCCTGATTTGTAATGAGGCCCATGATCTCCTATAGATTTTGAGATGTTATCAGTAAAAGGAACCACTTCTCGAGCCCCATAAAATCCTTGAATGTTCATGGCATCGCCTGACAATTTAAATGTTCCTTCCCTAATACATGACCTAGTCGCCCCAGTGTCAAAAAGAAAGGAAAATGTTTTGTCACCTATCGCCACCCCTATGTGAGGTTCCTCCGCAGGGTTGGGTGTGATCGAAAGGATGGGACACATCAAGTTTTTCTGTGAGCTGTCCTATTGGGGGTTCATGGATAATACGTTTCCTGTAAAGGGGTTGGTCCCCACCACTGTAACCCCTCCAAGTCGTCAAATGTGTACTGGTATTTGTGCTAGCTGTTGTGTGCTCCCCCTGATCTGTGGTGCTTGTAAATACTGTGGTAGTGGTGTTGCCATCTGTGGTATCTGCGTCTGTACCTGTGGCTGTGCTGGTACGTGTGGTTGTGCTTGTGGCATGTGTTGATATGTGCCTTGCATCTGCCCTTGTGGCTGTTGATCCTGTACATAATAATCTTCTTGGCGTCCTTGATATGGCTGCTGGTCTTGCTCTCCCCAATTCTGTTGTGTCCCTCTAAATTGACATGCTCTTGAAATGTGTCCTATCTGCCCGCAGTTCCAGCACTGTGGTGGCTCTCTCCCTTGTCCTGGAACCCCCCCCCTGGAAAATCCCCTGGGTTCTGCTGAATCTGCTGTCCATATCCCTGAAATCCTCCTGAAACCCCCCTTGGTTGTGATGCATCTGTGGCCAGACGCCACGTCCCCTTTGTAAACCTCCCCTTCCTTGGAATGCCTGCTATGGGCTGCCCCTCCGCATGTACCCTCCTCCCATGGGCGGTGCATACTGTTGTGGTTGTTGATACTGTGGCTGTGCTTGTGGGGTGGGGCTGGTAATAACCGCCCTTTCCATTGTACACTTTGATAGCTCCTGCTCCACTAGTTTGGCCTATCTGCCTTTCTATCTTCCGCCTTTTGCTTAACTTTCTCCTGTCATAATCTACAATGGTGTACTATTCTGAGCTGTATTTCTGGCCATCCCTTTGATTCTATCTTCACCAATTTCTTCAAACTCTTCTGTACTGGCTTTGGTAGCCCCGGCACTAAATTATGATAAAATATTGCTATTGTTTTGTCCCAAGGCTCTCGAGTTACGAGGCGCCAAAGCTCTTGAATCTCCTCAATGTACTGCACGGGTTCTTAATCTTCCCTCATTTTGCGTGACGTAATCGCCCCAATGTCTGACTTGTCTGGGTATTGCGTTTGTAATGCTCGTCATACTGCTGCCCTGCAGTTTGCAAATGGTGCTCCATCGTGCTCTGTGTCGTCACTCCTGGGAACCCCGCCCTCTTCCATACATCATCAGATGTGTCTCCTAGTATCAATACTAATAGTCCCTTTACATCACCAACTGCTAGCCTGTGACCAGCTGTCATCTTCTCCATCTCATAAATCAATTTCCCCACACCCGCACTCAATGATGGTAAAATACACTTTACTTTCTCCTTGTCTGTGTTATTCCATGGCACATACTGAGGTCTCACCCCTCCTCTCTCTAATAGAGGCATCTGTGAATATGCCACCCTCTCTTCTGGTGTCCTTCGATACAATCTAATCTGTCGAGGTCCTCTCTCGTCCTTAATGTCTGTGCATATATCTGCTGGTTCCAATGTGGGTACTCTTCTGTTATCGTCATAAGCTCCAGACAATCATCCTCTCAAACAAGCTATCAATGTCTCCCCCCCTCCTACGTCCTGGGAGATCCCTTAGTCTATTAAGATGTGTTGTGTGTGGTGCACATGTCGTTCGTCTGCTGTGCGTGCTCTTCTGAGTCACCCTCTTCTTCTTCTTGTCTGTGGGTCCTAAATTCCCACTTATCTGTCCCCATGGACTGTAACCAGCTTTTCTCCCCGCTCTAGTCCCCACTGTGTTTGTCGTCATTGTCGGATTCTGTGTCGATGTTACTACAAAAATCAGCGGCAAAACATAGTCTTCTCGATGTCAAGTCTGTGTTAGGTTTCATACTAAGATCGATGTCCACTAAATCATATTTGCTGCCAACTTTCCGCTCTCTTCCTTTCCTTCAGGTCCCTTTCTATCCTTTCTTCTCATTCCCTTTCCAAATGCTCCCTCTCGTCTTCCCTCCCTATCTTCCCGCTCCAGTTTCTCCTCTCTCTCTCCTCATGCTCTAGTTTCACTTCCCTGTCCTCCCTGCTATCCTCCTCTTCCATTAGTTCTGCCCAGTCTGTTGTGTTGCAGTCCCTTTTCAGGCTTTCTATTGCCTTGGTCGCCCCTTCTGCCTCTCCAGTTGTCTTCCCTTCAAGTTTTAAGAGTACCTACGCTGCTATCCATCCGTTCGTGCGTATGCCCTCAAACTCCTCTTTCGCACGCTGCTGTGTCTCACTGTTCGCCCCTGCATCACTGCAAGGCTGTCCTGCGTCTTTCTGCTTAGCCTCTTTAGTGTATGGTGTTGGCTTTTATGTCTGATCTGAGTACCCCTCTGCTGCCCTTAGTTCCCTCATTGGATACATTCCCTGTTCATTGTCTGTATCATCAGATACTACACTTGGCAGGGGGAGGTGCAGAGGGATGAGTCCCTTGGTATCACAGGTATCCCTTATGGCTCATCCTGTGGGGCATGTGTAAATAGGTATCTCACAGGTCGATTGAGATTAGCCAGTCTCCTGCGCATAATGGAGAAATTACTTGCTATTGTATCACCATTCAGAATGGATATCTTAACCAATTATTCAGGCTTGTCAAATCCTAAACAGGGCAGATATCCCTGGATAATTTCTGTACAAGGAACATAATTCAGTAAATGTCTTGTAGTGTTTCTGATCTGTTAAGTTTAATGATTTGCTGCTTTCGCAGTAGCCTCTGAATACCTTGGAGCAGGAAATCACTCATTTGCACTGACTACAATAGAGGTGTAAGGATAATCTTGATTTTGATGGCGGAATCCTGAAGGCATTTGTATCTCCTTTGACTATTGTCATGCCTCACCCAGCTGTCAGAGACATCCCTTCAGGAGTGTGAGGGCTCTTTATACTGGTGTCCTGACCACTGGTCTTGTGCTGTACTCTGTGTGCCATGGTAAAAATTTGGACTCAGCCAAAGGGGGACAGCAACCCTTCCTGACCTTAATGTAGGAAGCCTACCAAGGGTAGAAACCAGAGCCAGCCCTGTACCAGAGGTGGGGAGTAAGTGTTGGGAGGGCTGCAGTGTTTGCTCCCTTTAATGCGCCCTGCTGGATGAATATAGCATCACTGGCTATCACTCAATACTGGAAGACCTCCATGCCTGCCAGATTACTTTCTCTGTTGTTGCTGGACTACCAGCCGCAGATAGCAAGGCAAGAGTAGAGGGGAGCAGTGCAGCACAGAAGGAAGTCACCAACTTCAAATCAGAGAGAGAAGCTCCAACACCAGTAAAATTATCTGCACCACTAACCAACCTGAACTAACCTTGGCTCTGTAGAGGCAGCACGCCAGACTAACACAACACTTGGAAGTGATAGTCTGATTTGAATAGAGTGTGTGGGAATGGCTAAAACAGCATCGTAAAGCCTTTATCTGTTGTAACCCAGCTCTGAGGACAAGATCAGATCCAGATTGGCCTGTAAAATCAAATGAGCAGGTAGATCAATGGAATGAAAGAGACAGGAAGTAATGGATATAAAATACCCAAAGATTCCAGCAAGGATGAAAGGTGCTCAAGAGAGGTCAGAAGGCAGACAGGAGGGCCGAGAGACCAAGAGACGGTTGGGAGGTGCAGCAATGTGCAGAGGATCTAGTAGTGGTGCAGGAGATTGTTACAGGTGAGGTACTGGTAGTAAGAGAGAGTGGTACCAGATAGCGAGGCTCTGAGTGAGTGGAAACGCAGTGGGCTTGGAAGGAGTAGGTGTTCAAACAGAGGGGTGAGTGGGAGACAGGAAAGGAAAGAGGAGGGAAGGGGAGGAGGAAAGTTGAGGAGGGTAGGGGAGAGCAGAGAAGAGAGGAGATGAGGAGAGCAGAGGGAAAGGGTAAGAGAGAGAGTTTGGGACCATCAGAGGGACAGCATAGGAGAGTGGGAGAGAGTGAGAGAGAGCGTTCCTAAAAGAAGGGGCGAGCAATATCAGCAGGCAGGTGAAGTAAGTGGTAGAGGTGATCAAAGACAGGAGAAAAGGCAGGAAGTGGGGGAGAGAGCAAAACAAAAGGGGGTTCTGTTATCAACACAAACACAATCCTTAACACAGCTATTTTTTATTTTTTTATTTACTTGGTTTAATTGTTTAAAAAGATTTTCTTTTTTACAAGATTGCTCCTAAGTATTAGTATTTCAGTCTTTGCAAGATGAGAAAAGAAAAGTCTGAATCCTGCCAGCCTTTGCTACTGAAAGAGGGGGGGTGGGGTGTGAAGGGGAAGTATGAGGAGAGGGAGTTTTAGGACTTCAGAGTACCATCTACTCCAGTTGCACAGTCTACTTTGCTCTGATCCGGGCGGTTCAATAGACTGAGGCTTTCGTAAAAGCCTGACACTGCAATGGTCCATTTAGTGTTCGCTCCGCTCATCAAATTGTTCCATTTCTCCTCTTCGTCCAAAAAGTCAAATTTGCCAAATAAGTGCCCCAGATGGCGACTACGGGTTTCGTCCACCCCTCTGCAAGTGAGGAGCAGATGTTTTAAAGTTTCGATTGCATCTGGTAGACAACAGAATCGGGAGAGACTGGTTTTAAATTGTTTTCGCCTCTCTAATATCTCATTTGTGTATAAGATATTTAGGCGGATCTGCATGAAGTTTTCACAAAGCTTCATGGAAGGGCACTTCAATAGATAGGCTCTAGTTTCATTGATTTTGGCTGGATTGTTCGGGCCATTCTCCATTGATTTTAGCAACTGTACTTCATCTATAGTTTGTATCTAGTCTGTCTCCATCACTCGCTTTTTTACTTTTCCTGGATTGTGAATGAGGTCATTACAGGAGCATCCTGCCCAGTCAAGATGCTGGATAATTTTCTCCTCCCATCCTTGAAGCATCTTGCACGTACCTGCTCTAATTTCTTGTTCTATTGCCTTGAGTATCAATGAGGAGTTTGGCAAGAGCATTTTGCGGTATAGCATCAGTTCATTCCGTGCTACGATGGAATTTAATGACTGGAGAGTAAATTCTTTCCTGATGACCATCACAGGAATAGATTGTGGAATATTAAGGCCTTTACGCCAGAATAGTCCTTTTACTTTCTGCCAAAAGAGTGGTGGAAGGTAGGGCATTGATTCCACCCCGTACGCTAATCTGGGGATGACTTTCATCCTATAGAATGTCAACAAGGGGGCTATTGAGAATCGGCTGTACTTCTTTGACAGTATTTTGGTCTGTGTTGTTAACAGGTTTAGCGTTTTCAAAATGGTTTTGCACAACAGGTTTTCTTTGATGCTTTTGCTCAGTATAATTCCAAGGTACTTGAACTCCACGACAATTTCCAGGGTTTCTTCACGTACCTTCCATGCGAAATTCGCATTTTTTCCCGTGCCTTTTCCCAGGATCATGATTTTAGTTTTTTCTTGATTTATTTGAAGGTGGCTTGCTTGAAGGTAAGAATCCAGGTTCGTAAATTGTCTTTGAAGGCCTATCGGCGTTTCGTCCATCAAGATAATATCATCTGCATATAGCATTCTTGATATTCTCTCTTCACCTACTCTTGGAGGGAATGATCGTACTTTTGCCTCTTGGTCTTTGTAATCCGAGGTGTATGCGTTGTAAAGTGCTGGGGCCAAAGGACAACCCTGCTTTACTCCTCGTTCGATTTTAATCCAGGATGACAATAGGCTCTGCTGATTAAGGCGTACGCACATAGACGTATCGCTGTACAGATCCTTGATGGGATTTAGGATTTCTGGTGGACAGTTGTGATTTTCAAGTTTTTCCCACAACAGAGTTCTGTCGAAACAGTCGAATGCCTTTGTTAGGTCAATGAAGGCCATGTAGATTTTGGGGAGGCCTTCAACGATTTTAGCTTTCAGGGTACTTATGGCTAAGATGTTATCAGTCGTTCCTGAGTTTTTTACGAAACCTGTTTGTAACGGGTCAGTCATGTTGCCTAGGGCTACCCAACCTTTAAAGCTTTCCAGGATAAATGCAGTGAAAAGTTTACCTATCGAGTCTAGTAATGATATAGGCCGGTAGTTGCTCGGGATGTCTCTTGCGCCTTTCTTAAAGATAGGCACTAAAATCGCCTTCTTCCAAGACGGAGGTATGGTTGAGGCTGTGTTACAGTTCTTGAAGACTTCTCCCACGAATTTGGACCAGCTTTCAGCCTTTTGTTTAAGGTCAAAGTTGGTAATACCGTCTGGTCCTGCCGCACGTGAGCCTTTGAGTTTTTTTATTCGATTGATGATTGTTTCTTGCTCCGTTGCAACTTTCCATTTTACTTTTTCCTCAGTGGAGGAGGATGATGGAGGTTTCAGGGGGGCTTCATAAAGTTGTTCAAAATGTTTCACCCAGCTCAATTCGCCCACTGCATTGGTTAGTGGCTGGTTTTCTCCCTATATTTTTCCATTAATCAGTGACCAGAAGTCCTTTGTTTTTTTGCTGCAGATCGTACGCAGCATCAGCTCTGCGTCGTCTTGATTTCTCTGGTGTCTGTTTGCTCTAAGCCACTGTTGGTATTTTTTGTAGCTTTGTTCGATTCTGCTATGTCGACTTCCGAGCCTGATTTGTTTGCTTTTCTTTTTAATTTTCTGACCTGCTTCCTCTTCTCCACCAATTGTTTGTTGAAAACATGGATAGCCGTTGGAGGCTGATTGGCTTCTTTTTTCACCGGCTTTTTGTGGGCTATCAATACTGATGAATAATCTGTTATATTCTCAGAGGTGTCTGCCCTGACTCGTGCGCTCAGAGTATTCATTCGTCAGAGCGCTAATTGCAGTGTCTGAATGTCGAATACGGATGCCCTGCGTATCGGAATCTAGAGGTAAAAGCATTCTTCGTTCTTCTTTTGCACTTGTGTGCCACTCATGAAGTAATAAATTGTGGTCACTATATTCAGTCATTCGCACCTTGAAGGAGGCAAAATATTTTAGGAGACTTCTGCATACATGGATTTAGTCGATGACTGCCCCTTCGCCCTTTCTTTCCCATGTTGGAAAGTAATTTTCTTTTGTGTCATTTGTCAGGTGTAGGTTGTGCAAATCTCTGGATTTCATAAGTCTGGACCACAAAGCGGGTCTTCCGCAAGGGTTTCTCTTGTGGGTCAGTAGATCGATGTTCAGATCACCTGCAATCATTATGTATTTGACATCCTCTTCTATTAGGGCTGAATCGATTGTCATTTCAACTTCCGCCAGGAACTTTTCATTCAGTATTCTCAGAGGATTCCAATAGATGTTAAGAACCAAAATCTTTTCTTGCATCTCTTTTTTGGCATTTTTACCAGAGCTGTCCAAGAGATTATTGATGCCAAGATAAATTCTGATCTCTTCATAACCTTGGTCAAAGTCAGGGTGCTTCCTGATTTGACTGCTGTTATTATTCCTGATCGTGGTCTTCCTTTAAGTCCTTTCTGGGCCAGTGAGTGCGCCAGCTCAAAACCATCTAGGCAAGGTTTGTTAATCAGCCTATTGACACGGCTATTGAAACCTGGGAGCGAACTTTAAGAGTTTGGGATTCCATAAGAGGCCCTGGTGGGAGGTAGCGAAGGATACAGCTAGATTGATTTAGGTAGTCAGTGTAGCCGATTTATAGTCCAAAACAACACTGGGGTTTAGCAAAGCCTACGCTTCGAAGGTGGGAGCCAACTGGAGGTCTATAGAGGGGCACTCACTAGTTTCCCAACCAATGAATCAGTCAGCTGTGAACGAAGACTTGTTTGAGCTTTGTACAGTAAAACACATTACATCACATTTTGCAGTTTTGGGAGTTTGTGAAGCCATTGGTGACACATGTTAGAATAAGGCATGCTTCCTGTCAGGGGGGTGTTGATTTGTGGTCCTAATAGAATGGTCTAAAAACGGCAGCTTTGCAATTTAGCCTTTCGTCTTGATGCCTGCACCTTCCAGTTGTATAACCAAATGTGGCAAATATAGTGTTTAGGGTGGCCCTTAGCACTGCTTCCTAAGTTAGGAGGAAACGGCACCAAGTCTGTAACAGCTCGACTATGGTAAATAGAGGAAGGAAGGGGAAGGTGTGAGTGGAAGTCCACAACAGCCGTCCATTTCTGTATCTTACCTTGGCTTGTATTAATGGAACTGGCAACTTCCTGGCTGGATTGTCTGCTGGTCTCCATTGGAGACAGAAAAACACAGGCAGAGAACAAGGAGGGGTGGATTCTTATATTCTCCTTAGAGAGTAGCGTAATATTCCTAGAATTTAAGCAACCCCATAGATTTTTATCTGGAAGGCAGATGGTAGATAATTAGGAATTTGAGGAATCAGCAAACAAGTCATTCATAGGGTTAAACAGCTATAAAAACAAATTGAACAGTATGCATGCTGTGATATATTACCTTATACTGGCAGTTTGCAAAGCTTTTTGTCCGACGCCCGGCGTTGGGCTGTATTTCTTGCCTATATAGTAACTCAAATTAATGATCTGGCGATAACTGTGGGGCATGTTTCAGCTGGTAACTGCCTCTCTGCCTTCATGTCTAGATGCCACAAACGTGAGCATGGCTATTTGCGTCATACTCTAGAATCCAAACACTTCGAATGCTTTGCATACTTTATTGGAGTGTGCATGTTTCTTTCCATGTCAAATGCGTTGTCAGTGTGTGGGGATGTCACAAAATGGATGCTGCTCTCAAAATGGATGCCATTTATTTTGCCTTCCAGATGACGGGAGTATATTGGCTGGTCACATGGGACGTGACAAGCCCAGTGTATCCAAGGTTTTATGTACTGTGAAGTCAGGCGCTGTCCCTTTTAAGGTTGCTGATATTTTCAGGATTCTCTGGGCATCTTGTCTGGAAAAACATGAAGCTAGGATAGAATTGGCGATATTTCCCTGGCACTGTCGCAACTGCATTGGGCCATAATTCGCACAAGCTAGATCTCTTGTCACAGGTTGGGGAGCAGAACCTGCAGTAATAATCCTTATTTTTTAGAATAATTCCTCAAATAGGAGGGAAAGGGAAAGATGCTCAGGAAAGGGCTTACCGCTATGACGACCGCATATGTAATTCTACGCGCAAATGCTCAATCCTTGGCACCATATTTCTCTGCAGGCTATCTTTAAGACTAGCGGCTCATTAGCCTCAAGGTAGGCTCCCTTCGGCTCATTAGCCTCAAGGTAGGCTCCCTTCTATTCGTAATACAGCTTGCTGACGAGTATCTTTAGTTTCAAGAAACGACACAGCCAGACACAGACACATTAATTCTTTGTCTATCTGCAGCATCCGGTTTCCCTTACAACATCCAGTAACTCCATTACTGCGACTCAAGCCGGAATTTTCGGCCTGGACTACTACCCACAAGACTCTTTAAAAACATAGACGAGTTGTTAACAGCGTTCCATTCCAAACTGCACTTCATGCACCTCCTTGGTCATGCCCGGCCTGTTCCCTAAAAACTGTGCCCCGACCCTTGGGTAAGCTGTCCATTAGGGACTGAAAATAATCAAGCAGTCTAATAATAAGACATTTTCCACAAAGATAAACCGCCTAACTTATTCTATAATCCAGCAGTAAATTTCACTGTTCTTTCTTGTGTCTGCTTCCCCAAAGGGCCCAGTTGTTTTGTTGCCCTGAGGAAGGCATCTTTTGAACTTCACCGCACTGTTGCCGAAACGTGTTGTGGATGTCCATGTGGACACCAGCACGTAGGCAGACCTGCTATGAGACTGATAAGCTAAACCAAGAAATCTGAAGTTTAGAAAAAAAAAATTAAAACATTTTTGGGATTTCGTTCTCTCCCAAAAACTGTTTGATCTAAACAACTTCTTAATTTTTCCCCAAATGTTTTTTTGCCTACTTGTTTGTGTGATTTTTTAATTGTTTTAATACATGTTCTTTTTCTGTGTAGTTATATATATATATAAATGTTTCTTTCAAATATTTGTTTTTCTATGTAAAACAAACCTCTGCTAAAAAATGATCACTATCTTTCCATTTGTAATTGAATAAATCTATACAATTTATGATACAATTACCTGATGGTTTCCAGAATGAGTTGGCTCTTATCAGAATTATTGTGATATCATAAAAGATACACAGAACAATTTAAGTTTATGATTTATTGAACTCATTTTTTCAACATGATGACATTTTGTTGCTCTTATTCAGATTTGTCTCATACTCCGCCGGGTTCATTTGGACCGTCCCCAACTTTTGTATGTAGCTCAGGAAAGGATAACCCGCTTGGTGCCTGGCATCCTGTTTGGGTTTTTGTGGGATGGAGCTGTGGCGCTTCAGGTAATGATTTTCTCAGGAAGCCTGGGGTATCCAGATCATATACCCCTAGGTTAGGAGTGGCTGTCATGTTTGTACTGAAAGAAAATGTGCAACTTCTTTGTTGCAGCCAGATGGATGAATACAGTGATGCACACTCTCTTAGGGGGCGGACAGGGTCCACAGTGTGTATGGCTACTAGCACCCTCGGACTGTTGTCCAACGTGGCAATCGTTATTTTTTTGTTGTTGAGGGAAATCAGTGCCATGACCTTTGCGCGTCCCTGGTTTTACTGTAAAAAAACTATGATGGCCTCAAGGAAATAGTAAAGGGATCTTTTCATTTGACTATTTCCATGCCTCAGAGGATGGGAAGAGGAATCACGGGCCCTCCACATAGGCGGGCATGCAAGTGCGACTAGGACTCGGAGTGGGGAAGGGGCTTGGCACAACAGGCAGGAGAAACAACACTGCAAGACTGGGGGAGAGGTGTAGAAGTTGAGAGAATACAGGCAGTTCCTGACGGTTACCAGCTACGTGCCAGGCCCCCCTGATTGGCAGGCACCTCTCCCCCTGCCTGTTAGTGGTGAGATCATGCTCCTTCTGTAAGGACCCACCCTCAACAATTGGATAAGGGCTTTTAGCCTGGATGGGGGCATCCGACTGGTTTGGGGTGGATTGGTGTCAAATTGCACTGCTTGTGCGTTTTAGACATAGGGAATATTTGGTAGAATCTCGCAGAATGTCTGCACAACCAGGGTGTAGGTACAGGTATGAGTTTAAAATCAGGGGCATTGGGTATACTCATGGCGGGTGCTGTACTCTGCATTCTCATGAGGAGTAGCTAGGCAGGTGGACAGTCTAGAAAATAACCTTTTGCCGACTGAGGAACAGAATTTGTTTATTGATGGGTGATGTAGCTACTTCTGTCTTGGTATATCTCTGTACTACACGAATGAGATTAAACGCAATAAAAAAAAACAACATGAAATTGAGGTTTAGGGTCATCCACGCTTTGAAAAATGAGGCTGAAATTACAGCTCTCTCAAGTGAGCTCTTTCAGAGTACAAGGGTGAGCGGAATCAAAATGGGGATTCAGTAAGACCAGGATTGCCTTATGAAAAATTGGCATCTATTAGCGACATCAAACAAAAGAGAAGAGTTAATTTTTCTCATTGGTCGCAACTCTGATACAGGATGCTGAGGCCCCACCCACCTGCTGAACATCAAGCAACAGATCTAATGAAGTGTAGGCGCCCACACCCGGGGAAACTCTTGTGTGGTAGGGGAACGTTGGCCAAGCTTTCCTCTCCCACTTCCCTCGTGCTTTCAGATTTATAATGTATGTTCTTTTTCTCTCTACTGATGTATGGGTATAATGTATGCATATATGTTATTTTTCTGTTCGTCAACATTTTGTGACATGTTCAAGATGCAAATCATTAAAACACATGGGGGAGTTGGGGGGGGGGCTGGGGCCAATTTCCAAAGATGTCAGCAGAAGTGACTCTAAATTACTAGGAGTAAGCACGAGTAACTAATGGAGAAGGTACCTGTAGTAATCGGGCTAAGTCTTCTCTCTCTAGGGGTAAATCAGAGTTCCTCCTGGTAACTTCTTTGTGAATCAAATAGATGAGTTACCTCCTGTACACTCTTCGTGAATCCTGTTTGAATGCTTTCCTTATTTACATTTCTCGTACCACATTTTAAACTTATGCACATAGGTTTGATTGGTTGTTGGCACTTAACATCAACTGGAGGCTATTTCAAAACACTAAGGGAAAGGGGGTAGGAGGGAGAAGGAGAAAGGAAAGGAGTTGTATTAAAATACTTAGGTTGCTTGGATGCCACTTAATAGCAATTGAAGATTCTCAGAGCTCAGTATAAGAGGAGTGGGAGACCGAGAAAAAAGGAGGACATACTGAGGTTGGAGAAGTCAGGGAAACATCAGATCTACTGATTGACCTCACCATGGGCATAGAGGGTTCACAACACATATTAGCTTTAAACCAGTTCTTGCATATGTGTGTCACCCAGTGCACGAAATACAATATTCAGTGTGGGAGGTAGGTTTTGCCCTAGAGAACAGCTTAACTGTTATCCTTAAAAGGGCAAGAGAAAGAGTACAAGCAAAGGTCTACACCTCAAAGGTACCCCTTTCTTCAATCACTTCTCCACTGTTAATTGAGCTCCTAGTTCAGAACTAGAGGGACATAGACAGGCAGAGATGTAAAGACAGCCTGATCCACACCAAACGACGGTAGAAGCCCATGTAAGCAGGGTTTGCATTCTTGTAATAAAAGTGACATTGGTGACAGACTCTTCCCCATTTCTGCTAGGTCGTATAGTTGTGCCCCTTTAATGAAAGGGTGACTGACCAGTCACGAACTGCAAGCATACACCACCACCTACACTTTATTTCAGAAAATAAAGAAGTCACATTTTAACAAAGAACTTTAACATGTAGATAGGAAATGCGTGTTGTGGCCTATATGAATGATTCAAACTCAGGGCGAGTGAGAGCGCATTTGTTGAAAACTCTGGCGACCATCATATTCAGGATCATTTACATTCACTGTCCTCATTGAGTCATATGTGTCCTCACTTTTTCACACCATGTAGTATAAGCTGCTTGTCGAGGCCTGCTTGTGCCTCAAAGCAGGAGAAGCACTGAGGTGTGATCACTCTGTTCAGTCTCTCCCCTCAATTTCCCTCTGCCCCAGGCCACGCTTCACGAGATGACGGCCGGAGCTGCTCTTGCTAGACTAGCTCTCCAAATAGCTCCTTTTCTTGAGCAGCATTGTCCTACTTCATTATGAAGTCTTGGTACTTCATAGGTCTCCTTCTTTTGGGCTGTGGCTGGCCAGACTCATTCACTGCAGTGGTTGGTTATTCTCCTTCACTGCTTCTCGTTGGTGTCTGAATCCTCGGTTCCCGCTGTGGTTCCCTTACTCTACTTGTCTCATCTTCCATTTCTCCGAAATTGCTGGTCATTCCCTGCTCACTCTCTTCGATGGTATCTTCACTTCCACTAGGGGCCTTTGTTCCATGTGATACTTGCGTGCGGTGTGATGACATATTTTCAGCTGTAAGCCCTTTCAAAAATGGCCACTCTCTCTAGGTCCCATCATTTTCCATCTTGAGTACACACAATATTTGTCTGTAACAGGACCCTGTTAGTCAGACCTTGTGGGGTAGATGGATTTTCACCATATCTCCTTCTTCTACCTCTGTCGTTTGCACCGCTCTGAGATTGTCCATCCACTTTTTCATGTGATCCTTGCTCTTCCTGATTCTCCACACCACTTCTTTTATGGTTATTGTGTTGTGCTCCCCCACTTTGGATATCCATTGAGGCACTAGCCTGGATGCAGCTCTTCTCCCTCTTAACATTTTGAATGGTGACACCAAGGTGGTTCCATTGGGAGTCAGTCTGTGAGCAGCCACTGCTTCTTTTACCGTCCCGTGTGGATCCACACCTGATGCCATGGTCAGTTGTAAGGCTCCTTTAATAAATCTATCAGTTTGTTCTACTAGCCCGTTGGCTTGTAGATGGTATAGGGCTGCTTTGATCTGCTTTATATTATTTTCTCTCATGAATTTCTCCATCTCATTTGACGTCAGCTGGACTCCATTATCTGTCACTATCCCTTTAGGTACCCCTTCCCTTGGGAAAAGTGAAGTGAGGATGTCGATCACTGTTGCCATGGTGATGTCAGGCACAACATTCAGCCTCCACCCATTTTGACAGATAATACACCATCACAATGCCATATCTGTGTTCTGCTGTCATGGCTTCTAAGGAGCCTGTGAAGTCCAACTCCAACTTCTGCCATACCCTTAGTGGGATCTCTGCAGAGACGAGAGGTTCCTGCCTTACGTTTAACCTCTTGACACTGTTGAGGAACTCATGACATCTGTCCATCATAGTTCTGATGTCCTGGTCCATGCATGTATAAGATAAGGGCGGGGACCCTCTTTTTTGAAGGGGGCCTGACTCCAGAGGATTTAAGCAAAATTATCGAAAGGAATAGAGTCAAAAGCTACCCTTGTCATTAACGCTCTGGTGGTCACGTTTTGTAAGCAGTGGAGCTAGTATAACATGTATCAGCTAGCTCTTAAAAAGGAACCCAGAGAAGTGAGAATTTTTTACAAAAAGAACAAGGCATTTTATATACACATATAAAACTTATTTTTCTTTTTTTTAAAAGAAAAAAAGACATGCCATCATAGGCACAGGAAATATGCATTGCATACAGTCAAGGAATAATTGTGCATATACGTGTGTTAGTAAATCGTAGGTGACTGTTATTTCATGTATTGCTAAAAGTGAAACAATACGCAAACATTGAGCCTATGATGGCATATGTCTTTTTTCTTTAAAAAAAAAAAGTTTTATATATGTGTAAATAAAATGGCTTGTTCTTGTTTGTAAAACATTCCCACTTCTCTTTGTTCCTTTTTAAGAGCTAGCTCATACATGCTATACCAGCTCCACTGCTTACAAAAGGTAACCACCAGAGCGTTAATGACAAGGGTAGCTTTTGACTCCATTCCTTTCGATAATTCTGGTCCATGCATGGCCAACAATATGAATCCCTTATCCTGTGCCTCGTCATGTTGGATCCTAAATGTCCAGAATGGGCTCTACACTATATGAGCTTCTTCGTGACCATGAGAGGGATCACCTGGTCCCCCCTGAGCAGAAGGCCATTATCTTCATATATCTCCTCTGCCACTTTCCAGTATGGTCACAGGCCTTCCGGAATCGCTCTTTCATTTGGCCATCCATTTCTGACCCATTTTGTCACCTGCGTCATGACCACATCTTTGGCCAATTCTTCTAACCAGTGGCTCTCACTAATTTCCATAAATTTGCTACTCCTCAAGTCTTCAACTGATGCCACTACGCACTCTTCCTGTAAAACGTGGTGACTTGACCACTATGTTCCAGTAGATGTAACATGCAGCCAGCCTGTGCATTATTCCATCCTCGGATATGCATTCTCTAATACATGTTCTCTTGAAGTTTTGCAGCTGTGCGCACCAATCTCAGAGTGGGTGTCTTTGTGCCACCTGGGCTCAGCATGTGCACCAACAGGTTGTGGTCTGTGACTAAGTGAAACTTGGTGCCCCGTACATAGGTCCTGAAGTACTCGACTGCCCATCCGCAAGCCAGCATCTCTTTCTCCACTGTGGAGTAGTTTTTCTCTGCCTCAGACAATGCCTTGAGTGTGAATGCCACCACATGCTCTACTTCTCTTCTTTGTGTGATCATTATTCCTAACCCATATTCACGCGCATCTGTGGTGATGTAGGTCTTCCACATCGGGTTGATTGGTCTTAGGCACAGGGCTCCTACTATCGGTTTATTTACCTCTACAAATGCTCTTTACTGCTCAGGCTGCCACTCATATACTGCATCTTTCTTCAGTAGTTCTCTCAAGGGCACCGTCAATTCGGAGAATCGTGGTACAAACTTCACGTAATACCATGCAAATCCTAAAAACAACCTCAGTTCTTCCTTATTGGTTGGTGCTGGGGCTTTTATAAATGCTTGTAGCAAACTTTTCTAGGGGCTAATGCCCTCTCGTGAAATCTTGTTATCGCAGATTTAACACCTCTTTTGCCTTAATCATGCACTTTTCATATTGCAGCTTCACTCCTGCATCCTGCAGTTTAATAAGCCCATTTCTTAACACAACATCATGAGTCACCTCATTTTTGGCACAATTGTGGATATCATCTTGGAAGTACGATACATTTCCAATGTTGCACAGTAACGAGTGCATCATTCTTTGGAACACTGAGGCGGCATAGGATAAACACCAATGGAATTCTGGTAAATCGATATGTGCTGAACGGTATGATGACTGTCGTCAAAGGCCTCAACTCCTTATGCAAACTAACAAAGTTACTCACTGTATTCACTATCTTACTCCTAGACCATAGTCCCATTTCCTCCATACTTGAGACATTCCGTCCTTCCGGACAGGACTGGAGCACTTTTGTCAAAAAGTTCAAATTCTTGTCCTTCTATTTTTACGCACAGCACATGGCTGTAACCCCACTCTCCTGAGCTCTGCCGCGCGTATCGCCCTCCAGTCCTTTTCTATCGCCATGTCTGAGACCATTTAAGCAATAATAGAGGATACTTTTTAGAGGGGACGGTGGGTGGGCATACGTGGGAAAGGGGACTATGGACTAGGAGTAAGACAGTCACTATGGTGAGTAACTTTGTTATACTCCTACATCCCGTCCCCTTTCCGCCATACTTGTGGGAGATTCACAAGCACGCACCACAGTTAGTAAGGGTGGATGGAAAAAAAACCTTTAATAGAATTAGTTCTTAAGAACAGCCACGCCGAATTGGGCATCAGCCCTGGAGCTCAGGTCTAAGCAGTAAAGCTTACAGAAAGCTGATAGGGAAGCCCACGTTGCCACCTTGGCGATGGACTCCCAATTCACATACTTTTGGAAGGCAACAGCAGCAGCTTTGCCAAGTACAAGATGAGCATGGATGCCTTTCAGGGGTTGAAGGCCTTGAATGGTATAGGCCTCTGAAATACATGAGGCAATGCATCGGGAGATAGTTGCTTCGGAGGCCAGTTTCCCTTTCAGGTCTCCGAATCTGACAAAGAGTTGTGAAGAGCTTCTGAGTTATCTCGTTCTATCGAGGTAAAACCTCAGGGCTCGCCCGACATCCAAATTGTGTAAAACTCTCTCGACATCCGATGCTGGATTAGGAAAAAAGACAGGTAAGGAGATTGATTGGTTCAAATGAAAATCGGTAACCACCTTAGGCAAGAAGGAAGGATAAGTGCGAAGCACAACTTTATCCTTATGGAAAGTGACGAACAGATGTTCCACGGAACGAGCTTGGAGCTCACTTACTCTCCTCACTGAGGTTACTGCGATCAGAAAAGCAACCTTCCAGGAAAGGTATTAAAGATCGGTAGTGGCCATGGGTTCAAATGGCTTATGACATAACGCGGTGAGGACCACATTCAAATCCCATTTGGGATGAGGGGTGCGCACCAGCAGGAAAAGGTGAAGGAGACCTGCAAAATGTCTTTTAATGACAGGATTAATCAATGAAAAAGAACAGCTGTCCGTGGATAGGTAAGCCGCAATGGCAGATAAGTTCTGCAAGACAGAACATGAATGCCAGAAGCTGCCAGGTGAGACACAAATTATAGAACAGTGTCAACCCTAGGGTGCCTTGGGTCAAGCTGTTTAGCTAAACACCAGTTGCAAAAACAGAGTCATTTGCTCCTATATTGAGCTCTCGTAGAAGGTTTTCTGGTCGCTTGGATAATGCGCATAATGTCCTCGGACAGATTAAATTGCGCTAAAGATCTGAATTCAGGCACCAGACCGCCAAGCTGAATGACTATGGCAGGGATGCCACAGCTGGTGATCGCTCTGGTGAAGGAGGTCGGGAATCAGTGACAATCTGATCGGAGGAAGACTCGATAGATGCTGAAGTTCCGAAGATCAAAATCTGGCTGGCTACCAAGGAGCTATGAAGAGGAGAGTGCAATTCAATGCACTCATGGGCTTGCAGAGTGACCAATGAATCAGACAATGGATTAAAAGCATAAACCTTCATGTTGTGCCACGGAATCGCGAGGGTGTCTCCCAGTGAGGACTCTCCGATGCCATCCCTGGATGCATAACAAGGACGTTTCCTGTTTGTGAAAGACCCAAAGAGGTCCACTTCTGGAGTGCCCCATTTGTGAAAAAGGTTGGAGAGAACATGCTGTTCAATTCCCACTCGTAACTGGCTGCCGACTGACTGAGTCTGCAGTTACATTGATGTGACCCGGGATGTGTACAGCCTGGAGCTAGACCTTGTGCAGGATGGCCCAGTCCCAAATTTGTATGGCTAGGTCCACAAGGAGAGTTGACTTGGTGCCAACCCTGCTTGTTGATGTAAAACATTGCCACAGAATAATCTGTGAGAATATGGACTCCTTGTTGGTGGTTCCATGTGATATAATTGCGCCAAAAATTGCTGTGGTAACAAAATATCGCGGCAAAAAATGCCGCCGTTTTTGCGTCACAGTCCATGTAAAATATGCGGGGGACACCCCCGCAACCCCTGGACCCATTATACCATTTAAGGAGAGCGGGGGACACCCCTGCAACCCCCGCTCCCCTTAAATGGTATAATGGGGCACACTTTTACCGGGTCAAACGGCGGCATTTATGCTGCAATATTTTTTTACCGCGAAATTTTTGCCCCGATTATATTACCTGATACCTTGTTGGTGATAGACGGTTAAAAAGCTCTGAGCGCCAGGAGAATAGCCAGGAGTTTCAGATAATTGATATGGAACTGCCTGTCCTGAAGCGTCCATAGGTTGAATACTTCGAGGTGACACAGTCGCTCCACACCCCAGAAGTGAGGAGTCCATGGTACCCGTCACTTGTGGGCAGGGCTCCAGGAAGGAGGCCCCCACTTAAAGGTTGCTGGTCGAAGACCACGATTGTAGGTCCGCCGTCATGCAGGATGGAACTGGGATTATCTTGGAATTCGGGTCTGAAGCCTGAGACCAACAGCTCCGAAGAGCCAGCTGAGTACGCCTCATCTTCAGACGTGCAAGAGGTAGAGCTAGCACCCAAGAAGCCACGAGACCCAGAAGTCTTTGGAACCACCAGGCCGTCATGTGCAAGGACTGGAGGAAGAGCGGACACGTGGACGATAGGTCTGCAATCCTGTCCGCCGTTAGGAACACCCTGGTACTGACTGTATTCCAACGGAAACCCAGGAAAATCAGGTCTTGACATACCGTCATGGACGATTTCCGCCAATTCACTGACAGCCCAAGATGGAACAGGAGCTGAAGGAGAGACTGAAGACTGGTGAAGGCCATCTGTGGGCAAGGACTGCGCAGGAGCCAATCATCCAAATGGGGATATACATGAACCCCGTGCAGTCTGAGGAAAGCTGCGATGACCGACATCTTCGTAAAGACAAGCAGCGCCGAGCTGACACCAAAAGGGAGGACACAGAACTGGAAGTGTTCCTCTCCCAGGGAGAACCGCAGATATTTCCGATTGTGGGCCCCATATCAGAATGTGCATGTATGTGTCCTGAAGGTCCACTACACTGAGCCAGTCACCCTTCCAAAGAGAGGACTTTATTTGGCAAGGAGTGATCATCTTGAATTTCTCTTGGGGAATGAAAGATTGAACTGGAAAAGATTGAGGATAGTGCGCATGCCAGCCTTGTTGGGTTTGGGCACTGAACCGACGGTAGTAGTAGCCCTCCCCTTGCTCCCTGAGGGGAACACGCTCCACCGTTCTGAGGTCTAGAAGTTTCTGTACCTGATCGGCTCGCAAAGGGATCCTGAAACCCCCTGAATCCAGAGAAGGACCGAGTTTGGGACCCTTCCCTCTGTGCATAAGGGGCCTTAGCTGGAGCATTCACCAGGACCAATAAAGACTTGGTGGTTTAGGTACTCGCCTTAGTCTTTCTGAGTTCCTCATCTGTGGAGGAATGGAACAACTCCTTGACATCAAAAGGAAAGTCTAGGACCTTGTCCTGCACTTCCTTTTAAAACTTCGTCGCATGGAGCCACTCTTGGCGGGAGATGTCGACCCCGACCATAACGCCTCGAGCGGAGGTATCTATGTGGTGTGCCGCAGATTCTAGTAAATCCTGTGCCAACACTTTGACAACCTGCAAACCAGCTTTGAAGTCATCTAGCCTAGCAGTAGGAATACATTCTTGGAAATCGGTTAGCTCCTTCCACAGCCTAAGATTGGCTGCTGCCAGGATGAGCTCTGTGTTAGCTTGATGAAGTTGGAACGCCGAATTGGAAAAGACTTTCTTGCTAAAGAAGTTTATCCTCCTTGGAGAGGAGTTGAACGGCTGCAGTGGAGGATGCAGATGCCGGCTTGGACTGGAGGGTGGCAGCTGCCACCACTGTTGACGATGGGAGCGGACAAGCCGGCAAGGCAATATCTTCCAAGGCATGAAGCTTGTATCGAGTGTCAATCCTCTTGTTGAGATGCAGCCCGGTATGGGGTTTGTCCCAGACTGTCCGGGCGTCAGCCAAGACGTCCTTCTGGAGGAACAGGCCAGTGTGCTCCTGCTGTGATAGGGTAAAGGCTCCAGAAAGCACCCTCCTGTGGAGAGGGGGCCTCAGTACTGGGATATCAAGCAAGTCCATCATATACAGCACCGATCATGGAATGCTGTGATAGAGCAGGGCTGTTCATCGCTGTCCTGGTCCGCCTGGTTCTCATCCAGTGAAGCAGGAACAGGAGGCTGATAGGCTGCACGTGGTGCCCCAGGTGTTAAAGTGTTGTCCAGCGGTGCACCCAATGTTTTTTCTATCAGGGACAGCGGAGGCAGAGGAGGAAGCATTGGAGAAGGTCCGACAGGTAGAGGTGGAGAAAGTGGAACCACCGGGACCTGCAGAAGTTCAGCTGGGGCTGAACGCGGTACAGGAGGACCAGGGTACAACTCCCTAAAACGCCCTTAAAGTATGCCCTCATGGGATCAGAATGCATGAGCATCTGAAATTTCCCAAAAAAAACATCCTCTGATGGAGGTCTAGGCACTGGCGTTGGCAGAGGCCGCTCTTGAACACAACGAGGATGGTTGCCAGAACAGCCCACCACCGGCTGGGTCCACATAAATCAGTGGTGCCGAACCAGGGTGAAGCGAGACTGTAGGAGGCAGCGGTGCCCGAGCTCGCCAATCCATTGAAGGGTGGAACGGGTTCTTGTTATCCACATGGCGTGGAAAAAACTGCTCAGCCCCAAAAGAAATGCTCCCAGCACCAGCCGTCGTGAACGTTGGTGTAAGGGAGGAATCCAAAATGGCCACCGTGGACTACAGAGGTTGAGCCACCATTTTGTCGACACCTGAGGAGACTTGCCATTACAGGAGAAAGTGAGGCAACTGTCTCCTCAGGAGAGTTAGGGGGTCTTAAGTGGCATTTTAGCCTTGAAACAAGGATCCTCGGCCGAGCCAGGGCTGGCAGATCTAGGATATTTACTGGACATCTTAGGTACTGCCCCAGAATTGGCCTCCAGTGGCGGAACCTCGGCACAGCCAGTACTCGAAGGCCTGTGGTGTATGACTGCCTTCTTTGCCCCCTCGCAAAACCGGTACCACCACGACTCTGAGCGTGGGAAGGTTGAGTAATGTACCTCACCGACAGGACCCTCAAAGAGGAAACCTCGATTCTGGCGATGTTGGATTTAGCCCCAAGTAGAGCAACCTCAGGTTCTAACCTATGATGTTTAGCTCCCTCAAACCGGGCCTCGATTCGCAACTCGGTGTGGGAAGCTCCAGAAATGGAGACCTCACGGCGAACCCCGGTATCGGTGTGGAAAGCTCAAGAAATGGAGACCTCAAAGCGAACCCCGGTATCCAGAGTTCCAGAAGAACTGGGCTGAACTTTAGCCCCCAAACGGGGAACCACAGAACAATGTCCGGTTTTGGCATGTTTAGCTCCCTCAAACCGGGCCTCGAGTCGCAACTGGGTGTGGAAAGCTCCAGAAATGGAGACCTCAGGGTGAACCCTGGTATCGGTGTGGAAAGCTCCAGAAATGGAGACCTTAAGGCGAACCCCGGTATCCAGAGCCCCAGAAGAACTGGGCTGAACTTTAGCCCCCAAACAGGGAACCTCAGAACAATGTCTGGTTTTGGCAGGCCCACTGCAGGGACCCTCGGAGGAACCTCCGGTGTGCCTATTAGGCCCCTTGTGGTGCATCTCAAGGATGCCCCTGGTAACAGAGCTACGCGAGCCCCTCCCGGATCTTGAAGACCCCGGGAAGGAGTCTGATGGCCGGGGCGCCCTAAAAAAGTAAAGAACTTACTGTGCGTTTCTTCTTTTCATCGATGAAAAGCTGAAAATGCGGTGGAGGAATGCATTGAAACACCTCCTCCCACTGAAGAAGACGTTGTGGAGTGCCCGGACAGAGGGGGAATCGCAATAAAAACACGAGTCCCCAACAATGTTCCAGGCCTAGACACTCTAGGCAAAAAGACTGGGGATCCGCCCTCAAGAATTGATGTTCGCATGAAGAACAGGACACGAATCCCTGGTGCTACGGCATAGATGGAGGACAAGATGACTGTGGAACCGGAGCAGGAAGGAAGGGAATAAAAAGAAAGAATTCCTGGTGGTGCTTGTGCGTCGGGTCCTGCGCGGAGAAAAGGACTGAAGGGCAATGCGTGGGGTGGAGCTCAGGAGGGTGGTGTTACGGCCACATGCTGTGGCCCTGCGTAAAAATAGAAGGACAAGAATTCAACATTTTTGATGCTTTTGACAAAGTGCTCTGGTCCTGTCCCAAAGGACTGAATGTCCCACAAGTATGGGGGAAAGGGGACGGGACATAGGAGTATGATTTGATGATATGCATCTTGCATGTCCAACTTCAAGAAGTACCTGGCTTCTTTGATCATCAAAATCAACTCATTAATACTCAGCAACGGGTAGCTATTTGTCATGATCTCTAGTTTGTAGCACATCAATGCAGATTCAATGTTGCGGGATTGCTGCTTTTTAATCAACACGACTGGTTTTAACCACTCTGATGATTCCACCATTTTGATCATGCCCTCATTAACCATCTTCATGAGCTGATTCTGCAACACAGCTCTCGCTGTCGTGGGGACTGGACTAACCTTGTGTTTAATCGGCACGGCACCTTTCCTCAACCAAATATTATGCACATAGTTCTTTATCCTATTTCCCTTCCTTGCTAATCACCCCACTGACGCTGTGACCGGTGTCCTGATCCTCATGAACCTCACAGAATATCAGGCCCTTCCTCCCAGTCATTACCAGCACTCCCCCACTGCATTGCTGTATGGTGGCTCCACATTCCACCCTAAAGAGCTGCCTATACTAGCACTTAGCCCGAGGTTCTCCTCTGGCTCCCCTTAGGACTTCCCTCTTGGGCCCTCCTCCAGCACTTGTCCACTCCTCCCCTCCCCTGCACTTCTCTTCAATGTACTTGTATTTCTGAATCCCACAAGGCCTAGTAGGACAATGACTGTATGTGTATATATATATATATATATATATATATATATATATATATTATTGTTTTTCTTTTCTTGACACTTATTTTTTTCCCCTGTTCTCTCCCCATTTAGGCTTGTGGCACTTTGAAACACAATTCTGTTGTATAAATCGCCTTAAAAATAATTGATAAATAAATAAAATAAATAAATCCTTCTGAAACTAACTTTGGGAACTCCTCTCTGGACACAGATGCTCCTCCTGCTCTTATGGAGAGTACTTGGTCTTCTGTGCTGTGATCCAGCTTGAAGTTCAACTTTGCCTAATCATCCCAGCCCAACACTGCCATACCCTCTTCCGAAAAGTACACTCTAGTCACTGTCTATCTGCCTTTGAATTCTATGGACCCCTAATGTACCCCCAACAGATGAACTGATTCACCTTCAAATACTGTAGGTCAGTGTTTTGTCCTTCGAACTTCCACTTTTTCCTACCATTTCTTTGGAGATCTGAATGGGTAATATGGTCTAGTCCGATCCTGAATCCACCATTACTTTGGTCTCGTTACCATCTACCTTGACCAGACAGTACAGCTTCTCTCTTATGGCTTTCAAACTGTTCACGATAATGACCGTTGATCATCCGCCCTTTCTTCATTTGCTTGTATTGATGTCACTTTTCTTCTCCGCCTGTAACGCGCTGTGTCGGCATGTCCAATTTTCTTATAATTAATGCATTCTTTGCCTCGGGCTGGGCATGCTTTGTCATCACCTGATGCAGAGATGCCTGTGGCATTTTAGAGGTTCTTTCCACTTATCTCTCACTTCTCTGGCATCACTTCTGGGCCTTTCTCTAGTCCCTCTGTACTGAATGGCACGAACCCCTGCATTTTGTGAGCTTCCTGCCATTTCCTTGCGTCTCATTGTGGTCTCCTCTGCCACTCTGGCGATCTGAATTGTTTTATCTAACTGAAGTTCTTTTTTTAAAATGAATTTGTCTTGCACTTGTTTGCTGTTCATGTGCACTACCAGCACATCACATATTTTCTGTGTTGTCCCCAAATTCACATAGCACCACTGAAGTAATTCTCCACACAAATTGGGATTCCTTAAACTGCTTATTACATTCTCAATCTTGCATCTTTCTCCCCATGTTCCATATTCCACATTCCAAGATCCATGTTCCATCTACATCAATACAGTATAGACATGAGTGCATATTACAAAGGAAGATATTACACACCTCCCTTCTTTACAAAAAACAAAATATTTACAAAATTGACATACTTAAGAATATTTAGAATTGATAATGAACAAACAATCTGAAAATGTTGCCAACTATAGACAGTAATGCCAAACAGTGTGAAACAATAAGAGCACTTAATTTACATAATCTTTCAAATATGATGGTCTCTTAGAAACACGTTTGGTGCATCTACCCAGTTCAGTTCCATTATTTGCTTTGTCCCTTAATCTCCCCTTTTGTTCTGTTGCCACCATCTTACTCCCTTTTTTTTCTTTGGCAATCACAAATTTGTCCTCAGAACATCTACATACCCTATTGACATTCCAAACTCTTCCATCAGACACTCTTACTGCACCATGAAACCTCCCTACCACTTGTGTGGCGGCCACTTTGCAGATCCACTCGTAGTGGTAGAAGGTAACATAATCCTTATCCAATCACCTGGTTTTATATCACATTCTCTCACAGCTGTCCTTATGTCAAAACACCTTTTGTTGATCAACTGCCTATGCAAAATCTTCTTCGCCACTTCCTCAAAATCAATCTCCTTTCTACAGGCTGTACCCAACCAAGACGGACACTCTCTCGTGTTGGGTTTGCGTCCTCTGAGCATCTCAAACGGGGAAATTCCTGTAGTGGTGTGTGGCGTAAACCTGTGTGCTACAATGGTGTCTTCGACAGCGTTCTTCCAATCTGCCCTACACTCCAAAGCACCTCTGATACTATTCTTAATGAACTTGTTAAATCTTTCCACAATTCCATTGGTTTGAGGGTGATAAATGGAGCTGGTTTTATGCTCCACCCATTTTCTCTGAGAAACTTCTAATTTCCTGTGATACTAGCTGTACACCATTGTCGGTGATGATGATGGTAGGATAACCCTCTATTTTGAAAATATCATCCAAGAATAGAATAATATCCTTAGAGCAAATGTTCTGAACTCATTTCACTTCTACCTACCTAGACAACATGTCAATCAAAACCATACAGTATGTTAACACCCCATTACTTCTCACAGGTCCCACAATGACTAAACCTACTCTTTCCCATGGTATGGTTGGAATTGACATGATAGTCATTGGCTCCTGTCTGGCAATATATCCTTTAGCTGAATCCTCACAGATACAACATTCTCTTATTAATCTTTTTATTCCAAATCCATTCCAGGCTACCAATAATCCTGTCACACAAGTTGTTTTGTTTTCGTCATCCCTTGATGTCCATCATGTGAAATTTCCAAAATCCTGCATCTTACTCCAGTAGGGGGATATAACTTGTCACCCCTCAAGATCAAATTATTGTTCAATTGAAATTCATCATACACTTGTCTGACAGCCTCAGGTAAAACCCCTTTTCTGATCTCATTACTCGTAATCCCTTCTTCAATACACTTCTTTAGTTTGTTAATAACTTCATCTGCCTCCATGGCCTTTGCCCATTCACCCTCAGACACCACTTCTTGCATTATATTCAACACTTCCTCACTCTCATTATCATCAACTTCATCATCCACGAAATTTGTTAACCTTGACAGACAATCAGCACACTTATTTTTAACCCCAGGAACAAACTCTGTTTCCCAATTGTATTCTTGCAAATTGGCTACCCATTTTCTGATCCTTGCAGAAAACTTATCCAAACCTTTGACAGTCAGAATTTCCTGCAGAGGTTTATGATCACGACAAACTTTGTTCCCCACAAGAAGGACCTACATTTCTCAATTGACCATTTAACCACCAATAACTCCTTTTCAATGGTAGAATAATTGTGTTCTGCCTCTTTCAATACTCTGGATCAAAAGCAATTGGGTATTCAATACCAGCATCCATTTGGGATAGAACAGCACCCAAACCATGATTGCTTGCATCAGTGGTTAGAATGCTCTTGCTGTTGGGATTGAACGACTTCAAGGTGTGTGCACAGTTGAGATCCTCTTTTATCCTATTAAATTTATTCTCACATTCATCATCCCAAACAAATGTCACATTCTTTTTTGCTAGCTTCCTCATGTGAAAATTTTTACTGGCCAAGTCAGGAATACATTTTGCATAATATTCTGCCATGCCTAAAAACGATATAACCTTATCTTTAGTATCCAGACTAGGAAACTTCTCAATGGTGTTTACCAATTCTTCCCTGGGTTTCATGCCCTTGTCTGAAATCTCATGTCCCAAATACTGTATATTCAATCTATTTTTTTTTTTCATTCATTTCACAGATTTATATGGTTTTCCTGATTTTAAACATTTAATCTGTTGTAGACCAAGTTTACGTGATTTGTCTACCGCTTTTGTTTAGCTCACACGTCTTTGGTAATTGTTCCTTTGTCTGTATCACTACGTAGCCCTTCCAATTTTTTAAGTATTAAAATCACCAGTCTTACAAGCGCTATATTGATTTTCATTATTTCTCCTTCTATGAGGATCTTCCACCAGTCTTCCGCGCTCCTTGTAACGAAGCTTCTCAGGGCATTGCCCAAACATTGCTCACAAGCTTCTCATAGTCCCGTGCAATGGAGTGTGAGATGTTTCAGGGTTTCTTTTTCTCCTTCGAGTTCACACACTCTGCATTTTGCGTCTCTGTTCATGACTTTCCTCTTTTGTAATATTTCTCCCGTTGGCAGGATGTTCAGTCTGAATCTTAAAAAGAGAGCTCGAAAGTACCAGTTCGGGAATAAAGTCAAATAGCTCAGAATCTGATTCAGTTTTCGCGGTTGTGCCCAGAAGTCTTCATAGCCTTTGTATTTGCCGATGGTTTCCTGGGTTTCTATCCAGTCTATTTACAAGGAGAGGAAACCCGGTATACTACTGTCTAATCACAATTAGCAGTGTATACTTTGTCTATATCCGGGAGGATAGTGATATGCGTATAGGGAGACAAAGTTGTAAAGCAGGTACTAGAGGTGTGTGGTGTAAACACTCTCAGTAAAACATTAGGAGGGACCAAAAAAGGTTAAAAAAGCCAATATCAAATTTTAATAATCAACAGTCCGTCAAGATTAAAACATCAATTAAATAAATAGATCAAAAATACAGACATTGTCAAGTCCCATGTAGAAAGCAGCAATAGGAAATACATAACAGGCTCTGAAGGCCAGATGAAAGTGGTGTTATATCAAAAATACGACCACTAAGGGTACTTTTCAACCTAAATAACAAGGTACCCATCCAAATATGGATAAATGTGTCATAAATTATAATCTCTGTTTAAAGTTCAGAGATACGTCTCGACATGTTTCTGTTCCTAGAGAGCAAGGTGTGGAACATTCATCAGGAGGGAGTACATTACAGTATATCCTATTTGACAATTGAGATGAAAAACAATAATGCCACTACATTATCATAGCACCTGCAAGAAATAAAAAACAGCAAACATCAAAGGTTAACTATTAAATAGTTATATACTTTGGAAAGTTCAGAACATGAACCGGGCAACTTATAAGGGAAGATAGTTACCTTATAGTGTGCCTGTGGGTGCTCTCTACTAACATTAGTAGGTATAGGGTGGTCAAAATCACGGCCCTAAAGAAGAGAGGGAAATAATACCCAAAGTATCAGCTATTACATAGCCTAGTAGTACAGAAAACAAAACAGCGAACAGTGTGGAAGAAGACCCCTACTATACGAATTAGCGTACAAGCGTGTCAACATGGCGAGGGGGAACCATAACTGGTGATTCCCACATATAAAAAGGGTCATAGACACAACAGCGGTGGCTCAGCGGGACGTGCTACACAACAATGTAGGTAGTGTCAAAGTACAGACGGTGTAAGGACATCCGGACACGGCATATTAAAGATAATAATCCACTATGTCACAAGGCATCAGGAGGAGAAGCATGGAGTCGGTGTTTTACTAACAAGTTGGGCGAACAACACGGGGCAGGGAAACCTTGCTGTGAAAGCCGAGATAGTGATAAAGGTCGGGTGCGCCCAGTACCCGCCTCATTTATCCTCTGGTGTGTAGAACTCGCTTTGAAACGTAACTACTTCGAGTTCAATGGTAAATTTTATCAACAAATTGAAGGCACAGCTATGGGGGGCACCATGGCTCCTAGCGTGGCAAAAGTTAGCAAGGTTTCCCTGCCCCGTGTTGTTCGCCCAACTTGTTAGTAAAACACCGACTCCATGCTTCTCCTCCTGATGCACTGTGACATAGTCCCTCCTCTGCCGCTCTGCCTCTCCTCTGCTGCTCCGCGTCTCGCTTCGTGCGAGGAAAGAGGAAAGGACCCTGCGGCGTAATACGAGCGCGAACGCTACCAGGAAGTGTCAAGCCGCACCTCAACGATCACAAGCGTACGCAAATCCGTAACGCTAGAGGCCGCTTCCGATCACAGTGCTGTATCCAGAATTTCCTGGATTAATTACCAAGTCGTTTGTGTCCACATACTGTTGCAACGCCGTCAGTTGACGTTGGAGGCCTATTTGGGTCTGGTCCATAAAGACGATATCGTCTGCATATAGCAGTCTCCCTATTGAGGTCCCTGCAATCTTAGGTGGAAAGCAGCGTGTAAGTTCAAAGGAGTCCTCGATGTCTGATGTATACAGGTTATAAAGTTCTGGTGCGAGTGGGCACCCTTGTTTTAGGCCCGTTCTTATCGGGATTTGGTCTGTCAATGTTCCTGCTTTGTCCAACCTGACTCTTATGCTTGTGTCTGTGTACAGGTCTTTGATGTTCTCTACCAGTATCTGCGGGCATTTCCAGTTCTCCAGTTTCTCCCACAACTTGGCTCTTTTAATTGTGCCAAAAGCTTTTGACAAATGGATAAAAGCAACATAGATTTCTTGGTTTTTGTTTCTTATTGTTCTTGCTTTCATCAGGTTGATCAGAAAAATATTGAGTCCAGTACCTCTCCCCCTCACAAATCCAGACTGCCAGGGGTCTCTTCGTCCACTTTGCTGTACCCAGGTGGTCAGAGCTTTCAGCAAGGTTGATGCGAAGACCCCCCCCTCCCCGACGTCCAGGAGTGCGATCGGTCTGTAGTTGTGTGGCGATGTTCGTAGGGCCTTTTTGAAAATCGGTACCACTACCGCTGTCCTCCAGGAGTCTGGAATTTTCTCGGTATGTAGCATGTATTCAAACAGGATGTGTAGGAACTTTTCCCACTCACTGGTATTGCTCTTTAGTATTGTATTCGTCAGCCCGTAAGGTCCCGGAGCTCTCGAGTCTTTTAGTTTCTTTAAGATGTTTTCAATTGCCTCAGTGCTGATGTCTATTATCACGTTTTCCTTACTTGGCACCGGTTTTCGCTTGGATGGTGTGTACGTATCTTCTTGTTGCTGTGAGTAATGTTCACACCATAAGGTGGCACTTATTGGGTTTGATAAGCTTGTCTCCTGGGGATGGTCTGCTCCATTGATGGTAGCCCATATTTCTGCAGTATTTTTTGTTCTTATTCTTTCTAACATGCTTTCTGCATTCTGGTTCAGCATGGTTTTCTTATGTAAATAAAGCCAGTTGGGGTACCTCTGTTTTAACTTGTTTATCTCCTTACTCGAGTAGCTGTTTTTGTTTTTTTTATTTTTAATCTCCTGATGTTTCTTCTTAGTTCTTTTTCCTTATCTGGCTGTCATATAGATGTTGATGGTTCTTAGTGGGATGATTACTTCCCGGTTTTCTTTCTATAACAAAGGCTCTGAAGAGTGGTGTGTAGTCAATCCTTTGTATTTCTTGTTCCGTTTCTAGCAGTTGGATCATGCCTTTTAATTTGTTATTTAGCTCTTTGATTTTGTCTGGTCTGACCCTTATTTTCTTTCCTCCTTGGACTGTGACTATATCCTGGTTGTAGACACAAATCTTGTTGTTACTGATGTTGTTACATGTCAATTTCATCAGATTGTGGTCACTTTCTGTCGTTATGACTTCCAAGGTCTGAATGTTCTCTGAGATTACTCGAAATGCAGATGTAATCCAAGATTTCTGCTGATTGAGCCCCTTTCCATGTGGGGTTAGCTGGGACATCACCGTTCACTTGTCCATTAAGAATAACAGTCTCTTGATTGCAGCATGTTGTTCCACCTTGTTCCTCTTTTTTTTCCTTCGCTGTGGCGATTGTTGTCACATACTCTGTTTGATTGTCTTTGTTCACGCAGGTACAGTTTAGATCCCCCACCAGTATGTATAGCGGATCTGTCCACTTTTCTCTCTGTTCGTCTATTAGTTCAGCTATTTCCTCAGGTAACCTTTCACATGCGATGTTAGCTGGGTTCCAGTAAATATTGATCAGTATCAATACTCTCACTGCGTCTTTGTCAAGCTGTATCACTATCATCTGGATGAATGGGATTGGATTCGCTGCCTCCAGCACTTTCCAGTTCAAGTCGTTCTTAATGGCTACAAGGAGGCCTGACATCGGTCTGCCTCTTTGACCTTTTACAGCTGGATTTAGTAATACCACGTATCCTTCCAGTGCTGGTTCTTGCCTCAACCATGTTTTCTGTAGGCACAAAACTTTCAGATTCTCCTTTTGTATCTCTCCATTAGTAAAAAGGTGGTTGGAGCCTCTTGTGTTCCAGCTTCCTAGGCTCCACAAACAATCTATTGAATTTACATTTCTCCTTATTAAGGGTTAACCCAGCATTTTGAAAAATATTTAAAACCTTATTCATTCTACTTTCATGGTCCTTTTGATCTTTCCCATATACTAAAACATCATCCTGAAAGCAAAGTACACCCTGCAAATGATGTAACAAATTGTACATCACACGCTGAAATTCAGCCGCTGCAGAAATCAACCCAAAAGGGATCCTTTTGCATTGGAACAAACCTTCAGTAGTAATAAAAGCTGCAACATTTTTTGATCTGGGATGTAACCTGATTTGATGGTACGCTGATTCGAGATCTAATGTACTCATTGCTTTGGCATCTCTACCAGTCCTTAGCATTTACGCTATACTGGGCAGCGGATGTCTGTCTGGAATTATGCATTTATTAACTGACCTGAGATCAATGCACAACCTGAGTTTTCCATTGGGTTTACGTACTATAACCAAAGGCGACACCCATTCAGCAGATTCAACCCTTTCAATGACTTCCTGTTCCATTTTCTCTAGTTCTTCCTTTACATCTCCTTTGATTGCTAATGGAACAGGTCTGACTTTATGCACCACCGGGACAGCATCACTTCTCGTTCAAATTTCAGAGCAATTTTCTTTTAAACTACCCAGATAATCCCGGAACACCAGATGATTTTCAAATCATTCAGGTTCCTTTTCTTGATCTCCTCAGCACTGGGATCTAGCTTTATTTTTAATCTTCTCTGATGAGACCAGCTTAACAACGGATGCATTCCTTTCATGGAGATATATACTTTGCCTTTTGCTGTTCTGTCTTTGAACTTCATAGTTGCCCAAAACCAACCTTCTAACTCAATATGTTTTCCCCCATAGGCAACAGGTTTCACATCAACCGTCTTTAGGGCAATACTTCCTTTAAAGTGTCTTTTTCGAAAACAATTCTTGGCAATAAAGTATACTTAGCACCAGAGTCAATGACCATTTTAATTGTTGAGTTACCAACTTCTATATCAACCATGGGTTTCTCATGATCAGCATCTTGGTCTTCTATTGTATCGACTTCCGAATCTTCAATTATGAAGGTACATTCTTCAACTTCCTCACATAGAATCTATATTTTCTGCTTTTGTTTTGCAACAATTCATCAGATGAGCCTTCCTGTTGCATCTCTTGCAAATTTCATTTAGTGCAGGGCATTTCCCACTACTGGCAATGTGACTCGGGCTACCACATCTATAACATTTCCTTCTGATATCATCCTTGTCCTTGCTTTCCTTGAATCTGGCGCTTCTCTTTTTCTCATAACTCTGATCTCTTTTGCTAAATTGTTTCTTTTTCATCGCAGCATTTATATTTTGTACAACTAACACCTCAGGCGAACCAGATATTTCTAATTTGTTATCAGTGCTTTCTCAAGTTCTTTCATGCATCTGTGTGTATGTTCCACTTCCTTTGCTTTTCTCAGTACTTGATCCAAAGAATGGTTCCCTTTTGACCATAGGGCTTCTCTCACTTTGCTGTCTTTGCACTCTAGCATGAATTGATCCCGGAGACGTTCCTCTAAGTTACTACCAAAATCACGTGACAGCCAAACCACGCAAAGCTGTGATAAATTGTTAGACTGTTTCTCCATTTTCCTGTTTACATTTTCCAAAATGATATCTTTCTAGAATTATGCTCACATCCTTCTCATAATGCAGGTCCAACATTTTCACACATTTCTCATATTCCGTGAGCCCTTCTGCTTCCTGGTCAGATAAAGGTGGAAGATTCTCAAACTGTTGCTGACCATAATCACCCAGGCAGTGTATTAACAGAATTTCTTTTCCTTTCATTAGAAAAATTAAAACCCTGGGCAGCAACAACAATGTTCAAAACGTTTTTTCCAGCGCTTCCAGGGCACTGGAGGTTCGCCTTTTGTATCCATAAAGTAATTGGGAGGTGGTATCCTTTGCATGCTTGAGTATTATTGATGTTCTGAATGTTATAATTGTTTTCTTACCCTCCTTTTTTTAATGTGCTGGTTACAGCAGTACCTTAGACAAACTTCAGAAAGTATAGTATTACTGATATAACTAATGACAGTGCATGCACTCCCTGTCTTGCAATGCAGTGCAGTAGATTCCTGTAATAGTGTTGCGAACGCACATGTTTTATTAAAGCACCTGTATTGATGAGTCATTCAATGTATTTATATAACATACAGCGGCAGGAGAATGTTGTGCCCGTTTATTGTTATCACCAAACCATGAATGCCAATCCTTGTTTATAGTCACTGTACCATGGCACAATGACGTAATATCACTCCATATTTTCACTTTGTTATGTCTATTATGTTATTCTTGGTTATTCCCATGAACCTGAGTCTTAATAGTGTAGTTCGTGAGATCTGCTGTTGAAACAATGCTCTGGTTGCTATGACAACGATCTTGTTGGTTACACACAAAACATCTAAGATGGCGGAACGTAAAACTATGCCTTAAGGTCCTTTCCTCTGATGCAAAATGCAGTAATATTATCCACGTAAAATGTACACCATAGTCATCAGAATTTTTTTTCCAACTTGGGGAAGTATAGTGTGCCAGCTATGAAGTTGCCATTGGTTGTCACAGTGATACAGCGTAGCGGCACTGACTTTTGGAATTATTCTGTCCTGCTGTCTAAAGAGCTTGCTGGCGTATCTTGCACAGTAAACAGTGAATGCTGATTCACTCGTGCAGGCCTTTGCTTGCCTTGTAAATATATAAACAGTCAAGATTATACTGTTGGACGTGTTCCGCCATCTCGTAACTTGATTAATGGCTCTTGATACAACTATGAGCCGCACTTACTGTGGTTTGCTTGACTTGTGACACAGCTGGAAAAAAGCTTTCCTGAAGGAGCAGACGTTCCCTTCTCTCAGTTCAAATAGAATAGCAGGCAAGGCTGAGGCCTTAGTGTCGCTGAGCGCGAGCTGCATTCCTCTCTCCTTTTCCCTATGTAACATGGCTACACAGTGGGCTGCCGTATTGCTCCTGATCCCATCCTCATCTCCACACAAATTGGGATTCCTTAAAGGATTTAAGTATAATCAAAGACCCACCGGCACAGTACATATCACACCACCAACTGCTTATTACATTCTCAATCTTGCATCTTTCTCCTCATGTTCCATCTACATCAATACAGCATAGACATGAGTGCACAATACAAAGGAAGATATTACAACCACCATGTCTCGCATTCTTGTGAGTTAGTCATCTAACGGCTCTGTACTCTCTTGCTTACTGTTGTAGAACTGTAATCTGTGCAGCACAGTGTTTCATTATTGGAGAATCTCTTAACTATCTTTCTGATAGCTTCTTTATGTATATCATCTTCATCCACACTTGGTTCTCCCTTGAATCAGGCAAATATTCTCTGCCCTTCCACTCCCATTGCATTCAGTAGCATGGCCTTCTTTCTTGCTGGGGCATAATCAGCACCTCATAAGGCATCTAGATACATTGTAAATAGCGGTTCCCATTGGGGCCACAGGATTGCTGGCCTCCCTGGTGTCTACAGGAAGGTGTGGGGGGAGGGGGTAGGGTGTTGCACCTTGCATACTTCTTCTGTAGTGGTGGGCTTGTATCCTATTCCTTGTCGCCATTTATGTTGTGGCCTATATGAATGATTCAGACTCTGGGCTGGTGAAAGCTTATTTATTGTAAAAAAAAAAAAAACAGTGACCATCATATTCAGGACCAGTTACATTCACTGTTCTCATTGAGAATTACGAGTCCACCAAGTGTGAGCAGCTGTAGTATGGCCTGCTTGTGCCTCGTAGCAGAAGGAGCACTGCTGTGCTACTGCTCAGTTTAGTCGTTCCCCTCGATCATCCCATGCACGGGGCGTTGTCTCGCGAGATGACAGCCGGAGCAGCTCTCGCGAAACTAGCGCTCCACAATAAGACGTCAACCCTGTGGTACAAACATTTGTAAAGTTATTCCCTACAGCAGCCTGAGTGGGCAGGCAATCACATAGCAAGAGATCATTGTTGTGCTAAATAAGATAGAAGGTACAGCAAATGAACATTTGGGGGCAGAATGCAGAGCTATAGTACAGCGACCCGCCTTCGCAAGCAAGGAGTCGAGGATGGTGGCAGGCATTCATCAGTGCTTGATTCGTGTCCTGCCGTAAAGAGGGGTGGAGCCACACACGTGGCAAAAGAAAAGCACAGGCATATGCTACTCACTAATCCAACTCCTAGCCTGCAAATGAGTGACACCCAAACTCAGCTAACCAAGGGCGGTCCCAGGGGACGGGGCCAGCACAGTGCATATGCCACAGCTTGGTGATAGAAGCAGGGCTGTTTAGAGAGACTTGCAGCTAAAGAGTGGTGGAGATGGAGGTGTAGCAGGAGAAAGGAGTGTGGAGGGAAGTGGTGAAGAGGGATGAGGTGGTGAGAAGGAACATCCTTATGAGTGAGCTGATTGGAAGAAGAGTTACAGGAGAGGAAGGTTTATAGAGCAGGTAGGTTGGAGGTAACATCATGAAAGGGGAGACAGTGTGCTTTCTGGAGGGGGTAGACACTGGGAGAGGAGAGGTGGAGAGCAGAAAAGGGTGTGTGGGGCGGACACATCTAGTGGAAGGAATTGGAGAGCCTGAAGGTGTAAGTTGGTGTAGACATCATGAGAAAGGAGGAGGCTGGAAAAGAAGACTGAGTGGAAGGGGAAGTAGAGGAACCTCAGAAAGAAGGTTGAAGAGAAGAAGCAGGCATATTACAATTGAGTTGTGGAGGCATAAACACATTTTAGAGCACTGATATGGTGCAGGAGGAAGTGAAGGAAGAGTACATTGGAGAGAAGGTAGAGGTGGTACCCTTAGATAGGAGACTGTTGCTATTTGTCAGGAGCTAGAGAACAAGATGTGGGTAAATGGATCCAGGGCCCAGAGAAAGGGAAAGAGTGATAATTTCTCTATAAATCCTGTGGTGGGCGGGGGGGCTATGGTTGCCTGCCCTTGGTGACCACTCTGGGGTTATTCTGTCACTATCCAACCCCAGCGTAAAAATTGTTGCCAGCCTTTTGACAGAATTGGTGCTCTCCAATGAAGGAAAATACGATATTGAAAAGAAAAGCTGCTAACTGGGCTTGCTCAGAGGCTTGCCTGAGCCTTGACACATGAAGATAAATATATAGCCTCTAGTTGTGCTTTTCATAAAAAATACAATGATATGCTTTGTTTGGTTATTTCATCAAAGTTGTTTATTTTGTGTCCAAAAAAGAAAATAAGAATGTCACAAAATTCAATTATGATGCTCTGGTTTATAATTGTTGAGTTAAACAAATCAGTTAGAATTGACTGATTATCTGTAGTTTTGTATTCAGTTGAAATTCACAGAATTTCTGAAATCATTGCTTATGACCTCTCCTTAAAATGCAATTAAATGATTTTCATTTGTGTGAAATATTGGTCTATTATCTGATTTAGTATTTCATATTTTTTTAATGTTTTCTCTGGGATGTTAAGTTGCTCTATTTCTTCTTTTAATTGAGTTATATACTTTATTAGTTTGTCATGTTTTTTGGCGTTGTTGATGAGTCTATGCATCATTTTATTCGAACTATTGGTCAATACTTTTTCCCATAACATCAAACATGTTAAGAAATTTCTTGCAGAGATTTCTCTGCACGCCCCCTGCACAGTCCAGGTAACAGTCAGATGTGTTTCCATCTTTCCATCCCTTTTATCTGGTCCCTTCGTGGCCAGACGAGTGCCAGATAATACATACAGTTTATTCTTTGACCATATGTTCATAGGGTGACTGAGAAGAAGAGTCCAAGGATCACCCTGGAGAAGCTCTCAACGAACATGATTGGCACAAAACTCCCTTTTCCAACATGGGAGTTTAAACATCCGACACCTGAGAGGCATCAGGAGAGCAATCCTCCAAGGATGAAAATGGCAAGTGGTGAAAGGGATGAGAGCCAGCAGGAGGGAAGACAACAGCAGAGGAGGAGAACGCAAGCATGGTCCCAGAAGCAAGGACTACTCGTATTGCTGTCGTGTGGAACCTTTGGGCATCCAGAGCACCTGCAAGTTGTTCAGCAGAGAGGACGGACTGCCAGAGAGAAGCAGATGTCGGGAAAGCCGCTGCCGGCCACGAGAAAGTCCTGAATGCGACCAGAGTCTCCAAAGGTGCAACAGCTGCTTGGGAAATGCCAGTACCTACTAGAAGGTAGCAGACAGGCACGTTGTTTACCAGAGTGGTGCTGGAGGTCCCAGGGAGCAAGGAGGTAAAGGCGGAAGCCGGATTAAGAGGGTCCGGGACACTGGGAACAAAGTTTGAGTCCGGGATACACACCCATATGAAAAACAGAAGCCAATCCGAATATTGCAAGTCTGAGACCTGCACCCAAAAAGAGATAGTCCATGCTGGGATTGTTGCTTGGCCAAAGAGTAAACCAAGTAACTGTGACTATTAAGCGTCTGGGACACGCACCCAAAGAGGGACAGTCCATGAGTGGACGAAGGCTCAGCAGGAGAGAATAGCAAGCCGGTTTGAATATTGTGAGTCTGGGACCTGCACCTAAATGAAAAGTTCACGAAAAGATAACTGCTTGGTAGGAGAGTGAACCAATCAGTTATATTGCGAGTCTGAGACTTGCACCCAGAGGGACAGTCCATGAGAAGACGTCTGATTGGCAAGGAAGAAACCAAGCCATTCCGAATACTGCGAATCTGAGACCCACACTCAAAATAAGTGAAGAATATATTGTGCAAACAAATCTTATGCTTGGCCAAAATATGTTTGCCAAGTTGGTGGGATAAATGAGAAGAGCATAAGGAGTATAGTCTTGTGAACTGTCTATTGACACTGGCCCGAGAGCCCCCAAAACCTATGGAGAAAAACCTATAAAAAGGATTCTAAGGGAAAGGATTACGACCCAAAACTGGGAGTCCTACAGTTTTAAACATTTCTTTATTTACGCCACTTGCGATCATCCAACAGAACTTTTCTGTTGGTTGGATTTACAAAGAACATTTTACTTTAGGAAGAGATCATCCGTGCACATATCGTATAAGTTAATGGTGTTAGCGACAGAAGTAGGCTTTTTGAGACACGACTGACAGACTTTATAATTTGGACATTCTGACAATTTCCTTTGTTTTCTTAGAGGCAGGGAAACTTCTTAGTTTTAGGGACATAGATGAACTTTACAACACTTTTTCATATAGTAAAGGTTTTTGCCCAAATACATATCACTAATTGTGGCCATGCCTTCCTTCTGCACCCTCACAGTGTTGTAAGAAACATTTGTTAGCTTTGTATTGATCCTTTATTTTTTCATATTTTTAGAAGCAATTCTGTTTTCTAGTGAAACTATGATTTTTTTATTAAACAAAAAATAGAGTGGCAGACAAAATAGGATAGGTTGTCCATCAGTGAGCACATCCAAGCTAATGAGAGGTGCAGCTGGAAGTGAAACTGCTGTCCTGCAACCTCGACTATGAAGAGGGGGAGGCATAGTGATATAGCAAATTTGGTATGGTGAGACAATCTGCCTTCTCCTTAACAATATGGTGCTGCTGCTGGAGTTAATGGTGGAACTGGTGATGATGGGGCTGGGAGTGATGCTCAGAATGAAGGTGATAATGATGAAAGGCACAGAAAGGAAGAGGAGTATGTAGATGAGAGGTTTGTGGAGGAGCATGCAGGAGTGGTGGAGCCCAAAAGGAAGGAGCATGCAGGGTTGGTAGAGGAGGAAAGGGGGGGGTGTATGCAGAGGAGAAGGTGGTGGAGAAGGCAACATAGCCAGTAGCGCAGGGGTCAGTAGGTATAAAAGCCCAATAAGGGTGCAAGGTAGATCCAGGAGTCTCCATATGCACTAAGTATGTTCCCAAAAGTTCGCCCTTTTGCCATCATCTTATATGGCCTGGGATTATTTTAAGGTGAGGGGGTTTTACCAACAGAGGCTGAAACAGTTGACTGCACCCTTTCGGGGTGACATCTGGAGGGAGGGAGGAGTTGGGGGTAAGATTACTCTCTCTGCCAGCCACTTATTGGGTAAAACAGCCCTCCTGAATCACCAGCGGCACTAGGAAGTATATGACACTGTCCACCTCCCAACTGAATGAAGAGGAGGCGGCCAATAGCTCACAGGACACTGGAAAATGGTGTCACCATCAGAAGTATAGGCATGATCTTCCAGCGAGTACTGTTGACACAGCAATGGTGTGGTGTCGACCTACAAAAGGCCCAGATAGCATCCCTGTGTGTGGTTTTCAGTGTCCCTGTCTTTGAGAAAATAGGGGCACGGCAACACTGCACAACAGCTTGGGAAATGCTTCCTAGAGTGTGGGCCCAATGTTGGCCAGGGAGAATTGTTGGAGGAAAGATTAACTAGTGGGCTGCAACACTTAATGAAGCATCACCCAACCACATTTACAAATTATGACAGTGTTGTTGAGATGGTCCTGATCGTTAGAGGAACTGCCAACACATTTAATTTTGTGTTGGGAGAGGGGCTGTTTATGTGATCGCCTTCCCTTATTTCTTAAAATAAAATATGGTAAAACAAAATTGTAAAAACAAAAGTAACCCAAAAAGGCATGTTAAACTTTGTTTAATTTAGTTTGGTGTAATATTTTGGACTTTGAAGACAAAAGATCCAAATGAGGATAGACATTTGAAGGGCAGGTGTCCTACTTCAGGAATCTGGCAGCCTTGAATAGGAGTTCAGCATTCACTGAGCTTTTTTGTATTCTCTTGATCCTCTTTTAGATAGGCTGCATACTATCTAGGGAGAGACCCTATAAATAGGGACAGTTATCTTTCAAAACACAACAGACTAGATACATTGGATTTCTGTTCTGGGAATTAAATGAATAAGACTTCAGAAGTCAGTGAAGCCGTGCACTATTTGCCACCTATTCACAGGGTGCCATGACTTTGTCCTTTAGTCCAGAAAAATGATGCTTACCACCACTACTGTCCTCGAGCCCTGGTCCATATGTCAGATTGCCATAACCGTCTGAACCCTAGTACACGCAAGAACTCAACCTCAGGAAACAAGAGAAAAACTGGTGCCGCTCCAGGACCACATCCGACCTGGTGCTCCTCAAGGAACTCTAAGAAAACTGCTGACAACTAATCAACAAAACCAAGGCTTCTTACTATCAGAACACCATATTAGAAGGCGACAATAAAAGCAGAGTCCTCATCAAAGCAGTCAAGCACTGCAGCAACCCGCTACCTGACCCTGCCAGAACACACTATCAAAAAATCCACTGCCATCAACACCTTCTTCATCGACAAATTCAGCAAGATTCACCAGCACAGACACCAGCTCAGCATCCATAGACCCACCTCAGGTCCCTCCTCACGAAATATCCACACTCTACAGAGAACATGTTAGAAACCTTGTGGCCGCCCTCAAAGCCACATCGTATACATATGTCATCCTCCCAGCATCCAACCTCAAGAACCTCCAGGCAGAGCTCTTCTTCCCTACCTGGGGATCATCCACAGCTCCCCAACTCGAGGTACCTTCCCATCGACCCAAACAAAAGGACAAATCGTCCCTCTACTAAAAAAGCCCACTCTGGATCCCGACAACCTAGGTAACTATCACCCATCTTCCATTCCTAGGTAAGATCAGGAATGCAGTAACAGTGCCACCGCAGCAACACATCAACACCAACTATCTCCTCCAAAACTACCAATCCGGGTTCAGACCCAGAGGCAGCACAGAGATGGCAACCAAACAGGTGGTTGACGAAGCACTTAACATCCTTGATGTCGGCCACCGTTGCCCACTGGTTCTACTCAACCTCCAAGCCAGTTTCAACACAGTAGACCATCAGGCGCTCACGGACACCCTATATCGGTGCAGAGGGATCAGCGACATTGCCCTTCGCTGGTTCAAGTCCTACCTCGTCAACCACCAGCAGTTTGCTCAGACTTCTCTAGATCGCCAAAGCTACCCATCACCTGTGGAGTCCCGCAATCTATATATGGAGCAGCTGGCAGCCCTCCTAGCCACACACAGCATCCACCAATACTCTGACGAAACAAAGCTATACCTCAAGATTGACTATCAAGGACATCCCCAGGCTCAAAACATGGGATGTGCTGATTGAGTCTTGGATGTACAGTGTATACTTGAAGCTACCTCCAAGTCCAAATTCCGACTCCTCACTAACAACACTGAACACCCAGACATACAGACCTGGCTATCAACCATGAACACTGAGGGCTTCACAGCTAAGCTCACCACCTGCGCCAAGTCCCTGTGGTTCCACTTCGATAAACACCTCCCTTTTAAGACACACATAGCTAAGAAAACTCAAGACAGCTTGGCATCAGCTCTTTCACCTGCGAACGGTCAAGCCATTCCACCCTCTGGACAGCTTTAGATCAAGCAGTCAAGCACTGGTCTTATCCCACCTAGATGGGGGAAATGCCCTCCTCGAAGGCCTCCCGTCGTCCTCCCTTGTGCCCCTGAGAAGTGTCCTACACCAGCCGCATGCCTCAACGGTCTACGCAGAAACTACCACATCAACCAGCCCCTCATCGACCTTCACTGGCTCCCAGTGCACGCAATAATAAGACAGTCACCCTCAAGTCACCCAGCTACCTCGCAGAAGAACTTGGCATCTCCGGTAGACCGCGCACCACCAGAAGTCAGGATACGTGAAGACTTGGAATCTGCTGCTGAAAAAAGGAAAGGACCAAAAAACAAGCTTCTCTGCCTACGCCCAAAGACTATGGAACCCCCTCCCCATCAGCATCTGATTCGCCCTCAACCTCCTACAATTCAGAAAAGAACTCAAGACCAATCTCTTCAAGGAGTCCCTCTCCTTCCCCCCCACCTTGTACAGCTGTACCCCACCTTTGAGCCCCTCTGTAGCCTATCCCCTGCTGTATATCTGTTCTGTTACCTCTGTAAAGCGCTCTGTTGTGTATCTGTATTGTTCTGTATCTGCATTGTTGTATTCCTCTGTAAAGCACTCCATTGTTTCTTGAAGCTAGGTCCGCGCTCAATAAATACCATTATAATAATAAAAAAAATAATTAACAGTGAGGAGGAGGATTTGGTTGTTGCAGGGACTTGGAAGATTAACAAAGTTACTCACCACAGTAGCTACCTTACTCCTAGTCCATAGTCCCCCTTCCTCCATACTTGTGGGACATTCCGTCCTTTGGGACGGGACCGGAGAACTTTTGTCAAAAAGCATCAAAACATTACATTTTTGTCCTTTTATTTTTACGCGGGGTACCGCACATGGCTGTAACCCCGCCCTCCTGAGCTCCGCCCGCGCATCGTCCTTCAGTCTTTTCTATCGCCAGGTCTGAGACCATTTAAGCAATAATAGAGGATACTTACTAGAGGGGACCGCGGGCGGGCGTATGGAGGAAAGGGGACTATGGACTAGGAGTAAGGTAGTCGCTACGGTGAGTAACTTTGTTACACTCCTACGTCTCCTCCCCTTTAACTCCATACTTGTGGGAGATTCCCAAGCACACGGCATAGGTAGTATGGGTGGATGGAAAACCCCTTTACAGGAATACGTTCTTACGAACAGTCTGGCCAAATTGGGCATCAGCTTTGGAGCTCAGGTAAAGCCGATTGGGAGGCCCATGAAGCCGCCTTGGCGATGGACTCCCAAGGGACATACTTTGGCGGGCAACAGCAGTCGCTTTGCCATAGACTAGATGTACATGGATACTCTCCAGTGGATGAAGGCCTTGAATGCTTTAGGCTACTGAAAAACATGAGGAAATCCAGTGGGGAATAGTTGCTTTGGAAGCTGGTTTCCCTTTCGGGTCTCCGAATGTGACAATAGTTGCTTTGGAAGCTGGTTTCCCCTTCAGGTCTCCGAATGCGACAGGAAAGGAGACAGATTGGTTCAAATGAAAATCGGCAACCACCTTAGGCTGGAAGAAAGGATGAGAGCGAAGCACAACCTTATCCCTGTGGAAAGTGAGGAACGGATGATTCACGGAAAGAGCTTGGAGCTCACTTACTTGGTTTGCCGATGTTATTGTGATCAGAAGGCAACCTTCCAAGAAAGGTACTTAAGATCGATAGTGGCCATGGGTTCAAATGGCTTATAGCATAACGCCCCGATGGGAAAAGATGAAGAGACCCGCAAAATGCCTTTCAATGACTGGATTAGTCAATGAAAAGGAACTGTGGAAAGATAGGCCGCAATAGCGGATAAGTGAGTTCTGCATAACAGAACATGGATGCCAGAAACGGCCAGATGAGACACAAAAGATAGAACGGTGTCAACCAAAGCTTGCCTGGGATTGAGTTGTTTAGCTAAACACCAATGGCGAAAACTGAGTCATTTGCTCCTGTACTAAGATCTCGTAGAGGGTTTCCTGGCCGCTTGGCTAATGCACACATTGTCCTCGGACAGATCAAACTGTGTTAACGATCTGAACTCAGGCCCCCAAGCTGAACGATTGTGGGGAGGGGTGCCACACCTGGCGAATGCTCTTTTGAAGCAGGTCAGGAATCTTCGGCAATCTGGTCGGGAGGTACCGACAGATGCTGTAGCTCTGAAAACCAGAATCTGACTGGCCACTAAGGAGCCTTGAATCGGAGGGTGCAGTTCGATGTGCTCCTGAGCTTTCAGAGCAACCGATGGCTAAGAGGCAATGAAGAGAAAGCATAAGCTTACATGTTGTCCCACGGGATCTCGAGGGCGTCTCAGAGGGAGGACGCTTTAAACCCATCCCTGGATGCATAACGAGGCACTTTGTTTAAAGAATTTGCAAAGAGGTCCACCTATGGGGTGTCCCATTGACGGAAAATGTTGGAGGACATTGCTGTTCATCTCCCACAGATTTCAACTGGCAACTGAGTGCATCTGCAGCCACAAGATATACAAGGAGAGCAGACTTGGTGCCACCCTGCTTGTTGATGTAAAACATTGCCACCGAATTGTCTGTGCGAACACGAACTACACTGTTGCTGTAAGGGAGGAATGCAAAATGGCTGCTGTGGTCCGCAGAGGTTGGGCCACTATTTTGACAACACCTGGGGTGAACTGCGTCATAGGATCAAGTGAGGCAATAGTCTCCCCAGGGGAGTCCGGTGCCTTGCGTGCCATTTTAGCCTTGAAACAAGGAACCTCGGCAGAGCAGGTACTGGCAGATCTAGGGTGTTTACTCGACATGTTAGAGACTGCCCCAGAATTAGCCTCTAGTGGAGTATCCTTGGCAGAGCCAGTACTGGAAGGCCTACGGTGCATGACCACCTTGTTTTGCCCTCCTCAACAGAACTGGTATCACCACGGACCGTGCGCGTGGGAAGGCTGAGGGATATACCTTGCAGCCAAGACCCTCGATGAGGGCCCTCAATTCTGTTGATGTCCGATTTAGCCCCAAGAAGGGGTACATCAGGATTAACCCTGGTCCATATAGCCCCCTCGAGAGGGGACTCGAGCCAAGACTCAGTACAGTTTGCTCCAGATGCAGAAGCTTCAGGGCAAACCTTGGTATCCGAGCCACAGCAGAACTGGGCTCAACCTTAGCCCCAAACGGGGAACCTCGGAAGAAGATCCGGTTTTGGTAGACCCGCTGCAGGGATCTCGGAGGAGTCTCTGGTGCCAAAAGGAGTACTCAAATCTGAAAGTGTTTTGCTCCCATGGAGGACCGCAGATATTTCCCATGGGGGTCCAAATCAGAATGTGCATGTAGCATCCTGGAGGTCCACCACTGAGCCGGGTCGTCCGTCGGGGGTAGGGTCAGTCTCGTCCTTCTCTCCGTGCATAAGGCTTGGATTGCTGTCAAAATGGCCGCCGAGTTGTCCTGAGGCTCGGGTTGCGATGGGCGTGCCGGGAGCGACGGTTGTTCCTCCACGGGAACCTCGTCGTCGTTGCCACCCTCGCTCTCGTCGTCCCCCTCCTCGGGATTCCTCCTGTGTGGCTGGGCTTCTTCCAAGTTCTCGACCAGGTCCATGTCGGACACCGCCCCCCCTGTTTTTCCACCGGGGTCTTCATGGGGGTCTTCTCGATGGGCTTAAAAGAGGATTCCCTCCGCGGAGGCAGGGAAACTCTGGGCCCCGAGGTCGCCTCCACTGGGATAGCCTCCACAAGCTTCACCAGGGCCGCAGTGACTCCCTCCATAGAGGCCTCAGCCAGGTGGATCAATGCCTTCGCCACCTTGGGCACGCTTGAAGCCTTCACCTTAGTGGGAGGCTCACCGCCTCGCTTCTCCTTGGCCGGTTCCTTCGAGATCAACCGGGGCCTCTCCAGAAGCTTATTTATAGTTCTCGGATTTTCTCTTCCCCGAGCCAGAGTGTTGGCTCGCGGTTGATGGAGTCGGTGAAGGTGCGCCCTGCCTGGCAGCCAAGGAGCCCGACCGTTCAGCGCTCCCGTTGTCCGTGGACTCGCAGTGCTTTGCCTTCTGTTGGGCCCCCATCGCCGGGGCGCCCTCACAGGACTTAGAAGACCGCTCGGACTTATTCTTCTCACCTGCGGGGCTCTTGCTTTCCAGCCAGTTGGAGGCGGGTCCGGCGATCCCTCATAGTCCGATCCGACATGTTCATGCAAAACGCACAGTCCTTCTCCACGTGCGTTTTGTCCTTGTGGAGGCAATAAAGGCATTTTGAATGCTCGTTCTCCTTGAACACATTTTGTAGGTTGCATCCAGGGCAGATCTGAACAGTTTGCCGGGAGTCGAGCTTCCCTTCTCCTGGGCCATGTTCTTCTCGTCCACGAGGTAGGCCTCAGAAACTTCTGGAATCCTCCAAGAAGCGTAACTCGACGAAACTTTACCCTTGAGGGGCGTAGATAAATCCGAAACGGGTCCCCGTTGATCGGAAGTAGAAACGGTGGAGCTTGAGGCTCGATTAAACCGAAAAATGAGATAAATCTCTTTGAAAAAGCGCAAAACGCAGAAAAAGCTCAAGAGCTATAGCACGAGGACTCCCAACCCTTGAGCGTGCAGTAAAAATCTGAGGATGGCTGCCAAGGGCAGGGCTTAGGGAGAGGGCAGTCATTGGCTGGGGGCAGTATGACCTAGAGACCATTGATTGGTTACTACTAAGAAAGACAGATCAGAAACGAAACTGATACTGATTTTTTCTTTACCGAGGATTCCCAGCCTGACGACGGGGAATATTCATGAGCATGTGAATCCATGCCAGACCCCATGCTGGAGAATATTGTAGAGATTTCAGAAGAGAAAACCAGTGGATCTTTTATTTTAATATAGGTTTGAAAATACACACTTTGTCTGGTCTCTGGCAGAAGTCTCTGGAGCACGGCTGGGTTAAGGTTTATGAAATGTGATGAATTTATTCCCACTTAATGAATCTTCGAGGAATTCAAATATATTGCTGCAAAAGAAAATGAATGGACACATTTATCGAAAATCCTGGGGATTTGAAAGAAGTAGTCCTGTAGATGCAAGATTTCTCAAATGTGGTAAGTATGCGAGTTTTCATTCATCCTTATTTTCAAGTAGAAAGGAGAGTCCATTTGACAATTTTGAATATTCACAGACATCTTGGTAAAATGGATCAGGTTTCGTAATTACACAGGGAGCCAGAGGATTAGAGGTTGTAGATCTTAAAAACTCCTTGTTGTTTGGTCGAGAAAAGTAACTCTTGCCCCAGATTTGATGAAGCAACCTACTTGCTTTCTTTAAAATTCAATAGGTTGCTGCCCAAAGGATTAAAAGGTCCTATGCTTTACATAAATAGGAGTAATGTGCTGCCCTTTTGAGAAGTCTATGTCAGAAAAGATTTGTGATTGATCTTAAATATGTCCAGTAGTCTGTTCGTTATTTCACAGTGTAAGTGTTAAAGTCAACTAGTAGAGCAGTTTTCCAAGCCCAATATCCTATCCTGTTTTACTCTGTGAGAAGACACTTTTCCTTTGTTGAGGACATATGAAGTGTGGCATGCATTATGAATCAATTCTTCCACTGAGGAAGTGAGATTGATTGGATTAGGACAAGGTTTATGACCTCCGTTACTGACGACTGAATGTTCAGGTTTTGAAAATAAAGCAAAGGACATGGCCAGGAGCTTCCATGCCACGCTATCAGCTTATTTTTTTTATTTTATTTTATTACATTTGTTATACGCCCAGACCCGGGGGTATCACGGCGTAGTTACAGACAATGGGATAGTGCAATCTTAGAATGAGCATAGAGGTGTACAGGTATAACAATCAAAAATATACAATAGTAGGAATCAACAATATACACTAATATACAAAGTAGTCAGGTGAAATAATTGATTGGAGGGGGTTAGTGCACTGGTTCAGTTAGAACTTGTTGAAGAGCCAAGTCTTCAGAAGGCTTTTGAATTTGGGGAATGAGGTTTCATTCATAATGTAGGTAGGTAGCGCATTCCAATATCTGGGGGCCAGTATTTTGAAGCTGCTGCCCCCTGCTTTCTCTCTTTTGTATCTGGGGGTTTCAAGGAATGCGTTTTTGTTGGACCTGAGAGTCTGGTCTGGGGCTTCATCATGACTGTGTTGTTGAGGTATTTGGGCGCTTTGTTAGCCCTGCATTTGTGGGTGATGCTCAGGGTTTTAAATTGAATTCTGGCTTGTATGGGGAGCCAGTGGTGGTCTCTTCTGGTGTTGGATATATGTTCAGATTTTTTGATGCCTAAAGCTGCTCTGAGGGCTTTGTTTTGCATGAGTTGAAGTTTAGCTATGTTGGCTTTGGAGGTGCCAAGGAATAGGATATTACAATAGTCTAGCTTAGACAGTATGAGTGCTCTGGCTAGAGTAACACAGTTGCTGGTAGAGAGGAATTTACGGCTGAGGGAGATGAGTTTAGAGGTGTAGGAAGTGGATGAGGCTAATGTGTTTACTTGTTTAGACATGGATAGTGTGGCATCTAAGTACACGCCGAGGGTCTTGACTTGTTTAAGAACAGGGATAATGGTTCCATCGATGGTGAATGATTTAAAGGCGGGCTCAAGGGTGTCGATTTTGCTGGAGGAGCCTAGTATGAGGAGCTCGGTTTTGTCGTCGTTGAGACAGAGGCTGTTGTTAGCCATCCAGTTTTGGATGAATGAGTAGATTTGGTTAACCAGGAGGGAGTCTTGTTCATGGTTGCCTGAGAGATGAATGAGGATTTGGGTGTCATCGGCGAAATTAGTATAGATGACACCCAGGGCATCCAAGGCTGCAAATAATAGCTTGGTGTATGCATTGTACAAAGTGGGGGATAGGCAGGAGCCTTGCGGCACACCTGCAGGGACAGACACTGGGTCTGCTGATTCTTTGCCGATGGATACTCTGGAAGTCCTATCAGCCAAGAAGGATTTGATCCAGTTGGTAGCGTTCTGAGCTAGGTTGAAGTTGTTTGCCAGAGTGTTACAGAGTTTGTCGTGGTCAACCAGATCGAAGGCCGCTGAGAGGTCCAAGAGCATCAGAAGGCAGAGTTTACCTGCTTCTCTGGTGGCATCCATTTGGATCTTCAGATCAAGGAGGGCTGTCTCTGTGCTATGGTTGGGGCGGAAACCTGACTGGCGATCTCCTAGTAGGTGATGTTGTTCCAAGTGGTTCTGAATTTGGCAGTAGGCTATTTTGTCGATTATTTTTAGGAGAAATTGGACCGTTGTGATGGGTCGGTAGTTAGTGGGTATCGTTGGGTCCAGGGAAGGTTTTTTTTAGAAGTGGTGTCACCCAAGCTTTTTTGATACTGGTGGGGACTGTGTTTGTGAGGAAGGAGGCGTTGATGAATTCAGTGATGATAGGTGTGAGAGTGGGGGCGCATAGTTTCACTAGATGGGATGGGAATTGGTCTTCCTTGCAGTTGGAGGCTTTGAGTTTCGTTATAGTGTCAAAGACTTCTTTGTTAGTCACTGGTGAGAATTGGAATGGGGGACCAGTAGTGGCGTTTGAGGTGGTCGTTGATATGGTGGGAGGAGTTTTGTCAGCTAGGAGTATTTTTTTTACTATCGATTTTATTTTGTAGTAGGAGGATTTTGGATGAGAGTGCGTTTTGAATGGTGGTGCACCAGTCTTTGCTAGCGTTTGAAGGTGCTGAGATTTGACAGGGGTTTTCGAGCTCTCTAAGAATGGTAAAGAGTTCTTTGCTGTCTGAGGACGCGTTAGCAATGCGGAGGTTGAAGGCATTGGCTTTTTGAGTGATTATTGCTGATTTGTAAATTTTGTTGGCTTCGGCGAAGGCTGATGCCGATTCTGGGGTGTTGTTTTTCTTATGGAGGTGTTCAAGTGATCTTTTTGTGCGTCTTAAGGCTATAAGTTCTTCATTAAACCAAAAGCAGGAGCGTTTATCAGGTCTACGGGTTTTAGTGGTGATGGGTGCAAGTAGGTCGATGGTTTGGGTGAGGCATTGTTGGTATTGTTCTGCTAGATAGGAGGGGTTGTTGGTGCCTAGAACCATATGGGCAAAGGAGGCACTCAGGGCTGGAATGAGTTTGTCGGAAGAGAGCTTTTTGATATTTCTAGTCTCAAATGTTTCTGGTTTTTTAGGGGTGATGTGTTACTGGTGTTGTCTATGGTGAAGTTGATTGCATAGTGGTCTGACCAGTTGATTGGGAGGATGGAGTCAATGGTGACTCGAGAGTTAAGAGTGAGAAGCCAGTCTAAGGTTCTTCCTTTTGAGTGGGTGGGTTTATCTACCAGTTGTATGAAGTTCATCTCTGACATGGCTGTATAAAATGTAGATGCTTCTGAGTCGAGGGGGTCATTGTATCCTAGGTTAAAGTCACCGAGGACTATGCATTTGGTTTTAGGCTTGATGAGGGGCGTTAGGAGTAGTGGGATGTCCAAGTCAGGGTGTGTGTTTTTGTTAGGTGATCTGTACACCACTAGTAGGTTGGTGGTGCTTTTGGGGTTGGAGGTATACTTGACTAATAGGAGTTCATAACCTTGTATCTGTTCTATTGGGCATTCTCTGATTTCCAGGGAGGTTTTGGCTATTATGGCAACTCCGCCTCCTTGGGTATTTGTCCTGTCAGTTCTCAGGATGCTGAATCCTGGGGGAATAGCAAGGGCTAGAAGTGGTCCTGCTGCTGGGTGAAGCCAGGTTTCAGTGACCACCAGCATATCAAGGTGTTGGTCTTCTATGAGGTCATGGATATCTATAGCATGGGCACCTAGTGAACGGGCATTGATGAGTGTAGTTTTGAGGGTGGAGGTGGGGGCCGGGGGTGGTGTGTTACCTTCGATGGGGGAAGAGTCAGTGGTTTTGTTATTGGTTTGGTGTTTGAGTGGTGCGTTGTGGAATCTTTTGTGTTGGAAATTAGTAGGTGTGGTGTTTAGTTTGGTCAGTGTATTGGGTGAAGTGGTGAGTGAGGTAGCTCGTAGGGACATTTTGGTTCTAGACATGAGTCTATAGAGTCTTTCAATGCCCAGGATGGGTGAGGTTGTGTCATTAATGCAGATGGGTATGGTGTGATTGTGTGTAGGCGGGTTAGGACTAAGGCACGGGATGTCTGAGGTTACTACCTTCTTGATGGTGATGGGCGTATTGTGTGCCTGAGGAGATGGTATGGGGAAGGGGGGGGAGTGTGGGGAGGAAAGGGGTGGGGCAGGGGATGGGGAAGTGGCGTGGACAACCTGGTCTAACTAATCCATCACCAACCTTGATGAAGTGTCCTCTGGTGCATGGTGTAATATTAGGGACTATACAAAAAGGGAACATGATGATGGTGAGGAGTGCTAGCATTATATTGGTGGGTGCTGGGTGGGTAGAGCTAGAGTTCAGTGAGCTGTCTGGGCACCTGGACTGGGAGCAGTAATCCAGTACAGGCAGGCTGTGCTCTAATGCAATCACAGCATCAGCCTGGGTAGCTAGTAGGGTGCACGGGCAGTGGGTCACCTGGAATTGATATTGGCAATCAGGCAGAGAAGCATAGGTCACTAGCAGTATGCACAGGCGATGGGGCGCCTAAGTTCGAATATAGCAGTTCAAGGCATAAAACATAACAGGGTGCACAGGCAGTGGGTCACCTAGATTTGATTTTAGCAGTTCAAGGCATAAAACATAGCAGGGTGCACAGGCAGTGGGTCACCTAGATTTGATTTTAGCAGTTCAAGGCATAAAACATAGCAGGGTGCACAGGCAAAGGGTCACCTAGATTTGATTTTAGCAGTTCAAGGCATAAAACATAACAGGGTGCACAGGCAATGGGTCACCTAGATTTGATTTTAGCAGTTCAAGGCATAAAACATAACAGGGTGCACAGGCAGTGGGTCACCTAGATTTGATTTTAGCAGTTCAAGGCATAAAACATAGCAGGGTGCACAGGCAGTGGGTCACCTAGATTTGATTTTAGCAGTTCAAGGCATAAAACATAGCAGGGTGCACAGGCAATGGGTCACTAGCAGAGTGCACAGGGGGTGGATGGGTGACCTAGAGTCGAATTAGTTAGCATACTGAGGAGTTGCATTATATAGCAAATTGGGGATTGTGCTTTGCTAGAGGAGGGGCTGTGTGTGGGAGCAAGGAGGTATAGAGTTCCAACTTTAAATAGTCGATTAAGCGGCACAGTAGCAGTGGCAGCTCTGCATTGATCCTAACAAGCATATTGACCCATTTGGGTAACCAGTAACATTGAAATGCACTCTACGGATTTAAGGGCTATTTGAAGCCAACTGGATACCCTTGATGAAAAACAATGTATGCACAGGCTTGTTAAATTGTCTTTTTGAATTGCAAACTATTAATTACTTGCTATGTCAAACTTTTTTTCTTTATTTCATTCACACAACTTCATTTCTCTTGCCACTAACTCCAATATTTCAAGTTTATGGGCTCCATACATACATTTTATTGTTTTTTCAAATCTATTTCTTTTCTATTAAATCTTACACCTTCCGCTACTGGGTGTAAAGCTCATCTTTTCATCTCTAATGCTTCCGACTGACAAATCTCAGAGTCATCACTCAATCCAAATTCCATTATTCTTTAATCTCCTGCAATGCCCTTCATCTACTTTTTATATGCCCCTATTTCTCCAGACATTTTTGTATTCTCAATAGTCTAAGACTTTCATGCTTGACACTTTTTCTGAGCTTCTCTTAGAGCTTTTATCGTCACCAAACAACAAGATGTTTACTTCTTAACTTCCTGCCGAGGTAGCATGTTGCTAAAGCTGGTTCCATTTCATCATTTAGGCCTGGACTCTTCATCATGAAGCCGGACACTCAGCCGTTAATATTCCCTGCTCATCTACTGTGGCAACCTACAGATACAAATAAGACCTGCCTCGAACCAAGTTCTGGAGTTTGTGTGTGTGTAGCTGACAGGGTTATGACAACATCCACTATTGATATGCAAAAACAGTTGGGGGGGGGGGGGGTTCCACATAAAAATGATATGCGGTTCTATTGGCTACATTTTGGCTTTAGAACACAAAGTCCCAAGTTCCTCACTTTATCTCCCACACGCCTAAATCACTAAAGAATGCATGGCAATTAGACTAAGGAAACTACAAAGAATAGTTATTTGAAATTGCGGTTCTCCAGCATGGTTACCAGCGTTCTATTCTTAAAGGCCGAATATCACAGCCACTGTGGAGGATCCCAATCAAGATACCATGATGGACAGCCACATATACAAAGGCTGTTAGTCCCACAATCCAGAGAAGAAGTTCAGCTCAGTAACCTTTGACTCATCTACAACTATACTAAGCAGTGAGCTACACTACACATCATTTACCCTGCTTTTCGTTCACAAACTAAGTGATAGGGTTAATACAAATGTTAAACTGATACATTTGACTACTGTTGGGTAAAGTATGAAAGGAGTAGTTCTTTATGAGCATAAGATAGTTATGAAGTTGAATGTAAAATTGCAACCAACCATTCTGCTTCCCTCATCACTTACACAAATTGGCTCAGGCTAAAATCTGCTGTAGGGTTCTCTTCATACACCATGCCTCTTTTCATGGAGGTACTGCACCAAGTTGCAACAATGTTTAGGTAAATTAGCATAAACTGGAAAAATGACAACAATTAATAAAAAACGGATGCACTTAAAAATAAAGCAGCCTTTATATTATTTTTCTAGACTCAATCAAGAGACTGAACAGCAGCCACATTATATTGCAAAAAAATAAAACATTGATGCAGGCATCTGAGAACATTGAACACAATAAACTATTTCAAGAACGCAGAGTTACTGCAGCTGTGTTGAGCAGGTGCCTGCACACAAAGTGAGTCAGTAATAATATTATTAAAAATATCATAAGCCTCCTGCAGAGCACAGCACAGTTCCCGCTTAGAATCAAAAGCGCTGGACCCACTCGCCAAGAAAACTATTGGCACTGCTCAGCTCTGCTTCACAGTTCAAGCTACGTGCAGTGTCCTTTGAGAAGGCACAATTAATAGCCTGGAGCCCATCACGCAACCAATTAAGATGTACAGCGAGATTGACAAACACGTGGCACGGATACATTTATCCCAGTTTCTTATGTGGCTCCGTTATCAAAGGTGACTAATTGAAGCCTCCTGAGCAGGCCAGCATGCCGGCCAATGATTCTGCGCAGTAGATCAATCAGTACTTTCCAAACTGCAAGTGTTATATGGCCATGCCACCTCAGGTAGGGCCTTTTCCGACTAACCGTTGCACAGATTCATGAAACACCAACAATGCAGAGGCTTAGCAGCAAGGAATTCATTTTCAGAAACGTATACCGATAGATTTACATCATCAGCAACATCAAAAAACGGAGGACATGCACACAGTGATTTTGTTTTGCTCTGGCTTAAAACGAGACTTGGCAAAGTATGAAACTCGTTCAGTTCCTTTGGTCAAGTGCAATGTCTCTTAAGCCTTGAGTGACCTGCTGGTGAACGGCCTGGTGCCCGTGATCTGCTCATCTACTTAATGCAGATCCTTCGATGTTAGGCCATAGTGCAATAGTATCTAGCGCATGATTCTCTCTGTGAACGTGTTGGCTTCGACAAGTAAACACCACCCGTTGGTGACTCGGTGTCCCACAATCCTGGGGTCTGTATGATCTTCTCTGCCACTTCCTCAAAAGCACATTGCACTCCATCGCAGCTCTTAGCACTTGCCTCTGCAGAAAAACGGGAAGGGCTATCATTTCAGTGTGTTAAAATAACATTTATGCATACGGTTACATTGATCAGTAGTAGCTTTAACAAAAAATGTACTATTGAGCAGTCCAATGCAAATGAGCAAACGGAGATGGTATGGACCTCCTCTCAGCCAATCATAATGTTTAGAGTGCAGTCAATAACTACTGGTATTGACTGCATTCTGAACAAGCTGTCTTCAGAAGCAGTCACGTAATCAGCAATGCAATTTCCAGGCAAGTTTTTTTCAACAAAACACTTCCTCTCTATGAGTACCTTTTTGTTGTTGCTGAAACTGGCTATTTAATACATGGAAGAGAAATCTAAATCATTAAGAAATCACTTTGTAGGTCTACAGATCGGGGCACCCAAGTGACGACAGGATGGTCCCAGGCCATCACTGACAAAATTGCCAGGCATGTCAACCGCAATCCGCCTAGGAGACCCAATAAATTCACCCCACCGATAGGGAGAATAATACCCAAAGGCTGAGTTGAAGAAGGGAACACTAGTAAACGGAGTAAACTACAAAGGGGCGACCCATTTGTTTGCATGCATAGCGTGCCTTAATTGACCTCTGGCGCTCACGAGAACTCGGAGACTGACTAAAAAAAACATGAAAGGAATGCGTGTTAGGGGGTGCTTCTCTGTCATTAGGGCCGATATTGTGCATTGCGAGCAGGGGAGGATGTCCAATGGTACAGATAACTATATCAAAATGTCTTTGAAGAATAGGTTTCTAGCCAAAGGGCTCCTGGCTTTTGAAAATAGAACGTACCCGCCCCATGGGTCAAGGATCACCTTAAGGCCCCATACTGCCTTAGAGTGTGAGTATGCAAGGGACCTTGGAAGAGGGTCATCAAGCTGCCTGGATGAGAATAGGGGCCCCTAAAGATGGGCTTGTGAGTGGAGATTGACTCAGTACAGCCCCCTGCCCTGTTCCAATTACCAACTGCGACATCTGCAAGGTGTTGACATGGAATACAGCGGGTGTAGAGAAGCATTTGATTGACCAAGACTGGAGCAACTTAATTCAGGGCTTTTATCTCATATGCCTGAAAGAGACCTGGGCCCTGAACTCGTTATAGTTACAAGGGTACAGGGCTTTTAATGTACAAACAAGGAAAGGAGCCAAGGGAGGCCAGGTGGAGGGTTGTTAACCCTGGTAGGTACCAGTTTAATGTGGGTTATAGAGTCCTGCGAGTCAGGCTCTCCAGACCTCCATTATATAATAGCAAGAATCGGTGATGGCCACCATTTGCTTATATTCAATGTATATAATCGACCAAATGGCTGTAGCCAACCTGGGACCTTGGTCCTAATGCAAGACTTGATCCAAAGGTGCGATTATTACGACTATAAGAAAGAACATGTTCTAGTTTAAGACGATTTTAATTTACAATTGAAGCCTTAAAAAGAGGTGGATGATCTATGGGACGAGCAAGCTGCAGCCTCGTGGATGCTGGCACTGGTAGCAGACCACCCTGTAAGAATGCATAGCCAGGCAATTGACACATCCCGGGTCCTGTATGTGCTTGATTTTCGGGAGTGTAACGGTGCATTGCCCACGATCAAACAGGGACAAAAAAACTTTTATTTGCATGGAAGTTGATCCTGGATTGATTACGTACTAGTCTTGGCTAGAGATTGGGAGCTAATTGATAATTTTGAAGTGGTAGATCACTGTGAAAGTGACAAATAAGCCCCTATCTGCCTAATTCAGAACATTGGGCCAAAAAAGTAAAAACCTTAAAGTATCAACTACGACCTCACATATCTCAGTAGTTGGACATGTTTGCGTACAATCAAGATTGAAGAGACTGAAAGCAAGTATGTCATAGTCCAGGCAGCCTTGAGCAATATGGAAAACATTCGTTTTGAAGCTAGCACAGATTAGAGTGTAATGGTGGAGTTTGATAATTTAAGGGCCTGTTCCTCCTTGTTAACTCGCCCGATGGATGAAGTTAAGGAACTAACTTTGAAAAACAAGGGGTGGTTCCACGAAGAATGCAGAGCATCCAAGAAAGAACTAAAGCTCTGCCTCACGGTTAATAGGACCTAATTACAAGGTTTTAGAGGCAATTATAAATCCGTAATAAAAACTAGGTAAGAGGTTTTTAATCATGCGAAATGGGAGGATTTACCGGAGGCAGTGAAAAGGAGACTGCGAGGTAGTATTTCCAAAATACGGCAGTGCAGTATAAGCCCAGATAAGTGGTGTGATCACTTCAAACACTTATAGGGGGCCTGTATCGACATCAGCGCTGGCAAACAAACCAGTGGGCGTGATGGGGTACATTCCGACTGCGGGAGTACAAGGTTTTTTTCTCTATCTTTGGTTGTGGAAGCCATAAATAAGTCGAAGGGGTGAAAATCATATAGGATCCTTATAGATTTATTCAAGGATGAGCCTACTGTGTGGGGGCGCCTGTTCTGTGGAGGATGTTTAATGCACTTATCCAACGAAACACAGTATTGTGCCTAGAGCCGAGATAGTGCCCATATAGAAAAAAGGCAGGAGGGACAAGCGAGGCAATCATTGGTTGATTTCACTGAAGCAGTAGGGAAAATCTTTGCCAAAGCAATTCTTAAACATTTCCAGGACTGGGACTTCTCAAGTAAACTCATTAACGATGTTCAGGCCGGGTTTCAGCCAGACACGAGTATACTAGACCAGTGTTTTCACCACCTCTTTCTTATTTTACAGAAATACACGGTCTTAAAGTTAACTTCTATGCAGTCTTCGTGGATTTGAAGACTGCCTTTGATGGTGTACCTAGACAATTGCTCTGGCAGGTACTTAAAAAGAGGGATATTCCTGGCCACCTCCTGGAAGTAATATGTGAATTGTACATTGGTAATAAGACAGTTGTACCCTGGGGTCCAGCTGGGGAGCTGACAGACTTGTTTGTTGTGCAAACAGGTGTGAGGCAGGGATGCATTCTCCCCCTGTTCCCCTCCTATTCTGCATGTATATTAACAAAGTGATCAAAGTGATTGACGAGCTAGTAAGAAACAGCTCTGTGAACTATTTTGATTCCTCTAAAATAGGCAGTGACACGATCACCACACTGTTCTTTGCCAATGATGCAGTATTACTTGCTACCTCCCCTATGGGCCTTAAACACACCATGAACTGCTTTGTGATTATGTGTAATCAGATGAGGCTGAATCTGAACAAAGTCAAAATTAAGGTAATAGTGTCTGGACCCAAACGTACTAAACGCTGTAATTTGAAGATAGTGGTGGATGGTCATATATTAGAACAAGTTCCTTTCTATGACTACCTGGGTGTCAGGTTCTCAGAAAGCAGTTGTTGGTCAGTCCAACTTGCTAAGTCATCCATTAACCTGGATAAGAACAGTGGGGGTATTAACCTGGATAAGAACAGTGGGGATGTCAGGACATTTTTCAACAACCACAGAGGGGTTGGGGGTGGGGAGTCAGGAATACGACACAGACGCAAAGGAGTCATGTTTGTTGCAATAAACGTTCATTAAAGCAAACAGGGTTGGAAAATACCTCACTATACCTTATCTAGGAGGAATTTCCCTAACTCAACCAAAGCTAATGGGTCTGTCCAGGGTGTCAAGATGTCCAACAAAAAGTATGTCTTGTGTCTGTAATCCTGGTCCTAACACTCTAAATAAAGGTGTAAATGATTCGGTATCTTGCTTTTCAAAAGTGCCCAAATATTCAGGTTCAACGCACAAGTTCAAATCCAATGAAAAGGGTTGCAATGAATCAATGTTCAAAGTTCCAGAGAATAACTTCCTTCCCCAGATTCTATATTCTAATACAACAAGTTCAAAAAGAATAAACAGGTTCCAAGAGGATTAATCTCTGCACTTGGTATCTTTTATTGGGGAACAGTCCCCTTCCCCAGGCTTTCTCTTCATCTTTTAACACGTTGCAAATCCTGAGGGTATTTCTCTTCCTAAGGACGTTCCTTGCCTTTATATACTTTCACAACAGTTCATAATTCCAAGGGCATGAATTTCTTTGAGATTCTTTATAACTTATTTCTCTATTGATCTTCACCTGGTATACTCTCCTGCCAGTCCTTGTTACACAAACATCTAATTTTATCTTCACCTGGTACACCTTCCCACCAGGACTTTATTACACAGATACTTATCTTCACCTGCTATACATTCTTGGCAGGACTTTACCATACAAATTACTTTCTCTTTAGGGCTGGGGTTCAATAACCCACTTGTGACTTGTTTTACAAATCCTTTAATTTCTTTTGCAGCTTTGCTTTTGGCCTCTCGTTGAGTTTTCAAGAAGTGACTAACTTGATTAGGACATCTGGTAACCCACTTGTGGTCTCTGGGTTCACCAGTAACTTCTGGCCTCCCCACGCCTCAGGTTTCCTTCAGTTTGTGGTATTCCTATGGACCGGCACACATGCACTGGCAACCCGGTAACCCTCTTATTCTCCCTGGGTTTACCGGTTGCCTCCAGCGCTTCTTTACTCTCGTCTACTGCAGCGTATTGGTTGTGTGTGCGCCCCCTGTTAAGCACTGTATCCTTGCTGTCTCTCTTTGTGGTGCACCGTTCCTGCTATTCTCTTTCTCTCAGCAGTCAGTTGCCTGCACCCAGGCTTCTCCTTTCCTCGCTCGGAGTCGACTGCAACAGCATGTTCTCTCCCCAAGGTGGTGCTCTGTGTATTTCGGGTCACACATTTGCAGCTCTCATTTCTATTTTTCCAGCTCCTTCTACTGGTCAGGTGTAGCCAGGCTGTATTTAAACTTCCCAGTTTTATTATTCGTCTTACAACTAGACTGCTGTGTTGGTCTTCCGGGCTTCGCAATCTTCATTACTCTGTGATTCTTTCTTGCGTCAGTCGTTATATGATCATTTCCTACATGGCTTTGAGGAAGTGGATACTGACCGTTGTTGGAACTGATCCTCACTACTCCCCGCTTCTTCCTTGTCCCAGTTGTCCATATACTATCCCTAAGGGGAGTCTAGGTAGTAACAAAATAGATCTACATAGAGGTTGGAGAGGAGTGCAACAATATGCCATTATTTATTTATTTTTGACATTTATAGCAGCGCATCAAACCCTCGGGCATCAGGGCACTAGTTACATAAAGTGCAAAGTGACAATCTTAAGATATACAGACAGTGTCAGGTAGGTGCATAAACTGGCAGAGCCGCGCCTCATGGTATGGGGGCTACATCAGATATACCATGAGTCACAATCAGGTAGGTGGATAAACTGGCAGAACAGCATCATTATGGCATGGGGCATAGAGGAAACATCCCTTGAAGGGAAGATGGTGCATGCAACTTTTCCCAATGATGTCATCTTGGGAAAGTGATGAGTGAAGGTAAAATCCCAGCATCATGGCTAACGGCCATACTAATTCCTGTTTTTATTAAAGGTAACCGGATGCTTCCAGCAAACTACCGCTTGTTGGCCATATTAGATGTCCCCGTGAAGCAGTTTGCCTCCTTCATCCTGGACCATATGCAAAAATGGTCCGACTCTAATAAAATCTTAGACAGGTTCCAGACAGGCTTTCACCCAGGTTCTTCTACAACCCATAATCTTAGAGCTATGGACCTGTTGATTGAGAACACAAGGCATAAGGGTGGCCATGGTCTGTTAGCGCTTTTTGTGGATTTACATCTGCTTTTGATTGGGGCGAGACTCTGGATAAAGCTTGAAGCAATGGGATGCATGGGTGATGGGAGGGCAGTCCGAGAGTGCATGAGTCACAGAGACAGGAGAATTGTACTGCCACTTCGAAAGAGCAAACATGGCTTGCTACTACATTTCAGTGTCTGAGGTGGAGCAACACATGGGAGAAGGCAGTGTGAAGCTGCACATGCTGGTGTGCATGCCTGCATGACATAGGTCTAACACAGCAATTACAAACAAAGGTGCCATTAACGGGACCATGGAACACGTCCACAGTGAGCACACTGTGAGCCCACCTACCTCCACCCCAACATCCCTGATGGAAAACATACAGTGATGCTGTACAGCTAAAATAAATGAAAACATACAGTGCAGACCCACCCACGCATGTCAGCCACATATGCATCCTTCCAGTGACAACCATAACATCAACAACACACATGCATGCACACCACAAGACACATGACTTGCAATGGAGAGATGCACTGGAAGTGGGGAATGTAACAAAATCAAATATGTATTGCATATAAATATTTACAATTAAAACGGGGAATGAAGGTGAAAGCAGTCCAGGGGTAGAAAAAGAAAAGAAATAAAAATCCTACGCCTAACTAACTATATACAAGAAAAACTGGGAAGGAAAGTCTGCCAAGTCCGGGGAACATAATAAATAAAAAAGGAAACTTACATCTATATAACTATTCACAAAGGCAGCGGGCTATTCCTCCTCTCAGGTCTCAATCAGCCTTTCTCCCAGGGCTGGGTCCCACGCCACATCTCCCCTCCCTCGGGCGGGCCTCTGTTGTTGCCTGGAGGGCTAGCAGGTCGCCCAGGATCGTGTCTCTATTATTTGCGCCTCCCTGCAAATGGCCTCCAGGATGAAAGCCTGCCTCCTTGCACGACGCAGCGCAATCCCAGCCGTGGCCATCACCATTCCTGCTTCCTGTGTCCGCTGACTCTCTGCCACGACCTGCCTGTCATAACTGCAGAACAAGGAAGACAATCTGTGCCTCATGAGTGCACCCTGCCTCACTCTTGCCATCTGCCTTCTTTGGGTGGTCTGTCCTGTGAAAAATTGCCTCCTTCTCATTGCCACCTGCTGCTCCAGTGATGGTGCCCGCTATTGGTAAGCGCTCCAAGCGGATGACAATACCCGGGAGTGTACGGCACCCGCACTGCTCATAGTGCCTACTGCCCCTCCATTGCCTGTGCCCCGTTCGGTGCCTGGGTGGGCACGGTGGCCACCTCGGCTGCTGTTCCTTGGACTCCCAACGTGGGCAGGGATGTGATCTCCACCAGACGGGCGTTTTGGGTGGGACTGGTGCTGCACAGGGGTCCCTGCTGGTACCTGGGCCAGAAGGCACCCTGGAGGATGACTGGTGCACAGAAGAGAAAGATGAGGTGGTTGCAGCAGGGAACATCACATGGAGTACAACACGAACAGGCTTGCTGCAAGTCAGGACACAAGGCAGTATAGCTCGCTGTAATGATATGCAAGCAGACTACGAGCAGCCTGCAGATCATCACGAATGGCACCTGTCCGCCTCGCCAACCAGGCCAGCAGGGGCAGCACATAATCACGGATGTACGCATAACATGGTAAGGGGATGTCGGTCTGGGTGGAGAAACTGGCCAACAACGGGGGATGGGTCTGGGTGGAGGCATCCCAGCCGGCGCACACTGCTGCATTCGATGGCCCAAGGACAGGATTTTGCACAGGCACTCCACAGTGGCTTGCACAGCCCCATTCCACATGGACATAACTGCAGTACGCAAGCCCACGTCAACACCCACAACTGACTCCATGGGCTGGGCTTCAACGGCCACCTCCTCCACCTCCGTCAACTGGATGACTCCGGGGCGTCTTCCACCATGGATGGCCCCTGTGTGGCATCACTTAGCCAACCGCTGCTGAGGAGTCCACTCCCACCTTCACCTTCTTGGAATTAGCCCCAGCAGCCATGCCCGATGTCACTGGCGCTGCCCCAGCCACATTGCTCCCCGAAGATTAGCATGGCTGTGGGCTGCACCTCTGCCTGGTGGAAGCATTGCTGCATCCCTGCTCCACAGCACTACTTCCACCCTCTTCAGCAGATGCAAATGTGGAAAAGGAGACACAGAACAGCAACATCAGTGTACTGCACCAAAGCTAGCGTGGTATCACCAACATTCACAGGAACATGACTTGTCAAGGGAACAACCATAAACCTCCACACCCCGCACACATGGACATACAATCCACATCCACGCACACACCTGCCTGGCCATCACTCCATCAATTGCACATGCACATGTGAGCATGCCATAGCAAGAAACACATACCCATGTCATGCACACACATCAACTCTGAGGGCCCAAAAAGTGCCATGAGCAAATACATCAGAGTCCTGTGAAGTGCAATGCCTCAACATGACTAAACCAGACATTTCCATTTTGTGCACATACACATGAGCATGAGGCATGCACATGACGTGGGCAACACTACCTCAACTGGCACACTTGCCATCCTGGAACCTCAAAGACACAAGTAACATTGCATGTGCACGGTCTGCAAGGCAGCAATACAACACACAATGCAATTAAGAGCACATTTAAATTCCAAAGATGACTCAATGCACACATGGAGAGCAATGTCTGGGGCATGCATGCAGACCTCCGTCTCAGAGGCATACTTGCTGCAAGCCTAAGGGGGTCACTACCAACATGCACAACACTGCACCGTACAGCCGTGCCCCACATGGCTACTCACCAGTCGACTCCAGGCGTTGCTGCAATTTGCAGACCTGGGTGTGCAGCGCCAGGAAAAACCTCTCCAGGACTGGCATGTTGTTCCCCGACATCCGGCACCTGTGCGCATGGTGCCCCTACATGGTTCCACTGACCTGGATGAAGCGCATGGCCTGGCTGTGGGTCCTGGATATAAGATCCTCCCAGAGCTTGTGTACGGTCTTGAAGGAGCAGACTGCCACCCCCTCAGTGTTGATGGCATCCGTGATCCGGTCACAGATCTGCTGACGTCCTCCTTTGCCGCGTTGCAACACAGGGTTGAAGAGGGGATCATAATGATCCAGGACCATCGCCACGAGGATGTCAACTTCCCTGGCACTGAAGTGGACAGCCCTCTGCCTCGCTGCCAAGGGGTTGCTGCTCTGGTCTGATGATGATGCAGAAATGGCAACCCTGAGGCAGTTGAGGGTGGGCAAGGTGGTCCTGGAGCTGGACTGTGGAGCGGTGGTGGTGGAATGGCACGGGAGGAGTCTATAGAAGCGGCTGAAGAGACCACAGGGCCGGAGACAGGAGCACAAGCAATGGCTGGACGGCAGGCACTTCAAACGCAGTGCAGGTGGGCAGCAGGCACACACATGCAGCAGCAGATGGCAAAGTTGGAGGCAGCATAGGGCAAGTGGAGGCAGGAGCGTGGGTCTTCCGTGTCACTTTATGATGGCAGCAGTGAACAGAGTGAAGGGCCTTTGCGTGTAAAAAATGAGAAAAGCATGGACACGTGAAATCCGAGGAAAGGCCCTCAGCGTGTAACTCACGTGACATGTGCTGCGCACAGGCGTTAAGCATGTCATATCTGGGATACATTAGTACATGTAGAAGCAACTCCAAAAATGCGTGCGAAGGGGAGCAGATGGACGAGTGGAGTACTGCGTATTTTGGGGTGCCACTCAATCCGTGCACTTCAGGGACCGTACAAACTTCTTATTTTGGTGGTGGATTTGCCTCTGTACATACTTTTTTGACTTTTGCGAGGTTAACAGAGAGTTGCGTATGCATTTTTGACAACTGTGGGTGCCCTTGTCTTTCGTGTACGAATACTCTTACCTTTCTGGTAGCTTTCCTGGGGTTCGCATATGCATTTTTTGTGTAGCAGGGTCCCACTGCGTATTGCATACAGCTTTTTTCTTTTTTCGGAAGCTATCCTGGCATTGCGTATGCTTGTATTTTTATTTTGGGGTCCCTGTGCTTTACGCATATCATATTTTTCGCACCTGGGGAACAAATTAGCCTTGCTGGACCACAGAACTATGTGTTCTATCATGTGGACTGCACCCTCACTCAAATTCCCCAGGCCAATTACTTGGTGTGCCTTCCATATTTCCGTTACACCTGGAACATGAGTGGAAAGGCCCCAAAAGGGAAAGAGGCAGACGGGGCCGGGGTCTGGGACGTGTTGTGGAAGCAGCTGGACCAGCCCCAGGTGTTCTGGGACGTGCTGTGGAAGCAGCTGTCCCAGCCCCAGGGGGTAATGCCATGCCTCAGCCCACTTGGGGTCCTGCATCTGGACCCCATACTCACCCCCACTAGCATAACCTCCCCAATATCTGCAACATGGTACCACAACGTGCACAGCTGTTTGCTGCATCCTTGATGTCAGTGACTCTGCTCTGCTAGACATGTGCATGTGTCAGAAATAGGAGTTACACTTCATGCCCTGCAGGGTATAGAATCTCTTTTCACACATGTAAGCATGTGCTTCCATGCTACATAGATCATCCAAGATGACAACCAACACGCCTTATGGTGTGCCCTGAGTGAGTGTGCATATGTCTTGACTATGCACATCCCGCTGCCCCAATGGCAATGACTCCTGAGGCAAATCGTTGCGAGGCCTGCTCCGTTACCCTCCCTCACTCAGCTCACACCCCGTGGGTCCATGCCCCTCTCCCTCTTGTGAGTCACTGTACCTTGTTCCTATCTACAACTCCACTGACTTACTCTCTCCACTTCACGGACCTTGCCATACACCAACTGGGACCATTTCCTTTTTCCCAAATTTACGGCATGTTCCCATTGTGTACAGTCCCTGTACCAAGACAACAATGGTGTGACATGTGATGGATGCAGACTTGATGTGGATAGGTGTGTCTACCTGTTGCCATGTGATTTAATTGCAGGTCACAGAGCTACATGTCCATGCCCATTTTCACTGGTATTAGTCCACAGTTTGCGGTGCAATGTGCCATAATGTGCTTCTTAACGACCCTGTTGGTTGGCAATGTGTCCACTGGAAGAATGGCCCCGAGCACGGAATTGTGTTGCCAGTCTGCATATGCCAAGCTCAGATAGCTTGTTGTCCACAGTGTGTGGATGCTTTATTCCTTATGATGACATGCCCTGCATTAAGTTCCATGACAGCAATGTGATACACATGTTTACTGTAGACAAGTTGCACATGACTCCACATGTCTTTTTCTGTGCATGTGCAGGTGAGAAAGCACCAGATGCAGAGGAGGAGGAAGAGGATGAAGAAGAGTCTGTGGTGCTTCAGACCATCAGTGGATGACGTGGTGTAGCAGGCCGTGAAAACCCACTGGTGCTACAGACCATCCTGAGCCGTGCTTCAGACACTTCTGACTCTTTGGACTCAACTGGCTCTGATGCTCAACCGGATGTGCAGTCCTCAAAGCTGGCTGAGGTGAGTGCACCAATGGGGTGGAGCAGTTGGGGCCCGTAAGTCTGCAAGGGGCAGGTGCCTTCACAAGGCCAGTCAGTGGTGGCATGCCCATCTGTGGTGGTTACGGCTGCCGGGCCATGCTCCCATGTATTGGTTTCTGGTCCTGGGACAGATGTGTTGCAGTCCTGCAGCCAGGGACAGGGGCATCACAGCAAGGGCCTTGCTCTCTTGGATCAGGCAGCCATGGGTCCAGCATATGTGAGGAACGTGTGCAGACTGGGCAGAGTGGGAGCAGCAGATGTTGCGTTCCGCAAACTGATAGGGTGCTGCCTATGAGAGTTTGGCTGAGGGCATGGATAGGGTGGCCACTTCCATGATTCCCCCCCTAACCCCCAAGAAACACAGGTGGAGCAACAGCTGCAGGTCAGGCGGTCCACATGCCGCTCCTACAGGCTGCACACGGAGGCCAACATCAGGGGCGACGGGCAGATCTGCAGTGTCTGCAGGCATGCCTGCTTGCAGGGGGTCAGGTACACAGGGAAGCCCTGAGGCGTGAGTTGTTGGCCCACAGAGCTGCAATCCGTGAGGAAGAAGCAGCCAGCAGAAGACTGTTCCGCTAGATGTTATCATAGAGGTAGACAATCTCGGAGGAACTCTGTGCAACCCGTGAGGTTGTGCATAGTGACCTTCAAGCCCTCAGTCTGCTGGTGCATTCATCAGTGTGACGCATGGCGGCTGCCACTGAGGATCAGGCCAGAGCACTGTGTGGTGAGCCTCCAGCACCACTTCCACCTTCAGATTCAATGCAGGATGGGGGTGGCAGCACAGATATTCCACCCGGTCCACCGTAGCCGTGAGATACGTGAGCCCATGGAGGGGAATTATTTTTTAATCCATGCCCGGATGTTGACATGTTATTTTTGAGTTGCCCTTTACAGGTTTTATTTTTACCTTGAGTTGTGCAGTTGCCCTCTGAAGGCAATGATGTTTTCAGTGGTGGACATGCAGGCATGCATAGTGATGTCAACTTGCATGGTGGTGCGCAGGATGACATGTGCAGGTATCTATGGGGTCAGTGTATACTGGCACGTGTGCTGTGTGAATGTTACTTCACTATGCCTTTTGTAATGTCTTCTCCCATGTTGTTTCAGTAATCCGTGATGTGGTGGTGGCTGCTGTCCCGGGGGAGACACCCTGCACCCTTTGACGGCCATGCTCCCCATTCCCCCCACAAGGCACTGGCCCTCCTGTCACTTATTCTGAGACACAGTTCCTGGTGAAGGTGATGTGGGATTCACACCATGTGAGCATGCGTCATTGTGCTCCATGTTTTCTGCATGTGTAACTTTACTTATATGTGCTTTGCATGCTACCATGCCAGGATGGTTTAAGTGGTACTCTTGTCACTGTGTTACCTCCCTCAGTCAACTAATCTATGCCCACACCTACTGTGGTTTAGTGAATGTCATTGGCCATCTCCAATTCAGGCATTGTACTCCTTGATGTGTGTTTAACTTGGCCTTCCCTCTCACTCTCTCTCCCTCCATTCCTCCATCCATCCCTCCCTCCCTCCCTCCCTCCCTCCCTCCGTTGTGCTACGCTGCACTCATGGGCAGATCATAATCTATGTCCTGTCACCCTCTTGGACCCCGTGGTGCTTCTGCAGTGGGTGCTCTCTACATATTTTCAGAATCCATTCATGTGTTGTCATGGATGTGCATGTTCTTTCTGTTGTTACTATGCATGTCATTGCATTTAGGGGATGCGTCTCCCGATGGGTTGCATCATATGTAAGGCAGGTGGGTAACCTGTGGAGGTAAGTGAAGGGCATTTGCAGATGCTTGTGTGGCGTTTGGCTGGGAATCTTGCACTGTGTGTGATCACTTTGGATTGACGTGTCTTTTGGGGCACCAGTACCGCTTCATGGGTACATGTTTCACAGGGTGCGGTTCTGGTGATAGGTCTGGGCATGGTGTTGTTTCTATGGATTAGTGGGGCCACTGGGTTCATATTCAAAATTGTGGGAATTTCAACTGTGTGGGGGCCTTTCTTGGGTGGTTGGGAGTGGGTGGCAGGTCCAGCTGTTTGTGGCCTGCGACAGGCATTAATGGTTGTGCTGGTGTGTCTCTCATTGCACTTTGACCCTGTGTACTGAGTGACACTTCACATCCCTTAGAAGAACAAGTTACTTATCTTACCTGGTAACGTTCTCTCGATGGGATGTTCCTCCGACGTATTCCACATCTATGATAGTAATGACCACAGCTGTGCTGCTTTGGAAAACTTTTTTGGAGTAGGCGTCCTGTGTCGATGACATCAACACGCTGTCCCTCGAGGGCCTCTGTCGAGGGTCGACGTCACCGGATGTTATATCTAGGATGCACGACGCCCGTAGCCTCAGTTGTAGTTTTTTCCCAGAACGTGTGGCACCAATCTCCTGCCAGTATGATTGCAGAAAGCCTTGTGGAAACATAAGCTGCAATCACATAAGAAATTCTGTAGAGGGGAAGGCTGGAAGGGTTCGATGTGGAATACGTCGGAGGAACATCCCATCGAAAGAACGTTACCAGGTAAGATAAGTAACTTGTTCTTCGAGGGGATTGTCTCCTCCGACGTATTCCACATCTATGACAGACTCCCGAAGCAGTACCAATGTATGGAGGTGGGAAAAGAATTTACAAATTTAGAATTTTAGAATGCCCAATCAAATTGCTGAATACAGGACTGCCTTACCAAAGGCCAAATCCTGCTCATGGATGGAGTCCAAGGAATAGTGTCTCATAAAGGTATGGACAGAGGCCCATGTGGCTGCTTCGCAAATATTGAGAATCGGAACCCCCCTCTGTAGGGCAGTGGAGGCAGCCACACCCCTAGCAAAGTGAGCCCATAAGCCTACTGGAGGGTCCTTTCCCACCAAACGGTAACACTCAGAGATCGTCAAAATGACCCCTCTGGACAAGGTCTGCTTGGAAACAGCCTGACCTAAAAGCCTTCCAGCATAACCAACAAAGAGCTGATCGGCCACTCTGACCCGGGACATCCGTGAGAGACAGAAACTCAAAGCTCTCCTAGGATCCAACCTATGGAGCCTCTCCTCTTCCTTGTCAGGATGTGGAGGAGGATAAAACGCCGGAAGAATTACTTTCTGGCTCAAGTGGAATTCCGACACAACCTTCAGAAGAAAAGAAGGCCGCACCCTAAGGACAACCCTGTCCTTACGGAAAACAGTGAAGGGAGGTTTGGCGGAAAGTGCCTGCAACTCACTCACTCTGCGTGCGGAAGTAACCGCAACTAAAAATACAGTTTTAAAGGAAAACAGTCGCAACGGACAAGAAGAACAAGTTACTTTCTTACCTGGTAACGTTCTTTCGATGGGATGGTCCGACGACGTATTCCATATCTATGACAGTAATCACCACAGCTGTGCTGCTTCGGAAACTTTTTCGGCGTCTGCGTCCTGCGTCGATGACGTCGATGCGCCGCCGTCGAGGACCTCCTCCGACGTCCGACGTCATCCGATGTGATAAGTAGGACGCACGACGCCAGTAGCCTCAGTTGTAGTTTTTTCCCCCAGAACGTGTGACAATAGTCAACTGCCAGTCCGACACAAAGCCTTGCGGAACGTAAGCTGCAAACGCAACAGAAATTCTGCAGCGGGGAAGGCAGGGCGGGAGCGATATGGAATACGTCGTCGGACCATCCCATCGAAAGAACGTTACCAGGTAAGAAAGTAACTTGTTCTTCGAGGGGATTGGGTCCTCCGACGTATTCCATATCTATGACAGACTCCCAAAGCAGTACCAAATCAAGGAGGAGGGAAAGAATTTAGAAACAAAATTTAGAATAGCCAATCAAATAGCAGAGCAAAGGACCGCCTTGCCAAAGGCCAGATCCTGCCCTCTGATGGAATCGAGGGAATAATGCCGCACAAATGTATGCACTGAAGCCCAGGTGGCAGCATCACAGATGTTGCGAATAGGAACACCCCTCTGCAGGGCAGTAGATGCAGCCAAGCCCCTGGTAGAATGGGCCCGCAAGCCAGCCGGAGGGTCCTTGCCCGCCAAGCGGTAACACTCCGAGATGGCCAAAATAATCCAGCGGGACAAAGTCTGTTTCGTCACAGCTTGCCCCAAGCGCTTACCAGCGTAACCAATAAAGAGTTGATCGTCCACTCTGACCCGGGACATGCGAGAAACATAAAAGCTCAAAGCTCTCCTAGGATCAAGCCTATGGAGCCTCTCCTCTTCCTTACCAGGATGCGGAGGAGGATAGAATGCCGGAAGAACAATCTTCTGGGCCAAATGAAATTCCGTCACTACCTTCGGAAGAAAAGAAGGACGAACTCGAAGGACAACCCTGTCCTTGTGAAATACAGTGAAGGGTGGCTTAACAGAAAGTGCCTGTAACTCACTCACTCTGCGAGCGGAAGTAACCGCAACTAAAAACACAGTTTTCAAAGTCAACAGCCTCAAAGGGCAAGAATGTAACGGCTCAAACGGAGCACCCATAAGAAACCTAAGAACAAGGTTCAAATCCCAACCGGGCACCAGGAAAGGCGACGGAGGGAACACATTAGTGAGCCCTTTCAGAAACTGTGAAATTAAAGGGATTTTAAAGTAAGAACATTCTTCAGATGAGCGCTTAAAGATGGACAGCGCCGCCAGGTAACCCTTAACGGTACCCACTTGCAAGCCCCTGTGGGCCAAAGAAAGCAAAAAGGACAGAACCATGGGGATGTCACATGCAAAAGGATCCACATTCTGAACTCTGCACCAGTCGCAGAACTTACGCCAACGGCAACGGTACAGAGACTTAGTTGCGGGCCTTCGGGCCGAAAGCAACACCTCCATCACGTCTTCAGGGAGGTCCCAATCCTTATACCTCAACCTTTCAGAAGCCAAGCGTGAAGGTTGAGGGATCCGACCTCTGGATGGAGAACCTGACCCCCCTCCCGTGAGAGCAGATCGTCTCGGTAGGGAAGACGACGTGGAGGGCAGATGGACAAGTCGAGAAGGTCCGGGTACCACGTCCTCCGAGCCCACGCCGGAGCAATGAGGATCATCCGGGAACCGAACTTCCGTAACCTCCGCAGCACTTGCGGGATGACGGGTACCGGAGGAAACGCGTACAGCAGCGGGAACGACCACTCCACCACGAACGCGTCTCCTAAGGCTCCTTTTGGAGGAAATTCCCGCGAGCAAAACCTTACGCACTTCCGGTTGACACTGGAGGCAAAGAGATCCACTTGAGGGGTCCCCCAAAGGGCGAAGATCTCCAGGAGAATCTCCTGAGCCAACTCCCACTCGTGAGAGATCGTGCACTGCCTGCTCAGAGCGTCCGCCGTCACGTTCTCGACTCCGGCCAGATGAACTGCTGAGATCGAAACTTCCTGCTGGATGGCCCAGAACTCGAGCTGCATCGCCTCCCTGCACAGAGGAAGTGACCCTGCCCCCCCCTTTTTGTTGAGGTAGTGCATGGCCACTGTGTTGTCCGTCAGGATCAGGACATTCTTCCCTCGCACAGTCGGCAGAAAAGCCCTCAGGGCTAGCCTGACGGCCCTCAGCTCCAACAGATTGATATGGAGTCTGGACTCCGACGGAGACCAACGACCGCTGACTGTCAGCCCGTTGGCATGAGCTCCCCATCCCGTGAGGGATGCATCCGACACGATCGTCACCTCCGGCCAGGGAAGCCAAAACGGAGCCCCCTTCATCAAGTTGCCTTCGACGGCCCACCACAGAAGGTCCCGGGCGACCGAGGGCGGCACCTGAATCGGGTCCGACATCCTGCCGGAGGACTGCGACCATTGCATCTTGAGTGCCCACTGCAAAGATCTCATTCGCAGGCGAGCCTCTGGCACCAGAAGAATGCAGGACGCCATGAGGCCGAGCAACCTCAAGAACTCGAACGCTGGGAGCGTCTGGGCATGCTGAAACTTGCGCACCATCTGCTGAATGTGAAGAGCCCTCACCTGGGGAGGAAAACACTGCCCCAGGGAAGTGTCGAGCACTGCTCCGATGTACTGGAGCCTCTGCGTTGGCGTCAAATGGGACTTCTTTAAATTGAGGGAGAAGCCCAGCCTGTGAAGGGAGTGGCAGGCGACGGACAGATGATCCAGGACCTGCTCGGGAGAGCTCCCCCTGATCAACCAATCGTCCAGGTAGGGGTAGACGTGAATCCCCCCTTGCCTGAGATGCGCTGCCACCACCACCATGAGCTTGGTGAAAACCCTCGGGGCGGAGGTCAAACCGAACGGCAGGACCCGAAACTGAAAGTGCGAGTCGCCAACCGCGAACCTCAGGTACTTCTTGTGCTTGGGATGGATCGGCACATGGAAGTAAGCATCCTTGAGGTCGAGTGACACCAACCAGTCCTGAAGCTGAAGGGCCTGGAGGACTTGAGAGAGAGTAACCATCTTGAACTTGTCCTTCCTGAGGAGTTTGTTCAAACCGCGCAAGTCCATGATGGGTCTCAATCCCCCGTCTTTCTTGGAAATCAAAAAATAAGGGGAATACCATCCCTTGTTCCTCTCCGCTACAGGCACCAGTTCTATGGCGCCTTTCTCCAGCAGGGCTTGAATTTCCTGCGCAAGGAGCGGATCCGGACACATCAAAGAGAGGTTCCCCGGTGGATTGTCGCGAGGCCTGTGCCGAAAGGGAAGACAGTAGCCGTGGGTTATGATCTCCAGAACCCACACATCCGAAGTAATGGCACGCCACTCTACAAGATGCTGCGCCAGCCTTCCCCCAACCGGCGAACCATGGGACAAGGCCTCATGACTGAGTAGGAGCGGCTGCGGCGTTACCTGAGGGCAAAGAGGCAACTGCCCGAGCGGCCTTGGCACCACGGGTACCCTGTCGTCCACCTCTGGTACCCCTGCGTTGGCCCCTTTGACTGCCAGCTCCTCTCGCTCTACCAAAGGACGAGTAATAGCGAAAGGAGCCACCCCTCCACTGCTGTCCCCTAGGACGAAAAGGCGGAGGTTGGCGAACTGCAGCGCCCAACGACTTCGCTGCAGCTTTTGAGGTCTGCAACCTCTCAAGGCTCTCGTCAGCCTTGCTGCCAAAAAGATGTTCACCATCAAAGGGCATGTTGAGGAGCCGGGACTGCACATCAGGAGCAAACCCCGACTTCCGCAACCACGCAAACCTGCGTATCACGGTGCTCGCCGCCATGGACCTACTGACGCATTCAGCTAAGTCCAAACCCGACTGAACGGACTCACACATGGCATCCTTACCATCCTGGACCAAAGCAAGGAAACCATCCCGTTCGTCCCCTTCGGGAATATGTTCAGCCGCTAACGCAACACAGTTCCACAGAGTGTGCGTGAAACGTGACAAGGCACAAATGGAGTTGGCCGCCTGAAGCGCCATACCACCAGAAGAAAACACCTTCTTCGCCCAGCCATCAAAACGTTTGTCGTCCCTATCAGGAGGGATGGTAGGGTACGACGCCTGCTTTGCCGGGGCCGTGGCCGCCTGCACCACCAAACTTTCCGGAGTGGGGTGCCTGGTCAAGTAGCAGGGGTCGCCACTGGCTGGACGGTATTTCCGCGACAAGGATCTGCCCACTGCCGGGAGACTCTCCGGAGCAGTCCAAGCCGCCGCCACCCTACGCTGTAAAGCCATATGGAATGGCAGAACCGGGTCAGATGGGGGACCAACATCAAGGATGTCCGTCAGATCATCCTGCACAAACTCCCCTGGGGGAGCAGACCATCCCAGATACTCAGACACCCTAGCCATAAGGCGCCGGTATGAGGAATCGGCATGGGAGCCAGGCTCAGGCCGACCAAATTCCACCTCCGGAGAGGTGTCCAGACCACTAGCATCATGCAGCGACTGCCTCAATTCGTCAAATTGACTATGGCCCGAGACAATGTCATCCGGCACCTGACCAGGAACCAGGCCAACCGAATCCTCATCCGCCTCCGAAATATAATCCAAGTGGTGGAAAGGCACCTGAGAGTGCCTGCTCTTAGCCAGAGCCTTCCTAGGGGGTACACCCGAGACACGGGGCACCTCCGACACGAAAGGCGTCGATGGCGTCGAGCGAATCGGCGCCGCCGTCGAGAAAACCGGCAACGGCGCCGAGAGGATCGGCGTCGACGTCGAGGAAATCGGCGTCGACGTCAGATGCAGCGCCTCCAATATCGGCGGCGTCGACACAGCCCTCGAAGCCGGAGCCCCGAGCGTGTCCCTCGACGACCTGAACGTCGACGGCTTCGACGACTTCCTCGGAGCCGGAGCCTCGAGAAAGCCTGTCGACGCCCTCGACGCCTCAGACGTCGATGTCTTCCTCGAAGACATCACAGGTGCACACGGTCTCGATCGCGTCGAGGACCGGGACCTGGAACGGGTACGGCGAGAACGAGCCTCCTTGTCCGAACGGGACCTCTCCCGTGACTCGTGCCGACCACTCTTGCGAGCGGCGTCTCTCGACCTCACACGGCCGACCCCACTCGGGGGCGCGGACGGTTGAGTACCCTGCGACTCAAGAATCGCCAACATTTTCTTCCCGAAGGAAGCCCATTCCTCCGGCGTCGCACGGCTGGTGGGATAACCGACGTGCCGGGCAGAGTCCTCGGAAGAGGACCTGGAAGGCGACCGGTGACGGCGCTTCCGAGAACGCCTCGAAGAGGCAGAGGAGTGGCGAGACCGACTCCTAGAAGAAGACCGACGAGACCTCCGACGATGACGCGGAGAGTCACCCCTCGAATCATCCGTCGAAAGCCCCGCCGACTTCGACTTCCGGGGCTTGGACACCCGACCTACCGACAATTTCTTCTTACGTTCGCGTAAGGCCTTGGAAGTGAGCGACAGGCAGTCGACACAGTCATCCGTGTCGTGGGCCTCCCCGAGGCACCAGAGGCAGGCGTCGTGCGAGTCAGTCACCGACATCTTGGACCCACACACCCCGCACTTCTTGAAGCCCGGACGCGGGGTTGAAGACGAAGTGGAAGACATCGCTGCGAAGGAATATTCACAAACGAACAGGCTCGAAGAACCAGAAAGAACAGAACTCCAAAGAGTCGAGGCTAGAACCGAGAAACACGAAGCAACACGTTCGCGGAAAAAACGGAACTGAGGCTACTGGCGTCGTGCGTCCTACTTATCACATCGGATGACGTCGGAGGAGGTCCTCGACGGCGGCGCATCGACGTCATCGACGCAGGACGCAGACGCCGAAAAAGTTTCCGAAGCAGCACAGCTGTGGTGATTACTGTCATAGATATGGAATACGTCGGAGGACCCAATCCCCTCGAATGTAAGGGATCAAACTGAGCTCCCATTAGGAACTTTAAAACCAAATTTAAATCCCATCCCGGCACCTGGAAAGGCGACGGTGGAAACACATTAGTTAGCCCTTTTAGAAACTGAGAGATCAAAGGGATCTTAAAATAAGATCATTCCTCAGTCGAGCGCTTAAATATGGACAGCGCCGCCAGGCAACCCTTAATGGTACCTATTTGCAGGCCCTTGTGGGCTAAAGAAAGCAAAAAAGACAAAACCAAAGGAATGGAACATTGGAAGGGATCCACATTCTGTACCGTGCACCAGTCACAGAACTTTCTCCACCGGTAGCGGTACAGAGTTTTCGTTGCGGGCCTTCTGGCCGAAAGCAACACCTCCATCACGTCTTCGGGGAGGTGCCAATCCTTATACCTCAACCTTTCAGATACCAAGCGTGAAGGCTGAGGGAATTGACCTCTGGATGGCGAATCCGACCCCCCTCCCATGAGAGCAGATCGTCTTGGTAGGGAAGACGGCGTGGAGGGCAGATGGACAGGTAGAGAAGGTCCGGGTACCACGCTCTCCTGGCCCATGCCGGAGCAATGAGGATCATCCGGGAACCGAACCTCCGCAACACCTGCGGAATGACGGGGACTGGAGGGAAAATGCATAGCAGTGGGAAGGACCACTCCACTACGAACGCGTCCCCTAAGGCTCCTCTTGGAGGAAATTCCCACAAGCAGAATCTTTTGCACTTCCGGTTGACATTGGTGGCGAAGAGATCCACTTGCAGGGTTCCCCAAAGGCCGAAGATCTCCAACAGAACTTCCTGAGCCAGCTCCCACTCGTGAGAGACAGTGCTCTGCCTGCTAAGAGCGTCCGCCGCTGCGTTTTCATCTCCGGCCAGATGAACTGCCGAGATCGAAATGTCCTGCTGAATGGCCCAGAACCAGAGCTGCATCGCCTCCCTGCACAACGGGAGTGACCCTGCCCCCCACCCCTTTTTGTTGAGGTAGTGCATGGCCACTGTATTGTCCGTCATAATCGGGACATTTTTTCCCTGCACAGACGGCAGAAAAGCCTTCAGGGCTAGCCTGACAGCCCACAGCTCTAACAGATTGATGTGGAGTCTGGACTCCGACAGAGACCAACGGCCGCTGGCTGTCAGCTTGTTGGCATGAGCTCCCCAACCCTTGAGGGATGCGTCCGTCACAATCGTTATCTCTGGCCACGGTTGCCAAAATGGAGCACCCTTCATCATATTGCCTTCGACGGCCCACCACAGAAGATCCTGTGCGACCGAGGGCGGGATCTGAACGGGATTCGACATCTGCCGAGGAACTGTGACCACTGCATCTTGAGAGCCCACTGCAGAGATCTCATCCACAGCCTGGCCTCGGGCACCAGGAAAATGCAGGATGCCATGAGGCTGAGCAACCTCAAGAACTCGAACGCCGGGAGACTCTGGGCACATTGACATTTTTTCACCCTCTGCAGAATGTGATGAGCCCTCACCTGGGGAGGCCAACACAGCCCCGGGGATGTGTCGAGCACTGCTCAGATGTACTGGAGCCGCTGGGTAGGTGTCAAATGGGACTTCTTTAAATTGAGGGAGAAGCCCAGCTTGTGAAGGGAGTGACAGGTGACGGACGGATGATCCAGGGCTTGCTCAGGAGTTACGTGCCCTGATCAACCAATCATCCAGGTAGGGGTAGACGTGAATTCCCTCCTTTCCTGAGATACGCTGCCACCACCACCATCAGCTTGGTGAAGACCCTCAGGGCGGAGGTCAATCCAAACGGCAGGACCCAAAACTGAAAATACTTCCTGTGCTTTGGATGAATCGGCACATGAAAGTAAGCATCCTTGAGGTCTAGAGCCATCAACCAATCTTGTAGTTGAAGGGCCTGGAGGACTTGAGAAAGAGTTACCATCTTGAACTTGTCCTTCCTGAGAAGCTTGTTCAGCCTACGCAAGTCCACGATGGGTCTCAATCCCCCGTCTTTTTTCGGGATAAAAAAATAAAGGGAATACCATCCCTTGTTCCTCTCCGCTACAGGCACCAGTTCTATGGTGCCTTTCTCCAGCAGGGATAGGATTTCCTGCGCAAGGAGCAGATCCGGACGCTTCAAAGAGAGCTTCCCTGGTTGATTGTCGTGAGGCCTCTGCCGAAAGGGGAGACAGTAGCCATGGGTTATGATCTCCAGAACCCAAACATCTGAAGTAATGGCACGCCATTCTCCAAGATGCCGCGCCAGTCTGCCCCCAACCGGCGAACCATGGGACATGGCCTCATGACTGAGTGGCTGCGGCAGTGCCTGATGGCAAAGAGGCAACTGCCCTAGCGGCTTTGGCACCTCGAGTACCTTGCTTTCCACCTCTGGTACTCCTACCGCGGCCCCTTTGACTGGCAGCTCCTCTCGATCTACCAAAGGAAGAGTAGTACTGAAAGGAACCTCCCCTCCATTGCTGTCACCTAGGACGAAAAGGCGGAGGTTGTCGTACTGCAGCGCTCAAAGACTTCGCTGCAGCTTTGGAGGTCTGCAACCTGTCAAGGGTCAGCCTTGCAGTCTAAAAGATGGACACCATCATAGGGCATGTTACGAAGCCAGGATTGCACATCAGGAGCAAACCCTGACTTCTGCAACCACACAAACCTGCGTATCAAGGTGCTTGCAGCCATGGACTGGCTGAAACAGTCTGCCATGTCCACACCTGACTGACCGGATTCACACATGGCATCCTTGCTGTCTTGCACGAGGGCTAGAAAACCATCCCGTTCTTCCCCTTCAGGAATATGCTCAGCCGCCAACAATACACAATTCCACAGGGTGTCAGTGAATCTTGCCAGGGCACAAACGGAGTTGGCTGCCTTTACAGCCATACCCCCAGAAGAAAATACCTTCTTCGCCCAACCATCAAAGCGCCTGTCGTCCCTATCAGGAGGGATGGTAGGGTACACAGCCTGCTTTGACGGGGCCGTAGCCACCTGCATCACCAAACTCTCCGGAGTAGGGTGCGTTGACAAGTAGCAGGGGTCATCACTGGCTGGATGGTATTTTTTCAAAAGCAACTTATTCACTGCCGGGAGACTCTCCGGAGCAGTCCAAGCTGCCGCCACCCTTCTTTGCAACGCTATATGAAATGGCAACACTGGGCCAGTGGGTGGACCTTGGTCCAGGAGATCCGTCAGATTATCCTGCAGAAAATCAACAGATGGAGCAGACCACCTAAAGTAGTCAGTCACCCTTGACATGAGACGCCTATACCAGAATTCGGCATGCGTACCAGGCTCCGGCCTGCCAAACTCAACCTCCGGAGAGGTGTCAAGACAACTGGCGTCATAAGGACTGACGTAGGTCTTCCATTTGACTGACCAGACAACAGGTCATCAGGAACCTCAGGAGGCACAACACTCGCCTCATCAGACCCTTCTTCCACCGCTGAAATATAATCCAAAGGTTGGAATAAATCCAATCTGGATGGAGGAGCAGAGAAGGGCTCAAAGATAAGCCTCACTGACTTACATGGAGCCTTCCTCAGAGTTTCCGCAGCCCTCCGGGGCACTTCTGGCCCATTTTCCTCAAAAGGGTTGAGGGCGCCAATAGAATCGGCGTCGACCGAGACGCCGATGACTTCGACAACTGCTTCGAGGCCGGAGCCCCAAAAGTGTCCTTCGAAGGCCTCGGCGCCGATGGCGTCGACGACTTCTTTGAAGCCAGAGCCTCGAGAGAGTCCCTCAACGGACACGGCGCCGATGGCGTCGACGACTTCTTGGAACACCTCACATGCTCCGACGGTCTTGACGGCGTTGAGGACCGGGACCTGGCACGGCTATGCCGATCAACCTTCTCTGATCGGGACCTTGACGGCTCCCGATGATCGCGCCGACCGGCCGAGCCCAAAGGCGTGCAAGTGGTAGTTCTAGCTCGTTCCTTGCCGGCTTCTCTCGAAGGCGCGGACGGAAAGGTGCCTTGCGATTTGAAAATCGCCATCATCTGCTGGCGGAATGCGTCCCATTCGGCCGGCGACGAATACTTGGTGGGACAAGTTACTCGCCGTTTGGCAGAGTCCTCCGATGAGGACAGGGAAGGTGACCGGTAATGGCGCTTCCGAGAATGCCTAGAAAAGGCGGAGCAATGGCGGGAACCACTCCGAGGCCGAGACCCTCTGGACTTAAGCCGACGCAGAGGGTCGCTCCTCGAGTAGTCGGTCGAAAGCCCAGCAGATTTCGACTTACGGGTCTTAGAAACCCTACCTACCGATAATTTCTTCTTCGGCTCCTGCAAGGCCTTCGATGTCAGAGACTGGCAGTCATTGCAGTTGTCAGTGGCGTGGCTTTCGCCGAGGCACCAGAGGCAGACGTTGTGCGGGTCTGTGATGGACATTTTGAAACCGCAGTCCAGTCACTTTTTAAAGACCAACCTCAGGGTAGAAGAGGATGAAGACATCGTCAATACAAAGTAGAAGAACCGTTACAAAGCAGAAGAACCGAGCGTGCCGAGATTCCAAAGCGAACACGTTCACGGAAAAAACATAACTGAGGCTACGGGCATCGTGCGTCCTAGATATAACATCCGGTGACGTCGACCCTCGACAGAGGCCCTCGAGGGACAGCAGGTCGACGTCATTGACGCAGGACGCCTACGCCGAAAAAGTTTTCTGAAGCAGCACAGCTGTGGTCATTACGGTCATAGATGTGGAATACGTCAGAGGACACAATTCCCTTGAAATTGATTCATTCTTCAAGAGTGAGGATAATGCCTAGTAATCAATTCAGTCAAGTATGAGTATCATGTGAAACAATCACTGGTATATTACATATTGAGATTCAAATAGCAATTCAAGAAACCAAATGGCAATTTCCAAAAAGCGTTCGTCATATGAACATTTAATTTTTTACAAAACAAGAAAAAACGACTAAGTTTAAGTGTAGACTACAATTGTCTACATTTCACTTATACGTATCCTGACTAGCTTTGTTAGGTTTGAAGGAAGCTCCAACCTAGAAGTTAATCACAGTGTTTACAAGTCTTCACACCAAGGTTTAACACATTATTGCAAAACGACAACCAGTATTTGTAACATCGAAATAGCCAATTTTTTGTTATTCCTAAATCTAATGCGTTTCGGATCGATGATCCATCTTCAGGGATGTGAGCCATAGTTTCTAGGTTGTAACACCAAGGGCTTGTTGAGATGAAAGTCCGACGGCAACTTGGGCATGAAGGAGGGGTGCGTCCTCAGCACCACCACCGTCTTGTGGAAAGTCAGGTATGGAGGCTTGCAGGAGAGGGCCTGGATCTCTTCCACTTGTCGTGCAGAGGTGATGGCCACAAGAAACGCTGTTTTCCACGACAGGAACTTCAACGGTGCCGAATGCAGAGGCTCAAATGGCGGCCCCACGAGTCTGGTCAGCACCACATTGAGCTCCCACGTCGGGAACGATCGGAATAGTCCCTTCATGAACTCATTCACCAGGCGATGGGACCACAGGGATGAGCGCCCCGGAGTTCTGCTGTAGCGGGAGATAGCCGCCAGATGGGTCTTGATGGAGGCAAGGCCCAGCCCCGCCTTGGCCAGCGATAGCAAGTACGGCAGCACTTGAGAAGCCGTAATCCGCAGAGGGTTAATCTTCTGTGCCCGGCACCAGACAGAAAACATCTTCCATTTGTGTCCATAGCACTTGAGAGTTGAGGACGCACTGGCTTTTGCAAGCACCTCCTTGCAGTCCGCCGGGATATCGTACCCTCCAAACTCTAGTGCTGCAGGAGCCAGGCCTGCAAGTTCAGCGACCCCGGGTCGTGGTGAAGGATGGCGCCTCCTTCTCTGGCGAGGAGATCCGCGTCTGTCGGCAGTTTGACTGGGGGGGACGCTGACATGACCAGAAGGTCCGGGAACCAGATCTGTCTCGGCCACGCCAGTGCGACGAGGATCATCCTGCTCCGGGACCGCCTGAGTTGGTTGATGAGTCGCAGCAGCAACGGCAACGGTGGGAACGCATACAGGAACAGGCCGTCCAAGGGGAATGAGAAGGCGTGCCCATGCTCCCCGGCTGGGGAAACCTGCTGGCGAACCTCCGGCACTTGGTGTTCATCGCCGTCACGAATAGGTCGATCTGGGGATTGCCCCATCGTTGGAATAGCAGATCCACTTGATCCTGACGCAGTTCCCACTCGTGGCATGAGCGCAGCTCCTTGCTGAATGAGTCGGCAATGGTGTTCTTTATTCCTGCCAGATGGAAGGGTACCAGAAACATCCCTTGGGCGACGGCCTAGTGTCTCAGATCCTGGGCTTCCTTGGATAGGGCTGGGGGAACTGGTGCCTCACTGCTTCTGGATGTAGAACATCGTGGTGGCGTTGGCGGTGAAAATCCTTACCACCTTGCTCTTGAGGCATGGGAGGAAAGACCTGAGGGCCCAGAACACGGCTCGGAGCTCCAGGACATTGATGTGTAGTGACCTCTCCTCCGGGAGCCAAAGGCCTCTTGCGTGGAGATCTCCGGTGTGCATTCCCCATCCCTCCAGGGAGGCGTCCATCGTCACCGTCTCCTGATGTGCCGGGGTCTGGAAGACCATACCCGCCGCCAGAAGTGCGCGGGTGCCTCACCACTGGATCGTTTGGCAGACAGTCTCGATGAGTGGGATCCTGTCTTCGAAGCTGCCTGCCGCCTGCATCCAATGAGCATCGAGGAACTCCTGCAGTGGAAGCATCTGCAGCCTGCACAGGCGCACAAGGTAGATGCACGAGGACATCATGCCGAGAAGGGACTTGATGGACCTCACCCTGGCCACATCCATGGTCAGCAGCTGTTGTACCTTGCCCAGGATGGCCTTCGTCCTTTGCTCCGACGGAGAGGACAATCGCGCCACTGTGTCGAACCTGGCTCCCAGGAACAGGGCAACTTGCGACGGTACCAAGTGGGCTTTCATGAAGTTGATCGAAAATCCCAGATCTGTGAGCAGCTGGATGGTCTTCGCTGTGTGCCGAAGGCGAGTTCTCTTGTCTTTGCTTGGATGAGCCAGTCGTCCAGGTATGGGTAGACGTGGATTCCCTGCAGGCGCAGCCGCACTGCCACTGGTGCTAGGCACTTGGTGAATACCCTGGGTGCCGACTTCAATCCGAAGGGAAGGGCCTTGAACTGGTAGTGTCGCCCTTGGACTACGAATCTGAGGAACTTTCGATGTCCTTTTAGAATGGGGATGTGAAAGTAGGCATCCTCCAAGTCCAGCGACGATAAGAAGTCGCCTTCCTCCAGCTGTCCCAGCACATGCTGGAGGGTGACCATCCGGAACTTCTGGGACTTGATGTACTTGTTTAAAACAACGAAGGTCCAGGATGGGTTGCCAGCCGCCGGTCTTCTTTCTTACGAGGAAGTATCGTGAGTACACACTGGAGCCCCAGAGCCTCTTTGGGACAAGCTTGATGCCTCCTTTCTTCAGCATCGCTCTTACTTCCAGCAGCAGTTGAAGGACGTGGTTTTCCTTCCTGGCCACGGGTGGAATGCGGGGGCACTTCTTTAGAAACTCGAGAGTGTGCCCGCGGGCCAGGGCATCCAGCACCCATCGGTCGGTCGGATGGACTCCCACACGCTGATGAACTTCCCCAATCGGCCTGCCACCAGGGTGCTCAGGTGGGGGCCCGACGCTATGGCCGGTTCAGTCCTGCTTGGCAGCGGCCTTGCCGACGACGAGATCCTCCTGACTTGCCGCGTCCTCTGTATGCCTCCTGCAACGAGGAGGGGGCCGATTGGCGGTAATTTGAGGAGCCGCCGTCAAATTCTTTGGAGGCACCTTGCTTGCCTCCGGAGTTCCAAAAGGTCGGCCGTCGTTGCTGCAACACTCCCAAGGCCCGAACCGTCTCTGTGTCGGCCTTGATGGCCTACAGTGACTCTTCCACTGACTTGCCAAACAGGGTGTTCCCGTCGAAAGGCATGTCCAGAACTCTGGTCTGCACGTCTTGACAGAAATCGGTTGCCTTGAGCCAACCACGCCGGCGAAGGCAAACACTGTTGCCCATCTGGCGAAAACCGGTGTCAGCAATGTCCGTGGCTACCGTTCTGGCGTGATCCGACGCCACCACGCCGTCCTGTAGGATCTTCAGGGCCTCAGCCGGGCCTCAGCTCGTCCGGGAGGAAGTCCAGCAGGGGAGCGATCTTAAACCAGAGCTCCCTGTCGTAGCGGGCCACAATCGCGAGGGCATTGGCCGCTTTAGTCGCCGTCGCCACCGATGAGATGACCCGCCGTCCCATGGCGTCCAGTTTCTTCCCCTCGCCGCCCGGTGGGGAGGTCGAAGTTGAAGCTGTTGCCTCCGCCTCTTTCTTCTTGGCTGCCACGGAGACGACCAAATCCGGGGTCGGCTGCGCCCTAAAGCACATGGGGGCGGAATCCGGGGACCCGGTACTTCTTCTCGTACCGGTCTATCTTGGCAGGAGTCGTGGACGGGTTCTTCAGGAGCAACAGCCCCTCGTCCCAGATGTCGTCAAGTAATGGAACCGAGAGGACCGTCTTTCTCTTGGCCTCACGCCGTTGATAGAGGAAACCTTCCTTCTTCTGTTCCTCGGGGCAGAGCTGGAAGAGCTCGGATGCCCTGGCAATCATGGCGTGGAAGGAGCCAATTTTGTCAGGCGGGGAGGCACGAGTAGGTGGTGATGGAAGGCTCATCCCGTCGTCACCACCGTCGTCATCCGTCTCTGTTCCCATGTTATCCCTCGGATCAGGGGAAGGAGATGATGGCTGCGGAGGCCGTGAAGGCAGGAAGGGCGGGGGGTGGGGGTGAATTCTCCATTGGTGGTAAGGGCAACTTTGTCCTTATCTCCCTACACAAGGCCTGGATCACCATCAAGATTTCTCCCGAGTTGTCCTGTGGCCCAGGTACCGACTGCGATGGGTGCGAGGGTTGGGGAGTGGAATCCTCCGCCTCCACGGGCTCCTCGTCGGCACCACCGTCGCTTTCTTTGTCCGCCTCGTCCGGATCACTCCCGTTGGACCGGACCTCCTCGAACTTCTTGTTCAGGATCTTCGCTACTCCAGCCAGCGCCTCCTCAGAGGCTGTATCTGTGTCCGTTATGGCCACCGGGCCCCCACCTCTTTTTCCACCGGGGTTTTCACGGGGGTCTTATCGATGGATAAAGACGATTCCCTCTGCGATGGCAGGGAAACTCTGGGCCCCGAGGTAGCCTCCACAGGCTTCGCCAGGGCCGCCACCACTCCCTCGACAGAGGCCTTAGCTGGGTGAATCAGGGCCTTCACGACTTTGGACGCGCTTTTGGCCTTCACCTTGTGGGGAGGGTCACCGCCTCGCTCCCCCTCGGCTGTCTCCGTCGGGATCGACCGGGACTTCTCCCGAAGCTTAGCCGGGTTCTCCGATTTCCTCTTCCCCGAGCCAGAGCATAGGCTTGTAGTTGATGGCGTTAGTGAAAGTGAGATCTGCCTGGCAACCGAAGAGCCCGACCGATCGGCGCTCCCGGTGCCCGCAGACTCGCAGCGCTTTGCCTTTTGTTGGGCCCCCGTTGACGGAGTGCCCTCAAAGTTCTTAGAAGACCGCTCGGACTACTTCTTCTCACCTACCGCTGGGCTCTTCCCTTCCAGCCATTTGGTGAGGCGGATACGCCGATCCTTCATAGTCCGTTCCGACATGTTCTTGTCCGTTCCGACATGTCCTTGCAAAACGCACAGTCCTTCTCCACAAGCGTTTTGTCTTCGTGAAGGCAGTAGAGGCATCTGGAATGCTCATCCCCGAAGATATTCTGCAATCCGCATCCAGGGCAGCTCCTGAACAGCTTGGATCCGGGCGTCGTGTTTCCTTTGTTCTCGGCCATGTCCACGCAGGAAAGGCCTCAAAGATCTTCCGGAATCCTCCAAGAAGTGAAACTCGATGAAAACTTTGCCCTTGAGGAGCGTAGAAAATTCTGAAACGGGTCCCCATTGATCAGAAGTAGTAACGGTGGAGCTTGAGGCTCGATTGACCGAAAAAATGAGATTAAACTCTTTGAAAAATCGCAAAGCGCAGTGAAAGCTCGAGAGCTATAGCACGATGACTCCCAACACTTGAACGTGCGGTATAAATCTGAAGATAGCTGCCAGAGGAGGGGTTTAGGTAGAGGGCAGTCATTGGCTGGGGGCGGTACGACCCAGAGACTAGTGATTGGTTATTAGGAGAAAGACAGTTCAGAAACGAAACTGATTTTTTCTTTAACAAGGATTACCAGCCTGACGACAGGGAATATTCATGAGCATGTGAATCCATGCCAGACTCCATGCTGGAGAAGGGATGTTTTTAGTGCCAAAGGGGTGATTTTATTAATTGGTTGGCATGGTGGTAGTGGTGTCCTCCCTCTTCAATGTGTTTCTTTGGGAAACATAAAAATGAAATTTATTTTTAGTTCTAAGGAATGCATACAAATTTGCACTTCCAAGGGCTCTTTCTCAGGGTTGTTTTGTGGGCACATTGGCCCATTGTCATCATGGAATGGCACCTGGTATTTGGTGGGACTGTGTGCCCTCCACAGGGGAAAGAATTTTAGGTGAAAAAAGATTGCACAAGCTGGGTACGTGCAGCCTCTCCACATGCTCTTTGCCCAGCCATACACAAGCGTTGTGCCTATGGGTGTATATGGTGTGCCAACACCATGTCCACCAGGATGCCACGCAGTGTTGCAACATTGTGCAGGACATATGCTGCCACAATGATCCTGAAGACTACTGGTGGTGCCTATAGCAACACACCACCAGAGTCGTCAAGGGAGCGGAAATGTGACTTGAGCACTCCGAATGTGCGCTCCACTATGCCCCGATTTGCAGTATGGGCAGTGTTGTACCTTATCTCGGCAGGTGTGTTGGGGTTGCGTATGGGCATCATCATGTATGTGCTAAGGGGGTAGGGAATGTCCCTTAATTGTCGTTTGTTGACAGTGTGGTCTGTGTGCAATATGCATGCACGTGCATGGATATTCATGCTCACAATGAGCCATGTGTTGCCATGCTTCCCAGCTTCCAGGGCCTGGTGTAGCGGGGGACATCCTGAAGATGTAACTATCATGTGTGCTACCAGGATAGTTGGCATACACTTCAGTAATGATGCCCTTGGAATCACACACAACCTGAACATTGATGGAGTGCCAATGCTTCCGGTTGTGGTAGCTATGCTCTGTTGCTCTAGGTGGATGTAGAGCAAGATGGGTGCAATCAATGGCACCTAGTACTTTTGGGAAGTGCGCCACTCCATACATATCCTGGACCACTGCTTGCCTTTCTGCTGGTGTTCTGGGCATATAGATATGCCGGCGGACAGAAGGACGTGCAGTTATGATTGCTAACACATGATGTAAGCAGCGAGACTGCGTGGCCTGGGAGATGCCACCCACTATGGCGGTGGTCCGCTGGAATGAGCCAGTGGTCAAAAAATGCAGAGTAGTGAGCACCTTTTGCAAGGTTCTCAGTGCTTGGGAGCACATGGTGGGTGATATGAGGTCATCTTCCCACTTCGTGACCAGGTTTAAGATGATATTGGGTCAGGCGGGCCAATACCTGCCACAGACCTGGTCATCAGGCATCCCAAAAAGGCTGGTCCTTCAGTGGAAGATCTGGGCCCTGGCCATCCTCCTCCCGCGGTGTCCCTGGTTGATTGCTGCAACAAATAGTGCAACATCGTGGCTGTATCCGTGCATTTGTTGTTTGCGCATGCTTTTTATGCATTTGTTAGTGTGCGCATTGACGTTTACGCCCGCTATCGCGTGGCGTAGGTGTTTTGGGATTTGCACATGCTTTTTTTGCGAGCCAGCGTTCCCTGTTCAATTCCATGAATAGGTTTGTATCGCGCGCGCATGGGCAGTGCGATAGTTTGACGGTGGAACGTCCCTCGTAATACTGACATTTTCGCTTGTTCTTCCTCATTCCACTTGTTCCGCCCCCTTTTCAGGTGGTTGCGCAGGCCCGGCCGGCCTCGTGCAAGCCGTTTGTCAGGTCACAGTGACGTGGTGGACCAGCGTGGATTCCTCGCAAGTCCCGGGTAAGCCCTACGCATTGTGTTCCATGAATTGATGAATGCAAGTACCCTATTTTCAGTGCAGATTATTCCATGAATCAGGCCCATAGACTGCAAACCTTATAATTATGGGGGTATACCAACTGTCAGCTTCGCAATGATTGAAAACAAGTGCCTAAAAACTCTGTTAAGACATTGAAAGAGTTTTCCTAGCGCCCCAATTCATATGAAATGCTTTCTGCTGTCAATACTTGATTCTGTGGGCCAGAAGGCGGTCCAATATTGTGTCAGGCTTTGGAAGGCTCCAGAGATAACCAAGTAATGCACTCAGTCATGTTTTGACTACTAATGGTGGTCAATCCTGGGTTGCGAATGTTATCCACCGACTAAAATCTTTGTATCTGAGTAGCTTGTGGTGTGTGGTAGGTCAGAAGAAGGAGGCATTCTTAGCAATAAAGACCTGTCTATCCCTAACAAAAAGGGGTTTGCCCTACTTAACATAAATCTAGCAATGTTGCTTGTCGTCACCAATGGAGTCCAAATCTGTCTTCCATCCAAAAACTACCCGGCGCAGACCCTACCACTAATCAAAAAAATGGGTTGCACTAACCAACCAAAAAAAAAAAAAAAAAAAGTTCTAGGAGAATGACCGCCTTCTCCTGGACAGACATACTGAGCATTAATAGTCTATCTTGATATATTTCCTTGTGACGTGATTAATCAGTTACTTTCATTCCTCAAGAGTACTCGACCTTCTCTTAGGTATCCCATGTCTTTCTTTATTTACAATGTCTTGTTTCCCTACTTCAGGGTCTTGGCTTCTACTCCTCTAGGTTTATTGTAGGGTCTCTTCCTCCCTGTAAAAAGCTGGCTTTACTTCAAACCATTGCTTATGTGAAAAACAAGTGTGTTTCACTGCCCAGACGCCAGGGATCCCTTATGCAGGTGGTCAGGGCACGGCCATCGCCTTTGGATCCAGACCCTGGGGGTGGACACGTGCGGGAGGATCAATTGGGTGAAGGTTCCTCGGGGAGTGGGGGAGGGACACGCGATGGCGAGACGCGTTATCCCCCTTTCCCCATTACCCCTATCCAATCCCATTCTATGGGATATTCCAACTTTCCAGATCCCCCCATGCCCCTTTCCTAGACAAACACTGAGCCGGGGAAGAGTTACCACCCATGCAATACAGTAGACATGTCCCTCTAACGACATCAGGCAAGGTCAGGCACTTGACTTTGATCGCGCGTACCTATTAACTCTCCCCACATGGTCAAAAAGTGGAACACTGAAACACACTTTGAGCAAAGCGCTGCACGAGAAGGAGCAGTTCCTCCAGGGCTATGGTGAACCAGGCAAAGGCGAGCGACAGACCGAGGGGTTGACCAAAAGTGGCAGGAAGCCGGAGAAGCCCCCAGCGAGAGATTTTTATTTTCAAAAGGCAGTGACGATTGCGCACGACAGCCCAGATGGAAGAGAGAAGGATTCTTCTGACTGCTACAAGGTTACCAGCCACCCTCCCAGGTGAAAGGCAGAGTTGGGGAGGCAGTGGCAGTAGTAATAACATTGACTCCTACATCAAAGGCGTGAAAGACGGAAAGCATCTTAACACGACTGGCGAGTTGAGGGAAGCAAAGCATGGCCTATGTGTATAATTGAAATGCTTGCGACAGTATCCGAGGGATGAAGGTTACGCGAGCGCCGATGAGCTGCAATAGAAGAACAAGTTACTTCTTACCCTGTAACGTTCTATCGATGGGATGTTCCTCCGACGTATTCCTTATCTTGATAGATCACCTCCAGCTGGCTGGCCTTGGAATACAATTTCAGTAGTGGGCACTGCGCGTCAACGTCCCTCGAGTTGGTGTCCCTCGACAGCCTCTGTATCGGCGCCGACGTCATTGTGCGTATAAATAGACTCGCGCAGCGTCCGTTGCTCAGTTCCGTTTTGAAGCTTAAGAGTAGCTGTGCATGAATTGGTTATTGACCTTGAAGGAGCGTAAGCTGCAACTACAAGGGAAGTTTTACTGAGGGGATGGATGGGAGGAGCGATAAGGAATACTTTGGAGGAACATCCCATCGAAAGAATGTTACAAGGTAAGAAGTAACTTGTTCTTCGAAGGGATTGTGTTCTCCAACGTTTCCTTATCTTGATAGACTCCCATAGCAGTGGTGTGTAAACGGAGGTGGGAGTAAAATTGAAATATTTCCCTTTAAGAATGAACACAGTGTAACACAGCTTTGCCAAATCATGTCTCCTGGGTAGAGGAGGAATACAGATTGTAGAATTTTGTAAAGGTATGTGCGGACGACCATGTGGCAGCCGCACATATGTCTCGAATCGGTACCCCTCTTTGGAGGGCCGAAGAGGCTGCGATACCCCTGGTTGAATGAACCCTAAGGTGTTGTGGGGGCTCTTTCCCTGCCAATTTGTAGCATTCTAGAATGGCTAAAATAATCCATCTGGAAATGGTCTGTTTTGTGATTGGCAATCCTAATTTGTGTCCTGCATAACCTATAAACAGTTGGTCTGCTTGCCTAATCTTAGAAAGTCTGCTGATATAAAAACTCAAGGCTCGCCTTGGATCCAGCCTATGTAGCCTCTCTTCCTCTTTCCCAGGATGGGGAGGAGGATAGAATGAAGGTAAGGTTATCTTCTGAGTGATGTGGAATTCAGAGACTACCTTTGGGAGGAAATTATGCTTCACTTGTAGGACATCTTTGTCGTTGTGAAAAATTGTATGAGGAGGTTTGCAAGATAGAGCTTGTAATTCGCCCACTCTTCTGTCAGATGTCAAAGCCACTAGTAAAACTGTTTTAAGAGAAATCTTAATGAACAAGAATGGAGTGGTTCAAAGGGAGTACCCATCAGGAAACTTAAGACTAAATTTAAGTCCCACAATGGAACTTGGAACGGCTTTGGGGGATAGACATTGGTCAGAAATTGGATTACTAGGGGTAATTTGAAATATGATGTCTCCTCCGCAGTGCGCTTGAAGATCGACAGCGCTGCAAGGTAGCCCTTGATCGTACCAACTTGAAGACCTGAATTCTCCAAATAGAGTAAAAAAGATAATGCCGCATGAAAAGGGTTCGATATTCTTTTCTCTTCACCAGCGGCAAAACTTGTTCCAACGGCAGCGGTATAAAGTCTTTGTTGCTGGCCTTCTAGCCGAAAGCAACACCTCCATGACGTCATCTGGGAGGTCCCAATCCTTGTACCTCAAACTTTCAGAAACCAAGCGTGAAGGTTGAGGGTTCTGATGTCTGGATGGAGAACCTGACCTCCCTTCTGCGAGAGAAGATCCTCCCTGTGTGGAAGACGAATTGGAAAGCAGATGGACATGTCCAGAAGGTCCGGGTACCACGTTCTCCTGGCCCAGTCTTCCGGAATCTTCTCAACCACCTGATCATCTGAGGAATGACAGGGACTGGAGGAAACGCGTACAGAAGTGGAAACTTCTAGTCCACTACAAACGCGTCCCCTAGAGCTCCTCTCGGGAGAAATTCCCTTGAACAAAACTGATCGCACTTCCTGTTGATACTGGTGGTGACCAGATCCACTTGAGGGGTTCCCCAAAGTGTGAAGATCTCTTGAAGGACTTCCTGAGCCATCTCCCACTCGTCGGAGACTGTGCTCTGCCTGCTCAGAGTGTCTTGTGTCAAGTTCTTCTCTCCGGCTAAGTGAACTGCCGATAGATTGATTCCTTCTTGAATTGCCCAAAACCAGAGCTGCATCGCCACTCTGCACAGTGGCAGTGATCCGACGCCTCCTCTTTTGTTGAGGTAGTGCATGGCCACTGTGTTGTCCGTCATTATTAGGACATTTTTCCCTTGTACAGATGGCAGAAAAGCCTTCAGCGCTAGTCTGATAGCTCTCAGCGCCAACAGGTTGATATGTAGTCTGGACTCCGATGGAGTTCAACGACCGCTGATGGTCAAGTCGTTGGCATGGGCTCCCCACCCCGTGAGTGAGGCATCCGTGACTACTGTTATCTCCGGCCATGGTTGCCAAAACTGTTCTCCTTTCAAAATGTTCTCCCGACAGGCCCACCACTGAAGGTCTCGAGCCACTTTGTCCGGGACCTGAAGGAGATCTGTCATTCTTCCTGAGAATTGCGACCACTGGGTTCTTAGTGCCCACTGGAGAGATCTCATTCTCAGGCGAGACTCTGGCACAAGGAAGATGCAGGATGCCATGAGGCCTAGCAACCTCAAAAAGTCGAAGGCTGGGAGACGTTGAGCATTTTGAAACTTGGTGACCATCTGTAAAATATCTTGAGCCCTCACCTCTGGTGGCAAGGCTTTCCCCAGGGAAGTGTCCAGGACCGCTCCGATAAACTGGAGTCTCTGTGATGGTATCATCTGTGACTTCTTTAAATTGAGGGAGAAGCCCAGTTTGTGAAGGAAGTGGCAGACATAATCTAGTTGGATCTGAACTTGTTCCGAAGATACTGCTCTGATCAACCAATCGTCTAGGTAGGGGGTAGACATGGATCCCTTCCCTCCTTAGACTTGCAGCCACTACCGTCATTAGCTTGGTGAAGACTCTCGGGGCGGAGGTCAGCCCAAATGGCAGAACTCGAAATTGATAGTGAGAGTTGCCAATTGCGAACCTCAGGTGCTTCCTGTGTTTGAGATGGATTGGCACATGGAAATAAGCATCCTGAAAGTCTAGAGATACCAGCCAGTCCTGAAGCTGGAGGGCCTGAAGGATCAGAGAGTCACCATCTTGAACTTGTCCTTCCTGAGGAATTTGTTCAATTCTCGTAAGTCCAAGATGGGTCTCAGTCCTCCGTCCTTCTTCGGTACTAGAAAATAGGGGGAATACCAACCCTTGTTCCTCTCCGCTACAGGTACCGGTTCTATGGCACCTTTCTCTAGCAGGTCTAGAATCTCCTGCGAAAGGAGCGGCTCTGGAAACTTCAAAGAGTTGTACCCCTTTGGATGACTCTGAGGGGTGCGTAGAAAAGGCAGGCAGTAACCTTGGGCAACTGTCTCCAATGTCCAAGCATCCGACGTAATAACCTGCCATTCTGTCAGATGTTGAGTTACCTGCCCCTAATGGTGTCTTGTGAGGAGAGACCTCAGAGTGGTTTAGAGGCGGCTGACGCAGATGCCGATGGCAAGGAGGCACCTGCTGCTGCGGCTTTTGTACTTTTAACCCGTCCAGCGCGGGTGAATCATTTTTGGCTCCCTTGAGCTGGCTGTCCTCTGCCTTTTCCGAATGCCGAATAAAAGCGAAAGGTTCCTGAGGGGCGATACAGAGTTTGACGGATTGCAGCTCCAAGAGATTTCGCTGCGGCCTTGGATGTTCGTAACTTCTCTAGGCTGTCATCAGCCTTCTTACCAAACAAAGAAGTGCCATCAAAGGGCATATTCAAAAGTCTGGCCTGCACATCTGGAGCAACACCAGACTTTCGCAACCACGCAAATCTGCGGATTGTAGTACTTGCCACCATGGCCCTGCTGATACTGTCAGCAGAATCAATGCCAGTTTGAAGGGACTCGCACATTGCGTCTTTACCATCTTTAATTTATTTTTATTTGTATTTGTAGAGCGCACTTACAGCCCACAGGCATCGCGGCGCTTGCAAGTAGATGAAAGGAAGCTTAATTGTTAATACAGTGATACAGTCTTAGTTACAGGCATGTTATGTAAACAGATGATAACATGAGGCTTAAGATTGACGGATCAAACAAATAGTCTGGTTTTAATGGCTTTGTGGAATGCCAGATGGGAGTCAATCATCCTAAGGTGGGCGGGAAGGGAGTTCCAGAATGAGGCGGCCATAGAAGGGAAGCTAGTGCCACCTGCGCGCACTCTCCTGATTTTGGGAGTCGAGATCAGGATGGTGTAAGCCACACTAGTAGGCCTTTGAGAGGAGAGTTTCTGAATTCTGGAAGCCAGGTAGGGAGGTGCTAGGTCATGGAGGCACTTATGCGCGAGTGAGAGGGTTTTGAAGATTATCCTTTCTTTAACTGGCAGCCAGTGCACCTGCCTTCTTGTAGTGGAGATATGGTCCCTCCTAGAGATCCCAGTGGCAGCCCTGAGTGAGTTGTTCTTGACCACCTGTAGTTTGGCAATGTTTTTGCAGGAAGTCCCTGCCAGGAGAGCATTGCAGTAGTCAAGTCGTGAGCCGATGATTGCCCTAGCTATGGTGAGGCAATTGGGCAAGGAAAGATCTTGCTGCATTAAGTAGTTTGGAGAAATAGGCAGATGAAGAAACAATGGCGCCTATTTGTCTATCCATGGTCAAGTCTGAGTCAAGGCAGACGCCAAGTGTTTTGATCGTTTGGGAGACGGCAATGGGAATGTTGTCGACAGCGAAGGTGCAGTATTGATTGCCTAGTTTGCTGAGGATGGAGGGGGATCCAATCAGCAGAAGTTCTGTTTTTTCGCTGTTGAGGCATAGCCAATTCTGGGCCATCCATGATTGGATCTTAGAGTAGATTGAGTTGAGGGTGATGCTGTCGGCCTGGTAGTCACCCAAGAGGGGGATAAGTACCTGTGTATCATCTGCATAATTTGTATATGAGATGCCCAGGGCGTCCAGCAATTTGAATGATGTTCAGAAATGCTTCCCTTTCCTCTCCTTCCGGGAGACAGTCAGCCACAGATGAAGCACACTCCCAAAGTGTATGGCTGAATCTTGCGAGCGTGCAAGTAGCATTAATGGATTTAAGCACCATGCTACATGCCGAGAAGAACTTTTTTGACACAGCGTCAAACCTTTTATCATCCATGTCTTGTGGAATAGTAGGGTATGCAGATCTACTGTTCGATGAAGTTGCTGCTTGCACAACCAAACTCTCTGGGGTTGGATGTTTGCTCAAATATTCAGGGTCAGAAGCAGATACCCTATATTTGGCAGATAGTTTTTTGTTAACTGCCGGGATAACCTCAGGGGTTTCCCAGTTGACAGATATTTTTCACTACAATGCAGTATGAAAGGGAACCACAGGATCTTCCTGTGGGCCTTAAGTAAAATGTCCGTAAGATCATCCTGTTGAAAAGAAGGTGAAGGTGTAGACCACCCCATGAACGCTATTATTCTGGCCATTAAGACCCTATAAGGGGTCTCAGCATGTTCCCCTGGGTCTGGTTTAGCGAATTCTACTTCTGGAGAAGTATCTAAACCACTTGCCTCATGCAAAGAGTCTTGAAGGTCCTTCAATCTATTCTTTTCAGAGATAAATTCCTCTGGTATAGGTGTAGTGGTCCTCTGTAACCCAAAGGGTCTTTCATGGTCAGAATCCTCCCCTTCCTCGTATATAGAGGACAAAGCTCTGAAATAATCTGAACTTGGGTATGGTTTAAAATCCATTTCCAAAGCAGAAGGGGCCAAGCTTGTAGTCACCGATTGAGAAAACGTCAAAGTTGTCGATGCGGAAGTCAAAGGCTTCGAGGAAACCGAAAAAGGCGTCAACATAGTATGAAGAGGCCTCGAAGAACTCGAGAGGATCAGAATCCTACTCGGAGTCGTCGAGGTTATCGACGCCATCCTCAAGGTCATGGTCGAAGCTCTCGGTACGTCTACTGACTGAGATGTAGTAACAGCAGTAGGTCTGTCCTTTATCGGTGTCGACAGCGGCGTCGAAGACAGCGTCGATTCGACCGATTTGTGTGTTGACGGACACTTCGATAAAGTTGTCGATGACGCAGATTTATGAATCGAAGGAAACTTCGACCATGCCGTCGATGACGCGGTTTTACTGCCTTTGCTCGAGGGTTCATGAAGATCTCGGGCAGTTTCTTTCGCCGGTTGCAACGACTTGCAGCGTTTTCGATTTTTTCAGGTCTTTCACCCAGCGTATCACCTTTAGCCGTCTCTGAGGCTGCTTTCTCGAAGACGCTAAGCATTTGTTTATGGAATTCCTCCCACTTAGCTGGAGAGCTGTGTTTCGTAGGGCAGGTGACCCTTTCCGGGGGAAGTAGAAGAAGACGAAGAAGAGGGAGATCTACGATGCCTCTTTTTCGAGTGTTTAGATCTCGAAGACTGATGGGAACTGCTTCGAGACCTTGAGCGAGAATGTTTCCTGTGACGGCGAGGAGATGAATGTCTCGACTCTGCCAAGGAAACTTTCGAAGAAGTTGAAGTTTAAGAGTCTTGCCTCTTTCTAGCTTCCCCTTACGCTCCTTCAAGGCTTTTTCCGTCATGGACATACAGTCCTCGCATTCTGAACAGTGATGCTCCGATCCCAAGCACCACAAACAGATCCTGTGAGGATCCAGCAACGACATTTTCTTCCCACAATCTCGACACTTTTTGAAGCTGAACCGTGGGGTCGACGGTTCGGAAGAGGAAGCCATCGAATGAAGAAGATATCTTCGAGGAATAATAAATACTTGAAGAAAGAACTGAGCAACACGATTCAGAGGCCCACGAAGCGTCGAAAAACAGAACTGAGCAACGGACGCTGCGTCAGTCTATTTATACGCACGAAGACTTCGAAAGTAAGAATTGTCAATATGAAATACAAATTAGCAGAGTGATCTGGCAAAGTGAGATTGCCCAATTGAAAATCTTTGAAATGTTATAAAGCAATAGAGGCAGCAGGAAGCGAAAGAAAGTAACCACAAAAATTGCATGAAAGAAAAGTTTGAAAGAGCAATCAATATGAAATCAAGTCATATGTAGCAAGTACATTTTTCAAGAGATATTGGAACTGAAAGAAAATATGTAAAGTGGAAGTAAAGAAAGAAAGGTGGGTTGAAATGGTCATGTGGAGGAGAGAGAAGAAATTCTCCCAGTTTCGAATGTCTTCGACAGCAAAATCAAAGTACGAAAGGAGGTTTGAGCCCAATTGAGGGGAACCTACAGTGTGGAATGTGAAGAAAGCTTGGGGAAGGGAACTTATTGTGAACTGCGACCAAATACTATATTTAGAAACTTTTTGTTGAAACTGTGTAGAAGCTTGAAGGGTGACCTGGAATTAGGTGCGGGGAACCCGAGAGGTTAAACCTGTGAACTTGCGACTCAGATTTGAACAGCCAAGAAGGCTCTGGAGGGCAGAGCCAGCAGCCTAACTGTTCCACAAGCCAAAGTGTGTTCATCCATCAAGTGTTCCATCTAACCTCGTGCTATACAAGGAGGGGACGAGAATTAATACTGATGTATATTGCCATTTTGACATTTCGTTTCACCACTGATTTTTCCTTTTTTAGATACATATCCCTATGTCACATTAGTTTGTATTAGAGTGAGGGCAGGTATTACGTTTTGTTAGTATAGGCCTTTATTGTTTGACTAAGACTGACTAAGACTGTGTCTTTATTATTTGATGGACAAGATTACTCACATCTTAGTTATAAGGCCAGAAAGGAGTTTTTTCAACCCCATTGAATTTAACAATAAAGGTTTTGAAACTTGCAACTCTTGTGTTAGTGTCTACTTGTGATACCATGCCTCCCTTACACTTAAGCATCACTATATCTTTCACTTTATTCAGTCTCTCATTCCACTTGGACCAGTATCCCAGGTCCCGTTGACCTGTTCTTTCTCCAAGGGCTTCCACTTATGGGAACCAACATGAGGATTTGTCTGTCCCTCGTTACTTGCTTTCTGGTATTCGCAACCACTGAGATGGGCACAACAAGTCTCTTGACATTCATTACCATCTTTGATGTTTTCACGAATAGTGGGACGAGTCTGCTTAGTCCCCGGATGTTATTTATTTACTTTACGGATTTCACAATCACTGGGACAAAAATGAGGCGTCCAATAGTATTCTTTATTTTCTTTACTGACTTCAGTACCAATGGGATGAATGTGAAGTGTCCTGTAGCGTTCTTTATCAGTTTTACTATCTTCAAAATTACTGAGACAACGATGAGTCCCGTAGTACTCTTTACTTAAATTACTGCTTAATGCATGCCCGTTGCCCCTCCCGGGTGTCAGTATCCCGGTTCTTCATGTGGGTTCGGGATCATGCCGTGCTGGTAAACGCTACCAGCATTTTCTTCTTCTCCGTCTCGCTCTGTGTCACAGCTGAGCCCTTTGCTCAGCAGTCTCAGCGCCGTTAGAATGCCTTGCACACATGTGAGTCGGCCCCCAGCTGGCTCCTGGAACACTTTTCTCCTTGGTTCCTGGGGCGGACCAGTGCGTGAGGATCACCTGGATGGGGGTCCTCAGGGAGTGGAAGTGGGACACCGACAGGTGAGACGCGGTATTCCCCTTCTTATAACACCTTTTCCCCATCCTACCACGTATGATACAGAAGCTCTATAGCCCCCCCCTTTCCCGACACAAACACTTTCTCACAACACGAAAGACAATGGACTAACACCAGAGCCATTTACCTGACTTGTCCCAACACAAGGGTCAGGCAATTGACCAGAATCACACACACCTGACAGCCCTTTCATTCCCCACAGGGATAAAAGGTGGAGGAGAGCACACTATGTTCAAAGCAGACCGCACAATGAAATAGCTATCTCAGGGTGGCAGTTCAAGAAGAGAGAAAGGTGTCGAAAACCAAAGCGTCAACAAGGAGAGAAGTGACCTTGTCCTTTTCGAGCCTGACCCACAAAGCCTCCGTGAAAGGAATCATAAAACCGCAAACAATAGCCAGTGTGTGTTGCAGCAGATGCCAATGGTACACCGAGCCCTCCTACACTGATAACCAGGACAGGGAGAGATGCTCCGTCCTTGACTCCAAAGACAAGAAAAGCCAAGCAGTTCATCAAAGCCGATGAGTCAAAACGAAAACCGAAAAAGAACCGAACTGTTTTGAACGAATGTTATGAGTGCCAAATGAAGGAAAAATTAAAGGAACTCAGGGGAAAACCAGCTGCCAAGGGGTGCAGCACCACATGGAACCTCACTCGAGACTCTCGTCGATTCCCCTATTGTTGAAACTACCGATAACAGAAGGCCTTAGGAGAGCCGCGAGGAAAAGGTCAAAGTGGTCATGCAGGGGTGTAGCAAACCCCACTGTACAGTTGAGTCTTTGACCGACAAGTAATTGGAAAACGAAGGGAAGCGAATCCCACATAGTGTGAAAGTAGAAGGAACTGTGAGGCTGGCAAATGTGAACCTCACAGACGGATGCCTGCAGAACGGGGCGAAGCATGATGCCCCAAGGAACTTTGTGTTGACAAGAGTGAACCCGACAGAGGGAGGTCCACAATGGATTGTTTAAAAAGACATTAAGACTTGTGAAAGCAACAGGTGAAATCTTTGAAATTAAGGCTCAAGTGAACCCGACAGAGGGAGGCCAACATTGCAAAAGGAACCAAGACCAGAAGAGGGGGATCCCAGGGTGAAGAGTCATCACCCAGAAAACAATCGGAAATAACTTTTTGTTTTGGCATTTTTGAAGTAAAAAGCCGCAGTGAACCTGATGGAGGGAGGCTAACATTAGAGAAGGATCTGAGCCCGGAAGAGGGGGACCCAGGGGTGAAGAATCATCACCCAGCGTACAATCTGAAACAAACTTTTATTTGTTATTTTTATTTAACGCATCGGGTCCTTGGAGCCAAGAGACTTTTTGTAGAAAAGAGACTTAACCAATGAGTCCCGCCTTGTCCCGTGCTCATAACGTGGGGAAGGGAGACCCCGGCTACCACATCCTGACTTATGATTTTGTGAACACTTCTTTCTTCCTTATGGACCCTATCCCACACTCTTTTTGTATTTCGTTGTAAGGATTGGCAATAGTTTTATTTTAGTATAGGCCCTTTCGTTTGACAAGACGTCACTAGGACTGCCTTATTTGTTGATGGTCGTAGCTTGGTCCCATCTTAGATTGAGGTTTAGATTAGGCGTTTGCTCCAACCTACATATACAGTTATAAACACCCTTGAACTGTGATCACTTGTGTCTGTCTTTACTGTTACCACTGAGTTCCTTACAGTAAATTGGTTGACCCTGATAGACACCTGCTGACGATGGTCTGCTTTTCCGTTTGTGCAGGAAGTGTCTGGAGTGGGCTACTCTACTCTTTTGGTTTTGGTTTTACCATGATCAATGGCGCTACATTATCGGACTGCCCACCAAAATGTACCCGCTTTAGTCCTAACTCCAGCAGTATCCTGGATTATGGTTTTATGGCCAATGCTTCCGGCCTGGTGGTGGATATGGCAATTTGTCCTTCCCTTGAGAGTGAGCACTCCTCTTTGTGCTCTATAAAATGTATTAAAGCCAATTCCTGCTCCCGAGCCTACTGGGGTGTTAAGGGTTAATCCTTCATTAAACCGCATATCATGGAACAAACGTAGATTGGAGGTAGTATCTGCCCATCTCCGAGATGTGCTGGCTTCTTTTGTTGAATGTTCTACATGTGCAGGTATTGATGGCTCCAGTACTTGTGCTCCTGAGAATTATGGTGAGGTCATCTCGACCTTTGTCACTGCTACTTTCCTTAGGAAAGATTAAAAAAACAAGAGACTCACATTTCTTCCACGACCACACCGATATCCATAATATGGAATTGTTGTTTCAAGGAGGAAAACTATACGTAGGGAACTTCACGATATCGTGGGAATGCAACTTGTGGCTAGTGCAGCAGGTCTGAATAAAGCAAAACAATCGTATCGGTCATGGATGAAGCGGCGCAGATATGTTCGGGGATGTCTACGCTGGCGCAGCTTGGTAAATGTAGCCCTCGCCAAGGACCTACGCCAATTTTGGAAGATGGTTAATGGCGACCACTTCGAGCGTGATTTCATGGTTGCACATGATACCGGCTGGGTCGATTATATGACAAAAACGCTGGGTGGAGAGGGTGTCTTGACTAATGTGAGTAGCATCCAGTTGGTCAGATGGCAGTACAAGCATTTTCTACCGGACATTCTGAGGATTATTACCAGCAGTAACCCCTCGCGAGCACCTGGCCCTTATGGCATCTGTAGTGATGTAGTCAAGAATAATTCTGATGGGGGCGTCGCTAGCCGCAGGATGAGAAGGACGTAGGTCTCCTCGGCTCCCGCGACCGCAGCAAATATCCTGATAAAATAGCCTGAAATTCGACGACATAAGAGCTGATAACAACCATGTAGGGTGTCGGATACCCTTGGACACAAATGAGGCGTAGAGCAGAGGAAACCGCAGCTGATTCCAAGAAATACGACCACGAGAAGTTTCGAGACGATCGACATCCAGCTTCCAAAATGGCCGCCGGCGCGCACGGACGAACACCCTGAAGTGAGTCCGTGCGACATCGGAATCCAGCCTGTTACTGTTCCGCAGTCGACATCGGAGGAAGAGAGTGGTCCCGGCGGGACGGTGTCCCTCCCAACAGGCGGACTATAGCGAACCAAAGAACGGAGCGCGTATCCACCCGCGTGGGACGCCGTGACCCCCGCCGGCAGCACTCCTGCTCTAGAACGAGGGAGACCCTTCCCGTGCGACCCAGCGTGTGAGGCAGACCTGTGAGCCACAGACGGGGAAGAGGTACCGGAGCGGCGGGACAGCGTGGGCGAGTTCCCCCCCCCCCCCCGAGCTCCGCTCCAGGAGGCGACGGCGTGCAAGACAGACATACGCAGCTAGTGATATCGGTACCATGGGGAAAGACAAGGCGAGGAAACTTCCCACACAAAGCAGGATGGATCAGTATACCATCCAACCGCCCCTGGCAGCAGACCCCCATCCGCAATCTGCGGACGAGATGGAAACGGACAAGGGAATTTCACTGAAGGACATTATGGCCGCGATAGCCGATTCCCGCTCATCAATGGAGCAGAAAATGGACGGGATAAGCATGGATGTATCCCTCCTCCGTCACGATCTTCAAAAGCTGACAGCACACACCGGGGAAGCGGAACATCGCATATCCAACACAGAGGATAGAATGCACATTATGCAACAGCAGCTCCAGAATGTAACATCCAAACTGGAGGACAGGATTGAAGATGGAGAGGGCAGATCAAGGCGTAACAACGTGCGTATACTCGGTATACCTGAGAAGGCCGAAGGCTCCTGCATGGAACTTTTTCTAGAACAATGGCTGATTGATCTGTACGAGCCAGACGCCTTCTCCAAGTTCTTCTCCATTGAGAGGGCACACAGAGTGTCCACAGGCAGCCCCCCCACGCGGTGCACCTCCACGCACGATAATTGCAAAATTCTTAAATTACAGGGATCACGATGCCCTACTGCAACATGCGCGCGCAAAAGGCACCGTCACGTTCAACGGCTCCAAAATTGCCTCCCCCCCGACTACACCAGGGAAGTGCAAAAGGCGAGACACTTCTTCGACCACCTCAAAAAACAACTGTAAACAATGGGGGTGAAGTATGGCCTGCTCTTCCCTGCGCAACTCAAGATTTACCACAAAGGGACAACAGTCCATTTCAATGACTCCAAGGAGGCTTGGCGCTGGGCTGAACAAAACAGACGAAGACTGGTCGACCCCCCGCGACAACAGGGGTAGGAACCGAAGGCCTCCACCAGACCAACAGCGGGAGGTCCGCCAACCACCAGCGCAGCACCCACCGTAAGAGCGGGGAGGCTGACAACTGCCCCGAGGCCGGCCGGATACCCGAGGTCCCGTTGGGTCACCCAGGTTGAGCTACTGCTTTACTCTTTCTACACGCACCTTCCCAACAGTAGGCACATTATCTGATGCGGTTGCGGTATGCCCCAAGACCGCGACGCAAAGAGAGCCCCCTCTACGGGTATTATCAGTGGCGGTTCCCCTCTAGCCACCCCCGCAAGAGAGGGCCCTCTCCCCCTGGGATCCAACCCGAGGGAGGCTACCTACACTTGAAGTTAGGTTAAACGCATGTAAGGTGTCCGGTTGACACCGGTGGTTTTTTGTTCGGGCGACCGATGCTTCTAGTTGGGAGGAGTATGGGGAGGGGGGGTTGGGGATTTGTTAGGTTTAGTTACAGACAGGACCCAATAAAACAGTGTTCGACTGCGGGCGTATCTGCAGCTGGCGTATAACACCGTCAGCTGCAACACAGGTAGTGACCATCACAAGCACCCATGGCATCACATAGTGGTAGTAATGACGCTCTCAGAACACTGAGGCTCATGACTTTGAACGTTAATGGGCTGGGCAGCGCAGTCAAGCGTCGGCTGGTGCGGCAATTCCTCAACAGGCGGGGGGCTGACATTGTGTTCCTGTCTGAGACCCATCTTGCAGGCACTGACTGTACCCTATTCAGACGCACAAACTACAAGCTGGCACTCACTCAGGTTTCGCGATAGGCTCAAGAGGGGTCATGATCCTGGTACACAAAAACCTTCCCTTCGACCTCACGTCGGTGACCCATGACACAGGCGGCAGATATATCTACGCGGCAGGCAAGCTAGGGGGATCACTCCATCGCTCCGATAGCGACCTACGCACCCCTTACCCTGCTTGAGCCGCTGCTTACCGACATTGCCCCGTTAATCGCAAACGACACATCCAACCTCATGATCCTGGGAGGTGACTTTAATGAAGTCATGAACGTAACCCTTGATAGATCACACTTGAGGAATAGAAACCCCAATGTTCCCACCAGACTTGCCACGTTTGCCAACGCACTAGGCCTATGTGACGTGTGGAGAGAACTCCACCAGGACACGAGAGCATACTCTTTCCACTCAGGGGCACATGCCTCGCTCTCCAGGCTAGATTATTTCTTCATCCCAGCAACTGATTTACATAGGGCGCAAGAAATAGACATTCTCCCCCGGGGCATCTCTGATCCCTCCCCATTAGAACTGACACTCATAACATCCAGGCGGATTCCACCACCGAGCTGGCGCCTAAATAGCTATTACCTGGGTGACCTTGCGCTTGTGGACAAGCTGCAGGAGACGACCAGTACATTCTTCGAGCTCAACTCACAGACGGCAATGAACCCAGGAACACTGTGGGAGGCCTACAAGACGGTGTTAAGAGGCGAACTGATATCGTGGACAACCGCGAAAAAAAGACAGCACTGGAGCAAGACTCTTGAGGCCGAACAACAGGTCAAGTGAGCAGAGGAGAGGAGATGCACATAATTGAGGACACACCGGCCTTGAATCGATCGTTGCTACTGGCACAGAAAAAGCTGCAAAACATAGCGATGGACAATGCGAAAAAAGCGCATACTGCAATGCGGGCGAGAATTTATGAAACAGGGGACAAGGCGGGCAGGATGCTGGCTTAGCTGGAAAGGATGGAACAGGGACGCAGCCATGTCCGAAGGCTCGAGACAGGAGGACCGAACCCAGGAGTGACCGATCAGGAAATAAGACAAGGCTTCGCAGATTATTATGCTGAGCTGTACAGAAAGCCCACAGACACAGATGGATGTCACGATCATGGAACAAATTAACATCTCCACCGTAACGGAAACGCAACTGCAACTGCTGGAGAGGGAGATCACAGAAGAGGAGATCCTAAGTGCCATGTCGAGCCTCCGATCCGGTAAATCCCCAGGACCTAACGGCTTCCCGGTTGAGCTATGGCGAAAGGTGGGGACCAATGTGGTGGCCCCCCCAACTTCTCCAAATGTACCAACACGCGCTAGAAGAGGGCATTCTCCCACCAGATCTGCGAGAAGCAACAATAATAGTGATACCCAAGCCGGACAAGCCCCAGGAAAGATGCAGCTCATATAGGCCCATCTCACTCATCAATAGCGAAACTAAAATTCTGGCGAAACTACTTGCCGACCGCCTGCGACAGGTGATTCCCACCCTGATACATCCGGACCAGTGCAGCTTCATGCCCCAGAGATCAACACGTATGAACCTCCACAGGCTATATTCGGCCCTGGAAAGGGCCAACAGCATACAGGGCCTGCTAGCCCTGCTAGCAATTGACTTTGAGAAGGCCTTCGACTCGGTGAGATGGGAGGCCATCTGGACCATAATGCAAAGCATGGGTTTCGGTGAGAACTTTATGAAGTGGGTGCGTCTGTTGTACGAATCCCCGGTGGACAGGACCAGAGTTAATGGCTGGTGTTCGGACCTCTTCAATCTGGGGAGGGGCACGAGACAGGACTGCCCATTGTCAGCCATGATTTTTGCCATCGCCATCGAACCACTGCCAATCCTCTTGCGAAACACACCAACCAGGGAAGGCTTCCGTTGGTCCGAGACCTGGGAAGACAGAATATCTCTATGTGCAAACGACCTTCTCATATATCTGAAAGACCCAAGCAATGCCTGTCCCAGAGTCATGCACCCGTTAGAGCAATACGAGGCATTCAGCGGCTTGCGAGTGAACTGGTCCAAATCCATCCTCTTCCCGCTAGGGGACACCTCGTCGGCAAACTTGACGTCTGGCCCTTACCAGATCGAAAGAGAACAGTTCAAGTATCTGGGGATACGTATCACGAAGCAGTTGACTGAATACACAACCCTGAATCTCTCCCCCCTCATGACAAGATTTGCAGAAGATACTCGCCTTTGGATCTCCTTGCAATTAACGCTGATGGGCAGAGCGGCCCTGTTCAAAATGATTGCCCTTCCTAAATTCTTATATATCCTTCAAAATGCACCATTATACATTCACCAGCGAGAATTTCACAAAATAGAGTGCACCCTTCGGAAGCTGCTATGGAGGGAGGGGGGGGGGGGGGGACACCCACGAATTGCTCTCGCCACGCTCTAAAGGTCTATCTGGGAAGGAGGCATTGGACTGCCCAGGATACAGTCATTACTGGGCCAGCCAGATGGCGGTAGTAAATGATATGCTCCACGGAGACGGAAGCCTCCCACATATCAAAGGACTTATCTGTAATGCCACGACCACGCCTCTAGAGCATCTGAATGGAGGCCTAAACCACACATCACACACGGATATGGCAACGCATATAGTGAGAATATGGAAAGATGCACATCAGTACCTGGGATGGGGCGGGAAGCTAACGCTGGCACAACCCCTATGGAACAACTGCAACCTTCCCGACATAAGAAAGCTGCCCAGATGGCCTGAGTGGGCCCAGCGAGGAATCGCCAGTATAGGAGATGTGGTTCACGAGGACAACCTGGTACCATTCGAGACATTGCATGAAAAGTTCTCCCTTCCAGACACAGAGAGGTACCACTATATGCAGATGAAACACGCTTGGATGACCCACAGACTCATAACACAAGACATGCCGGAAAGCTCCCCATTGGAGAGAAACATAGTTTTGGACCGGGTGGACCGGAAAGTCACCTCTACCATGTACAATGTGATAACATCCTTCGTAATACCGGAAATAACCAGCCTGAAGGCAAAGTGGGAACGGGATGTGGGTCCCCTTCAACCGGAGGACTGGGTGGAGGCCCTGATGTACCCGCGAGAAACGACCATTTCCTCCAGACTTAGACTGGTCCAACTGAAGATCCTGCACCGCACCTATTACCCAAGAGTGGCTCTCTTCCGCTGGGGCAAATTCTCGGACGCACGATGCCTACGCTGCAAAAGTGAAGAAGGTACCTTTTTCCATATTTTGTGGGAATGTAGTAGGATACAACGGCTCTGGCAGAGATGCTGTGATAAACTATCTAGCGTTATAGGTAAAGAGATACAGAGATAACCAAAACTCCTTCTCCTGGGGATCTCCACTGACACTGACTTTTCCCGTTATGAGAAGTTGCTCTGGTCGACTGCGGTAGCAGTTCTCAGGCGGAACATTTCGCAACTGTGGGGATCGGAACGTACGCCAAGCTTTGAACAGTGGGTCACGGATGTGGATATATGCGCTATAATGGAACATAGAGTGTACGCGGCGAGGGGTTGCCCGCAGAAAGCGGACAAAATATGGAGAAGATGGGAAGAGGCTAGCTAAAGGACAAGATTGGCTCCACAGCCTCTGTGACTGAGAGTTGCCCTGGGAGCGGGGGGGAGATGCCTCTGCCGAGAATATCCTATGCCACGAGATCAACTGTTGTCAAGTTGACGGTCTGTCGGACCATGGTCCCGGAAGTTGAGTTTAATTTTTTTTTGGGAATGTTTGTTTTTTCTGTTTTTTGATTGATTGTCTTTCTCCCTCTACATTCTATCACATGTACTTGGAAACGTAGATTTTGCATATGTTCCTCTCCCCTCCTGTCCACCCCTTTCTTTCCCTTCCGCTATTACCCCAAACTTTCCCCTCCTTCCCCACGTCCCTACCCGGTACTGCAGAGAGATAAGTGTAATGTTTTATGTTTAAAATCAATAAAATCTTTGATCCAAAAAAAAAGGAATGATTCTGATAGTTGGGCCTCTGCCCTGGACAGCCTCTTCCGCTGGATAGGCAAATCTCAACGTATTCCCCTATCCTGGAGAGACAGCATCATTGTACAGATCTGGAAAAGGGGCGCCCACTCTGATCCCGGAAACTATCGCCTTCTCGCGATGCTGGATGCCTCTTTCAAAATATTTGTCTGCATGCTTATTAATGACCGATGGTCCTGGGCCACTGAGACTAAGCTTATTCCCTTCAACCAGACCACATTCCAGTGCGGCCTAAGAACGAGGACTAATTGCTTTGTTCTGCAGACTGTTGTCCAGCAGGCTTGGCTGATAGACAGCGCCCCGTATGTACAACGTTTATCGTGTAGTTTTCGCCACTGTTAATCGTAACAAGCTCTGGTGGAAGCTATCCGCATGGAATATCCCTCCTGACCTTCTGCCTATGATCATCCTCCTGCATTCTGACACCAGGATCAAAGTCATACTAGATCAATCTGACACCACTACTTTACGGATCCAGATGGCCTGTGGCCTGAAACAGTGCTACATTCTTGCTCTACTTTGGTTTATTTTATATCTTGCAGACATGGGCACTGCCCTGATAAATCCCATATCAATTCCACCCAAATTGGGTTATTTTGCCCTACAACGGCTGGGATTTTGGATGATACTATCTTGCTTGACCTTACTGCTGCAGGTCTTCAGGCATCCCTTGACTCCATGGACCTAGTGGTCAACATTAAGAAAAAACAAGGTCTTGGTATTTCTTCCCCCGGGTTGCCAAAAGATCTTGGTGCCTTGGCATCTGGAGGGGGTCAGACTCAAGGTGGTAAAGGAGTACAAATATCTGGGAATTATTTTTGACGACGGCTTACGTGGCCTTCTATATCTAGCCCATGTAAAGCTCAGGTGTTCGCAGGTTATTGGGTCACTTGGAAAACTGGCCCGCACCGGAGGAGGCTATTCACTTGGAATCCTGGCGCGGTTGTAATTGGTCAAGATCAGCACCATCCTTATGTAAGGGGCTGAAGGCTGGCACCCTGGTAATGAAGTGGGAGTGGCTAGACTTGAATCTCCTCTTCTCAAAAGGCTGTTTTGTCTCCCTACGCATGCCCCGACTCAGTTCATCTTCCTTGAGTTTTGCATCTTTTCTTGAAAGGCGAGACAGCAGCAATTTCTTTTGCCGTCTTGCTAACGCAGAAGTTGGCACTTTGAATTCCATCATGTTCAAAGCTGCCCTAATTAAATCTTCTTACTTGCAGGGTGGGGCTTTACACTGTATTACCCACGGCCAATATATGGCTGGTATTGGCCCCCAGTGTTTCTTTGAGTTGGTCCTATTCTCGGTTTAAGGCTGCTACACGATATGTTGCCTGTGTTTACACCCAGGAGCAGTATAATGCGCACTTGACAACTAAGTCGAATAGCAGTCTTTTTACTGAGTACATTCTTACACAGGATTCTCCCCCAAAGTACATCAAACAATTTGTGGGCAGTGCCTTGGCATGGGATTACCTCAAACTTAAAACGTACTTTGTTAAAACCTTGGAAGTGATGGGTGCGTGGGTTAACTTACCCAGGTCCATCTGGCCCTTTGCGCAATGCTGGGGGTTCATCAGACCATGGCTCTGTTCGCGGCTTGTCTTACTCACTCCCTCACAAATTAGGCATTTTTGGGAGCCAATTGTGGGGGGAACCACGAACCGTGTATTATATTTTTAACAATTTTTTGGGAAAAGATTGCCTGCATTTTGGAAAACCACCTGCCTTTGGTGGGACACTAACTATGAATTTTGCTTGATTGTCTACATTGGCCTGTTAACAATGTTGTTTTATTCCTGCTGCTAACTTTGACTGTGGATTTACATTTTTTGTCTTCTGTTAAAAGGCTGATGTCTATGCTGCTATATAGCATAATAATAACACAAAAAAAGTTACCAGTGACCGTATACTTTGTGGTTCCGTTTATCCATCACGCATGGATTAAACAAACAAGGCAGGTCCATCACTTAGCATTCAACATGAATGTAGATCCAATGTCCTAACGTATCAACTAATTTAGAAGGAGTTTATGATTGGATGTGAAGGATGTGCTGTAAATGGCTGCACGTCGTTACAGGTAGCTAGGTAGTTAAGAGGAACATGTGCTAGTAGTTAAGAGCAACATGTGCTAGATGTTTAATGTCAATTGGTTGTCTCTAATGCTGAGGTTTTATTGAAGTCACATAATGGTAAATTAATGATGGTCCTTTCCACAGAGAACAAGAATGATTTTCAATTATTTTTAGATTATTAATATAATGGGTTGTAGATACTCTTTTTGCATTTAACAAATGATTATACTTGTGATTTGCTCGATAAGTGTTTTAAATGTGAATATTTGTTTACTTTTTACTGATGTATTTGGTTGTGCTGAAGACTTATGTTGAATAAAGCATAATGGAACAGAATCAATTTAACTTTCTTAGAGACAAACTGTTTACTTTTACATGATATCGAATGAATGCTCACGATAAACCTGTTCAACCAAGTAGCAATTAAAATACTTAACTTATGAAGACTACCATGCTATTTAAATACTACAAAAAAAACACATTTAATTTACTAACTCAGTCTATATACTTTAGGCTTCACCTTGGGCCATAACTTGGTGGTGGGTCACTATCCCACGATAATGAGCCCTCCCCTCAGTCCATAAGGTTATAAAACTAAACGTACAAATCAAACATCACACTGGTAATTAGTGAATAGGCATGCATACTCGTGTAGCAAAATGATTTGGCAAAATGAACACTAATCAAAATTGTTCAACAAAATAAAAAAGAACATTTGTAGACTATCTCTTGTTTAATAATGTTGTTAAAGAATAAAGATTACCATTAGACACTTGTATGCCATCATTCAGCCTTATGACGTCTATCTCTCCTCTTCTTGAGATGTTAATTTACAATTTGTTTAACAATGCACCATTCACCAATGGATTCCCAGACCCTCTCCTACATTACCAACCTTGTGGTCAAGGTCACATGTAAACCCCCAACCTGCCCAACATGTGGAAAGAGACAGACTCAAATAATTCTGAGAGGCCAGGGTGTCTGCAGCTCGCAGACATTTATGATCATAGCAGACTGGAGCCAGGAGGAATCTCAAACAAACACCACCAGTCTCACAGGGGAGATGGGAGAGGTGCTTGGGATGCGACACATACATATCTTCACTAAGCTATTGTTTGACCGCCTAGATAACCTGGGTGTCACATACACAAACTATGCTGACGATACCCAGGTTCTCATCACCCTATCAGGGTGCTACGATGAGGACTCCACCAGAATCAACAACCTTTATTTGGAGATCCAAGCCTGGATGGCAGAGCACGGTCTATGCCTCAACGACGAGAAAACTGAGCTCCTTCTTGTCGGCTCCCAACCACGGCTAAACAAACTAGACCCCCGTTACGCGTCCATCAACATAGACGGTAACCTAATCACAGTAGCCAAAGAAATTAAAACCCTTGGGGTTTATCTAGACTCTACTCTCTCGCTCAAAAGACAGGTGAACGCCACAGCCTCATCCACAGTTTACACCAATAAGCTCATCAACGCCTGCAAACCTTTCCTATCACCTTCCAGCTGCATTACACTAGCCAGAGCGTTAGTGCTCTCAAAAATTGACTACTGCAATACCCTCTTTCTCGGCTCATCAGAACGCAACCTGAACAAACTACAGGTGCTTCAAAATAATGCCATCAGAGCCGCCCTCAGTATCCCACGAAACGCCCACATCTCCAGCATCAGACAAGATGCTCACTGGCTCCCGGTACGAGACAGAATCACTCTCAGATCCCTCGTCATCGTCCATAAATGCCGCTCCAATGACGCACCCAAATACCTGGCAGACAAGTTCCACAATCACACCTCAACTAGACCAACTAGAACGACACACTCAAATTGCCTTTCCGTTCCCAAATTCTCCCTAAAAAAAGCAGGTGGCGCCAGCTTCCCGGTCCTAGCTGCCAAACTATGGAACGCTATGCCACCAAACCTTAGAGCAGAACCCTCATTTTGGACTTTCAGAGCCAAAACAAAAACATGGCTTTCCAACAAAAACGCTGCTTAATGTACTTCCTCTCCGCATGTCTCTGTTGACCACCTTGTAACCCGGGCTGCTACACCTATTGTTGTTTTATCACAGTCTGTATTGTATATTTTTGCCATGTTGTAACTGTCTCTAAGTCTCCGGCGCCCAGTTACTCCAGGGTTCGGCACGCGGTACAAATTAATAAACTAAACTAAACTAAACCTGACCAATACGGTGTATTCTTGTTTTAATCCTGGATCAACAGGCAGAAAATAACGGGGATAATAATGGCCAACTGTCCAAGTGAATGAGACAGGTGGTCCTCACGCAATCCCTTTAGAAGGCTAGTAACTGACAAAGGTGATTGAGGGTGTGGGAGTTTGGAGATTAGAAGAGTGCTTGGAGTGGTGGAGGGTAGAGGAGGCCAGAAATGGGAGGCAGTGTACATGGGAAAGAGGATAAGGAACAGCTCAGAAGGACAGGGGGTCGAGGAGAGCAGATGGAGGAAGTCAGTCATCAGAGGTGTATGGCAGAAGGAGGTCTAATGGGAGTTTCCAACATTGGGCAAGTACACAGGGCCAACAATTGATAAGTGCTCTTAACTTGCCTTTGGATTTTCATGCTTTTCTGCTCAAAAACCTCCCTTTTCTACCCAATCATCCTTACCCAAGCGCTTGCCGATTGCAGTTGAGCTGAAGTCTTCGGCAGTAGTCCCTGTTACGGCTGAGGCTGCCCGCTCAACTGCGTTGCCCGTCAAGACAAGTGTTGATTCTCTGCATTCATCTGCTTCCAAGGTGCCTTCTAGCTCATCCAGACGATCTCTTTTGGCAGAAATTGCTTCGGAACTTCTTGAACTACTGCAAGTTGCTTTTCAAAAAGAGTCTAAACCACTCTCTTCTAATGCATCTGCTCCTTTGGTGTCTGGAAAAGGACCCGATGCCTCTCGGCCATTACAAAAGCAACCAGCAAATTTCTGTCTATTGTTGAAGTGTAAGCCACTTCTGTGTCCACAATAGGTCTTAAATCGCAATTCCATCTTGAGCATTTTTGCTGATGTCCCAGCACTAGAAGATATTAATTCACATGATCTAACCTTGGTGGATTTTTTTGATAATTGCAATATGAATGCTGTGTGAATTTGGATGCAATCACGAGTCATCCATAATGCCATATGGGCTACAAGAAGAGAATTGTGTGATTTGGGCTTTGAGATTTCTTTGGAAGCAAATGATAGTGTCCAGACCCTTCCAGCAGCAGCAATCCTCCATTCCAGCTCACTGTGCCATATACGAAAGCCTCTCCCATGGGCAAAGAGGGACAAGATTTTCATCTGAGACTTATTCTCAGCATTAACTAGTCCAAGTAGTTAAGGCAATTACATTTCCTGTTATCAGCTGGAATACGAGGGGTTACTCCAAGTTATTGAATAATGACTTCAGCTCTCTAAACAAATATAAGTTAATCTTGCTCCAAGAAACTTGGCTCATCTCTGACCCTATTTGAGATGCTCATGATGTGCTTACAATCGCGGCTCGTAAAGGACTTTGTGGACGACCCTTTGGTGGCTTATTGACTGCAATTCAAGCAGACATCAATATTAGTATCTCCCCCTGGGCCTCCCCCAATGCATTTATCCAAATGACCCGGTTGAAATTGGCCTTAACAACTTATGCCATCATAAATATATACTGGAATCCGGTGGGGATCACAGATGAATGCTTCCTAAAAGCCCTAAGTGACATGTTGAACACAATCCTCCTAGATGGCTCTGTTCATGAAATATTGATTGCAGGCGACTTCAATTTTGATTGTATTCACTCCAACAATAAAAATAACTTAACTCGCATCAAAAAATTGACTCAATTTGTCAAACATCACAATCTCATTAGGCTTAATGGAGCATTCAATTCTGATATGCCTCTGGGTTCGACATGGTCAAGGGGCACCTCTTCATCTATTATCGATTACATGTATATGAATGCAAGTCTGTTGGGTGTGGCCAGCGCGCATGCCGTGAGGACGCGAGCTCGAGAAGCTCCTGCCCGTGATCCTGCTACGGGTGAAATCGCGCTAGTTAAATAACTTCGCGTGAGCCCAGAACAACGATTCTGAACAGAGGGACCCCTTCCCAACACTCGGCAGCTGCTCCGAAAAAAAAACGAGCCCAGCAACCCAAAAAACGAGACCAGAGAAGAGGCGCCCCTTGGCCCTACAAGATGGCGGTCCCCACTGTATCAATGGGGGAGGGGAGCTGAAGCTCCCAAGCAACGCGGCTCTGGGACTTCGATCGACTGACACGGAAACTCCTCACGTCTGATCCTGCGCTGTTTGCAGAGGGGTGCCGACATGCCCTAGATCAGCTGACGTCCCGGTGGTGCAACATACGGTCCAACACGAGGGTGCGAACGAGGAAGAAGAGGCGGCCTCCCGGACGAACGGAAGCCGTGGAAGCGGGCTCCCTCCTCCGCCAGTCAGCAACTTAGGAAGATCCTGCCCGGACAGAGGAAGCAGTTGGCGTGAGACAGGAGACACGATACTGCGTCCCCGCCGCGCAGAACCAGAAGAAGAGTTCGAGAGACACATGGCACCGAGGGGAAAAACATAGACTGGGGAACACGCAAAGGCCAGCAGAGCAAAGGGGTGAGTCCCGGACTTGATTCCCCCTCCCTGCCCTTGTACACAACTACGGACAGACCCGGGAGCGGGACAGACAACAGCTCCTGTCTCCCCTGCCCCGACGAGGCCACCTTGTGGGCAGACGTGCTGATAATACCGCGCCGGATCGCTTGCTCGCCGTGGGCTGGGTGAGAGACTTATACCGCCTGTGACACAGCATCCCCGTGCTGCAATTGAGAAGGTGGACACAAATAACGAAGATTAAACCCCACAAGCATCACCCTGGGTGCCATAAGAACCTATAAGTGGAACTGACCCACGACAACACCTCGGACCGGGTGAGAGATCAGCAACACCCACAGCACAGCTTTTCCTTGCAGCAATTGAGAGGTAGGACACCCGCCTAACTAGCGTCGTCCGCTGAATCAACTATTGCGAGAACAGTACACTAGACCTGAATACAAAGATGTCCCCAACCAAAGCAAAGTCAATACCGTCAACGACAATGGACTCCTACACGACGGTCAGACCCAAGCAGACGCTACACCAGGACCCCAATCCCAATGTAGCGCCACCGCAGCCAGAAACGGAACCTAAAGATACACTAGTCCTACAAGCCATCGCAGCACTACGCACCTCTATCGAAACAAAAATCGAAGAGATAAGGTCAGATATGCAGCTCATGCGGCAAGATGCCCGTAACCTAACGGAAAGAGTGAACACAAATGAAGCTACCTTGCGAGACAGCGTCGCTGATACCACAGACCTGAAAATAAAGGTAACGGACCTAGAAATGAAAGTAGCGAGGCTAGAGGCGAGATCCGAGGATGCAGAGGGCCGCGCACGGCGCAATAATGTTAGGATCCTGGGAGTCCCGGAAGACATGGAGGGCTCGGACCCTACGGACTTCATAGAAACCTTGCTCCTACAAGAAATAGGGGCGGGAAAACTCTCCCAGGGGTTCTCAGTGGAGCGTGCCCACAGATCTCTTCAAAAGCGCCCCCCGCCAGGATCGCACCCACGCCCGTTAATAGCGAAAATCCTCAACTTCCGAGATAGAGAAATAATACTACGACACTCCAGAGAAGGCGGTGAGATTAGAAGACAGGACTCCAGAATAGTCATATACCCCGACTATACCCCAACGGTCCAACGAGCCAGGAATTCTTTCATACCGGTGAAGGCTAGACTACGAATACTCAACATAAAATATATGCTGCTCTACCCATCTCGCCTTAAAGTTTTATACAAGGGGAAGACAACCTTCTTGGAGACTCCAGCGGCGGCGGTCATGTGGATGGAACACAATAATTTAGCGGACAACGGAGAGGACCCTCAGAAGAAACGAAGTGAATAATAACAAAACGAACACCTATGGAAGGTCCCACACTGAAGATGAGACGCTTAACTAGATATTGCAAGGGGCCACACTGAGAATATGGCTATATCGGGCAAGACCACGAAGAACCACGAGCAGAAACACCGCTGACACACCCCCTCACGGAAAGTGCAGGCCAAATGCCTACACTCCACCCGCACCGAAAGGCCTGGAGAGGCCCAGAAAGCTCGGGAGCCCCTGAGCGCTGCAAGATAGAAGCAACTGCTAGGGGCAGTTTGCAGTTGAACGTTTTTGGTTATTCATCCGTTCAGATGAAAGTTACAACAGTTGGTAAGTCTCCCGAATGCATTAATTCGAAAGAGGGGGAACGGGTCAGGGGAGGGGACACCTGGAGGGCAAACTTCCTCCGGAGCACTGTAACCAGAGACCTCCAGCCAAAAACAACATGGCAGGGAACGTGAAAATAATGACATGGAACGTGAGGGGCCTTGGCACCTACCTCCGAAGGAACAGAATTAAGTCATACCTAAACAGGAAAAAGGTTGAAATAGCGCTCTTACAAGAAACACACTGCACAGCGATACATATGGGTAAACTCCAGGAACATTGGGGAGGACAGGGATTTGGGACTACTTACTCGAAATATGCCAGAGGGGTGTACACATGGATACACCCCCAGCTCCCTTTCCGCTTATCCAAATCTGTTAGTGAGCGAGAGGGCAGATATGTGATTGTATGGGGACATCTCGAGCAACAGGAGCTATGCATAGTGAACACATACCTACCTAATAACAACATCCCGGCCTACTTGGCCTCGATGTACAACATAACCACTCCACATCGGGACTGCCTCTTCATCTGGGGAGGAGATTTCAATTGTGTACGGGATCTCATACTAGACAGGTCGCTACCGCCGCCTACCACCACTATGGCTGCCACGACGGCACTAAACACGCTGATAGACAGACTAGAACTGGTTGATGTGTGGAGGGAACTCCACCCCCACACACGTCACTACTCCTACTTCTCGTCCCCACATGGCCTCCATACGAGACTAGATTACATCCTTGTCGGAAGGGAACACCTACCCCAGATGGAGGGAGCAGAATACCTGGGAAGAACGATCTCAGACCACTCCCCATTAACGGTGAACTGGAACCATGCCGGCCCTTCGCCCCCCATCCCTATGTGGCGCATGCCAACGGTGGCCCTGATGGACCAGGCATTCAGAGACCAACTGCAGGACACGATAGACGACTATATAGAACTGAACAGGGGAAGCGTGAACTACATAAGCACGGTATGGGAGAGCCTAAAGGTAGTGACCAGGGGGGAAGTCATGGCAAAAGCAGGCGGCATCAGAAGATCGCTGCGCAAGGAACTAGAGCAGGGAGAAGCAGAAATTGAGAGGCTTAGCACAGACCCCATAGACCCAGAAAGGCACGAGGACAGACTTCGAACACTTCGGGAGAAATGCTCAGACGCTTGGAGCAGACTCGCTAAGTTCGATTTCACCACTAGAACAAACAGGACGCACACAGAAGCGGATAGACCCAGTAGGCTCCTGGCATGGCTCTGCAAGAAGGTACATCCCAGACACACTATCACCCTGATTCAGGACGAGCAAGGCATTACACACCAGACACAACAGGAAATAAATGACACTTAAGAATTATTATAAACATTTATACTACCACGAAACGGAAATACCTGGGGACCAAATAACGGATACCTTAGAAGAAATAGGGCTACCTAGGCTCACCCCGACACAGGCAGAGGAACTAGAAGCAGATATTACAACAGAAGACATTGCCGAAGCGATTAAAGCACAAGCTACGGCCAAGACTCCTGGGAGCGATGGGTTACCCTCGGAATTTTACAAAACATATAGTTCCTCCCTGATACCGCTCTTACACGAGGTCTTTCAAGAAATATATGAACGAGGTATCCTACCTGACAGAATGAGGGAAACCCTAGTGATCCCAGTACTTAAGCCAAACAAGCTGGCCGAACGCTGCGATTCATATCGCCCGCTGGCTATGCTTAATCAAGATGTTAAGCTATTAACCACAATCCTAGCCCAGAGACTGTCCAGACAGATAGGAGACATCGTACACTCTGATCAGTGTGGGTTTGTTCCAGGTCGAAACACGACCATGAATCTACGCAGACTCCAACACATTATTGCACAAACAGATGCGAGCACCGAATCTTACGCCCTGTTATCGCTAGACGCCACCAAGGCGTTTGATTCCATATACTGGGAGTGGCTCTTGGCGGTCCTGAAGGAATTCGGGTTCGGCCCACGATTTATTAGGTGGATCCGAGTACTCTACACCGAACCAAGAGCACGGGTAAAGACTGGGAGACACGTGTCAGAAGTTTGGGAGATATGCAGAGGTACTCGACAAGGCTGCCCACTATCCCCCATGCTTTATATATTGGGATTAGAACCCATAGCCATCTATTTTCGGAAACAATTTTTTGACGCTGGGATAAGGCTAGGGACGATAGATCACATAATTTCACTTTATGCAGATGATGTGCTTTTATATGTCAGAGACCCGCAACTCAATGTCCCAACTATGATGGAAGTCCTTGACAATTTCTCCAAAGTCTCAGGCATCCAGTTCAACAAGGCAAAGTCCTGCCTATTTCCACTATCAGGCCTTAAGGGCAAATGCTTGGAGGAGCTTCCAACACTGGAGATACAGTGGCAGACCACCAAGTTCCGCTATCTGGGTATTCAGATCATGCACACCCCCCAATTGATGCATGAGCATAACACGAATGCAGCAATACCCGCGCTGCGCAGATCAATGTCCTTCTGGGCAAAACTCCCACTGTCGGCAATGGGGAGAATTTCGATAACCAAAATGATAGTCCTCCCCAGGCTCCTGTATCGGTTTCAAAATGTGCAATACTACATCAAGAATTCGTTCTTCCGCCTATTAAGGTCCTTAACTAGAGAATTCATCTGGGGGCAGGGAAGGCACAGAATAGCACACTCTACGCTAGTCTTACAATACGCCCAGGGCGGAATCCAACTCCCGCACTTCGAAAAATATTATCTGGCGGCCCAACTCAGCTTTGTGTCCAAATGGCTGGCTGACGAGAACACATCCGAGACCCCCCTGCTACAATCTCTGATCTCACCACTACAACTTAAAGAACTTCTCTGGGCTCCCCAACGCCTGCTGAATGACACACCTTTCATAGTTACCCTGGGGAAACAAATATGGCAAAGAACAAAGTCACTAAGAAATCAAACACACCTGTACTCCCCAGAAATACCGATGATCTGGGATCTATGCAGATCAGATTCAGACCTACTACACCTCAGGGCTTGGGAGAAGAAAGGGGTTTACATGTGGGGAGATCTATACGATGACGGCTCCTTTAAAGAGTTCGATGCACTACAGACCATAGATGGAATACCCACTAGTCAATACCTGTGGTATCGTAAAATACGCAAAATAGCAAGACACAAATGGGACACCTGGCCTGGAGAACCTGAGTCAGATCCTCTTACAACACTATTGTATAACCTAGGAGAAGGACAGAAACTGGTCTCCCAAATATACAGACACCTCACCGACAACCCCAATCCGAAGGGAGAGACCCTGAAAAGCAAATGGGAAACAGACAATGATCGAGAACTCTCGAAGACGGAATGGTCCAGAGCGCTGGCATTCCCTAAAGCTGTATCAAGAAACCACAGATTCCGCTTTATACAACTGAATGTCCTACACCGGACATATCTCACTCCACACAGGATTGCGACATTCAACAAAAATGCAAGCTCCAACTGCCCATGGTGTAAAGCGGACAGAGCTGATCTCATACATATGTTTTGGGAGTGCACCACGGTGCAATCCCTGTGGGCAAGAGTCAAGCTGACATCTGAAAAGACGGGAACCTCCAACTACAGATGGACTCCTGAGGAATGCCTCCTAGGAACGTATCCCAGACCGGCCAAACTTAAACATCGAGTGAAGCTAATGGATCTATTGTGCCTTTTGGCCAAAAGACATATCGCTATGTCCTGGAAAAAGCCAGCAGGACCTAGGTGTGACGCCTGGCACAGCGAACTTATTAGATGGATTGATGCAGAGACTAAGGCGTGGGAGGATAACGTTACCCGATCCACAGATGAGTCCAGCTCCACCCTAGAAGCATGGCGGGAGATAGTCAGAACTATAACATACCCCTCAGACGACAAACCCCCATGAACAGTCACCATCTGGACCATACTAAACTGCAGACACCTAGTAACCCACAAGGGTGATCCCCAAACACCCGAAGCAATCGATGCGTCCAGAAGTCCCCCCCCTTCCCCACAATACCCCCCGCTAAAGACTTGCTATATGCTTGATGAAAGCAAGATATGGAGACAGTTCATGTTAATGTTAACTGTTTATTGTTCGAAATGTTTTTTCTTTCTTAAGATCTTTATCTCCTCTCTATCCCCTCCCTTTTTTTTTTTTTTCCTTCTTCTCCTTCCTTCCCGCCCTCCCCTCCCCTCTGTTCACTATTCTATTATTTCAAAGAGTTTTGCAATACATGGCTTGAGAGATCAGCCATTGAGACTGTTTATGACAAATGCCAATAAACAAACTTAAAAATAACAAAAATGAATGCAAGTCTGTTTTCTGATGTCTTGGATTTTGAAATTGTGAATTCGGTCTCGAGTGATCATAAACAATTAACAACCTACTGGCAGTATTACATTTATTCTAATTTGCATAGAGATACAATTGTTCAAGGCCAATTTAATGTCAACAATGCGGGTAATAGACTGATGGACGGAAAAGGCTATGGATTCCTTTCATGAACGCTTGTTTCATGAGGTCATAAGCTTGGAGACAGACATTAGCTCTCCAAATGTCTTATTTTGATATGATCCAAGCCTTTTGGTCCCCTGTACCTAGTTCCTCGTCGAAATTTGTACATCGCTTCCCTATATTGCATGTCTTCGACAAGGAAATTAGAGATTGAAAACGTTTGTTTCGACAGCAGAAAAGAGAAGCGTTGAGGCTTCCTGATAACATCTGATACAAACATCGCTAAAATTTGGTCCTTCCTCAATCAAGCCACGATCGGTCCACAAACTGTTATACAAGCCAATGAAGTTTCTGAATCCGCTTGCATTGCGTACTTTTCAGGTCTTTACAAAGTGCCTGATGGCAGTGTTGGTTTAGATTCCATATGCTTCCCGTCCAACTTTCACATAAATTTTGACTTGGATGATATTCTTTTCTTCATCAAAAAGGCTAGTCGGTCTGGTGCTTGTGGTCCGGATGATCTGTCTAATAACATGTTAAAAGCCCATCCTGAAATCTGGGGGCGAATCTTGTTCCAAATTTTTAGTCTTATTATGAAGTCTCAAAAACTTCCTTCAACCTGGACTCACTCCATTATTGTCCCCATTTACAAAAAGGGGGACAGGAAAGAACCGTCCAGTTACAGGCCGATAGCATTATTAGACGCACCAGGAAAGATCTTCTCCCGTTTAATTCTGAGAGATCTTCACAAGTGGACTATGCAGGCCCAGCTTAATGACCCTTTCCAGTCAGTATTTGAGGCAGGATTAGGCACCATTCCTGACATTATTACGCTTCATATGCTTCTTTCGGATCAAGCTGCTCGCAAACTGACTTTGTTTTTGGCCTTTGTTGATTTTAAGGCCGCGTTTGATTCAATTGATGAAACCCTTCTATATCATAAATTGGTCAAACTCAAATGTCCGTCTTCCTTGATAACTCTAATAGTACTCTTACATACCAATACCTCCATGCAGGTTAGACTCGATTTGGGTGGTGACATGACCTCGAAATTTCACACATATAGAGGGTTGAAGCAAGGGTGTATTTTGGCTTCATCAATCTTCAACCGTTTTATATACGATCTGGGAGTCAATCTCAGTAAAATCATGAGTGATCCTCCCAGCTTCGGCATACACAGAATTCCATACCTTTTTTATGCAGATGATTTCATTCTCATCTCTAAAACACATACTGGACTACAGAAGCTCTTGGATGGCCTAGAGTCTTATGTAGATTTAAATCATCTAAAAATCAATACTAACAAAACACAAACAATGGTCTGTAAATGGCGCTTAGGTTGCAAAGTTAAACCTTTCAAGTGGAGATTACATAATGTTACGCTTGAAAGGGTGTCTAGTTACAAATACTTGGGAACTCTAGTTGCAGACACTTTACCAAGCCTTGAGTTCGACTTTTTGGTAAATTGCGGTCCGTAGTTGCCCAAGCAAGGGTGCTTATGGGCAAATACGGTAAATGTACAATCAAACATGCGCTAACATTCTATCTCCAGAAGGTGCTCCCAAACATAACTTATGGGTCTGAAGCACTAATTCCTAAAACTGCAGTATGGTGGGATAAATTAGAATCATCTTTTTGGAAGCAAGTCTTGTACTTACAAATGTGTACACCTTTACCTTTGATTCGCTTGGAACTGGGCTCTCTATCAATGTTCTCTTATGTCATCTGGAAATACTGTGCATTTTTCTGCAAATGTCTCTTGTCATTGGAGTGCTCAGACATTTTGGGAAAGGTGTCATTTACTTAAGCAAAATCAGACATTTTCTTGGAACTGGGGTGAATTTATCATGAACGCATTGTCTGATGCTTCTGTTGATTTAGAGTTGCTCTTATCCAACGAAGCTCGAGCCAAAACGAAAATCCACCGACATTATTGGTGTGTAACCCAAAACAAATTCCTAAACTACAAGGACTTTGATGATTATCTGGTCAAATTTCCTTGTCCAAAGCTTCGTCAGAAGCTTCTCAGCTTCCGCCTGAATCTTTGGCCGACTTTAGACGTTCTGGCTCGAAGAAAGCAAATCCCGAAAGCTGAAAATCCATGTCAGTCTGTAATAATGCTGCTCAAAAAGAAACATTGGAACATTGTTTAGTTTATTGCCCACAATTGTCTACTATCCAGAAGAAGTGTTTCAGAAATGTCTTTGAAGAACAAAATGTGTACACTCAAAAGAACATGTGGCAATGCATCTTTTCATCTACCGCGCTATCAATTAAGATAGCGATTGTACAGTTTTTGGATGCAATTTTTCTTGACTAGCATCAATTACCTTTCCTTTTTATAATTTGAAGTGTTTTATGAGTACTAATTTAAAGTGCTTATTTTATTTCAGAACCAGTATCTTGCTTGCCACGTGCTTGTATTGAGTCTTGAGCTGGAAAGGAATTTGAATTAATTGTTTTGTATTGTTTTTGATATGCTGTGAAATTTGAAAGGTTGATTTTATCAACCATAAAAAAACAAAATTGAAAAAAGAAGTGCTTTGGGTGGTATAAGGCTAGAGCAGTGGAACTGAGAAGCAGTTAGGGTATCAGGGATGAAGAGTTGAGCAGTGCAATGTGGACCTGGGCTCCAGGAATGACAGGGGCCCGCCTGAAGAATCTAAGCTGAAAAGAAGCAGGAATATTTACAGGCTAGCAGGAAGCCATAATCCGGATGTGGTGTAACCAAAAAGACCACCAAAGTACCCTTGACAGACTTGTGCAAAGCCAGAGAGGAGATCTCGAGGCAGCACCGCTGTTGGCTGAGGAATAACTGAAACCTGAAAACTGACACAGGCCAGCTGGGGAAGAAATAGACTGTCTTTGCAAGCCCAGTGACTACTAACCAGGAGGGCCACCGTACGTTAGCAGCCGACACAGGGGATTCCTGGGGCCCTGAAACCTTGAGTGTCTTTGGTACATGTTTTCAAGACTATAACCGTTACATAGTAGAACTCTGCACTCGGGTCCATGGTCCGTAACTCTAACTGTTACAGCACTTATTTCTGCTATCCTGACCATCAACAATATTATTAACAAGCTTGTTTTCCTTAGTCTTGCTCCCAGTGTGGTTTTGTGCATTACACACCCTTTTTTGGTACTGCATTTTTGGTGTACGAGTCCTTCATTAATTCCTCTATTTGTGACAGCGTACAGGACTCTAAGCTATACATCTGGGGTAAATTGACATTTTAAGAGCAAACATAAAAAAGAAAAGGCAGAATTGCTTACTCTACAAGCTCTAGTCAACGACATGTATGCAGTGTGGGTCGAGGGAATTTGCCCCTTTTCACCAAGGGGGAGCCCCCCCTCCACTCTTGTGCGCCTGGGGAGTTGAGCCCACTTTGCAACACCCTGCCTAGGGGCAGAGGCAAGTGGGACCTCACCGGGAGACACTCCCCCTGTTTGAACAAGGACTCCCGTTTCCGGTGGAAATCCTAAAGAATATCCTGAAATAATCTTTTTGGCAATACCATAGAAAGACTTACGCGAAGAGAAAAAGACCATATGTTTTTGTCAACAAGAAACAGAGTGTCACTTTAAATGGAAATCTTTAAACTGGGATGAGCAGAATGGAGCAGACAGAGATGGAGAGACAGAGCGAGACAGAGAGAGAGAGATATATGAAAGGCAGCCAGGGAAGCCCCATGGCGACGCGGTACCGAGAGGGGCAGTAGACTGTGAAACTGTCGAAGCCTGTGAGTTTGGAAACTGCACCTGTATCGAAAGTAGATCGCTGGACGTGCAACATCCTGTAAACTGGAGAGAGAGCGAGCCACATATGGTGGTGGCTTGACCACAGATAACTCTTGGTGGACCGGTGGTCCACAAAACAACCCCGAAATCACTACGAGGTCAAGACCCCACAGTTTCCCGATACCCGAAGAGCTGGATGTTCATTCAGAAGGATAGTACAAAGTACGGGACACCAAAATAAACAGAGAAGCCGAGAAAGTGATGAACAGAACAAACTGAGTGAATGAACGCTCGGGGGACCTTATCCCTGCGGAAACAAGGCAACAGGGAAAACGAGAGGCCGCCAGCAGATCGTTATGGGACCACACATACTTTCCCAGTCAAATTAACGAAGGCATAACATGGAAAGTACGAGAAAGGAATGTTGGGAATGAGAGAAACCCAAAAACCATAAATATTAAGAGAAATTAAAACTACAGGACAAACACCGGTTGAGAAACGTGGAGTCAGATATATGTCCAAAGATGAAGACTATAAAGAAAATGAATACTATGAAGTAAACAAAAAGAGAATAGAATCTCAAGTGGGAGAGTTGCAAAGGCAGGATATTCCTACAAGCAGCATGTCCCACAGGTATGGAGGAAAGGGGACTATGGATTTAGGAGTAAGGTAGTCACTACAGTGAGTAACTTTCTCATACTCCTATGTCCCGTCCCCTTTCCTCTATACTTGTGGGAGATTGCCAAGCACTGACCATAAGTATTACGGGTGGATGCAAATTTCCCTAATTGGAACAAATTCTTAGGAACTGCCTGGCCGAATTGGACATCAGCCCAGGAGCTCACGTCAAGGCAGTAATGTCTGCAAAACGCCAATGGGGAGGCTCCCGTAGCCGCCTTGGCAATGGACTCTCAAGGGATGTACTTTTGGAAGGCAACAGCAGCTGCTTTGCCACGGACCATATATGCATGAATGCTCTTTGGTGGTTGAAGACCTTGAATCTTGTGGGCCTAGGAAATACATGAAGCTATTCAGCGAGAGATGGATGCTTTTCAGGCTGGTTTCTGTTTTGTGCCACCAAACATAACAAAAAGTTGTGAAGAGCTTCTGAGTTTGCCTGTTCTATCGAGGTAGAACTTCAGAGCATGTATGACGTCTAGGTTGTGCAGAACCCTCTCTGCATCAGAGACCGTGTTCGGGAAGAATACCGGAAAAGATATTGACTGGTTCAAATGCAATTCAGAAACTACTTTAGGAAGTAAGAAAGGGCGAGTGTGAAGCACAACCTTATCCTTAAGGAAAGTTAGGAACGGATGTTCCACAGAAAGAGCCTGAAGCTCACTTATTCGTCTTGCAGATGTTACCGGAATCAAAAAGGCCACCTTCCAAGACAGGTACTCGAGTTTGGTAGTGCCCATGGGTTCAAAAGACTTATGGCATAAAGCGGGGGGGACCACATTCAGATCCCATTTGGGGTGAGGGGCCTGCACTGGAGTAAAAAGATGGAGAAGACCTGCAAAGTGTCTATTGATGACTGGATGAGCCAGTGAGTCTGTAGACAGGTAAACCGCAATGGCGGACAAATATGTTGGGCACGATAAGACATGTATGCTAGAGGCTGCAAGGTCAGATACAAAAGCCAAAACATTGTAAATAGAAGCATGCCTGGGATCAAGCCCTTTGGCTAGACATCAATGGCAAAAACCGAGTCACTTGCTCCTGTATTGAGCTTTTGCAGAGGGCTTCCGTGCCGCTTGAAATATAGGCATGTTGTGCTCGGAGAATGTGGGGAGGGGTGCCACAACTGGCGATTGCTCTGGTGAAGAATGTCGGAATCTGTGGCACCCTGATCGGAGAGGACACCGACAGGTGCTGCAGCTCCAAAAACCAGAACCTGGCTGGCCACCAAGGAACTATGAAGGAGAGTGCAGTTCAATGCACTCCTGAGTTTCCAAAGTGACCGATGAATCAGTGGCAAAGGAGGGAAGGCATAAGCTTTCATGTTGTCCCACGGGCTAGCTCCTTCCACAGTTTGACATTGGTAGATGAGATGCCAGGATAAGCTCAGTATTAGTCTGACGCAGCTGAAGAGCCGAATAGGAAAAAAACTTTTTTCCTCAATGGCGTCAAGAAGCTTGTCCTCCTTGGAAAGGAGCTGAGATGCTGCAGTGAAAGATTTAAAGGCAGCTTCGACTGGAGTGTAGCTTCTGCCACCACCGTCAAAGAAGGGAGTGGGCATGCCGACAAGGATATGTCCTAAGACGCATGAAGCTTGTAGCGAGCCTCAACTTTCTTGTTCAGGTGCTGCCCGGAATAAGGTTTTTCCCAGACCTTACGGGACTCGGCCAGGACGTCCTTCCGAAGGAACAGGCCAGTGCGCTACTGTGTTGACAGAGTGAAGGCTCACAAAAGTACATCCTCTTGTGGAGCTTGGGGCTCGGGTATTGGGATGGCTAGCAGTGCCATTATATCCAGCACCCAGTCGTGAAAGGTTCCAATAGAGCGGGCGGGTCATGGCCGTCCTGGTCCAGCTGGTCCTCATCTAATGCAGCGGGACGAGAAGTCTGATCCATCACATGTGGCGCTTCTGGCCCCGAAGGCATGGTTGACAGAGCAACCAGAGTCTTTTCCACAGGAGAAAGTGGAGGCAGATGAGGCAAGAGGCCCCAAAGGGAGATATGGGAAAGGAGGTGGCACTACCGGAACCTGCATAGGGATTGCCGGAGCAGGAGCGGTTCAGGCGACTTAGGATACATTTCCTTAAATAAATCCTTAAAGTATGCCTTCATGGGATCAGAATGCATAAGCTTCTGAAACTTTCCAAAAAACGCATCCTCAGACGAAGGTCTACGCACTGGAGTGGGCAGAGGCCGCTCTGAAGGGGCATACCACCAGCATTGCAATGAGGATGGTTGCCAGGATGGTCCCCCATCAAGTGGATCCACGTAGATCAAAGGCGCAGATGCAGGAGGGAGCGAGACTGTATGTGGCAGCGGAGTCCGAGCACGCCAATCCATTGGAGGGCGAAATAGGTTTTTATTGTCCACAAAACATGGAAAAAGGCTGCTCTGACCCAAAAACAAGCCCCTCAGCACCAGGCATGGGGAATGTTGGTGCAAGAGAGGTAGTCAAAATGGCCGCTGTAGACCGCAGGGGTTGGACCGCCATTTTGTCAACACTTAAGGCTAACTGCGTCACAGGTGTAAGTGAGGCTGTGGTCACCACAGGGGAGTCAGGGGTCTTATGTTCCGTTTTAGCCTTGTGACAAGGAACCTAGCTAGCAGATCCAGAGTGTTTGAGACACTTTAGGGACTACTGACGGATTAGCCCAAAGTGAGGGAACCTCGGCGAAGCCGATACTAGAAAAGCTATGGTGCTTGACCAGCTTCTGTGCCCCATCAGCAGGATCGGTTCTTCCACAAGTCTGAGTGTGGGAGGGCTTAGAGTCACCCCTTGAAGCCAGAACCCCCAAACGGGGCCCTTCAATCTTGCTAGTCTTAGATATGGCCCCAAAAAGGGGAACATCAGGACTAACCCGGTACTTTTAATCACCTTGAGAGGGACCTCGAGCCGAGACTTGGTGCACTTAGTTCCAGATGTGGAAACCTCGGGGCTGACCCCAGTGACAAGAGCCCCTGAAGTACTGGGCCCAGCTTTAGCCCCGAAAAAGGGAACCTTGGAGGAAGATCTGGTTTTGGCAGCCCCTTTGCAGGGGACCTCAGAGGAAACTCTGGAGCACCGGTTAGATCCCTTGGGGGACACCTCAGGGAGAACTCTGGTAAGAGGTCTGCTAAACCCCTCTAGGACCCAGAAGACCCCTGTAAGGAGTTCCCTGGTCGGGGTGCCCTGAAAAGGAACAAACTTACTTCCAGTTTCCTTTTCTCTTCAATTAACTACTGTAAATTTAGTGGAGGAACGCATTGAAACACCTCCTCCCACCTACAAGTAAACGCTGAAGTGCCCGGACGGAGAGGGAGTTGCAGTAGAAGCACAAGTCCTAATGGTGGGGATCCACCCTATAGAAACGACATTCGCATGATGAACAGCACACAAATCCAGACGCTGCGGCATAGACGGAGGAAAGATGACTGTGAAACACGAGAAGGAATGAAGGACCAGGGAACAAAAAGAAAAATATTCCCTGTGATGCAAGCGCGTCCGACCCCGACCGCGCTGAGAAAAGGACTGAAGGGCGATGGGCAGAGTGGAGCCGAGGAAGGCGGGGCTACAGTCACGTGCGGTGGCCCTGCTTAAAAATAAAAGGACAAAAAAGCCAATATTTTGATGCTATTAAAAAGTGCTGCGGTCCCGTCCCCAAGGACGGGATGTCCCACAAGTATGGAGGAAAGGGGATGGGACGTAGGAGTAAGAGGGTAAGAACAGGACTTTCAAAACCATTAATACGGAGCACGATACATGCACAGGGTCAACCAGAAGGAAAAAAAATACAATAAAATCCTGAAAGAGTTACATGAACTGATTGAAGAAGTCACACAAGACTATTTAAAAATCACCTATTCACAAGAAACAGGAAGACGTTGTTTGCAAGAAGCAACACCCAGGAGAAGGGAGTTATTCTCCTGTCTTTACTTATCAGAATAAGTGGTAGATCAGTTAGGGTTAGTTTGGACTGTGGAAAGATTCTTTTGGACATTCACAGATGACTGACGAGCACCTTAGTTTGTTTGTTAGGTAGAGAACACTGCATAGCATAGGGAAAATTAGGCCTTATTCTTACTCTTTAATAAACACAGCGGTCAGAATGGGAAAGATCTGCATATATCTATTTGAACAGGGCTGGCTGAAGACGTGTCTGGGCATGTTAGGATCCATGTCAACATGATGTTTGTGAGCACCCTTGCCAACAATTCAGAAAACAAGAAAGCCTGAAGTATCCATTGTGAGAAAGCCACGGGAATTCTCATTCCTAGACCCCTTGGATCCTCTGCACAGGTGGCCAGGGAAAGGCCATTGCTATTGGATCCCGACCCTGGGGGTGGAGAAGAGAGAGAGAGGATCACCTGGGTGGAGGGTTCTTAGGGAATGGGGTGCCTTTGGGCAAGAGATGGTATCCTCCTTTCCCTATCGACAGTTGACCCAACCCTTACCCAACCTTTATGGGCTTTTATAAGACAGCTCCCCTCATTTCTCCACAATTGACACTTGATGGTACTGGGACTAAGAAGAGGCAACTAAGAGCAATGAAGACTATGCTCTTTTACCACTATAGTACTTGGACTAGGAAGATGCCTGCTAAGAGCAGTGAAGATGTCCCTTTAATTGTGGTCAGGCAAGGCTGATTAATCATCCATATTTGCAGCCTCTCAAGGGGCTGCAGGTGTATAAATGGATCCCTGCCCAACGGCAAAGGGGAATGACAGGAGAAGGACCAGGAGACTGGTGCATGCAGCAGAGAACCCTACAGCGTTGCGTGGGAGTTGGGACTCCCTGGAGCAGATTGAAAAAGGTGAAGGGAGCTCCAACACTAAATATTATAATTTGGGTAAATAATCCCAGGGTCTTTCCCTTAAGAAGAGAAGTCTTTTCTCTATCTTCTGGGAAACAGCAATATACACATGTATAAAGAAAAGAAAAGAAAACATTCAACAAAAGTACTGCTGACCAAATCTTTTAAAATGCTAAATCCTGAAAAAATATATCTAATAGCATACTCATAAAATGAACATTTGACTTTCTCCAAAAATATTTGCGATATAAAATGTGTTACACAAAATGTATAAAACCTCATAAAACACAAAAACACAAGATACATAGTACAAAACATAAATACACACACATTACCAATTTATATTCACCCATAATTAGACAAATGACAAACTCTACAATGGCTGAATTTGTGTACAAAATAGTCAGCCCAACATGTTTCTGACCGTATTAAACAATTAGTGGGGCATTCATCAAGGGCTATCCACTGCACCCTTCTTCATACATGTGCCCTAACACTAAAAGCATAAAACTCAGAGATCCAAGCTGCAGCACAAACTCTTAAAGCAACTAGTGAGTGTCTGGTGAATGAGAAAACTGGTGCACGTGTCTGTTGACTCTTAATTTCCCGAATATTTGTATCAGAGGGGTCACGTGCTTCTGATTAGCATGTTTTCAAAAGCCTGTGATCCCTTCACTGTCAATTATCAAATAAATGGGAATACTTTGTATCGGAGTGGTCGCGTGCGACAGGAAACATGTTTTAGAAGGTCTCCGAACAGCGAATCATTTAATTAATGCGAAACGAACAAATATTAAATTACAGATGAAGTGAAAACAAACCATAAACAAGATTTATAATTATTGAATACCGAACTGAATTCAAACCTTACTACCAAACAGAATGAAAACCTTTGGAACCCAAGAAGGGGAAAGAAACTTTAAAACCAAGCAAACCATTGTATGTTTAAGTGTTAAACGAATATTACAAGCAAACCATTATATATTGAAATGCTAAACAAACCACAGTATGCTGAAATGACTTTAAACAATGAACAAACAAAAGACACTGAAGCCTGATTTGCAATTAAATTTCAACCTGGTAAAGAGCTGCAAATGATCTGAACAAATATTGAAAATAATACTAACTGAACTATGGAGACAAGGATATTTTGCGTTTGCTTTTTAACTATCTATCTTGAAACTTGGGGAAGGGAACCCGGAGTCCTGACCAGGAGCATTTCATTTCAAGGTTGTGATTTGCTACTAGGGGAAGGGACCCACTATTCCTGACTCGGGAAAGGAAACCCTGAGACCAAAAGAAGACTCTTGCATCCTCAATCCAAGAAAGGGCATTTTTGAGGCTTTTCTTTGTGGAACTGTTTTACACTTGGGGAAGGGAACAGAAAGAAAGCTGCGAGCTGGAAGAACCTCTTAACTCTATGCTGGAAACTGTTTCTTTGGGTTTCTGACATCCCTAGACATTGTGTAAATTAGGGTAAAATAGGTTTTGGACACCGACAGCTTCCTAAGTTAAACTCTGACTCAGACTTTCTTCCGTTCTTTTTAATTTTAGGTAGGAAAATCCCACCTTAGCATAGAACAAGTTAGAACTTTTTCCATCCTGACAATTAAGTTAACAAAATTGTTTTGAATTTGAAATCGGTTGTCTGTGTCCTTCTTCATGATGTAGTCACACCACTCATGAAGTGCTTAAAATGTAATGGAGACAAAGGAAGGCAGCATGGATTTTAATAACTTCAGATAATCATGAGATAACCAGCGGGAAGCTGAAACATTAAATGTCAATTGAAAAGCAATTAATCACTCTTTGTCAGCAAGGGGCAAAAGTACACAAAACCAGAGTAAAAGTCAACAAGGAGAGGCCAATGCTGTTGAAGGCTGCTAGAGGCCTGATGGGGGTGACAGCCTGAGGGTACCAGCAAGCCAACATATGAGTGTGCCGCAAAGTGCACATTCAATGTCCTGAATTAAGGCGACAGCCTGAGGGCACATACAAATGCAACTTGTTATGTGCATCCGGCAAAGCACACATGATGTTGAAGTGAAAATCAGGGATCTTGGTTTGGAGAACACATGGGTTAACTCATCGGCATCAGTCCTTATAGAGCACATCACAAAACCATTTTTAAAGAGCCGGAGGTTCACCAATTCATTTGTCTCAGGTAACTACATTTCAGCATTTGAAACCTTAAGAATCGCATCCGAAAGAGGCAAATTCAGGTTTGCCTTGCCAGTGAAGAAAAACAGTGACAGATGTGAAGTATCAAAAAGCCTTAAGCAACTACAAAAGTCAATGGATGGCTTCATCTATGGTAGACAACCATCCGCCTGAACTTTTCCGGCAAACTTGTGTAAGTGGGAGGAACATCCAGTCGAAAGAATGTTACGTTGGATTGTGTCCTTCCACAAATTCCTCATCTTTGACAGTCTCCCAAAGCAATATTATGCTTGGAGTAGGATGTAAAATGACAATTTATACATTTTCAAGGGCAGAGGAAAAGTACTGCTTTGCCAAACGTACCATCCTGACCATGGGAAGTATCCAAACAGTAATGTTTGGAAAACGTGTGGGTGGAAGACGGCTTTGCAGCTTCACAGATATTTCTAATTGGAACACCCCTTTGAAAGGCTGTAGATGTAGCCATGGCCCTGGTGGAATGAGATCTCAAACCTTCAGGAGGGTCTTTACCTGCCAGCCTGTAGCATTCTGATATTGTGAGAAGAACAAGTTACTCTTACCTGGTAACGTTCTTTCGATGGGATGGTCCGACGACATATTCCAAATCTATGACAGGTAATCGCCACAGCTGTGCTGCTTCGGAAAATCTTTCGGCGTCTGCGTCCTGCGTCGATGTCGATACGCTGTCCTCGAGAGCCGACGTCACCGGATGTTATAAGTAGGACGCACAACGCCCGTAGCCTCAGTTGTAGTTTTTTCTCCAGAACGTGTGGCACCAATCTTCTGGCAGAATGACTACAGAAAGCCTTGCGGAAACGTAAGCTGCAATCGCTTAAGAAATTCTGTAGTGGGGCAGGTAGGGAGGGAGCGATATGAAATACGTTGTCGGACCATCCCATCAAAAGAACGTTACCAGGTAAGAGAGTAACTTGGGGTTTGGGTCCTCCGACGTATTCCCTATCTATGACAGACTCCCAAAGCAGTACCAACGAATGGAGGAGGGAAAAGAATTTACAATATATAAATTTAGAATTCCCAATCAAATTGCAGAGTAAAGGACCGCCTTGCCAAAGGCCAGAACCTGCCCATCGATAGAGTCTAGGGAGTAATGTCGTACAAAAGTATGGACCGAAGCCCAAGTGGCTGCTTCACACATTACGAATAGGAACACCCCTCTGCAGGGCAGTAGAGGCAGCCATACCCCTATTAGAATGGGCCCGTAGGCCTACCGGAGGGTCCTTACCCGCCAAGCGGTAACATTCAGAAATTGCCAAGATAATCCATCAAGACAAAGTCTGCTTAGTAACAGCTTGTCCCAAACGCCTTCCAGCATAACCTATAAAAAGATGATTGTCCACTCTGACCCGGGACATGCGTGAAATGTAGAAACTTAAAGCTCTCCTAGGATCCAACCTACGGAGCCTCTCCTCTTCCTTACCAGGATGCAGAGGAGGATAAAATGCCGGAAGAATGACCTTCTGGCTTAAATGAAATTCAGAGACAACTTTCGGAAGAAAGGAAGGACGAACTCTAAGGACAACCCTGTCCTTATGAAACACTGTGAAGGGTGGCTTAACAGAAAGTGCCTGCAACTCACTCACTCTGCAAGCGGAAGTGACCGCAACTAAAAACACAGTTTAAAGGGTTAACAGTCTCAAAGGACAAGAATGTAAAGGCTCAAATGGAGCACCCATTAGGAATTTTAGAACCAGGTTCAAATCCCAACCGGGCACCTGGAAAGGGAACGGTGGGAACACATTAGTGAGCCCTTTCAGAAACTGAGAAATCAAAGGAACTTTGAAATAAGAACACTCCTCAGACGAGCGCTTAAATATGGACAGTGCTGCCAGGTAACCTTTAACGGTACCCACTTGCAGGCCCTTGTGGGCTAAAGGAAGCAAAAAAGACAGAACCACAGTAATGTCACATGAAAAAGGATCCACATTCTTAACCCTGCACCAGTCGCAGAACTTTCTCCAACGGCAACGGTACAGGGACTTTGTTGCAGGCCGTCTGGCCGAAAGCAGCACCTCCATCACATCTTCAGGGAGGTCCCAATCCTTATACCTCAACCTTTCAGAAGCCAAGCATGAAGGTTGAGGGATCTGACCTCTGGATGGAGAACCTGAACCCCCTCCCGTGAGAGCAGATTGTCTCGGTAGGGAAGACGGCATGGAGGGCAGATGGACAAGTCGAGAAGGTCCGGGTACCACGTTCTCCGGGCCAAAGCCGGAGCAATGAGGATCATCCAGAAACCGAACCTCTGTGACCTCCGCAGCACTTGCGGGATGACGGGGACTGGAGGAAATGCATACAGCAGTGGGAAGGACCACTCCACCACGAACGCGTCTCCTAAGGCTCCTCTTGGAGGAAATTCCCGCAAGCAGAACCTTTAGCACTTCCGGTTCACACTGGAGGCGAAGAGATCCACTTGTGGGGTCCCCCAAAGGGCTAATATCTCCAGGAGAATCTCCTGAGCAAACTCCCACTCGTGAGAGATCGCTCTCTGCATGCTCAGAGCGTCCGCCATCACCTTTTCGTCTCCGGCCAGATGAACTGCTGAGATCGAAATTCCTGCTGGATTGCCCAGAACCAGAGCTGCATCGCCTCCCTGCACAGAGGAAGTGACACTGCCCCCCCCTTTTGTTGAGGTAGTGCATAGCCACTGTGTTGTCTGTCGGAATCAGGACTGTCTTTCCTTGCACAGTCGGCAGAAAAGCCTTCAGGGCAAGCCTGACGGCCCTCAGCTCCAACAGATTGATATGGAGTCTGGACTCCGGCAGGGTAGCCACAATGGAGCTCCCCTCATCAGATTGCCTTCGACAGCCCGTCCAAAGAAGGTCCTGGGCGACCGAGGGCGGCACCTGAACGGGGTCCGACATCCTGCCGGAAGACTGACCACTGCATCTTGAGAGCCCATTGCAGAGATCTCATCTGTTACCTGGCCTCCGGCACCAGAAGAATGCAGGATGCCATGAGGCCGAGCAATCTCAAGAACTCGAACGCCAGGAGACTCTGGGCATGTTGAAACTTGTGCACCATCTGCTGAATGTGATGAGCCCTCACCTAGGGAGGGAGACACTGCCCCGGGGACGTATCGAGCACTGCTCCGATGTACTGGAGCCGCCGAGTTGGCGTCAAGTGGGACTTCTTTAAATTGAGGGAGAAGCCCAGTCCAATAAAGAGTTGGTCATCAACTCGCAACTTAGACATTCTGGAGATGCAAAAGCTTAACGCTCTCCTAGGGGGGTTCAATCTATGGAGTCTTTCCTCTTCCTTACCAGGATGAGGTGGAGGATAGAAGGAAGGCAGAAGAATATTCTGACTCAAATTAAAATCTGAAATGATGTTTGGCAAAAAGGAGGGTTTGATCCTTAAAACAACCCTGTCCTGGTGGAAGATGGTAAAGGGTGGCTTGGATGAAAGGGCCTGCAAATCGCTCATTCTACGGGCTGATGTCAAAGCTACCAATAGGATTGTCTTGAAGGTTAACAACCTTAACGGGCATGTGTTCAAATGGAGCACACATCAGGAATTTTAAAACCAGATTGAGGTCCCAAACCGGAACCTGGAAAGGAGAGGAGGAACACATTAGTGAGCCCTTTTAGGAATTGAGTCACCAGGGGAATTTCGAAATAGGAACATTCCTGTGACGAGCGCTTAAAGATTGACAGTGCTGCCAAGTAGCCTTTAATGGTACCAATCTGAAGGCCCTTATAAGCTAAGGATAGCAAAAAGGATAAAACATCCAGAGTTTTACACAGAAAAGGATCAACATTCTTTTGCACCAGTTACAAAACGTATTCCAATGGCAACGGTACAGAGACTTTGTTGCTGGTCTTCTGGCCAGAAGCAACACCTCCATTACGTCATCCGGGAGGTCCCAATCCTTGTATCTCAGCCTTTCAGAAACCAAGTGTACAGGTTGAGAGTCATGACCTCTGGATGGAGAACCCAACCCTCCTCTGGCGAGAGAAGGTCCTCTCTTTGTGGAAGATGCATCGGAGAACAGGTGGACATGTCCAGAAGGTCAGGGTACCACATACTTCTGGCCCAATCCGGGGCAATTAGGATCATGTATTTCCTGAACCTTCTCAACCTCCTGATAACACGAGGAATGACGGGGACCGGAGGAAACGCATACAGGATTGGAAACCGCCAGTCCACTACGAACGCGTCTTCTACAGCACCTCTTAGGGGAAATTCCCTTGAGCAATATCTTTCGCACTTCCGATTGATCTCGGATGCAAACAGATCTACCCGAGGGGTTCCCCAAAGGGTGAAGATCTCTTGAAGGACTTCCTGAGCTAGTTCCCACTCGTGGGAGACTGTCCTCTGCCTGCTCAGAGCAAACGCCACTGTGCTCTCTCTGGCTACGTGAACTGACGAGAGATTCCTTCTTGAATTGCCCAGTACCAGAGCGGCATTGCTTCTCTGCACAGTGGTAGTGACCCTACACCACCTCTCTTGTTGAGGTAGTGCATGGCCACCGTGTTGTCCGTCATTATCAGGACATTCTTTCCCCGTACAGAGGGCAGAAAAGCCTTCAGTGCTAGTCGGATTGCTCTCAGCTCCAAAAGATTGATGTGTAGTTTGGACTCCGATGGAGACCAACGATTGCAGATTGTCAGATCATTGGCATGGGCTTCCCACCCAGTGAGTGAGGCGTCCGTCACTACTGTAATCTCCAGCCATGGTTGCCAAAAGTGTTCTCCCTTCAGAATATTTTCCTCACAGGCCCACCACAGAAGATCCTGTGAGACTCTGGTTGGAATCTGAAGTTGGTCTGACATCTTTCCTAAGAATTGGGACCATTGTGTTCTGAGAGCCCATTGAAGGGATCTCGTCCTCAGGTGGCCTCTGGCACCAGAAAAATGCAGGATGCCATGAGGACGAGCAACCACCCCAAAAAATAAATAAATACATTTAAAAAAAAAATAGCCGGAAGACTCTGGGCACTCTGAAATGTGGTCACCATTGGGTGGCAGGTTCTTTCCCAAGGATGTATCTAGCACATCTCTGATGTACTGGAGCTTTTGGGAAGGTGTCATATGAGACTTCTTGTAATTGAGGGAGAAGCCCTGTCTGTGAAGGGTGTGGCAGGTGACGGACAGATGATCCAGGACTTGCTCGGGAGAGCGCGCCCTGATCAACCAATCATCCAGGTAGGGGTAGACGCGAATCCCTCCTTTCCTGAGATACGCTGCCACCACCACCATGAGCTTGCTGAAAACCCTCAGGGCGGAGGTCAATCCGAACGGCAGGACCCGAAACTGAAAGTGCGAATCCCCAACCGCGAACCTCAGGTACTTCTTGTGCTTGGGATGGATCGGCACCTGAAAGCAAGTGTCCTTGAGGTCGAGAGACACCACCTTGTCTTGCAGTTGAAGGGCCTGGAGGACTTGAGAAATAGTAACCATCTTGAACTTGTCCTTCCTGAGGAGCTTGTTCAAACCTCAAAAATCCATGATGGTTCTCAATCCCCCGTCCTTCTTGGAAATAAAAAAAATAAGGGGACTACCATCCCTTGTTCTTCTCCGCTACAGGCACCAGTTCTATGGCGCCTTTCTCCAGCAGGGATTGTATCTCCTGCGCAAGGAGCGGATCCGGACTCTTCAAAGAGAGATTCCCTGGTGGATTGTCGTGAGGCGAGGCCTCTGCCAGAAAGGAAGACAGTAGCCGTGGGTTAGGATCTCCAGAACCCACACATCTGAAGTAATGGCACGCCATCCTACAAGATGCTGCGCCAGCCTTCCCCCAACCGGCGAACCATGGGACATGGCCTCATGACTGAGCTGAAGCGGCTGCGGCATTGCCTCAGGCTAAAGAGGCAACTGCCCGAGCGGCCTTGGCACCTCGAGTACCTGGTTTTCTACCTCTGGTACTCGACGGTTGCCCCTTTGACTTGCAGCTCCACTCGATCTACCAAAAGATGAGTAATATCAAAAGGAACCTTCCCTCCATTATTGTCCCCTAGGACGAAAAGGCGGAGGTTGTCGAACTGCAGCGCCCAACAACTTCGCTGCAGCTTTGGAAGTCTGCAACCTCTCATGGCTCTCGTCAGCCTTGCTGCCAAAAAGATGTTCACCATCAAAGGGCATGTTGAGGAGCCGGGCTTGTACATCAAGAGCAAACCCAGACTTCCGCAACCACGCAAATCTACGCATTACGGTGCTCGCCGCCATGGACCGGCTGACGCAATCTGCCACGTCCGGACCCGACCGAACGGATTCACACATGGCATCCTTGCCATCCTGAACCAGTGCAAGAAAGCCATCCTGTTCCTCCACCCTCGGCAATGTGTTCAGCCGCCAACGAGACAATTCCACAGAGTATGAGTGAAACGTGCCAAGGCACACACGGATTTGGCTGCCTGTAAAGCCATACCCCCTGAAGAAAACATTTTCTTCGCCCAGCCATCAAAACATTTGTCGTCCCTATCAGGAGGGATGGTAGGGTACGATGCCTGTTTTGCCGGGTAGCCGCCTGCACCACCAAACTCTACGGAGTGGGGTGCGTAGTCAAGTAGCTGGGTTCGCTACTAGCTGGACGATATTTCTTCGGCAAAGACTTGCTCAGTGCCGGCAGACTCCGGAGCAGTCCAAGCCGCTGCCTCCCTTCTCTGCAAGGCCACATGGAATGGCAGTACCGGGTCAGTTGGTGGTCAAGGATATCCGTCCGGTCATCCTGCAGAAAATCCACTGGTGGTGCAGACCACCCCGAGTATTCCATTACCCTTGACATAAGGCACCGGTACGAGGACTCTGCGTGGGTGCCAGGCTCAGGCCTACCGAACTCCATCTCCGGAGAGGTGTCCAAACCACTGGCATTGTGCAACGACTGACGCAAGGCTCCAAGCTGGCTATGACCAGACAATATCTCGTCAGGTACCTCAACAGGAACACCAAACCTCCTTCCTCAGACCCATCTTCCACCTCAGAAATATAATCCAGAGGCTGGAATGGGGGCCCAGAAAAAGAGACAAAGACATTTTTAGACTTAGCCAGAGCCTTTCTAGGGGGTTCCAATGTCCCACGGGGTACCTCCGACAAAGCAGCCTCGAAAGGCGTCAAGGGCGCTGATGGAATCGGCGTCACGCATGGCAGCGAAGGCTTCGACACAGTCCTTGAGGGCGGAGCCTCGAGCGTGTCCTTCGACTGCCTGGGCGCCAATGGCGTTGACGGCTTCCTCGGGGGCGAAGCCTCGAGAGAGTCCCTCAACGACCTCGGCGCCGATTTCTTCTTCGAAGACCTCACAGGCTCCGACGGTCTCGAGGGCGTTGAGGACAGGGACCTGGAGCGGGCATGTCTAGAGCGATCCACCTTGTCCGATTGAGACCTCGAAGGTGCTCGATGATCACGCCGACCACCTGAGCCCGAAGGCGTGTGAGTGGCGGCTCTAGCACGGTCACGGCCGGCGTCTTTCGATGGCGCGGACGGAATGGAGCCCTGCGACTGAAAAATCGCCATCATCTCCAGTCGAAATGAATCCCATTCCGCAGGAGTGGAATGCTTGTTGGGGCAAGCAACCCGCCGACGGGCAGAGCCCTCAGACAAGGACGGGGAAGGCGACTGATGACGGCACTTCCATGAGTGCCTCGAAGAGGCAGAGGAATGGCTGGACCTACTCCAGGACCGAGAACCCCCGGACCGACGTCAACGATGCGGAGAGTCTCCCCTCGAATCGTCAGTCGAAAGCCCCGTGGATCTCGACTTCCGAGGCTTGGCCACCTTACCGACAGAAAGCTTCTTATGCTCCCGCAAGGCCTTCGACATAAGCGACCGGTAGTCAACCCAATCATCTGTGTCGTGGCCCTCACCGAGGCACCAGAGGCAGGCATTGTGCGAGTCCGTCAACGGAACTGCGGCTATGGGCGTTGTGCGTCCTACTTAAAACATCCAGTGACGTCGGCTCAACGGAGGTCCTCGAGGACAGCATATCGACGCAGGACAATTTTCCGAAGCAGCACAGCTGTGGTGATTACCCGTCATAGATATGGAATACGTGGGAGGACCCAATCCCCTCGCATTATACATCTCAACAAGGTATGTTTGGAAACAGCCTGGCCTAGCTTGTGTCCTGTGTATCCAATAAAGAGTTGGTCATCAACTCACAACTTAGACATTCTGGAGATGCAAAAGCTTAACACTCTCCTAGGGGGGTTCAATCTATGGAGTCTTTCCTCTTCCTTACCAGGATGAGGTGGAGGATAGAAGGAAGGCAGAACAATATTCTGACTCAAATTAAAGTCTGCAATGATGTTTGGCAAAAAGGACGGTTTGACCCTTAAAACAACCCTGTCCTTGTGGAAGATGGTAAAGGGTGGCTTGGATGAAAGGGCCTGCAAATCGCTCATTCTACGGGCTGATGTCAGAGCTACCAATAGGATTGTCTTGAAGGTTAACAACCTTAACGGACATGTGTTCAAATGGAGCACACATCAGGAATTTTAAAACCAGATTGTGGTCCCAAACCGGAACCTGGAAAGGAGAGGAGGAACACATTAGTGAGCCCTTTCAGGAATTGAGTCACCAGGGGAATTTCTAAATAGGAACATTCCTGTGACGAGCGCTTAAAGATTGACAGTGCTGCCTAGTAGCCTTTTATGGTACCAATACGAAGACCCTTATTAGCTAAGGATAGCAAAAAGGATAAAACATCCAGAGTTTTACACAGAAAAGGATCAACATTCTTTTGCACCAGTTGCAAAACGTATTCCAATGGCAACGGTACAGAGACTTTGTTGCTGGTCTTCTGGCCAAAAGCAACGCCTCCATTACGTCATCCGGGAGGTCCCAATCCTTGTATCTCAGCCTTTCAGAAACCAAGTGTACAGGTTGAGAGTCATGACCTCTGGATGGAGAACCCAACCCTCCTCTGGCGAGAGAAGGTCCTCTCTTTGTGGAAGATGCATCGGAGGACAGGTGGACATGTCCAGAAGGTCAGGGTACCACATACTCCTGGCCCAATCTGGGCCAATTAGGATCATGCATTTCCTGAACCTTCTTAACCTCCTGATAACACAAGGAATGATGGGGACTGGAGGGAATGCATATAGGATTGGAAACCGCCAGTCCACTATGAACGCGTCTCCTACAGCACCTCCTGGGGGAAATTCCCTTGAGCAATATCTTTCACACGTCCGATTGATCTCGGTTGCAAACAGATCTACCCGAGTGGTTCCCCAAAGGGTGAAGATCCCTTGAAGGACTTCCTGAGCTAGTTCCCACTCGTGGGAGACTGTCCTCTGCCTGCTCAGAGCAAACACCACCGTGTTCGCTCTGGCTAGGTGAACTGACGAAAGGGAGATTCCTTCTTGAATTGCCCAGTACCAGAGCTGCATTGCTTCTCTGCACAGTGGTAGTGACCCTACACCACCTCTCTTGTTGAGGTAGTGCATGGCCACCATGTTGTCCGTCATTATCAGGACATTCTTTCCCCGTACAGAGGGCAGAAAAGCCTTCAGTGCTAGTCTGATTGCTCTCAGCTCCAAAAGATTGATGTGTAGTTTGGACTCCGATGGAGACCAACGATTGCAGATTGTCAGATCATTGGCCTGTGCTCCCCATCCCGTGAGTGAGGCATCTGTCACTACTGTAATCTCCAGCCATGGTTGCCAAAAGTGTTCTCCCTTCAGAATATGTTCGTCACAGGCCCACCACAGAAGATCCTGTGAGACTCTGGTTGGAATCTGAAGTCGGTCTGACATCTTTCCTAAGAATTGGGAGCATTGTGTTCTGAGAGCCCATTGAAGGGATCTTATTCTCAGGCGGCCTCTGGCACCAGAAAAATGCAGGATGCCATGAGGACGAGCAACCACCCCAAAAAATAAATCAATAAATTTAAAAATAAAAAAAATAATCGAAGGCTGGAGGACTCTGGGCACTCTGAAATGTGGTCACCATTGGGTGGAAAGCTCTTTCCCACGGATGTATCTAGCACAGCTCCCATGTACTGGAGCTTTTGAGAAGGTGTCATATGGGACTTCTTGTAATTGAGGGAGAAGCCCTGTCTGTGAAGAGAGTGGCAGGTGACTGAGATGATCGAGGGCTTTCTCGGGAGAACGCACCCTGATCAGCCAATCGTCCAGTTAGGGGTAGACGTGAATCTCCCCTCACCTGAGAGTTGCTGCCACTACCGCCATCAGTTTGGTGAAAACCCTCAGGGCGGAGGTCAGCCCGAATGGCAGAACTCGAAATTGATAATGAGAACCGCCAACTGTGAACCTCAGGTATTTTCGGTGCTTGAGATGGATTGGCACATGAAAATAAGCATCCTGAAGGTCCAATGACACCAACCAATCATGGAGTTGGAGGGCCTGAATACGTCACAGATGAGGCATGCTGAATTTCACACGAAGCAAACGCTATTTGTGGAAAACCAGAACTGAGGCCAACGGGCGCTGTGTGCGCTATATATGCACCCTCTGATGACCTCAACTTGACGCCATCGACGCACAACTCCCTCTGCCGAAATGTATTTCCAAAGCAGCTGAAGCTGGACATTACATGTCAAAGATGACAAATACACCGGAGGACACAATCCATTTGAAATTCAAATTTGGCAAGTTTGCAAAAGCTCCCTGAAATGTGAGAAAATCCACCTCATGGTTTATTTTTCATGTTCCTCTTTTATGTATGCCCAAGAAAAGTTGTTAAGAGTGCAACCAAACGTGTAAAACATACAAATGCTCAGTTGATAGAGTACTGATGCACGACTGTGACGTGTACTGAATGAGTGACCATTACGAAGTGTGCGTCAATATACATTTTCACACACAGCAATCAACACCACTTTGTAGATATGTGTGTTTAAGAATAATATAATAAAATAGATTTTGAGTCTATTAGAAAAGGTTTACAGTTTAGTATACCCGCAGGCAATACAAAAGGAGTTAAAGGTGCTTAGTTTTCCAGCACAATCATTTACTGAGCGATAATGGAATCCTTTCTTGTAATTGTCAGAAAAGAAATGGCTTCACGCCTGGCAACTATGCTTCATAAACCAAGACGGACAATCCTACATTAAGCGGCATGTAGCGCATCATTACTTCTAGGCACTGTTGAGCCCAAGGAGACGGTGGTGGGGTATATGAAGGACATACTCTATGAAAATAACTGGCAAAAGAAGTTTAGTATTTTTGGAAAGGCTGCAATCTTGTTATTAAGTTACAAGGAGAGATACTGCTATAACCTCAACTGACATAGAAATAATCCGACACCAGTGTAGAGGTTAGCTTTAATTTAACCAAAGAATGATCACCCTTACCCTGTTTAGGTGCAAGAGAATGGCTTTTGAAGCTGCCTGCTTGCATAACAGAACATAAAGGAAGATTCAAGTATACCTTGGTATGAAGCTCAAACAATCATGGTTTCCCCATTAGCATTAGAGTACCAGCACTTTTTTAATTCCCTCCTTGCCCGGTCCTAGCTTTTTGGCATGGAGGTCAATATACAGCAAGAGGGATATTTTACCTGTTACAGGAGTTATCTTGAAACCTGGACAACATCCTGTATTAAGACACCTGTGACGAATCCCACAATGTCGTCGCAGCTTCCGAAGAGGAAGCCCCTTCCTATGAGGCCAGGTTGGTGAGGCCACTACTTGATAGTCCCACTCAGGGTGGTAGTCAGCGGGTGGATCTCATGGGAAGGGAAACCCCCTTTGGGACCAGTGACTACCACATTGGGAGAACGCGGTACTCCCACCAATCACATGACCCATGGTAGCTCTTTCCACACTTACTCCACCTTTCCTTCACCTCCTTCCTCTTCAAACCTACCTTCATAACCTATATACTTTTCTAAGGCAGTCCGAATAGAGAGCACTGAGACGAGGGGGGAGTCTTAGTGAGTTACTACATCAACACTCATTTAGTACCGAGATGGGGAAGGAATGCGGAGCAATACTGAATAACCACTGGAACCACTTTCAACAGTCTAGTGGTTCACGAACAGTGATTTGAGGAAACAGGATAAAAACGAAGAAGAACTTGACAAGGTGTGAAGCCCTCCCGGGAGGCACTGCAAGAGCCAGATCGAGCCCGATGGGCAGGTGGGTGCTAACCGGGATGCCGAGAGGAAGGAGAGAGGGTCGGCCAAGTCGAGGATGTAGGGACCACATGGCCCGCAAGTAGACCGAAACTCCAGACGCCCCTGAGATCTTGGGGCCGTAGGATTGCAGAAACACACTCTACCTGAAGGGAAGAAAACTGCATAGACGCTGCAGGGAAAAGGAAGCTCTGGAAAGCTACCAGCAAGTCCCCAGAAGCTCCAGAGAACGGGAGACCGCAAGAGTGCAGAAAAACATTCTCCCTGAAGGAAGCTTCTGCCGGCAGAGCCACTGCAGAGAAAAGGAAGCTCTGGAAACGTATCACAGTCCCGCAAACGAGCCCAGCTGCCTTGAGGGAGCTGGCACTCATACAAGTCATACCACAAGGTATGCAGATAACCGAAAAGACTCTGAAAACTCTATGAGGTTTTTGCAAGGCTGGAAAAGGAGGGTCTGGGACACTAACACAAAGGGAGGAAAGTGAGAACGTACATGGACTTGTTCTAAGGCTTGGCAGGAGAGTAAACAAAGCTTAAGGAAACACTAAAGCCGGAAATGCAGGTCTGGGACTTTCACCCTAACAAAGAGAATTGGAAGTCTATGACCCACTTCAGCTTGGAAAGCACATCCAAGCAGCTCTTCTTCGTCCTAGTACTTGGTGAGAGGGAACCTGGTGTGCACCCAAGTGTCAAGGACCCCCCTACAGCTTGGAAAGAGCATCCAAGCTGTTCTTCAGTGCAGTATCTGGCTAGAGGAAGCCAGGACTGTCAACCATGGTCTGAGAACCCAAGAAACTAATCACATGATATGATGTATCCCATTTATAACGCGCCTGTACGCAAGTGTTTCTAGGTGCGACAAGGGAGGGAAGACAGAGGGAGGACAAGACAAACTATCTTAATAGGCCTTGTGTCATTCAGATCCTGCGTAAAGTGCAGGGGCGAAGGGTGGAGGGGGAAGTGCCAGGGAGCGGAAAGGGAGAAGTGCAATCAGGGCAGGCGGCTAGGGTAAGTGCAAGGAGGCAGGGGACTGTGGGGTTACAGGTACAGCCCCTAAGTGCGCGGTAGACCCGGAGGCAGTGCAGGGCAGACTAATCATGGAGGGGCCTGGTACCCAGTAAGACTGAGGGTACTCAAGCAACCAGCCAGCGTAGCAGATAGGTAGGTCAGCAGGGGAGAGAGAAAGCAGAAGCGGAAAGGAAAGTCTTGAGCTGGTTCCAACTTCCGGCTCAAGTTTGAGAGGGGCAGGAAGGCCATTCAGAGAGAGGCACCTGCAGAGGAGAGAGGTCTACCCCCCACTCAATGCCTGGAGAAGCGTTTCACCCTCAGAGTTTAAAGTAGCTGAGCGAAGGGCTCGAGAAGGAAGGTATTTTGGAAGAGAGAGATGGATGTAGTGCGGGCCCCAGCCCCAGAAAGCCTTGTGGACGATGCAGAACTTGATCCTTGCAGCCACCGGGAGCCAGTGGAGAGATTTCAAGACTGGGAAGATACGGTCCTGGGCTTGTGGCCAAGGACAAGTCTTGCAGTCGTGCTCTGGATTAGTTGCAGCCTCACAGGAAGGCGTAGGAAGAGGGCCCAACAAGGGTGACCAGAGAGAGAGAACGGGAAAGCAGGAGCAGGGGTCACAATGAGAAGGATCTCTGTCCTGACAGCATTAAGGCAGAGATTGGAGGTGCACCAATCCTAAATCGCGGATAGACGGTCAGGAATCAGTGAGAGAGGAGAGGAGGCTGCGTATAGCCTGAAAGAGAGCTGAGTGTCATCCGCATAACACTGAAAGTTAAGACTAAGGTAGAGATCAGGTAGGCCACAGAGGCCAAATAGTCCAAATAGACATTGAAGAGCCAGGGTGAGTGGATAGAGCCCGGGGGAACACCACATGTGGAGAGAGAAAGGTGGTGCTTAGAAAGGACCCAAGTTGCACCTGGGAGAGTCAGTCCAGGAGGAAGGAGGTGAACACCTTGAGGGCCTGATCTGTGATGCCCAGATTCTCACAGAGTCGTTTGATCAGGATGGCGTGGATGACCGTGTCAAAAGCAAAGGAGAGGTCAAGGCGGATGGGGACCGAAGAAAGGCTAGAAACAAGATAAGTGAGCAGATCTTCATGGGTGTTCAGGAGAACCGTTTCCGTGCCTCTGGCTGCTCTGAAGCCAGACAGATGGTCATGGAGACAACCAACAGATTCAGCATGGAGAGTAAGCTGGGAGATGGCCAGCTTTTCCAGGAGTTTGCCCAGGAAAGGAGTGATAGAGATCGGGCTATAGTTTGCCGGACAGGTAGGATCGGTAGAAGGTTTTTTAAGGAGGGGGTGCACAAGGGAGTGCTTGGGAGCGAAAGGAAAGATGTGATTGCAGAAATTGACCAAGGCTGGCTCAAGGGTGTCAATGTGTCCCTTAATGGTTCTGAAGGAGCGGGGGAGCATCTGTTTGGACAACACTTTCATAGATTTGACTAGTCTAGAAACATTGTTAGGTGTTTATCAGGGAGAAAGGGGGAGGAGAGGGAGAGGCGGCTAGAGGGGGTCTGAGAGAGGAAGATGTAGAGGAGAGGACAGGATGTCCTGATTTTTAGTGGTAAATTGAGATGCCAGAGCTGTTCAGAGGGCCTGGGAGAGAACAGGAGAGGTGAAGACTGCAGAAGGATTGGGCAGCTACTTGCAGATTTGAAAGAGTTTGGCTGTGTTGTTAGAGGTTGCAGGGTCGCAGGCTTTGATGTGGACTCTCTTCTTGGACACGGCAGAGTCTGTTTTGCCTTTGGCGCAGGTGGCAAGCCAGTTTGTTAGAAGATGCGCTCAAAGCCCTCCACTTCCTCTCAGCCACCATGCACTTGCATTTAATGGCGGCGAGGTCAAATCATACCAAGAGTTGCACTTGGAGGTTGGCTACAGATGGTTTCTCATGACAGGGGGAAGGACATCCAGAGTGTTGGATATCGAAAGATGCAGGTTAGAGAGGGCTGTGTGAGACAGCCGCAGGAGGAGCAGAGAAAGTAGCGGCAAAGGCATCCACTGACACACGCTTCATAGGCCGAATGACCGAGAAGGTAGGTGGCAGTGCTGAGGTAGGCTTAGCCTGAGGGACAGAGTTTCAGGTGGGAGGAGAGCAGAAAGTGGTCAGTCCAAAAGAGAGGAGTGGTGAGAGGGTTAAAGAGGGGGATGTCTGAGGAGATGAAAACATCCAAGGTGTGTCTGGCAGAGTGTGTCGGACCAGAGGGCTGAATGGAAAGAGAGAGTGTTGCAGAAGTGCCCAGAGGAGGGGTCAGAAGCATCCAGGTGGATGTTGAGGTCTCAGAGGAGGAGAAGTTGAGAGGTAGAGGCAAGGAGAGAAGAGGAGGGGTCAGCGTACTCAGAGGAGAAGGACAACAAAGCTATGTGGCCTGTAAATGGTTGCCACAGTCAGAGAGAAGCCAGGAGAGCTAGAGAGCCTGCAGACCAGGCATTCAAAGGAGGAGTAGGCCTGCGTAGGAATGACAGAAGCAGGGACCATACAGGAAGGATCAGAGCTACTCCACCTCTGGGTCGGTTGGTTTTGGGTTCGGAGAGGATCTTGTAGCCATCAGGGAGGTGAGTGACAAAACACGTGACAGAGCTGGACTTGAACCATGTCTCGGTGAGAGTGAGAACATACAGGTTAAGTTCTTTGAGGAGGTGGCAGATATCAGAGGAGTGTTTGACAGCACAGTGAGAGTTGAGAGTAGCGACTTGGAGCAGGTTGCCACATTTGAAAGACTTCCGGGGATTGGAGGGGGGCTAGAGGCTTGAGGTAAGCCCAGCAGAAGTGATTGAGGGGCCAGAGAGTGTGCAGAGGTTATAGCAGGAGGTGGCATATTAGTCAGAGAGAAAGAAGGTGCCAGAGAGGTGGCAGAAGACAGAGGTGGCAGAGAAGCCCAAGAGGTGATAGAAGGAGTAGCAGGAGAAGGAAGGAAATTGATAAGATGCAAGAGACGCCTATCGAAAAGGAGGAGATTGGGCAGAGGACCCTGGACTTAGACAGTACCATTCAGATGGACATTAATGATGGTCTTGGAGGAGTGGAAGCAGGCCAAGAGGGCCTGCCACCAAGCGTCACCATTAATGGGAGAGGAAGAGATGGGAGAAAGAGCCGAGACCATACGAGGGGTACATAGGTCTGGTGAGGGAATGACGAAGAGGATGTTGGTGAGAGTCTGTCTGGAGGAAGCACTGATGTGGGTGTCAGCGATACGGAGGCCTTGGTTGGAGACCAGACATTTCTTACCAAGACAAGAACTGCCTTTTGTTCAGGGGAAGGGAGTCATTGATTTATTTAACTTGGTGTCTAAAGGGCATAATTAATATTTTGACAAAGGACATTGGTCTTTTTGCTTTAGACATTCAGACATGAGTTATTTCTGTTGAGGCGGGGCCACCCCTATTAGAGTAAGGGCAAGATAGGGTTTTCTTCTGCTTTTTTCTCTTGAACAAAGGTTTACAGAAAACTATATGACCCCTCTGTGTCAGAGTCTGACTTCTGCACCCCTACACACCTCAGCTGGAAACAAAGAGGCTGTGTACTTGCTGAGGGCACAAGGAAGGCAAATAACTATATGGGTTGGGGCAGCATTGGGCGTGCGCCCACTCCTTTTAGCCTTTTTTATTATATTGAAGCAAATAAATCAAATTTCCAGGGACAACTTTCCTAGGCAAGAATCCTTACCATAGGAATCCATGAGGTGCGTCATGCATGAAAATATGTGGATAACAAGCATGCAAAGTGAAGCCAATTATAGACCCACAAATGCATTTTGGGGAATTTAGTACTGTGGCTTTTGAAAAGGTGAATAAGATTAAACTGTGCTCTTGCAGACATTGTAATGCGCAAATTGCATACTTCAGTCCTTCTGTAAAGACCTAGTTACTAAGCATGTTCCCTTGCCCGTGCCCGTGAATTACTTGGCAAAATAATCCTACCAAGGAGATCAAATACAAGCCATGAAGCTGATCTGTGCCCCTGCTCCACTGTGATTTGCAGCTTTCCAGCTCCAGGGAAGCGGATATATTTACTGTGGCTCAGTTGCAGGAGCATATGGAGCAAATAGGTTTCCTTCTAGCACTGGTAGGCAATATCCAAAATGAACGAAGGCCCAAGGCAAACGACTGTGGGCCGAGTAATTATTACACATATTTCAATAGGTAATGATACACCATTCATTTGTAAGCAATCTACTCTTGCAGTGTTTTTACAAACCAAAATGGAGAAATGATTAAGAATATGGAAATTTTGCTTTTTACTGCAGCTCTACTCGACACCCACAAAAAACTGGTAAGTGTTGGGAGTAAAAGCTCACACAGCACAGGGTGGCGAGCAGATGCAGTGATGACCCATACGTGTTCATCTTTAACTCAGACCAGCTGATTGAATTGAGAAATGTAGGTTAGGTGCCTATATAGTGTCTTCAGGGCGGTACCATGTGAAAATGCTTTCCATTTAATTACCTTCTGATCAAAAACAGTCTAACTATTAGAGAAAAAAATACTGGGTGGTGGGCAGGAGGGAGTGAAAGTAAAGATGTACACAAGAGTTTCCTTATATAAAAAGACAAAGAGCAAAGGTAATTGTGAACAACAATAAATCAATAAACAAACACACATCTAGAGAATAAGATCCTCTAGGAGAAAAGCAAAAAAAGGGAGGGTAACAAAGAGGAATAAAGGAATTACTAAAACTGTTAAAATGTTTTACAAAGACAATGCAAAGTTGGTAAAGAATATTTAATATAAATATATTTTCAGCCTTCAAGACACTGAATCAAGAGTGGAAATGAAGGATAGACATGGCCCAGGGAGGTTATAAACTGTAGTTACACATTTTTTTTAAATAAAGATGTATCGGCTCCACTAGGCAGAAGTGAAACCAAGGAATCATAGACTAAATATTAGAATTGGAAAATGACAGTGCCCAGAAAACATACGTTGCCAAGCCAGGAGTGTACAGTTCAGGGCGTCCCAGATTTCTCTTTAAAATCTCATATTTTGGTAACGTACCAGAATGCAATGGGGAAATAACAGGATTGGATCACCTACTGAAACCGTGCAGGAGAACAGATTTCAGCAGGGTGCTGCCAAATCTGTGAAATAATTGGCATTGTCTGCAAAGACAAGGCTGAGGTTTGACAGACCATGCAAGAAAAGATTTTATCCGACGACCAAAAAAAATATAAAACTTAGATAGGGATACATTTCACTGAAAGTTTTGAAGTTCTCATTTAACCTTTTAGCTCTGCAACATATATTGTGATGTAATTCTGGCCTAGTTCTGGAGGAGCCGCAAGGATTGGGTGCTTCCACTCAAATTTGTTAGTTGCTTTAATAGACTAAAAAGAGTGCACCGTGCTCCAACGAGTTCAGACTACAATGAGTGTCATAAAGGGGTTAGCTGTTGGCAGAAAAGCTTGTGTGATGTGGAACAGAGCTGAACTCGGCTGGTAAGCGAACAAAAAAGAAAACTGGTCAACATCTTGCAAACACTACTTCTATTTCAATGATCAGATGACCAGATCCTTAGCACAGCAAACAAGAAGATGGATACAGAAAAAATTGTAGGTGGAGACCCACAGAAGTCCAATGCAAAGCAGAAGAATGAGATGTTCAGGAGAGCAAAAGAGAATGTGTGAGCTCGCAGAGAGCCAGTAAAGGAGAGCGAGGACGAAGGGAAAGGCATAGGTGTAGTCCTAAGAGTGAGCGGTATGTGCAAGGTATCCAACACTAGACATGCACAGAATCAGAGAGGAGGCTTGTTTGAGCAAAAGATGTTCCAGGCACCAATGGTGCTGACAGAAGGATGCTTAAGGGAAAAGCTCCAAACCAAAGATGGACGAACGAGACATCAGAGTCAGAGAGAAAGCCTGATGCGCGGAAAGACATTGGATTGTTATGTTATGTGTTTGCTTCTATAGCGCCGGTAGCCCAAGGGATTGAGACAACCTAGTCATAGATATGTCTGAGTGAGACAGAACACAGTTAAGCAGTATCCATAAGGAAATTGGAGTTGGGAGGTCCAGTAACCAAAGCAAGAAATGTAAAACAAGATCACAAGGAGACTGTTGAACGTGAGTAACTTACTGACTTCTGTGTGTGGAGTCAAACCAGAACCAAGAGAAGGACATTTTTCCCTAGAATGCAGCATTTCTCTTTAAAGTCCATTTCCAAATTACAATAAAAGTAATGGAAGGAAAATTATGGAAATTCTGAATTCTGATTAAGTCCAATACAAAGGTATAATGAGAGAAGGAACACTATTGAAACAAAGCATTCTCTAAGATAGGATCAAATTCAATGTGACACAAAAAGAGAAAAACAAATTGAAACATTCTGGGAAATTGGGTACGATCCTAAAGTGTAACAAAAGTGAGAGAAAAGTAACCCATTGACATGGTGCATTCTGGAAAGACTAATCCCAATTCAAGAGAACAAAACCAATTGGAACACATATTTGAGAGGCAAGATAACAAATGTGCACCCAGATAAGGAGAAGAAACCAAGTGGAAGTCTGCATTCTACAAAAAGGAGTCTGATCTAAAGGAGAAGAAAAACTGAAGAAAGAAACCAAGGAAAAGGGTATACACTTCTACAAAAAGACCAAAAGTAAGTGGAGACATGAGAGTGGCAACATAGTCTTTGAAAGGGAACTAAAGTAAGGAAGCACTTCATTCTGGCAGACAGTCAATTTCCAAAGCTTGATTAAATCATAGACTTGAACAAAGTGAAAGGATGATGGAGGGATGGGTAAGTATCTGTTTTTTTTTTTTGAACAGTTGAAATGTACATTTTAGTTTCCTGTGAATTCTTTGGGATACCACAACACAGTGAATAGTCCGATCTTGGTTCTTTGTCTGAAATTGTGGTTGTCTCTGTTCTAAGAGTGAGAGTGTTCTAAAATATCTCCTTCAATAAATGATAGCAGCTCAACTAACTCATTTGAATGACTGAAATCTGAGAATTCCAAGGCGAGCTAGATACAGGGATCATACATTAGGATGGGTATGTGGAACCTTGGCACTTTCAGCATGTAGAGCCCAATGGGCATTGGTGAAAAGTTTGAGGCATCTGTTGAATTTCTTTAAGACAACTGTATGAGCCGTTGATGGAAGGCATGACATTCACATTGCATGTTTATTAGCCCTCGATATCTAGTATGTAGATCTTGCTAAATTGATATATGCTCATAACCAATAGTACACCTATTCTAGGTACTACACACTTGGTCTTTACCTTGCTTTTCACAAGTGAATTAACCTGCTCTTACCAGACTTGGGCTCTCATTCCTATGTAGGTCCTCACATTGTACGCTGTAAGTGAGGAGTATCAGTACCAATGAGAGTTTACCTTGCCTAACTAAAGAATAACTTGAGTGTTTGTTGTCAGGGTGGCTGTCAAACTCAAAATGTCAGTCCTCTGTTAAAACTAACCTACTATAGTCTTTCCGCTAACAAAAGACAATCAACATAAACAACTCCAGAAGAATGACTCCCTTCTCCTGATATAATGGTACCAGCCCTAGTGCGTATTTCTATTAGTCTCTAATAAAGGTTCAAGTTCTACACTTGTAGAGTATACTAGGGAAATAACTCCCTTCTCCTGGTCCCACAGTTTAACAACTTTTATCTTCTCTTGGTCTACATGGTCAGCTTCCAAGCTGCTGTTTAGTAACCTTTTGCCTTAGTCTCTGATTCAACAATTCATGTGAAAGAACTAGGAGATTGACTCCCTTTTCCTGGTCCCGTTGGTTCAACTGTTGGCTAACTTTGGGTAGTTTCTTGCAACACCTTTGCACTTCTTTCCAGGCCTCTCTTAGGGCTTGTTTAAAAGTCAAACACTTCTGTTGTTTACAACACACAGTTATTCCTCTTCTTGTCGATAAAAACAAGGGCGAGTGTTCCCATAGTGTCCATGCTCTCTTCTAACACTCTGACAAAGGAGATTACTCTTGTGGCACTCTCTAGCCTGAATGTCTCTTTTGATAAGAGTGTTGAGGGAGATTACTGCCAATATGTTCTTCTCTTTTAGTCTCTGACACAACTGAGACGAGGAAGATCACTCTGGACACCGCCCTTTACCTGCCTGTCCTTTCCATCTGCGAAGGCCTTGCATAACGGATATTCATACATTTCATCAGTGAAAAGCAGACTGAAATGACTTAAAGCTAAGGAATATATTTTCATTTCTAGTGTTCGATTAATTTGAGGAGAAATATTCCTGATCTAATAACCCTCCTCATGACATTCCCACCCTACAATCTGTGACAAGAAACAGACCGTTTTTAATCTGAGTATTTTGTTTGACTGGCAATAATACAAATAAAGAAATTGAAGCTAGTCCCTCAACTATGAAAGCTGGGAAAATCATCTGCAATATTTAATTGAGTACTGACACCTTGTTTGCAGAAAGAAAAACACAACAATCATTCTACTGTCTCACTTATGGTTGCGTTCACAATACAATATTGAACTTATAATCACACCAGCATCCATACATAGATGCATAAAGAAGTATAAATGGCTATTCTAGAAAAATGGGATCTTCAAATATCTGTGGATTCCTTAAGTTAAATTCTTCATTCACTGTGTAAATAAGACATAATTCAGAAGGGAGTAGTTTCTCCAGCGTTGGTATCTTTCATGGATTCACATGCTATGAATATTTTCCCGTAGTCCGGCTTGGAAACCCTTGTAACTTTAACTTGGCCTTTTCCTATGGCAAACTTTGACACTTTAGTGTCCTATCAACGTCCTTTTTGGGTGCTTTAGGCCCCACCAATAGGACGTCTGGTATAAATAGCCCCACCCCCGAGGCTTTCCTTTAGATTTTAACCTCCAAAGCAGAGGGAACCCGAACCAAGGTTTGCCTGCAGAGGCGGCCGGAAGTGAATCCATGAAAGATACCAACGCTGGAGAAATTGAGTTACAGGTAAGAAACTACTCCCTTCTCCAGCATTGGATCTTTCATGGATTCACATACTGTGAATAGATTACACAGCAGTACAACCAATGTTTGGTGGTGGTGTCACAGGCAAACCAACAACCAGTATTTAATCACATACATGAGACAACGAACCCAGCAAGTGATATAGTAAAAAGAAAAAACCCTGAAGCTGCAAAGCCTACCTTATTGAAACAGGCGTTGGAGGACCGCACACCCCACCTGCACATCTACCACATGCTGCTGCCCCAGACACTAATGCCAGGTGAAGGTATGCGGCACCGCCCAGGAGGCTGCCTGGCAAATGTCCACCAGCGGTATCCCAGACCACGGTGGCGTGGACCGCGTAGAATGAGCCTTCGGCGCACCCCCTCATAGGCTTGCCAGCTTTTGTGCGACAAAACGGAATTCTAGAGGAAACCCAGCAGGAAATTCCTTGCTTGGAGATGGCCTGCCCCTTGTTTGATGGCCCATATGCCACAAACAGCTGCTGTGAAGTCCTGTGTGCGATTCATATAAAACTTTAGGGCCCTCTTAACGTCCAGAGAATGCAGGGCCCTTTCCGCTGGCGTGGATGCATTAGCAAAGAACGAGGGTAAAGCAATAGAGGCATGTTTGTGAAATGCTGACGGCACTTTCAGGATAAAGTGCGGGTTAGTGGCCAGGAGAACCTTGTCCTTCATAAACCTTAGGTAAAGCGGGTCAATGACCCATGCTTGCAATTCTGACACCCGCATGGCCGAGGTAATCTCCACTAGAAAAGCCACCTTCCATGAGAGGAACTTCAAGGGAGCCGCCGACATGGGTACAAAAGGAGGTTTCATCAAAGCCGAAAGGACTACATTAAGGCTCCACACCGGTGCAAACTTCTTCACCGGAGGAAATGTCTTAAACAACCCCTTCAGAAAATGTTTCATCAAGCGATCACTAAACAGAGGAGCAGTGTGGTGCTTTCTCGTGAACCTAGAAATCGCTGCCAAATGCACGTTAGTGGATGACAACGCCAGGCCCCCTTCCGCCAGGTGTGACAAGTACGGTAGAACCTGAGCCGGGGAAACATCCAAAGGCTCAACCTCAGGATGACCCTTACACCATTCACAGAATCTCATCCATTTATGATCATACTAGACATTCATGGAAGGCGCCTTCGCTGCCTCCAAGATCCGTCGACACTCTCTGGATAGTCCTAGATGACCGAACTCTGAGTTGTCAGGAGCCACGCCTCCAGGATGAGAGACACTGGATCGTGCTGCCATACTCTGCCGTCGTCCTGAGACAGGAGATCCGGATCCGCTCCCAACTAACCCTGCTCTTCCACTGTCAAATGAAGGAGATCTGTAAACCACGTGTGCCTGGGCCAGAACAGGGCCACCAGAATCACTCTGCACTGGTACTTCCGAATCCACTGGATGGTCCTCCGAATGAGTGGGAAGGGGGGGAATGCATATGCGAAGAGGCCCGTCCATGGGAACAAAAACATGTCCCCCAATGACTCTGGATGAGCCCCTCTGCCGGCAAACTCCAGACACTGCTTGTTTTCGCTCGTAGCAAACAGATCCAACGGAGGATGCCCCATCGCCGGAAGATTCTTGTCACCTGCTGCTCCTTCAGCCTCCATTCGTGCAGCTGACTGGCGTCCCTGCTGAGCGCGTCCGCTTGAACATTCAGAACTCCAGGCAGATGGAAAGCGACAATGCTGATCCCTTGAGCTAGAAACCAATGCCAAACGTCCTGCGCCTCCTTCGACAGGACACTGGAATGTGTGCCCCCCTGTTTCCTTAAATAGAACATCATGTTGGTATTGTCCGTTAACACCCTCACCGCTGATCTGCGGAAGAAACTACTTCAGTGCCCAGTGCACCGCCCTCAACTCGAGCACATTGATATGCAACAGTCTCCAACTGAGACCATAGGCCCTGCACCTGTGACTTGTTGGTATGCCCCTCCACCCAACCTGGGAAGCATCTGCTACAATCGTAAACTGGAACTCCGGCTCCAGCAAGGGCATGCTCTCCTCATAAGATTGGTTGTGCATGTCCACCAGCGAAGGGCGTCCACCAAGCTGTTGTCGACCACCATCTTGTCCAACCACAATCCTCGACTTTGCGACCATCTGTCTGCAAGAAACTCCTGCACCGGCCTCATGAACAGGCGGCAATTGGGAAGAAGAGGGATACACAATGCCATGGCCCCTAATAGCGACATGTAAACTCGGACCAAGACCATTGTGCCCCCTTTCCATTCGTCTGCCTTGGCCCGCAACTTCTCCACATGCTCGCTGGAAGGCTTTACCAGATTTATCTGGCTAAGAAACTGCGCCCCGAGAAACACCAACTCCTTGACGGTGTCAGATATGATTTATCAAAGTTGACGGCGAATCCCAGCCGTTGCCAAAGCTGCATGGTCACCATGAGAGACTCTTGTGGCCTTTTCTGCGACAAACCCCTCACCAACGATTCATCCAGTTAGGGGTACACATGATGACCCTCCCTCCGGAGGAAGGCTGGCAGCGGGGCCAGATACTTTGTGAACGTCCTGGGGGGCGACTTCACGCCAAACGGGAGGACCCGAAACAGTGTTCCTCTCCGACCACAAAACGCAGGAACTTGTGCATCCGATAGGGATGTGAAAATAGGCAGATCCAACAATGCTAGGAACTCGCCCGGCTGCACCGAATGGATGACATCTTGAATGGTGAGCATCTTGAACTTCAGGCGTTGCAGACAGTCCATATGACCATCCCCTTCCTACACCTTCTTCATGCCGCAGGTAGCACAAGGCCGAAAAAGAGATTTCTTCTGGGCTACCAATGACATCCTAACCCACGAACCAAACACACGTGCAAAAACACGAAAAAACATGAGGCAATCCCAACAGTTCCGAGACGGTTGAAATCTGAAGGGAAGCTGCGGGGGTGGGCTATTTATACCAGACATCCTATTGGTGGGGCCTAAAGCACCTAAAAAGGAAGCTGATGGGACACTAAAGTGTCAAAGTTTTCCATAGGAAAATGCTAAGTTAAAATTACTGAGGTTTCCCAGTCTGACGACGGGGAAATATTCACAGCATGTGAATCCATGTAAGATCCAATGCTGGAGAAGAAACATTTCAACAATATGGGCGAAATCATTTGATTGTGGTCCCATCAAATTGTACAACCAACCTATAGTGTCTAATAAGAAAGAGATACGTTCCTGATATTTTAAACAGTAATTTCTAAATAAGTATTTGGTGATCTGAGTAAACAGTTGTTACCTCTTCACCAACGACAAGGCTTTTGTAAATCAATTATTAACAAATATTTTAACAAGGAAACCTATCAGGTAAAAGCTTTTATTTTGGAGACAAAAAAAAATGCCTGGAGGTATTAAAGTGTCACACAAGCATGAGATTATAACATTGAAATGGAAAAGCAATCAACAAATTAATTGTAATTGATGTCAGGAGTATACTTAAGAAAGAACCTTCCATTTCTGTGCAATGTAAATTAAAACAATTACTTATTTAAATTGGCATTTTCTTGGGACTGAAGGGAAGCAAGCAATCTCCTTCCCTATTCTACCTTTAGTAGAAAACTATTCAAGATTTGTTTTATGTAAACTCTGGTTTTCACAGGTCAGGACGTATATCAAGAGCTGCAAATCTATGAGATCTGGTGTACACCATACTCACCAACCCAGATATAAAGTTTCTCCTATGAAAATCCAGAGAATTAATTAATAGTTTGTGACTGTCAGAGACTAATATATCCTGTGAAATTATAGATTCTAGGTCGATATATTTAAATATACTTTACAAAATTTGTTTACATGCCCAGTCCCCACTTCAATGACATAGCGTGTAAACAGGTATCCCCCAAACATACATTTTACTTGCAATCTGGGATTGTATTAATTCTTGGGAACTATTTATCAAAATGCTCTGGGATTATTGTGTTCACTTCTGGTTTGACTTTAAAAGGGCACAATTATGAGCACGAACATTAACAGGCTTCTAGCATCATCCCCAGACAGGCTTGTCCTTTCAGTGATCAATCTGTTCCAAAACTCCCTCTCGGGCAACCTGGTTTTGTCTTGGAGCGTAATGTAGAGGCCTTTCCCATCTGAAAAAGGCCTCATTAAAGAGATTTTCCATCAGCTATATCCAGGTGAAAAAGGCTCTCTTCCTTTTTGTTTTCCCAAAGCCTCTCCTCTCTGCCTGTGCAGAAATACTCAGGAAAATGGAGAAACATTTGACGCTGCATTTTTGGATTGGAGAGGGCATGCAATAGGTTGCCTTTACTTACACATGCTAGGAACCTCCTCTTTGATTTGACTGGACCACTAAATTCTCTTTTCCATATGGTGTGTATGTTCGCTATGAGGTATTTGTATACTTAAGAATGCAAAATCAAAACTGGACTGACAGATTTATTGCCCAGTGTTAACATGTGATGATAATAAGAATGATGTATTCAGAATTACGAGAATATTCTGAATCCGAAGATATCCTTTATATATTGTTGTGACTGCATGCATAACCGAGTTATTAAAACATTAATACATTTTAAAAAGTCCTTTGCATATGCATGTTCTCCCTGTTTCAGTGAATTCAGATCTACTTTTCTTTTTTCAAATTGGACAAATGGTTCTAAAATTATAGCCAAAAGTGTATTTTCCACTTTTCTTCTTACAAATACATCATTTTTCGTGCAGCACATTACAATTAGCTTTAATTACATGTTTTGCTAGGTTTCTGGTAGTAACATAGACATCTGATGTTATGAACAAAAGGTCCTGTTGAAAGGCCGATTTTAATGGAGTAGGCAGATGCTACAAGAGGCCACAATGCACTGCCAGATTGAAGGTCAGGGCTTGTGTAGACATTTGCTTTTTTGAAGTTGCCATTACGACAGACCAGGCATTTATCAAGCTATTACCAGTGGGACTTCCCAGATAAACTTATAGAAATACAACCATGAAAAACCTGAGTTTGGAATGCATTTTGCAAACAGGCCCTTGTCTTGGGGACAGAAAGGTGTGTCATTTGCATTTTTAATGCCATGGTCACAGTGATGGACTATGGGGCCCGTTTTGAGGAAAGAAGAACTCTTCATTAACATACAGGTTAGGTGAACCAAAGTTCACAATACATAAAAGCTACAGGAAATATTATGTACCCTGTAAAAGAAAAGTGCCGTTTACCTTTATTTGGAGTACTCAAATAATAAATTGTTCTGTTCACAAATATACTAAACCAATCCTGTAATTTAAAAAAAACGTTCCGTCTATCATTTCCTTGTAGATTACTAAAATATAAATTGAACAGTGTATGGTATTCCCTTTTTAAAGGGCAACAGAAACAGAGCTGCTCCTTGCATTAGCTAATTTCATTTTTCAGTAAACATTTGTCTTGTTATGTTTAACATTAAGTATATAATTTTCAGTGTAAAGCCCTGCTGAGTTCATATCCCCTGGACGTGCACTTCATAGTTCATGGCAAGTAGAGGGGAGTTTTGCAACAAGCAGGCGTCTAGAGATACAATCGCCTACTGGATAGTGTCATGTATTTTTGAGAGCTAGTCCATTCAGAAGCCCTTGCCTCATAAAAGACTATGGCCCTCATTACGACCCTGGCGGAGAACCATGGTGCAATTTGTACCATGGTCCATGGCGCTAAGCTGCCAACTCCGCCATGGTGGTTGGCGGACTTACCGCCCCATTCCGACCTTGGCGGGGCGGTAAGTCCCCAATCCCCATTTACCCTTCCCCATTCCCATTTTTGCCCCATAGGGTATAATGGGAGTGGGGAAGGCGTTAATTACGCCACCGTAAATTACGGTGGCGTAATTAACAACAAGTCCCGTAGCGCCATGGATTTTTCCGCCTGCAAAAAGCAGGCGTAAAAATCACCATGGCGCTACGGGAACTCGTAGTCAGGCGGAAAGGTACGCCATGCTTTACGCCGGCGTAAACCCCTTTCCGCCAGGGTCGTAATGAGGGCCTATATGCTCAGAGCCCTGGCAGCTCCCATGGATTTCAGAGGCATGTCCCAAAGGATGTCTTTGCCAGGGAAGCTACTTGAGCCTCTGCTTTTTGCAAACATTAGTGCATGAAAATCAGTTCTCAGGCTGATGCCTGGTTTAGTCGAGCTTTGTTGGCAAAATCATTTTGCTAGACCAGGCTAAGTTAAAGCACCCTTCTGTTTCTGTATGCTTGGTAAGGGTAAGGAGAAAAGGGCACGGGACACAGGAGTCAGTAAAATGTGCTCACTGTAATGACTAATGTACTATTAGTGGATAGCTCTCTTTCTTCAATGTTGAAAGCAATTATTATTGAATGTAATGCTTTCTATTGAACATTGTGAATTCACAATAGCGTTACATTGAAATATCCCATAGTGAATGTTAAACATATGACAAAATACTTTATTTTTATTGAAAAAATAGCGAATCCTCAGCTGTATTTGCAGCAAGACTACCAAAAGGAATGTCCCAGTACTGTGAACGTTTGCTGCCCAGAGGAAAACAGAAATCAGTGGCAATTACTCCCAAAAAGCAAAGATAGGACACACACACATAGGAGCTGTGACACCGACACACACACACACACACACACTTTGTTTTACAGTTACAATATATTTTCACTCTATTCTAAAATATTCCCCAACTTTAATAAAACATGGGGAGTAAAATACTCCCACTTCAAAATCTAATCTGGAACACTAGTGACTTTCAAATGAGAATACACAGATAAGCGTCTTTAGATCCACGGCACAGAGCAAATCCCCAGAAATTGTCTGAAGCAAATATTTGCTGGAGTTATCATCTTAACATTCTCCAGTGGTAAGGATGGGTTGAAGAGGGAAAGGTCCACAATGGTGTGCAGGCCTTGTTGTTTTTGGCTCTATGAAAAATGTTTAGAAGAATCAGGAGTACCTGGAGGGAAACAGCCTGCACCCTCTCAATTCTCTGAGTTTACCCACTTTCAGAGTTAGAGTGCCCCGTCTTTTCTGGATGAGGAGGAAGAACAGGGATAAGAGACTAGCAGTAATCCAAACCAGTTGCCGATAGATTCTAGGGGTTTAACTTGCTGGCCTTCAGGCCTCTGTATGTAGTGAAATTCTGCCCCTGCAGGTGGCATCTGTTTGACAAGGAATTGTGCCCCCCAATGGAGTAGCATGGGGCCAAACTATCTTATGATTGTTTCGGCTATCTCCTGTGGGTGGTGTTCTTCTGTTTCTTTCTACGATATTAGGAGACCATTAGGCTGCCTAGCCCTGTAGTCCTGAGGGCACCTGAAGCCCCCCCGTAAGACTTCACAAGGCCTTGGAGTGTAAGGAAAGGATTTAAATATGGCCTTGGTAAGGGCGACCAGAGTTACCAGTCTGGGTGCTTGTACTTTTCTTGGTCAATTACATGTCTGTTGATGAATAAAAAGTTCAACTCCATCCAACGCAGGGGTTCAGAATAATTTCCTGAAGGTCAGCAATAAACTTGCTATTCACTGCAGATCAAAACCCATGGGAAGCTGTATCAAAAAGGTTTACTGTGCATATCATTATATCAGGTGCCACTAGCTCAACCACAACAGGTCCTGCCCTGAACTGTTCAAGTTGGTTGATAGCAACAACTTCTCAAAGTCTACAAATATACATCATGGTTTCCAATTGGCAGCCATCAGGACAGCATTTGAAGTGGCCCGATGCAAATGAAGGGTAGGATTTTGCTACATTTTTCCCTTTCCGAAACCCAAAAAAGAACCCCCTCCCCCCCCCCCCCGAGAGAATTCAGCATTGCAGCCATCAGTATTGATGAATGTGGCCGAGAGCGGGAAGCTAAACTGACCTTTTCACTTAGAAAGCAGCCTTTATCTGACATCTAAAATCCGAATTATTACTTGATTAGTGTGGAGATTCTGACAAATTCTTAATGCTTCCTGGAGCACAGTATTTTGGAAAGGAGCCTCCAAGTGCTTGTTGCTTCATGCAACCAAAAAAGTGCAAAAGATCCAAGGTTGAGCCTGTGGGGCCTTTGGAATGGTAATCTCCAATAATACCAACAACCCTACCATCTGATAATGGAACACCTTTGCAGATCAAACAATTTGATATCAGGGTTATCTTGGGGGGCATCTCCAAAATCCTGTTCATTAGATAAGTCTGCAGGGGTGCTTGGGGGGGCCTGGCTGGCATGGGTTGGTTAGGAGGCATGGAGACCTGTGGATAAAGGAGACGCCAATGGCCCTGGGGCAAGAGGGAGGCCACTGCTTGAAAAGGAGCAACACAAGGCTGATGTGTGTAAGCAGCACCAAGAATGTGGGGCAAAAACTTCTCCAAATTACAACCCTGAAGAGGAAAGCAGGAGAAGCGGAGGATCGACATTGGAGATGGGGAACCAGGGTCTGTGGAACGTGAGGCTTTACCCCCCCCTAACCCCTCCCACCCTCCTGTGATAGATACTTGTGGTAAGTTATCAAAGGGTGAATCAGGGACTGAAATTTGGTTAAAAAAACAAAGAAAAAAAAACACCCTGCAATGAGGCTTATGCTGTCTCACGATGCAGAGGCCTCAACCATGAGACAGTCGATGCAAGTTGAAAACAAGAGGCTTTGTGACCTGTGAGCCATGGATAGGAGTATATCAGTGCATCAGAGGAAGGTGGAACATTCAAAGGGTGTTGTGATGACATGAACATGTGTGTCGACCACTTCAACCCTAGGGCAAAGTTATCCCTGACCAAAGAAGATGGAGTTTGAAGTGGTGCACCAGTCTCAGCTGTACTGGCGGGTCACGTCGACTTCTGCATCAAATGCTGTGAAATAACATGACCACCAAAACAGGAGGTCCAAACAAGGGTGCGTGAAGGCAGCCGGCACTAGCACTTGAGGTAGAAGGGTGCCTCATCATGAGCACCGGCTAAAGCAACAGGTCTTCGGGTACAACGGTCCCAGTGCTAGCAGAAGTTTTCTGGTGGTGACTGTGTGCTACTTTAACCTCCTTAGCCCGGTCACAGGGGAACCTCCAGCCAAGACACTATCAGGCCCAGTGCAGAGATCCTCGAGGTTGCCCCCAATGTTAGCCCTCGATTGGGGGTTCCTATGGGTTGCCACGGTACTAGCCCCTGAGTGATGAACCACTGGGTTAACCCTGGTAGACTGAGAACCACAGGGATCACTCCCAGAGCCATGGAAAGGAGTTACGGTGCCTGGGGTGCCTAAAAGGAAAGATGGTCCATTCCCTGCCTTATTTTGTTGAGCTCAATGAACTTGTGATAATCCTGCAGAGGAGGATGAACAGATCCTCACAACTCTGAAAGTGCTTGGCCAGTGTTCTAATCAAAAGCACATTACACCACCAGCCGCATTCCCAGTGGTGCTCTGGGCCAAAACTCCGAATACGGGCAGTGAGGCTTCACTACTAGAATCTGCTGCTTTTAGCTTGCGCAAGATCAAAATCCAGTTTAAACCGACGTAGGCAGAGTGTAGCACTGCCGCATAGTGAGGAACTGGAGGGAAAACAAATGGAAAATAACACAAGAAGGACAAAAGCAAACCAAAATCTGACCGGAATGCTGCAGGCAGAGAGCAGGGTTGGCACTGGGAGGGTGTGGCCATGTATGCATATGGATGCAGGCTGCATATTTTTTTTTAAACTTTATTATTTTTTTCCAATATGCAAACCACAACAAGAAGCAAATCAGTAAACCAAAACAAGAAATCCCCCCTGCCCCCAAGAGAAAGCATCAGCACAGCTTCAATATTATGTGCCCATCACAGCATGAACGTCCCATACTCCTATTGAATCGTAATCCCCCACAGTACTCTTACACATTGTGTACCCCACAAACCCTGCCCCCACCCTCATCTACGCAAATTAAAAACCAAAAGAAAGATATACAGCAAGGGTACAGACACAAAAAGGTTGACACGCTACAGTAAGGACGACTTGCAATGCATTACACGTCCCAGTCTATGGAGTCACCACCTGCCCTCATTTTATGAGCCCTTAAATGAGCCTAATAATCACACGGTTTGCTCTTAGTGTGTAGTGTCAATGCATATTGGGTTTCACGTTTCTCACAGGTAGTCAAGCAATTCAGCCATTCTTGAACACTCAGCGCTCTTTGTTTTCCCCAGGCCTTTGCGATCAGTGATTGGGCCACAGCTGATGCCATACCGAACTGTTTTTTCTCCGCCCTGGACCCATTCTCGAATAAAGTCAATAACCACATTTCTGGGGAATCTAGTGATTGATTATGAACCATCTGCCCATGATAGATCTGATCCGATCCCAGAGTTGCCTATATTTGTTCACTCACACACCACATGTGCAAAATTAGCAGGGTGTGGGGTAGAACTTCTGCAAATGAGCTGGGGTGTAATAGATCTGGTGCAGAAACTTAAAGTGGGTCAGTGAGAACATATTGTCTAATACTATTTTCCGTGTTTGCATACATATCCATTTCCAATGGGAGTCAAATGGGAGTCAGGAAGTACCTTCCCCAACGATTTCTCAGATGTAATCGTCTTGTCAACTCTCTGTAATTTAATCATCCTGGACAAAGAGGATAACAGTTTGTATATCTGGGGGGTTTGATGACTAACTGAACTATGGGCGACACGTGTGGTACCCCCGGGTAGCTGGGCCACTCATCCCATATGGAGGATTCCACATCTTGATAGGTATCCATCCAAAGCTCTACAGGAGGCGTAGTGGACCTCGACTCGGCCATCGTTCATCGATCCGTCTTGCAGGGTGGTCAATCGTCGGCTCCGTAAGAGAGGTCGGGCACCATACAAATACCACGTCACTACGCCCATGCCTCAGTTCCTCCCCAATTCTCCCAGCTCAAACACTGCATAGGAAAACAGGAGGAGGCTAACCAGCCTTACATTTGGCAACTATGGAATAGAAACCAACCAGAGGCTAAAAACATTCCAATTAGAAAAAATGTTTCATTTTTTTTTTATTTGAACAACAGAGATGAGCACCCCAAAGCCATCATACTACATGGAATCAGAAGCGAAGGGCCACAACACTTTCTGAGCAAGGAGGGCTAGGCGGGGTGATGAGGAATCTGCAGAAGAATCCATAGAAAGAACATTACGGTAATTTCTCCATCAATGGGTTGCTTTTCTCCCGCAGATTCCTCATCTTGCTAGACTCCCCAAGCATTAAGGCAAAGGAGGAGGGCAAAAAGGATCACACAAGCAGGTTTTGCAAAACCGCTCTGCCAAAACGTGCATCAGCCCTGCGTGCAATGTCCAGAGCATATTGCTTTGTGAAAGTATGTAAAGAGGACCACGTGGCAGAAATGTCCCGAACAGGGACGCCCCTCTAAAGGGCCGTGGAATCAGAGACTCCCCTGGTGGAATGGGCCCTGATACCCACCGACTGATAGCACTCAGAAATGCATAAAATGATCCAGTGCGAGATGGTCAGTTCGGAAAAATCGCAATACCTTTGCGTGAAAGAGAATGGGTGACGAACAACTGGTCTGTCTTCCTGAACTCCGCTGTGTTGGGCAACATAAAAGCAGAGGGCTCTCTTAGGATCGAGACAGTGAAACTGTTCTTCTTCCTTAGAAGGGTGGGGCGGAGGGAAGAATACTGGCAAGTCAAAAGACTGCGAAAGATGAATTTCCTAAACAACCTTCGGAAGAAACCCTGATCGGACTTTAAGAGAAGAACAAGTTACTTACCCTGGTTAACATTCTTTCGGCTGGATGTTTATCCCACGTATTCCTCATCTTTGATATTCGATATCCAGCTCTAGCTGCTTCAGAAACATTTTTTTTGACAGAGGCCGATGTGTGTCAACTCGATGTCGCTCGAGGGCCTCCATCTCGAGGATGATGTAATCGAAGGTATCTATAGCACCACAAAGTGGCTTCACTTTGGCTTCAGTTCTGTTTTTTCATACAGTAGAAATATCTGCATCACTACAGGAATAACCATACTCAGCCTTGAAGGAACAAAAGCTGTAATAGTATGGGAAATTCAACTGTGGGGTAGGCTGGGAGGGCGATGAGGAATAAGTGGGAGAAACACCCAGTCGAAAGAACGTAACCAGGGGTAAGTAACTAGTTCTTCGAATGGATTGTGTCCTCGGACATATTCCTCATTTTTGATAGACTCCCAAAGCAGGGTTTGTTTTGGTTGAGGGATTAAGACTAAGTTTATCGGTTTTCATGAACCAAAAGCAGGAGCTTTACCAAAGCTCCCATCCTGACCGAGGGAGAACTCTAGGCAGTAATGTTTTGTGAACGTGTGAATCGTAGACCACGTCGCTGCCTCAAAAATATTTTTTATCTCTACACCCCTTTGCAGGGCAGTAGAGGTAGCCATGCCCCTGGTAGAATGGGCTCTTAACCCTTCAGGAGGATCCTTTCCTGCGTCTGTAACATTCCGGAATAGCCAGAATGATTCACCTGGATAAGGTCTTTTTCGTAACAGCCTGACCCAGTTTGTGGCCTGCATAGCCAATGAAAAGCTGATCAACAATGCAAAGTTTTGACAGCCGAGACATAAAAAAAGCTCAAGGCTCTGCAAGGGTCCAGCCTGTGTAATCTCTCCTCTTGCCAGGATGAGGTGGGGGATAGAAAGAAGGTATAACAATGTTCTGTCCTACGTGAAAGCCAGACATGATCTTGGCTAAGAATGAAAGCTTAACCCTCAGAACAACCCTATCCTTATGGAAGATAATAAAGGGTGGCTTAGATGAAAGTGCCTGCAACTCACTCACTCTATGGGCTGAAGATAGGGCTACCAAGATAATGATTTTAAAGGTTAACAATTTTAAAGGACATGAGTGTAAAGGTTCAAAGGGTGCACACATAAGACATTTTAATACCAGATTAAGGTCCCAAGTTGGAACCTGCAAAGGAGAGGCGGGGCAGGGGGGAGGAACACTTTGGTGAGCCCCTTTAGAAATGGTGTCACCAGAGGAATTTTGAAATATGACCATTCCTCTGATGCGCGCTTAAAGATGCACAGCACCACCAAATAGCCTTTAATATTACCAATCTGGAGCCCCAAATTGGCTAAAGATAGTAGAAAGGATAAAACATCCAGTGTTTTACACAGAAAAGTATCACATTCTTGTTTTTGCACCAGTTGCATAATTTGTTCCAACGGCAACGGTATTAAGACTTTGTTGCTGGCCTTCTGGCCGAAAGCAAAATCTCCATTACGTCATCCGGGAGTTCCCAATCCTTGTATCTCAGCCTCTCAGAAACCAAGCGTGAAGATTGAGTGTCTTGACTTCTGGATGGAGAACCCGAATCTCCTCTCTCGCGAGAGGTCATCTCTTTGTGGAATACGTATCGGAGGGCAGATGGACATGTCCAGAAGGTACAGGTAGCAGGTCCTCCTGGCCCAATCCGGGGGAAATTAGGATCATGATTTTCCCGAACTTTCTCAACCTCCTGATCACGTGAGGAATGACGGAGACTGGAGCAAACGCGTACAGGAGTGGAAACTCCCAGTCCACCACGAACGCGTCTCCTAGAGCTAAACTTGGGGGAAATTCCCTGGAGCAGTACAGTTCGCACTTCTGGTTGATACTGTGACAAACATATCCATTTGAGGGATTCCCCAAAGGGTGAAGATCTCTTTAAGGAATTCCTGAGCTAGTTCCCACTCGTGGGAGACTGTGCTCTGCCTGCTCAGAGCATCCCGCCGCCGTTTTCTCCTCTCCGGCTAGGTGAACTGTCGACAGGGAGATTCCTTCTTGAATTGCCCAGTTCTGCACAGTGGTAATGACCCTACACCACCTCCCTTGTTGAGTTAGTACATGGCCACTGTATTGTCCATCATTATCAGGACATTCTTTCCTCGCACATCGTGCAGGGAGGCTTTCAGCGCTAGTCTGATTGCCCTCAGCTCCAAAAGATTGATGTGTAGTTTGGACTCCGATGGAGACCAACGACCACTGACTGTCAGATTGTTGTTGTGGGCTGCCCACCTCGTGAGTGAGGCATCCATCACTACTGTTATCTCCAGCCATGGTTGCCAAAAAGGTTCTCCCTTCAGAATGATGACCTTGCAGGCCCACCAAAGAAGATTCTGTGCAACTCTGCTTGGAACCTGAAGTAGGTCTGACATCTTTCCTGAGAATTGGGACCATTGAGTTCTGAGAGCCCACTGAATGGATCTCATTCTTAGGCGGGTCTCTGACACCAGAAAAAAGCAGGATGACATGAGACCGAGCAACCTCAAAATAATCAAAAGGCTGGGAGACGCTGAGCACTCTGAAATTTGTTGACCATCTGTAGAATGTCTTGAGCCCTCCCCTCGGGTGGCAAGTTCTTTCCCCAAGGATGAATCCTGTACAGCTCCGATGAACTGGAGCTTTTGACAAGGTGTCATGTGGGACTTCTTGTAATTGAGGGAGAAGACCAGTCTGTGAAGAGAGTGGCAGGCGACATGGAGATGATCCAGGACTTGTTTGGGAGAATGCGTCTTGATCAGCCAATCGTCCAGGTAGGGGTGGACGTGAATCCCTCCCTCCTGACAATTGCTGCCACCACCCCCTTTAGTCCCTCGGGCGGAGGTTAGCCAGAATGGGAGTACTCGAAATTGCGAACCTCAGGTATTTTATGTGCTTGAGATGCATTGGCACATGTAAATAAGCATCCTGAAGGTCCAAAGACATCCTCCAGTCCTGGAATTGGAGGGCCTGAAGGATCTGAGAAATAGTGACAATCTTGAACTTGCCCTTCCTGAGGAACTTGTTCAAGTATCTCAAGTCCAAGATGGGTCTCAGTCCTCCTTGGGTATTAGGAAATAAGGGCAATACCATCCATTGTTCCTCTCCGCTACAGGCACTGGTTCTACATCACCTTTCTCTAGCAGGGTTAACATTTCATGCACAAGGAACAGATATGGAATCCTCAAAGAGTGGCTCCCCGGTGGATTGCTCGGAGGTCTCTGTATGAAAGGAAGGCAGCACCCATGAGCTATGGTTTCCAATGCCCAAGCATCTGAAGTAATGACTCGCCATTCTTCTAGATGCTGAGACAGTCTGTCCCTCACTGGTGAGCTGTCACTCAAAAACTCAGATAGGTTTTGAGGCGGCTGGTGCAGTGGCGGATGGTAAAGATGCCCCTGCTTGAGATGGCTTCGCACCTCTCCCTCGTCCACCACAAGGGAACTTCCTTGGCCTCTTTGACTAGCCATTCCCCTTGCTCTTCCAACTGAAGAGTAGTAGTGAAAAGATCTACTCCTACAAGACTGTCCACTCAGACGAGGTCTGACTTCTCAAGGCTCTCTCGACAGCCTTGTTGCCAAAAAGATGAGACCCGTCTAAGGGCATGTCGAGGAGTCTGGATTGTACATCCGGTGCAAAGACAGACTTCCTCAACCACGCAAATCTGCGTATAACTGTGCTAGTAGCAATGGCCCTGCTGACGGTGTCAGCAGAATCCAGACCTGACTGAAGAGACTCACACATGGCTCTCTCGATGGCTAAGAACCCGTCTCTTTCATCCCCCTCAGGAATGTGCTCTGTCGCCAGAGAATTGCAGTCCCATAGAGTGAACATAAATTTTGCAAGGACACATGTGGATGATGGCTGATTTCAGCGCTATACTCCCTGTAGAAAATACCTTCCTTGCCCATCCATCTACTCTTTTGTCCGTCCCTATCTGGAGGGATGGTAGGGTAAGCTGCTTGCTTAGAAGTTGCTGTAGCTGCCTGTACCACCAGACTCTCGGGAGTGATGTGTGTTGACAAGTAGTCTGGGTCACTACTGGAAGGGCGGTACTTTTTGGTCAAGTTTTTATTTACAGCCGGATTGGTTTCTGGCGTTTCCCAATTCGCTGTCACCCTTTTTTGCAGAGCAATATGAAATGGTAAAATAGGATCTGACTGAGAACCCTTATCTAGGATGTCTATCAGATCATCCTGTTTGGATGGTAACAGAGCCTTACTCCACCACATGTAGTCCACTAACCTGGACATGAGCTGGCTGTATGATGCATCAGCATGCTCTCCTGCCTTCCAAACTCTAGCTCAGATGAGGTATCCACCCTACTGGCCGTCTGCAGGTTGTCATACAGGTCTCCTAACCTTGATTCCTCAGAAATAAAACGTTCTGGTAAACTTGGCGTACCAAATTGGAGGCCAAGTGGTGCTTCATTATCTGAGGGTTCATTCTCCTCATATACCGATGTAAGGGAATTAAAATAGTCCTTCCTAGGTAAAGGTACATGTCTTTAAGTATCAACAATTTAATGAACAATGGGGATTAGACGCTGGAGGAGCCATCAACATTTTTTTTGACTGGGGCGCTCAGCGTCGATGGCTCAGCTGGAGTCTATGCCTTTGGCGTCGATGGGTTGGCGTTGAAGGCGCAGCCGGCGTCAATGATGTCGACGTCCTCGTCTTATGCTTGTGGTTTCATTTCGACAGATTCTTCGATGATACATCTCCGATTCTAGGCCTCAACGGCTCTTATGAGGATCAGGCCTTCGTCCCGGACTCGAGGGATTTAGGTCAAGCCCTTTCCTTCCTGGCTTCTTTGGAAGGCGCATGGCTTGGAGGCTTTTGTTTCTCAAATATTTTTAGCATCTCTGCTTTAAAAGTCTCCCACTCGGCTAGAGGCACGATACCTTCTCAGGGGAAGCGAACAACGATCAAGTCGAAGAAGGCGACCTATGGTGCCTTTTCTTGGACCTCATCGACGATGAGGAGTGTTGGGAGCCATTCCTCGATCTCGACCTCTTAACTTTCTTCCTCCAAGTAGAGTCTCCTCTCGACTCGTTGGTCGAAGGTTTTTTGGTCGGGTAAATGATTTGGGGTTTCGACCTACCGTTAACTTCCCCTTTCGGCTTTTCCAGTCATCGACTGGCACGTGGAGCAGTCCGAGGTGTTATGCTTCACCCCGAGGCACCATAAACAAGTGCAATGTGGATTGGTTAATGACATCTTCGACCCACAGTGTCGACACTTCTTGAACCCGGTCTTCGAAGTTGTCGGTGTCGACGATGAAGACATACTCGATTTCTAGAAGCAATGTTAAGTGAAGTAAAGAAGCGCGCTGTATTTCTCAAAGCAAAAGCATTAGTGGAAAAACAGAACTGAAGCCAACGGGCGCTGCACGTGCTTTATATACCTTCAATTAATCCTCGAGACGGGGGCTATCGAGGGACATCGAGTCAATGCCATCAACGCACAGAGCCCTCTGGAAAAAAATATTTTGCTGAACCCTCTGGCAAAAAATATTTTGCTGAAGCAGCTAGAGCTGGATATCAAATTTCAAAGATGAGGAATACGTGGGAGGACACAATCCATTCAAAACCTTTCTGCAAATGCATAGGCTCAAATGGAGCCTCCATCAGAAAGGTGAGAACCAGGTTAAGGTCCCAAACCGGAACAGCAAAGGGAGTCGGCAGGAATTTGTTGAGCAGGCCTTTCAGGAATTAGGCTATGGCCGGTATGATAAAAAAGCAACCTTGATCCGGGAACCTTTTAAAAGCAGAAAAAAGCTGCCAAACACCCCTTGACTGTTGCAACCTGAAGGCCTCAAGAGGCTAGTGACAGCAGGAACTCCATCACAGTTGTGGTAGGGCAAGAGATGGGGTCATCCTTGTGCTCCCTGCACCACACCTCAAATATTCTCCACCTCCTCAAATATTCTATTAGATGGTCTGCGTGCAGCCAGCAACACCCCAAGAACTTCCTCAGAGAGGTACCAGTCATCATACCTCATCTGCTCAAGAGCCACACATGTAGGTTGAGGGAATCCGGGGCCGGGTGTACTATCCGACTCTCCGACTGGGTGAAAGCTGGCCACCTAGGCAACCGGTCAGGCCGACAGATCAAGAGGTCAGAGTACCACTTCCTCCTCACCCAATCCGGGGCGATCAAGATCATGGTCGCTCAAAACCTCTTCAACCTCCTGAGAATCCACGGAATGACGGGGATCGGAGGGAATGCCTAATGGAGAGGGAAGGTCCAATCCACCAGAAACACATCCCCCAGTGCACCATCCTGTTGGCTTCGGTGCCAAACAGATTCACTGCTGAGGTACCCTCGAGAGCTCTCTTCCAGGACTTCCCGGCACACTTCCAACTCGTGCGAGAGCATGCTCTGCCTGCTTAAGTCATCCGCCAAACAGTTCTCGGCCCCCGCCAGATGGACTTGTGAGACCCAGATTTGATTCTCGAGCAACCAGACCCACAGTTGCATTGCTTCTGTGCAGAGGGGACGGGAATGCACTCCACCTTGCTTAAGTAGTGCATGGCCACCGTGTTGCCCGTCAGAACCAGGACATGCTTTCCCCTGAGTGATGGGGCGAAAGACTTCAGAGGTAGCCTGATGGCTCGCAACTCAATCCCACTGATATGCCACCTGGCTTCCGAGGCAGTCCAGAGGCCACTCACCTACAAGTCCTCGCATTGAGAGCCCCAACCCTTCAGGGACGCATCCGTGACCACGCAGGCCTGAGGCCAAGGGGGCCAGAAGGGTTCTCCCGCCATCAGATTTGTGCACGTGTCCCACCAGCCGAGTCTGCGAACTACCTGGCTGGACACCATGAGAAGATCTGAGAAAGCTACCAGAAACTGGGACCACTGTTCCCGTAGGAACCACTGAAGGGATCTCATTTGCAGTCTGGCCTCCTGCACCAGGAAAATGCAGGATGTCATGAGGCCCAAAAGGTGGGGAAAGGAAGCTGCTGGTAAGGTGGCGTGGACAACAGGACAATCTATTGTATGTTGTCTGCTCCCTCCATGGGAGGGAAGGCCTTCCCTGTCAGAGTGCATAGGACTGCCCTGATGAACCAGAGCCTTTGGACTGGTGTCATGTGTGACTTCTTTAAGTGCAGGGAGAAGCCCAGCCTGTGCAGTAGTCATCAGGTTTCGTCTAGATGAGTCAAACCCTGTTCTGCTGACTTCCCCCGGATAGGCGAGTCGTCCAGGTGCGGAAATACGTGGACTCCGGATCTCCTGAGGTGATGCGATTACCGCCATGAGCTTGGTTAAGACCCTTGGAGATGAGGTCAAGCGAAAAGGCAGCACTTTGAACTGATAGTTCTTGTCCCCAATGAGGAACTGCAGTAATTTCCTGTGCTTCTGATGTATGGGTACATGAAAGTAGACATCCTGCAGGTCCATAGACACCAGCCAGTCCTGAAGCTTGAGAGCGTGGAGAATTTCTCTCAATGTCACCATCCTGACTTTGTCTTTTCTTAGGAACTTGTTTAGAGCCCTGTGGTCCAGAATCGGACGGAGACCTCCTTTTTTGGGCAGCAGGAAATACTGGGAATACCAGCCCGATCCTCTGGGATCGGGAGGCACCTCTTCCACAGCACCCTTCGACAACAGGGTTCTCAGTTCTTCCTGGAGCTCCTGTCCCGGATGGACCAGTAAGACGGGGGACTGTGCAGAGGAATTCTCAGAAACCGGAGGCAATAACCCCACCGAATTAACCGCAGGGCCCAGGCATCAGAGGTGATCTCCTGCCACTGGGACCAAAGACTTAGCAAAAATACACCAACCGGTAAGTCGGAGGGGAAAATCTAAGCGGTTTTGAAGGCGCTGTCGCCCCCCCTGCCACAGCTACAGTCTGCTGGCCCTTAGAAGCTCCTCTTCCCCTTTTGAGTCTTCAGAAACGCCTCTACCCCTGCCTGGCTTGTGGGGGCTGCACTTTCCTGCCATAATGCACATAGGCCAAAGTACGGCTGGGTCTGTCTCCCTCCTCATATGCAGCGGCAGCCACTGGGTGCCCCAAAAAGATTTCCACTCTGCTGGCAAAGAAGGGTACTCCCCCTTTTTCTCCCGTAATAATGCTGGGTCGTCAGGTATCAACTGCTGCTGTTCCAGCTGTTTGATCTACGCCTTGAGAGATGTCAATGATCTATGGAGTGCTTTTAGAACCCCTCCCTCCCTCGAGATACAGCATCCCGATATAGACCTTGAATGCTTCCCAACTTACCCTCAGTTCTGAAACCGAGCCCTCATTCGCGTGAATAAAGGTTTGTATATCTTACTCAATGTCCTCCCTAAATACAGCATCTTCCAAGGCCCGCCATCTAGGTAATCTGGGGACCTGAGCCGGTCTAAGTAAGGAGAGCACTACCGGAGAGGGATCAGACAGTGTCTGAGGTAGAATTTTGGTTTCTGGCAGTGACCTGGCAATATCCGCCATCACCATAGTGTAGTCTATTCTAGATGCGTTATTGTGTACCTCAGAGTAGTATTCGCTAGCAGTGGAATTAAGAAACAGTCAGGCATCAATCAGTCTGTGGCATACTGCAATATTCCCCCATGTCGTTGAGGCCTTTGGCAGCACCTGTTGAGCGGAGGAGGACCGATCGAGGGGCAGTGACCGAGCGATGTTAAAATCCCCAGGCCAAAAAATCTCATATGCCGGGAATCTCTGAATATGGTTTGCACATGTGTGGAAGAAGTCTGGGGAGTTAATATTCGGGTAATAAATATTAATTAGGAGAACCTGCATACCCAAGCATGCCCCCGTTAGGAGCAAGAAATGCCCCTCTGCGTCACCAACCTATTTGTGTAAGCGAAAATCGAATGATCTGGGGATATACGTGGCTACTCTTCTAGAATGAGAAGACTAGTGGGAGCCGTACCTATGGACGCCCCACCCTTGGGCACTGGGCAGTGTGTTACCCCTACTCAAATGGGTCTCCGGAAGGAACAAAACATTCACCTGGTCCCTTTTTTCCTGGTTCACTATTAGCCTGAACCTCTTATTGTTTTTCAAACACGGAATATTGCAAGTCATCAGTGTGATTTGCTCACCTATCCTCAGTGGCTTCGGATCTCTTACTATGCGATGTCCCACCACTTCCTCATCCTGGCCCATGGGAGGGATTAGCTGGACATCATGCAGCTAAGCCGTCGAGGGGGGCCACAAAGAGAACATGTGTTTCCTGAAAACTATCACTGGTGCTGTGCTTAACTGAAATCGAACACCCCATCCCTCCCACCCACGCCAGAAACACAAACATACCGGCTAGTACACCCTCCCTGTCCCGAACTAATGAAACCAAACAAAACACTCCCACATGCAGCTACTGCGAAATTGGGGAGCCGTCGGCAGCTTTATTAGCTCCCAGTGAGACAGATGACCACATTTGAATATTCACTTTCCGGTGTCGTGTGTCCTTTTAGCACACAACTCTACACTTTTTAGTATAGGGCCTTTTCATTTGACAAGATGCTCCTAGGACTGCTTTCTTATTATTTGATGGTCGTAGCTTGCTCCCATCTTAGATTTAGGTTTAGATTAGGCGTTTTTCTCACCCATTATACAGTTTAATAAACACCATTGAAATGAGATGACTTGTGTCTGTTTTTACTGTTGCCACCATGAGTTTCTTACAGTAGAGAAAACCCAACTTAGCATTGCACACGTTCGGCATTACTCCATCCTGCATTTAAACTTTTTTTTAAATTTTCTTTTTTTTTAAAACTATTTTTATTGGTTTTAACAAACACAACAACCAAAACATACCAAACAGTGAATTCCAGTCTTAACATATTTTAAATCATGTTTTTACCACTGTTTTCTGCCCCCCCCCTTTCCCAAGCTTACTCTCCATAACCTCTTGTAACTGTCGCCTTTAGGGGTGCCCCCCTCCCCTAACCCTCCAGGAAGTCCTCATCATCAAGGACAGTCGAGACAGAATCTGATAAGGTAGATATTAAATGCCTCCAAGCTTTCAATGTCTCTGCTTCCTCTCCCCCTCTATTGGCCGGTTCACGCCATAGCACTTTTTCCGCTTCTGCCCATTTCTGAAGGTCGTGCTACTGCATTTAAAAGTTAATAACAATGTGTGGACCAAACATGAACCTGTTGTCTGTGTCTGCTTCATGATGCCTTCAAAGAACATTACTCACCAAATAAGAGGCTTCCAGGGACTTCTAAACCACAGTGCCCATTTTGCTGAAACTGATCCCAGGCTATCTTTACACTTACCTCTCACTCAGTGTATCTGCAGAACCTTGCCGGTTGGTAATCAAGTTTTCCCTCTATGACATCAATAACAAGGTTGTCTGAACAAATGTTCTCTATCTAGTTCCCTGTATTTCGGCACTGGCTGCCTAATCCCCTGGTACTATACTATATATACTCTAGTTCAGGCTTGCACCTAACGTCCACGAAATGTTCACGCCTCAATGGTTTGGCATTGCGCTGCCCATGATGTACCTTCTGAACTACTAGAGTGCCATCTGTTTGTCTCCCATGCGACTTTGTCTTGCTAATGTAGTGTAATGAGCAAAACCTGCATAAGTGAATAAACCCACTGAGATAACTATATCGTATATTAGGCCTATAGCCTGCTGCATAAGGAACTAAGACTGATGGCTTATAAGAAGAGTGTACTAAATGCTGGTAATCGTAGCTTTTTAAATGGCTTAGCAATGCTTAAGTAGCGCTTAAACACCTAACCCAGTGAGCTATATGAAACGTGAGCCCTCATGAAGTTGCTTACAGAGGGTTAACTGCAATACTGGTGTTTAGTTTCCACTTTCTCAAAAAAGCTTCACTGTGCACAGACACTGAGTTGCACGGGAAAACAGAGTCAAAGGCGCGACCTTGTCAAGAGCAGATAAAGCTTCCTAAGGAACACTTCCCAGCTATAGATGCGGGAGTGGTAAAGAGCATAGCGCAGAAGCAGATTTTTCCATCAAAAACATGTTTTGCACCTCACGAAGATTCTACAAGGTTCCATCACTCTGATTGACAAGCCAGCTCAATAAGAATGCATACCTACATTAATCAGGAGGGACTTGTCAGATGGGCTTCTGCTGAGTGCACACTGCGAAGCGCCTGAAACCAGCAACCACTCCGGGGCAGAGGTTCTTAGTAGTCATGGCCCACCCTTGTACTGTTTCTAGAGAGGGGTAAAGCCGGGCCCGTGGAGGGAAGGCGTCAGGCGTGAAGGTGTCTTGGGTCCTAGATCTGACAGTCTCATGCCAACATCCACAATAGCTAGGAACGTAAGACCCGTTTGTGTTCATTTATATAATTAGCTTGTTGTCAATAAATGCAATTATATCACATTTTTTGGTTGTGTTTCTTCCAGAATGAGTTCATTGTGCTTCGCATGATACTTGAAACTTACAGGGGAGGGGGTCATAGTGAATTTGGGCTGGTCCCAGAAGTGAGCAAACACCCTTCATACAGCACCGTGGCGTAATCTTAGCGGATTAGTGAGCACTATGCCATTCTGGAAAAAACAGGGAAAAGTTGAGCACAATACTGGTACTCTGTCCCGATGACCTGGGACGTGCTTGAGAATATTTCCCCGGCGGTAACCAGTGATTGTTTGGCTGGTTTATCGCCTGGGAAAAGTAAGAAAGAGCAGACTGCGGCAGCAATATGGGTTGGTTGTTCCTGCAGGTGCTATGAAAGATGCTTGTCCCCTTCTGTAAACCCTAGGTAGGGCTAGTATATTGGCAGAACGGATATGTAAAAAAATACACCTCTTCTAGGTGTATTGTAGTTAGAAAATAGCTCTTCTGGAGCCAAGGATTGCCCCGTTGGGGTGTGTTCATTTTGAAATTTATGTGCTTTACCTATATGATGAAAACGCACAGGTCTGGGAGAGGGCGCCGCTCTAGAAATAAGGTGTGAATAGAATCCCTTTACTCCTTGATTGTGAAGAACAGCCTTTATAGTAGCCTTTTATAGCAATGTGTCCGCCTCAGCATGAGGTGGCCACGTGGCAAGTATTGCATGTACTTGGAGGTAGGGCTGGCAGCAGTGTGAGGAACTCGATGATGTGTCGTTCGTTTGATCTTTGTAGCATATTTCTGGGGTGATCTTTTGCCATTGATGCAGGTAGTGGGTGATCTGCCCTCCTACCAGGGAGAGATGTGGCAGGGAATGGTGCTTCCCATCCATTTTGTTTGCATGACTGTGCCCTTGTCTGGGCCGTACCACATCTGCCTCTCTGCGTCGTGTATCTGTCGGGAGGTTGACATGTTGATCTAGCCTTTTGCGTGGAATACAGCGTGTTGTTGGAACAAAACCTCCCTGATCCGTCATGAAGTTATGCCTTTCTTTGCCACCTCTCAGTGAACTGATGGGTCTGTCTGCATCAGTGTCCGGTTTAATACCCTTCAGGTGATGGTTATCCTCTTTTCCAAGGGGATCACCCCTTCGAATGACAGAGGATCTGCCCCTGTACTTCAGGTCTGAAGTTGGTCACCTACATGCATGATTGGTGCCGCAGGGCTGCTACATGAGCCATCTGCCGGACCTGGACTCTGCAGTTTCCACCTCTGAATGAATCATGTGGTCAAATGTTGCTTCTCTGTCTGTAATGATGGCCCTTACTTCGTCTGAAGTTTGGCCTGAAGGTGCTCCATGAACTCTGACTCTACATACAACTTGGAGTTTCCTGATTTCTTTGGCAAGCAGGGCGTAGTGATGCAGGGTTCATGTGTTTCTTCCAGGCAGCCACAGTGATTACCGAGTCAGGTTTTATGGGGGCTTACATTTCTCTTCCAGCCTAGCCGTAGTGGAGGGAGTGGAAAATGGATTGGCCAGGATCTTCCTTGCTTTCCCTCTGGTGTCTATCAAGGGTATGGCCGTGGCCGCCCCTTTATATTGTGTCTGTGCTCATGGAGAACTGCCTTCTTTTCTCTGCAAAATACTTGGTGATCGAGCATTTTTGTTGCAATGGAAGGAAGCAGTGTGGTCTGGTAGTGAAGAAATTCCAGTATCTTGTTGAGGTGAGCCTTGGGGGATTCCTCCCCTCCCCACTCAGGCTCATCCGAATGCGTGTTCAGCCCTGGATCTGGTCAGAAGGTCAGGTGCCCTTATGGACTGTGGCAGAGAGAGAGAGAGAGAGAGAGACACCCATATTCTTTTGTTGCAGTGACGCTGCCATCCATCGCCGAGGTCGGGAGATATTTCTGTGACTCCTAGTTGCTGTATCAACGAGGGTTGATTATCTGCCGAGGGCAATTACCATGTAGGGCTGTGCTCTTTGGGCACAGACTGTGGCCTGTCTTCTCCTATGTCAGAATTCCTCTTGTAAAATTATGTCTGGAAGTTTAATCATTTCTAGAAGGGGGACAAGTTAGCATTTGCCCCCGAGACCTGTATCACTGGCAGGGTGTGATTAACACTGAGCTCTGCTCATCACTGCGCTGCATGGAGGGGAGCGGTCAAGGACTTACTACTGTTTTCCTCGTGAATGACGAAGTGGTCGTGGACAAACAGACTTTAGACATTGATTTTCTTCCAGTCTATGTATTTCCCCTCTACTGTTTAGTCGTAGACGAGGGTTTTTTCGTGGACGAGGAAGTAGTTCATCCGTGGATGGGGGGGCCTTTAGAAATGGCTGTGGATGAGAGTTTTTCCGTGCACAGTGGGTTAACCATGGGCGATACTGCCCCTCCTCTCCCGACGATGGTCGTGGATGAGGGCTCTCGTGGACGAGGGCTCCTATCGGGTTATTAGATAACAGAACTTCTCCAGTCGATGGTCGTGGATGAGGGATCTTGTGGATGAGGGCTCCCAGAGGTACTTGTGGACAGGGTATTTTCCATATGCAGCGAGTTAGCCGTGCACGTGGACTCCTTACGTCGACAAAGACAAACCGTAGAGTACGACAGCTGATCTATCATAGACGAGGAACCCGTTGACTGCAATTTAGCCGCAGTGGTTGCCCTGTGGACGCTGTCATGTCCATTGCAGAGTACCTTATGGACGATGGTTTGGTATTGTGGTCGATGAGGGGGGGTCTTACCTGCCGCTTCTGATGTTTTCCAAAGAGCGAGTGGGTTTTAGGATCTAGTGGACGGTTCACACTCCATACCCTTTTTCTTCATTTTGCAGGTGGTGCTGTGCCCCTTTCCACTGACAATGCTCTTCTTTTTGAAGCATGCTTATCAGGGTCCTCATTCCCACTGATGAAGCTCTACTCTTTGAAGCTTGCTTTTCATGGGTCCAGAGGGTTCTCCTGCCCGCTGATGAAGCTCTTCTTGAGAAGCAAGGGGTCCAAAGGGTTCTCCTGCCCACTGATTAAGCTCATCTGTAGAAGCTTGCTTCTCAGGGGTCCTGAGAGACCAGACAGGATTGTTTAGGCAGACTGTTCAGCATCAGACAAATAGCATTTACTACTCAGATGAAGGAGTCGCCTGTGACTGCCCATTACGCTAACCTGGTCTCTGCGGGGACATTGGGGCACGGTTGCAGCCCTCCCTGGAAGCGAATTCCCCTTGTCAGGCTTCTTCTTCCCCTGCTCGTGTGCTGTGGACTGCGCTGGTAGTTGACACTGCTCCTGAGAGGATATGAGAGATCGTGAGAATGCTGCTATGCGACTACTGTCTCTCTCAAACCCTTCTTCTCAGAATGTGGTGAGCATATACCCTCACCTGTTGATTGATGATGGCAAGCTCTCCGTCCTGCTTCTCACTGAAGGGGCGCTTTTGATAGACCGAGTTCCTTCACTGGCCCATGTGCGTGGTAGCCCAGACCGGCTGTCGCTGAACCACTCCTGAAGGTAAGTGTCTTATGGCTTTTAAAATATGGTAATGTTGATTCTTGATTATTGTCTGTATCCTTTTAATTATGTCTTTCCTCTTTTCTCCCAATAGATGCTATGCGGCCCAGCGGTAGTTGTGGTGCATGAAGCGAGGGCAAATGGGAAGAGAATGGAGTCCACGATGCACCGCCAGCAGGTGAGTGTTGGTTTAAGGTTAAGCGCAAGGATTTGTCTAAGCGTGACCTTAAACATAATGTCTTAGCGAATTCTAACCTTGTCTTTATCTTTTTCTCTTGCAGGCACCGTCTGTCACGTCGTCGGGCTGGAGCGCTGCTTACCGGAGGTCTGGAGATTGAAGATGAATGCCAGAGCCCATGATGATGCATGCCGAAGGAAGCAGATTCCAAGGCAAGTGCTGCGGCTGGTAGCTGGAAGCAAGGTAGATGCGCTCTGGCGGGTAGCTGAAAACAGGTAAGATGCACTCAGGCTGGTAGCTGGAAACAGGTAAGATGCACTTAGGCGGCGGTGAGTGTTACGCTGCAATAGCAGAATAACGCGAAGCGCGTGCATGAGGGCTGAGCAGGCTTATATAGCCTAGCTCTGGCCATGCCCATTAGCCTGGACTCATCGGCCCCACCGTGCCACTCCTAAAGGATGCTTACACGTGCAGCCTGACTCTCCCCAGCAGCCACGGCCGACCAAATGCACGTGGGGGCCCCTGCAGTGAAAACAAAGTACTTGCACCAAATAAAAATGTGCTAGTGCACATTTATTTACGAGCCTGGTGCCAAAGGCGCCAGGACTGGGTCCAGCTGGGCCCTCCATGTTGCAGTGTCCCCAAGGGACAATTAAAGGTTGTGTTACCCCTTGCTCTCGTACCCCGATGGTGCGGGGTCTGGGGTTACGGGCCCATGGCCATGACACTGCCTAGTAGAGTCTTCGGTGTGAAGGTTTGACAAATGTGTAAGGACAGTAATAGCTGGAGTCTTCATGGCTATGAGGGGCCAGAGGAAGGATTTCCATTGATGATTTCCAGATGAAGGCAAAGGTTTCCTGAGCTGGGCAGAAGGGCAGAAGAAACGCTATCCATTAGTAACAAAATGGTTTGAAAAATATTTCTAAAGACTGAATAATAAGACAAAGCTCTAGAGAGCTGTGGAGGATTCCCTAGTCACTAGAAATCTGAAGATGGCAGTCTGAGGTGGGCTGCCTGGGGTGGAGCTTAAGCCCTGCCACCTCATTGGTTAGGGTCAAAAGGGACTGAGGTGGATGAGCTACATAAGCCAGTGTCTATACAGGCATTATGGGCAAACAGTCTTGCTTTTTCTAGGGGAAAAATTTATATTTATTTATTTTAAAATTACAGAGGATTCCCAGTCTGACGACGGGGAATATTCAGGTATGTGAATCTATGAAAGATCCAGTGCTGCAAAAATAATGAAAAGTGGCGTACAAGGCAATTTACATCCAGTGGCCATGTTGAGACTGAGATAAGATACTGGGGTCTGTGAAAAACCAGAAGGTGTTTCACTGCCTAGACCCTGGGGATCTCTTGCTCAGGTGGCCAGGGCACAGGCATCACCTTTGAATCCAGACCGTGGGGGTGGACAAGTGCGGGAGAATCACCTGGGTGAGGGGTCAGCGAGGAGTGGGGGAGGTACGCCTGATGGCGAGACATGGTATCCTCCCTTTCCAAATACCCCTGTCCCATCCTATTTTATAGTATATTCAAATTTCCCAGATTCCCCCCTCTTTCCTACACTGAGCCGAGAAAGAGGAGATCTGACGCTGAAAGGAGTTCCACCCATGCAATACACTGGACATAGGTGCATTACATTCCCTAGCTCACATGGGACCCAATGGCGTACAGGGCAATTTACATCCAGTGGCCCTGTTGAGACTGATAGATAAGATACTGGGGTCTGTGAAAACCCAGAGGGTGTTTCACTGCCAAGGAAGATAGCTCTGCGGCAAGTGCTGCCTTGGAAACAAGATGACACGAAGCAACACGGGTTCGATCCCCGGGTCCGCGCTTAGAAACCTCTGGGTACTAAGCGCATTATAAATACGCAACTAAGACCTATCCTGTAACAGCGCCTCGATGCCGCCGGGCTGTGTGAGAGCTTTTTTAAAAGAAAATGCAAAAAATAAACATGTCCCACTTATAAGATCGGGCAGGGTCAGGCACTTGACCTTAATTACAAACACATGGTACCATTAGCTCTCCCCACATGGTTAAAAGGTGGAACACTGAGACACACTCTGAGCAAGGCGATGCACGAGAAGAACAAGTTACTTATCCCTGGCAACGTTCTTTCGACTGGATGTTCCTCCCACGTATTCCTTATCTTTGACATTTCCAATATCCCAGCTTTGCTGCTTCGGGAAAATGTTTTAAGCAGGGGGCACTGTGCGTCGGCGCCTGTCGAGTCGATGTCCCTCGGAGGCCCCCGTCTCAACGTCGATGTCACTGCAGGTATATGTAGCACGTGCAGCGCCCGTTAGCCTCCGTTCCTTTTTTTTTTTTAAGAGTGGAGCCTTCTCTTGTGTTCGCCGATTACTCCCCCTGAGAGAGCGTAGGCTGCAACCGCAAGTGAAATTCTACTGTGGGGTAGGTTGGGAGGGGCGATAAGGAATACATGGAAGGAACGTCCAGTTGAAAGAATGTTACCAGGGGTAAGTAACTTGTTCCTCGAATAGATTGAGTGCTCCAACGTATTCCTGGTCTTTGTTACACTCCCAGAGCAGTTTACGTAATTTGGTGGAGGGAGTAGAAATTAGTATGGCATGAGTATTTTATGGTTGTGTATGCACTGAATGCAGCACTGCTTTTCCAAATGCGTAATCTTGAGCCGAGGAAGAATCTAAAATGTAATGTTTAGTGTGCACAGACGACTATGTGACAGCTGCACCAAAATCTTTTATTGGAACTCCGCTCTGCAAGGCAAACGAAGTTGCAACGCCCCTGGTCGAATGAGCTCTTTGGTGTTCTGGAGGATCTTTATCCATTCCGATATAGTAAGTATAATCCATCTGGATATAGTTTGCTTGGTAATGGCCAGTCCCAATTTGTGACCTGAATAGCTCACAAATAACTGGTCATCCTTTCGTAATCCTGCCAATCTGGAGATGTAGTAAAAGCTCAGTGTATGTCTAGGGTCAAGCCTGTGAAGTCTTTCCTCTTCCTTCCCAGGATGTGGAGGGGGATAAATAGATGGTAACGTTATCTTCTTAGTAAGATGAAACTCAGACCATTTAGGGGAGAAAAGTAGGCTTCACTTTTACTACCACTCTGTCTTTATAAAAGACAGTTTGAAGAGGCTTGCAGGACAAAACCTGTAGCTCACTCACCCTTCGGGCTGATGCAATTGCCACTAAAAATATGGTCTTTAGAGATGGAAGTCTTAAGGGACAAGAGTGTAAAGGCTCGAAAGGAGCTCCCATCAAAAAATTGAACACCAAATTGAGATCCCACAGTTGGACTTGAAATGGGATTGGAGGGAAAACATTAGTCAGTCCCTTTAAGAATTGTACTTTTAGAAGAATTTTACAGTTTGAGACTTCCTCTGAAGTGCGTTTGAAAATAGAAAGTGCTGCCAGATATCCCTTGATGGTACCAATATGGAGCTCCAGATTTGCCAGATGTAATAGAAAAGATAACACCATCAGTGTATTACATGAAAAAGGGTCAACATTCTTAGTTCAACACCAGCTGCAGAATATATTCCAGCCAGAGCAGTATAAAGATTTGGTTGCTGGCCTTCTGGCTCAGAGCAAAATCTCCATTACCTCGTCCGGGAGGTCCCAATCCTTGTATTTCAGCCTCTTGGAAACCATGGTGAAGGGGGAGCATCCTGATATCCGGATGTATAACCCGACCCTCCTCTCACGAGAGAAGGTCCTCTCTTTGAGGATGACGTATCGGAGGGCAGATGGACATGTCCAGAAGGTCCCGGTATCATGTCCTCCTTGCTCAGTCCGGGGCAATTAGGATCATGGATTTCATGAACTTTCTTAACTTCCTGATTACATGAGGAATGACGGGGACTGGAGGAAATGTGTATGGGATTGAAAATTCCCAATCCATCATGAACGTGTCTCCTAGAGCTCCTCTTGGGGGAAATTCCCTCAAGCAATACAGTTCGCACTTCCTGTTGGCACTGGTAGCAAACAGATCCACTTCACGGGTTCCCCAAAAGGTGAAGATCTCTTGAAGGACTTCCTGAGCTAGTTCCCACTCGTGGGAGACTGTGCTCTGCCTGCTCAGAGCGTCTGCCGTTGTGTTCTTCTCTTCGGCTAGGTGAATTGCCCACAGAGAGACCTTCTTGTGTTGCCCAGACCAGAGCTGCATTGCCTCTCTGCACAGTGGTAGTGACCCTACACAAGCTCTTTTGTTGAGGTAGTACATGGCCACTGTGTTGTCCGTCATTATTAGGACATTCTTTTCCCGTACAGATGGCAGGAAGGCCTTCAGCGCTAGTCTGATTACCCTCAGCTCTAAATGGTTGATATGTAGTTTGGACTCTGATGGAGACCAAGGACCGCTGATGGTCAAATCGTTGGTATGGGCTCCTGCCCCGTGAGTGAGTCATCCGTCACTACTATTATCTCTGGCCATGGTTGCCAAAAGAGTTCTCCTTTCAATATGTTCTCCTGACAGACCCACCACTGAAGATCCAGTGAGACTCTGTTGGGGATTTGAAAGAGATCGGACATCCTTCCTGAGAATTGCGACCACTGGGCACTGAGAGCACACTGGAGAGATCTCATTTTCAGGCGAGCCTCTGGCACCAGAAAAATGCAGGATGCCATGAGGCCGAGCAACCTCAGAAAATCGAAGGCGGGTAGATGCTGAGCATTCTGGAATTTGGTCATCATCTGCAGAATGTCTTGACCCCTCACCTCTGGTGGGCAAGGCTTTTCCTAGGGATACATGCAGGACCGCTCAGATTAATTGGAGTCTTTGGGATGTCTCGTGAGAGACTTCTTTAAGTTGAGGGAGAAGCCCAGCCTGTGAAGGGAGTGACAGATGGAGCTGAGATGTTCCAAGGTCTGTTCTGGGGAACTGGCCCTGATCAGTGGGGTAGACGTGAATCACCACTCTCCGGAGACTTGCTGCCACAACCGCCATCAGCTTGGTGAAAACCCTTGGGGCGGAGGTCAGCCCAAATGGCAGAACCCGAAACTGATAATGAGAACCGCCAACGGCGAACCTCAGGTACTGTCTGTGCTTGTGATGAATCGGCACATGAAAGTAAGCATCCCGGAGGTCCAATGATGCCATCCAATCCTGAAGCTGGAGGGCTTGAAGGATCTGAGAAAGGGCTACCATCTTGAACTTGTCCTTTCTGAGGAACTTGTTCAAGTCTCTTAAGTCCAAGATGGGTCTCAATACTCCGTCCTTCTTGGGAATTAGAAAACATGGGGCGTACCAACCCTTGTTCCTCTCCGCTACAGGTACTGGTTCTATAGCACCCTTCTCTAGCAGGGTTGACATCTCCTGAATAAGGAGCAGATCTGGAACCTTCAAAGAGTTGTTTCCCGGTGGAGGTTTTTGCAGGAAAGGTAGGCAGTAACTTTGGGCAACTGTTTCCAATGCCCAAGCACCTGAAGTAATAGCCTGCCATTCTGTCAGATGCTGTGACAACCTGCCTCCTACTGCAGTCTTGTGAACGAAGACCTCAGAGAGGTTTTGGAGCGGCTAACGGAGTGGCTGAAGGTAAGGCAGCCGCTCCTGTTGCGGTCTTAGTACTTCTCCACCGTCCACCACGGGAGAAGCTGTCATGATCTCTGCTTCCAAAAGATCAGGACTTGCCCGACTCCCTTGGAAGCAGTCCCATAACCCCGGTTCCGAGTGCCAGCCAGTCCCAATTGGGACCTTTTGGACCCTGTCCTGGCGCCAGTGGCACCAGGCTCATAAAGATGCCCAGTCCCAGCGCTGGAAGCGCCGGGCTCATAATGCTTGGGTGGACTTCCCTGCAGCAGACCATGCTGCTTACTTACCTGCCAGTTGAACCCCTGATCCTCTTCTGTTTGGGACTACTTTTCCTGTTGGGTGGGGCAGGAGCCACTCCCTAGGTTCAGAACACTGGAACTCTTCTGGAAAGCAGGAACTCTTTTCTTACCTAGGCGTGGCTGTGGAAGGAGACACCTAAGCACTACAGGAGGCTATTTAAACCACACCCGATGGATGAATCTTGCTTTGTGTTATTCTGCATTCTCTGCAGCAGAACGCTCATCGTGTCTTCTGCTTCTGATCCTGGGCCTAAGGGAACAAAGGCTTACCATCCTGGAATCCAGTCTTCAGCAGCACCTGTAAAGACAAAGAAAGAACAGGTTAGCACTACGGTCTTCAGTGGCAGCGCATCTCTTACCTGGTCCATCGGCTGTCACCAACGTCTCGCGCTGCATTCCGGCATCTGAAGACAAAGGCTTACCTACTCTTCGCATGCTCCGGAGGTCTTCGCACTGCATTGCGGCATCTGATAGACAAAAGCTTACCAGCTCTTTGCACGCTCTGGAGGCCTTCGGCGCTGCATCCCGCATCTGAAAGACAAAAGAAGGTGCGTTTAAAGACATTGGGCAACTTTATTACTCACGTGCCATTACTCCTTCCCACGCCGAATCCAGTGGGTATTCCAGCACCCTTCAGCTTCTCTAAAGCTCCGAACTTGTACCTGCAAGATAAAAGGGACAGTTAGTGCGCATCGTGAAGCAGGCTACAAGCGCTTACTTACGTGCTTCCAGGCGCTTCTATTCCTCACGCGGGTTCGATCCTCAACTCTCATCAGCCCGCCATCCGCCATCGCCGGAACCCTGCAAAACAAGAGATATCATTACAAAAGACTTTTAAGACATTTGAAGTGCCCAGAACTTACCGTTCGTGCAGTTAACGACGGACAGCAGTCCTCTGAGGTCAAGAGGCCTGCACCCTTATCCAGTGAAGAAACTGGTTACGGCACCCTGCCCCGAGGCAGATGGAGAGCTCGGCGTTCACTTACCTAAGGTGAGGGCGTTAACCTTTGGGGTTCTACAGGAGAAGAGAAAGGGAAGAGGAGAGAGGCACCCAATAACCCCAGTTCATTAATCCCATATTTTCTATCTGCAGACATCTTACTCTTCGAGTCAGACATACAGTGCACAGAGGTCCAGCCCAAAGAGCCAACCGTGTGTTACACATCACCTTTGAAGATACGGCATTCACCCAGTCAAGACCGGCGCCTCTGCGGGAATCAGGTGAGCGTTACAGAACACAAAGCCTACCGCAAAACTCCCACCCAGGCGCTATGGAAACCTCAGATACCGACCAGCTAGCCCAGTTACTTGGGGAACTAAGAGCAGAAGTGCATGCAGCCCGTCAGGAAACGAATGCTCTAAGAAGGGAACTGATTATTTCCAAGGAGCGAACAGACGATCTCGCTAGACAATTGCTACAGTCACAAGCCGGACAAACTCCGTTACCCGCATCAGGGGCAAATCTTCCTTCAACATCCTCTACGAACCCAGTGCAGATCAACCTACCTGGGAATGTACCTCTGGCTCCGCCCGAACGATTTTCTGGTGACCCAAAGAGGTTTGCAGTATTTATTAATCAGTGCCGGTTGCACTTCTTATGCCGGCCAGCAGCCTTTCCAACTGATCAAGCTAAGGTAGCTTTCGTGCTTTCGTACCTTAGTGGCAATGCGGCAGACTGGTCGATCCCTCTAGTTAATCAAGATGATCCGGTTCTCCATGATTTTCAAGCTTTTCAGCTCAGTATGGAAAAACTGTTTGCAAGACATTCACAGGGGCAGGCCTTGGACAATGAGCTCCTTTCATTGCGACAGGGTAATCAAGACCTTTTGGCTTATATTGCGTCTTTCAACAGACTGATAGTGGAAACTCGATGGCCTGAGGACAAAAGGATTACGCTGTTTTATAGAGGTCTACGTGGAGAGCTCAAAAGATATGTTAGCCCAAGTAGTGAATCCCCCGCAAGACTGTTCGGACTATATTGACTTAGTCGTTCAAATTGACCACAGACTGCAGAACAGGAAGGCCGATCGTTCCAAGTTTGATGCTCGAGTATTTTCCAAACCACCAACTCCTACCAAAGGAGTAGACTCCGGGGAACCCATGCAAATAGGGGGCCTGAAAGGACCACTAACACAAAAGGAGCGGGAAAGGAGAAAACAGCTGCAATTATGCCTCTATTGCGGAAACTCGGGGCACTTTCTTCGAGACTGTCCGGTGAAACCAGCCAAGAAGGCAGTAGGAGCTGCAGTTACCAGGGTCACAAACTCTGAGCAGGGAAACGACCTCGCCCGACAAGAATAGAGGTCCTCTTGCCGAGCGTCAAAACCAGTTCAGTGACCTCGCATTTCGTGATACCTATGGTCCTCATTAGCCCTGAACATCCGGATCGATTACATGCGATTGAAGCTTACGTCGACAGCGGTGCCATCGGCAATTATGTGGATCATGAAATGGTTTTGAGGATGAATCTGACTCTTTGTCCAAAGGCTGTAAAGGACGTCATTACTACGGTGGATGGTACGGAGATGGCCTCTGGACCAGTAACGCATACCACCCAAGAAGTGACGCTAGTAAGTCAAGATGGACACCATGAGAAGATCGTGTTCGATGTGATCAAGGCCCCTCAGTTCCAGATTATTCTAGGAATTCCTTGGTTAGAGAAGCACAATCCTCAGATCGATTGGCGAGCAAGAACGGTTCAGTTTCCAGAATGTGTCTCTACTTGTCACCCTCGACCTGGTGTTGCACTGGCAGCAATTTCCTCGGAGGCTCCCCAGTTACCTCCTGGTAACTCCAAGATGTTTTCCGGAAGGATCAGGCTAACTCTCTACCTCCTCATAGGTCTTATGACTGCCAGATAGACCTGATACCTGGATCTACTCCTCCTTGAAGTAGAATTTATGCCCTCACCAAGCCTGAGAATCTTCACCTCCGACAATACCTGGATCAATACCTAGCAAATGGGTTTATTCGTCCTTCCAAGTCCCCTGCTTCCTCAGCTTTGTTCTTCGTTCCAAAAAAAGAAGGGGACCTTAGAACTTGTATAGATTATCGCGCCCTGAACCAGATCACCGTTAAGAATAGATACCTTTGATCCCTGAACTCCTGGACCAAGTCAGAAAAGCATGCATATTTACAAAGCTGGATCTTAGAGGAGCCTACCACTTGGTACGAGTAAAAGAGGGCGATGAATGGAAGACGGCCTTCCGCACCAAGTATGGGCTATTTGAATATCAGGTCATGCCCTTCGGACTTTGCAATGCCCCGGCCGCCTTTCAATATTTTATGAACGATGTCCTCAGAGAGCTCATAGATGTGTGCGTTGTTGTTTACATTGACGACATCCTCGTTTATTCTTCATCGGAAACTGAACATCGGAAACACGTGAAAATGGTCCTCGAGAGATTGCGTCAACACAAACTTTTCGCTAAATTGGAAAAATGTGTTTTCAACGTGACTGAAGTTGAATTCTTGGGATTCATATTATCACCTAGCGGAGTGCGTATGGATTCAAAGAAGGTCGATGCAATTCTCAAATGGCCATCGCCATCCTCCGTAAAAGGTGTTCAAAGCATGTTAGGCTTCGCTAACTTTTACCGCAGGTTTATCCCCGAATTCTCTCGAATAGTCCAGCCCATCACCCCCTTGTTAAAGAAAAACAAACGTTTTGAATGGTCTACCGAGGCGGAACACGCTTTCCAGAATTTGAAGACTAGATTTATCTCTGCACCGATCTTAAAACATCCTCGCCCAGAACTCCCCTACATCGTTGAAACTGATGCTTCGAGCCTTGCCATGGGGGCAGTTCTATCACAAAAGGACCCAGTAACCAATCAGTTGCATCCCGTGGCATTTTGGTCCCGCAAATTCTCGCCTCCTGAAATCAATTACACTAATACTGATAAGGAACTTCGAGCTACCAAGTCCGCCTTTAAGGCTTGGCGGCATTATCTTCTGGGGGCCCGACACACCGTTACTGTGATTACAGATCACCGAAACCTGCAATATTTGAAAACCGCAAAAGCTCAATCCTCTAGGCAACTCCGTTGGGCACTATTCTTTGCCGAGTTTGACTTCATAATTACCTATCGACCTGGTACAAAAAACGGTAAAGCTGATGCCCTTTCTCGGATGGGAGTGGAAGAACATTTGATCAATCCTAAACCTGTACCTATCATTCCCGAACAAAGAATTCTAGGTGTAATCGCCACACAATCCATAGAGGAAGTTAAGGATAAAGCCAGGCTACTGGTAACTCCAGCAGACATACAGAATTGGCATCTGCAGGGAAAGGACTTTACGGTGAAGGACAACCTATTATATTTCCAAGAACGGTTATACCTGCCCAGCACAGATTTACAGAAAAAGGTAATCTCTTGTTATCACGATTCTTTAATGGAAGGACATCCCGGTATGACCAAGACCTCGGAAAAGATCAAGCGCTACTTCTGGTGGCCGTCTTGGAAAAAAGATATCAGAGACTTTATAATGTCCTGTGGAGTATGCGCCCAAAACAAGAGTCAAAAGGAAAAACCAGCCGGCCTCTTACGCCCTATTGACATCCCGCCTCGCCCTTGGCATACGCTTTCTATGGACTTCATCACCGATCTACCTCCATGCTCCAGATACAATACGATCCTAGTAATCGTGGACCTATTCTCCAAGATGGCGCATTTCATTCCACTCAAAGGCTTACCAACAGCAGCAACTCTGGCCCGAGAATTTCTCGAAAACATCGTCCGACTGCACGGTTTTCCTTCGGTTCTAATTTCGGATCGAGGTAGTCAATTTATTTCTCATTTTTGGCGAAGTTGCTGTCGGTCGGCTCAAATTGATGTGAGACTTTCGACCAGCCACCACCCTCAAACCGACGGACAAACCGAGAGGACCAATCAAACTCTGGAACAGTATTTGCGCTGCATGCTACCACAAACTGAAAAAACTTGGAAAGATATCCTTTGGATAGCCGAATATGCCTACAATAACTCTGTCCACTCGGGAACTGGGAAGACCCTGTTTTTTCTTTTATACGGTAGTCACCCTCGAACCTCGGAGTTGGATTCACTCCAAGATCTTGGAACACCAGCAGTAGACCACCTGCATTCTACCATCACCCAAGCCTTTAAGGAAGCCGTTTCTCACCTTCAAAGGGCTAAAGAACAATACAAGAAAGGAGCAAACCAACATCGGAAGGAAGCCCCCCAATATCAAGTAGGAGATCAAGTCTGGTTATCCACCAAATATCTACCTCTAAAAGGACCACGCACATTCAACCCAAGATACCTTGGTCCCTATTCCATCACTACCATAGCAAATCCAGTAGCGGTCAAGTTGGACTTGCCCCCTCACATGAAGATACATCCGGTCTTCCACGTCTCTCTATTAAAACCCGTGCAACCTCAAACCCGACTAACTACATCTCCAAAACCTATTCTAGTTGATGGAGAACTCGAGTTTGAAGTCAAAAGCATCCTGGATTCCAAGATCTCCAAATCTAAACTATTTTACCTGATTTACTGGAAAGGCTACGGTCCCCAAGAAAGATCCTGGGAACCTGCAGAATATGTCCACGCGCCTCGTCTAATCAAAAGATTTCATCGAACATTTCCTAACAAGCCCAAACCCCCGGAGAAGCCCGGTTTGGGAGGGGCCTTGAGGGGGGGTGCTGTCATGATCTCTGCTTCCAAAAGATCAGGACTTGCCCGACTCCCTTGGAAGCAGACCCATAACCCCGGTTCCGAGTGCCAGCCAGTCCCAATTGGGACCTTTTGGACCCTGTCCTGGCGCCAGTGGCACCAGGCTCATAAAGATGCCCAGTCCCAGCGCTGGAAGCGCCGGGCTCATAATGCTTGGGTGGACTTACCTGCAGCAGACCATGCTGCTTACTTACCTGCCAGTTGAACCCCTGATCCTCTTCTGTTTGGGACTACTTTTCCTGTTGGGTGGGGCAGGAGCCACTCCCTAGGTTCAGAACACTGGAACTCTTCTGGAAAGCAGGAACTCTTTTCTTACCTAGGCGTGGCTGTGGAAGGAGACACCTAAGCACTACAGGAGGCTATTTAAACCACACCCGATGGATGAATCTTGCTTTGTGTTATTCTGCATTCTCTGCAGCAGAACGCTCATCGTGTCTTCTGCTTCTGATCCTGGGCCTAAGGGAACAAAGGCTTACCATCCTGGAATCCAGTCTTCAGCAGCACCTGTAAAGACAAAGAAAGAACAGGTTAGCACTACGGTCTTCAGTGGCAGCGCATCTCTTACCTGGTCCATCGGCTGTCACCAACGCCTCGCGCTGCATTCCGGCATCTGAAGACAAAGGCTTACCTACTCTTCGCATGCTCCGGAGGTCTTCGCACTGCATTTCGGCATCTGAAAGACAAAAGCTTACCAGCTCTTCGCACGCTCTGGAGGCCTTCGGCGATGCATCCCGCATCTGAAAGACAAAAGAAGGTGCGTTTAAAGACATTGGGCAACTTTATTACTCACGTGCCATTACTCCTTCCCACGCCGAATCCAGTGGGTATTCCAGCACCCTTCAGCTTCTCTAAAGCTCCGAACTTGTACCTGCAAGATAAAAGGGACAGTTAGTGCGCATCGTGAAGCAGGCTACAAGCGCTTACTTACGTGCTTCCAGGCGCTTCTATTCCTCACGCGGGTTCGATCCTCAACTCTCATCAGCCCGCCATCCGCCATCGCCGGAACCCTGCAAAACAAGAGATATCATTACAAAAGACTTTTAAGACATTTGAAGTGCCCAGAACTTACCGTTCGTGCAGTTAACGACAGACAGCAGTCCTCTGAGGTCAAGAGGCCTGCACCCTTATCCAGTGAAGAAACTGGTTACGGCACCCTGCCCCGAGGCAGATGGAGAGCTCGGCGTTCACTTACCTAAGGTGAGGGCGTTAACCTTTGGGGTTCTACGGGAGAAGAGAAAGGGAAGAGGAGAGAGGCACCCAATAACCCCAGTTCATTAATCCCATATTTTCTATCTGCAGACATCTTACTCTTCGAGTCAGACATACAGTGCACAGAGGTCCAGCCCAAAGAGCCAACCGTGTGTTACACATCACCTTTGAAGATACGGCATTCACCCAGTCAAGACCGGCGCCTCTGCGGGAATCAGGTGAGCGTTACAGAATCGTCTTTGTCCTCACTGAGTTGGCTGTCCTCTGCCTCTTCCAAATGTGGAGTAATGGCGGAAGGACCTACCCCACCAGGGTGTACCTGTGGGGAGGTTTGGAGTTTGTCTTATTGCAGCTCCAAGGGATTTGGCCGCCGCCTTGGAAGTTTGCAGTTTCTCCAAACTCTCATCAGCTTTGTTTCCAAATGAATGAGTGCCGTCAAAGGGCATACTGAGAAGCCTGCATTGTACGTCTGGGGCAAATCCTGACTTTCGCAACGAGGCAAATATGCAGATCACTGTACTAGCTGCCAAAGCTCTGCTGATACTGTCAACAGAGTCAAAATCAGTCTGGAGGGTTTCGCACATTGCGTCTTTCCCACCCTTCACAATGTTAAGGAATCCGTCTCGCTCCTCCCCTTCGGGGATATAGTCAGCCACCATAGAAATGCGCTCCCAAAGGGTGTGTGTGAACCTCGCTAGCATGTACGTAGCAATGGCTGACCTTAAGGCCATACTGCGGGACGAAAACCCCTTTTTGGCCAGGGTCTCATAACATTTGTCGTCTCTATCCTGAGGTTTTGTAGGATAGGCATTTTGCCTACTCGTGAAGGTCGCTGCCTGAACTACCAGGCTTTATGGTGTTGGCTGCTTGGAGAGGTAAAAAGGATCAGAGTTAGAAACTCTGTACTTAGTCGTCAGCTTTTTAGTTACAGCTGGAATAACCTCTGGTGCCTACCAATTAGAAGCCACATACGTTTGTAAGGCTTGATGAAAAGGGACAATTGGGTCCTCCTGTGGACCATCGTCCAATATGTCAGTGAGATCATCTTGTTCAAAGACAGGTGTAGCTCTTGACCACCCCTTGTATTCCATGACCCTTGACATTAGCTGCCTGTATGTCATCTCAGCATGGTCTGCTCTTCCAAATTCAACGTCAGGAGAGATGTCCATTACACTAGCCTCATGAAGGCATTCTTGCAAGTTTTTCATGCCCAAGTCCTCTGATATCAATGGTGTTCCATATTGTACCCCAAAGGGCCTCCCCTTCATCAGAGGATTTCTCTGCATTTTCATAAATAGATGAAGAGATTTGAAGAATTCTGAGCATGGCAAAGGAGTATAAGTCTTCTCAACCGAAGTTGACATAATATTTATTGTGACAGGAGTCGAAAGTGTTGAAATTGTCTACATGGACATCGATGGCTTTGACAGTTGTGTTGGTGGCTTCAACACATGTGGCGTTGAGGAGGTCGACACTCAAGGCATCGATGGTTTCTCCACCTTTATCGGCACAGATGGCGTTGATGACGCAATTTTCGGTCCTGTGTGAATCAAGTTCGTCGACGGTTTAGTCTTTGAGTGGACTTTGTCTCGACTAGAGGGATGGGATTGCTCTCAAGGAGACTTGGCCGCCAGGACAGAGGACGCACGGCTCTTGTGCTTCTGTAACGCTCACCTGATTCCGGTAGAAGCGCCGGTCTTGACTGGGCGTATACCGTATCTTCAAAGGTGATGTGTAACACACGACTGGCTCTTTGGGCTGGACCTCTGTGCACTCTATGTCTGACTCGAAGGGTAAGATGTCTACAGATAGAAAATATGGGATTAAGGAACTGGGTTATTGAATGTCTCTCTCTTCTTCCCTTTCTCTTCTCCTGTAGAACCCCAAAGGTTAACGCTCTCACCTTAGGTAAGTGAACGCCGTGCTCTCCATCTGCCTCGGGGCAGGGTGCTGTAACCAGTTTCTTCACTGGATAAGGGGAGCAGGCCTCTTGACTTCAGAGGACTGCTGTCCGTCGTTTACTGCACGAACGGTGAGTTTCGAGTAATTCTAATGTCTTTAAAGTCTTTAGTACTGATGTTTCTTGTTTTGCAGGGTTCCGGCGATGGCGGATGACGGGCTGAAGTGTGTTGAAGATGGAGCCCGTGTGATGAATAGAAGCGCCTGGAAGCACGTAAGTAAGCGCTTGTTGCCTGCTTCACGATGCGCTCTAACTGTCTTTTTATTTTGCAGGTACAAGTTCGGAGCGGCTGCAGGGTGCCGGAATACCCACTGGGTTAGATGTGGAAAGGAGTAATGGCACGTGAGTATTAAAGTTCCCCAATGTCTTTAAACGCACCTTGTTTTGTCTTTCAGATGCGGGATGCAGCGCCGAAGGCCTCCGGAGCGTGCGAAGAGTTGGTAAGCTTTTGTCTTTCAGATGCCGGAATGCAGTGTGAAGACCTCCGGAGCGCACGAGGAGTAGGTAAGCCTTTGTCTTTCAGATGCCGGAATGCAGCGCGAGGCGTTGGTGACAGCCGATTGACCAGGTAAGTGAAGAGCTGTCACTGAAGACCGTAATGCTAACCTGTTCTTTCTTGTCTTTATAGGTGTTGCTGAAGACTGGATTCAGGATGGTACGCCTTTTTCCTTAGGCCCAGGATCAGATGCAGAAGACACGATGAGCGTTCTGCTGCAGAGGATGCAGAATAACGCAAAGCAAGATTTATCCATCGGGTGTGGTTTAAATAGCCTCCTGTAGTGCTTAGGTGTCTCCTTCCACAGCCACGCCTAGGTAAGAAAAGAGTTCCTGCTTTCCAGAAGAGTTCCAGTGTTCTGAATCTAGGGAGTGGCTCCTGCCCCACCCAACAGGAAAAGTAGTTCCAAACAGAAGAGGATCAGAGGCTCAACTGGCAGGCAAGTAAGCAGCATGGTCTGCTGCAGGTAAGTCCACCCAAGCATTATGAGCCCGGCGCTTCCAGCGCTGGGACTGGGCATATTTATGAGCCTGGTGCCACTGGCGCCAGGACTGGGTCCAAAAGGTCCCAATTGGGACTGGTTGGCACTCGGAACCTGGGTTATGGATCTGCTTCAAAGGGAGTTGGGAAAACCCTGACCTTTTGGAAGCAGAGATCATGACAGCTTCCAAGGTCTTTCGACAGCAGCATCGCCGCTAGGTGTAGTCGAGGGGGCCAAGGCCACGTTCTCGAAAACCCTTAATATTCGGAGTCTAAACTCTTCCCACTGGCCAGTGAACTAGATTTAGTGGGGCAAACGACCTGATCCGGTGAACTAGAAGTCGAGGAAGATGGCAATCTATGGTGCCATTTCTTTCAGTGTCTCGAATTCGACGAATTGTGTGATCCACTTTGTGAACGGGAGCATTTGGACTTTTTTCGACGAGGAGAAACTGTCCTCAACTCGTCTGAGGTCTTTTTTTTTTATGGAGTAGAGGGGGATTTTTGGGGCTTACCTGCCGGAAGCTTCTCTCTACGCTCTCTCAGGGCTTTGGCCGTCATAGATGGGCAGTCCCCGCACTCCAAAGACAGATGAGTCGACCCCAGGCACCACAGGCAGATCCTGTGAGGGTCCATCATGGATATCTTTGCTCCACAGTCGCCGCATTTTTTGAAGCCAGATCGAGGAATGGACAACACTGAAGACAAAGCCATTTCACATCAGAACTCGAGATAGTGAAGACATTTCTAAGAAGATTCGAAGATATTCCTGTCAGGAACGAGGCGTACCACATCCATAGCTATAAGCGTGGAAAAACGGAACTGATGCCAAAGGGCGCTGGGTGTGCTATATATACCTGTGGTGACATCGAGACTGAGGCCTCTGAGGGACATCGACTCGACAGGAGGCGCACAGCGCGAACTGCTGAAAAAAAAATTCCGAAGCAGCAAAGCTGGGATATTGGAAATATCAAAGATAAGGAATACGTGAGAGGACAGAATCCATTCGAAGGAGCAGTTCTTCCAGGGTGACGGTGAACCAGGCAGAGCAGAGTGACAGGCCGAGGGACGGAACCGAGGTACAGAGAAACCTTGGCCACCCTAGTGAGACATTGTGACCTCCCAAGGGCTTCGATAGCTATGCAAGAAAGCCCAGCCTGAGAGAAGAGACACGACTCTTTTGTGTTTCAAGGATATCAGCTACGCTTCTAGGTGAACGGCAGAATTGGGGAGGTGCAGAGGCAGTTGTGATATTAGCCTTGACTTCAGGATCAAAGATGAAAATGAATTAACATAGCAAGTGAGTTGATGAAAGCAATGAAAGTCCGGTCTGTGTTAAATGAAACTTGATGGCAACAGTAACTAACGAATGAAGATTGCGTCTGTGCCGATAAAACGCGAGATAAAGTAAAGCATTGTAAAGAAATGTAACTCGGAAGCAAGATTTTAACTGTTGCTAGGTTTGATCCCAGCAGAGAGAGATCAGGATGTGAGAGATCTTTGAAATAAGTACTGTGCTTGAAACTGCATTTACCAAGAGGCCTTGGTGTAGGAAAGAAAAAGTGATGTTTGAGGAAAGAAGGTCAAAGTGGTCATGCCAAGGTAAAAGCAAAAGACCTGGAGTTTCGAAAGTCTTCAACAGCGGAATAAAAGTGAAAGGAGGCTTGAGCCCGACAGAGGGAAGCCTATGATGGTGTGATTGAAGCTTGGGGAAGGGAATCCCCACAAATTGTAATTGAAAGGTATGAGCCTGGCGCAAGGAAACCTGTTCTGAATTGTGGTAACCAGAAGGAAACAAACTTTTGTTTAACTGTATTGCAGGCTAAAAGGTGACCTAGGCTGGAGTGAGAGAAAGCCGAGATGTCCAGCAGATAAACTAGTGACTTTTCGTGGAAGGCCAAGTGGGCCTGGTTAACGAAACAAACTGCATCCTTGTGTCTGAAGCCAGAGTTTGTTGCAAGGTCCAAGTGTGCCACCTTACCCTGTGCTACAAAATGTGGGGAAGGGAGTTTACTGAGCCATATTGACATTTCTTTTGAACACGATTTTCCTTTTTGCATTACGCATTCCCTTTACGCATTTATTGTATTAGATAGAGGGTAGGCATTAGGTTTATTAGTATAGGCCATTTTATTTTGACTAAGGACTGACTAGGACTGTATTTTCTTTTTGTTTGATGGTTGAGAATGCTCCCATCTTAGTTATAGGGCCAGATAGGAGTTTTCCAACCCCTTTTAACCCATCTATAAAGGTTTTGAAATGTGCAGCTTTTGTGTCAGTGTCTTCTTGTGATACCATGCCTCCCTCAAAGGTCATAATGAAGAGTCCCAAAATGTAGTGAATTCTTAGTACAGAACTTTTTCTATGGGATTGTGGAGGGGGGACCAATGGGTGTTTTCCCTTCCACTGATGGAGGTGTCTAAACAATTAGAAATGGACACAAATAGGAACTTACAAAAGAACAAATTCCAGACTATAGTTGCGCTTGGTTTATGGTTATGTAAATAACCCTGTTTTGATTTATTTCAATCTCAACACTAATCAATATATGATTTCACCTAAGTAATGTTGTTTGTATCCAAGAAGTCTAGTACTCAACGAAAATATTCTTGTCACATCACAACAATTTTCGCATTGTATTTAAACCCAAAATGATATATGTCTGTATTGTAACACAAAACAAACTCAAGGTAATGTACCAACATAAACTCAGAGGACGTGCAAATGTTTCACCCCTTAGGGCTTTTTCTAGGTTAGTATGTTCTTTTGGCTACCAAAAAAAAGGTATAAATCAGACATTACAAAAACAGAAATACATACTATCTCAATCCACAATTTATATGTAACTTTTTTGTTTAACCTTTTATGGTCTCCCTGATCCTAAGTACACCAAAAGGTATATGTAAATGTAAACAGTACACGTGCACATTATATCCATTCTTTATCCAGAGTTCTCCTGTGGATGTAAAATCTTTCTATTGGATAGTGCTAATTCTCTGGATATTTCAAGCGTAGGCCCATTCCACTCAGAGAATGAAGACACCTAGGTGATCAATATCAGGTTGTCTAACTTATATCAGTAGGGATTACTTTATGACATCCATACGCGTTGTCAGTCAACTATTCAAAAAGAGTCTGCAGCCAGGTTTCCCCGGAACTATTATATTGTATCAGTTTTATAATCTTCCACCCTTGAAAATAATATTCTGTGTCCTCTTTCTTCTTCTTAATATAGTTCCCAGGTGTTTATTATATAGCCAGCAGTCTCAACAGTCGTATAGTTTTCTGAAAACAGGAGAATAATCGAGGAAGCTTATTCTGTGCCCTACATCCTTGCCTGGTGTCATGCAATGAAGATGAAAGAATGTATTTTTAAAACTTGACAGTGTTGACATTCATTTGTTTAAAATGCCCTTAGATAGCTAATGAGTGACATCAGAATCATGGCGACAATAGTCTCGAACATTATCCTTTATGTTTGAGAGAAACTACTGTTCCTTTATACAGGCTCTTCTCATTTTGTTACCTTCAAAGAAAATGCCATGTGGCATTAAACCGGGCAACATCAAAATCAGCTCTTGTTCTACTCTTAAATCACAGCACCTGCCTTGCTATTCAGCAGACATACCAGTATGAAACATCCCCGTGGTTGATCAAGGATGGTTATAGATGTGGCAGATGAAGTTGAAAGGGTTTAGACATTTTGAAGTAAGTACTTTGGTACATAATCTGGAACGTATTTAGTCTAGAAAGTAGAGTGGATCGTACTGAAAGAGTGAAAAATGAAGGACATTTACTAGGGTAGAAAGAACAGGTAGGTAAGTCATGGGCACCTAACAAATATCGGGGCAGAAAAGTGCAAAATAAAGTAGGAACAGGTTATGCCATAGAGATAGAGAGATGGATAGCCAGACAGAAGTGGCTAAACTAATCCTCCAACAAGGGAAAATGACTAAATCTGAATCATTTAAGCGGAAGAGAAAGTCCCCCAGTCAAGCGGCACACTTGAACACATTTACTCACTAACGATAGGAAAACATCCCCAGCAAAATAAATAGGGACTAGAAATACTCCACTGCCTCCAAAAGAAAATACAGTAAACGACTGACAGGGGAGCCTATTTGCGGCTTCCCCCCACCCATCTTCAAAGAAGAACTGTGTACAGGAAAGAGCTCTAACATTATCACTGCCCGATCCGAAGAGAAACTTGAAGGATAAAAGTCAACTTTTTACTTTGCACGAATTGCTGGGTTTAGCTAAACGCAATTTTTATTCTCCTACAACATACACTCACTGGAGCTGTAATTCGGTAGCTATAAACATGGCAGGTAGGAAACAATATTAGATTGTAGCTTGAAAATCCATCTTAAAAATTGGTATGTTAGACTACCAATGCTCACTGAATCATTGTTTAGTCTAGCAACATCAATAGCCTTTTAGATGTTACTTGAGAATCAGCGACTAGTGCACTGTGAAAGGTCCAACTTCAGAGAAAGCAAGAATGTGAAATCAGACCACCTTTTAGCATCACAAAAACATCCACAATAAAATAAATGTTGGGTGTTGGTAGGGTGTTTTTATTCATCAATATCTCCTCTTTTCTGCCCTCCATTCTGTAGGTATCTTGCCTACCCATCATCCACAATGTACTCAATATGATCCTGTCTTAACTGAGCGGCCGCCCACCCACAATTATTTTCTGTTCACAAGTAGATACTTTACCTATGAAGAGCATAGAATGCTTCCTAGCAAACTGTAAACCTTCGTTTCTGTCCACCTCACGGTCCGTCTGCAAAGGAAATGAAAACAGTTTAACATTTAGCAAACAATGCTCTTTCTTGAACCATGAAAATGTAATGTTTTAAAATCACACACTTCAGCAAGATCTTCTACAGTTCAAACCATGGATCATTATGAAGTTTTTCCTACTTTGCAACAAATGAGCGAATATAACCATTGTTAGACATTTTATTATTCTGTGGTACATTGGCTAATAACACACAAATCACTGCCCCTTACTGAGCAATAATAGTGTCAAAGAGGATTAGCAAACATGGGCATCAAATGGGATTAAGGGAAAGAGGTCATGAAGCAGAATTTGCAAATTGACAAGCAGACAAAATAAGTTATGTTAATACACTTTTATACTGTGCCTACAACCACCCGAGTGGTCTTTCAGAACCGAGGCTTGGCCGGTTAGTGTGATATTTCTCAAGTTAAACCAGGCCGTGGTCTGTGGGGGAAAAGAAAACAAAAGGGGAAAAGTTGACAGGATAAGAGCAGCAGGAGTGGAATAGAAACAAACTGTCAAACGACTAGAAAAGTACAAGTGGTTTGAGGGGGCAACATTTACTTTTGAGGTAGTAGGGGTGCATGTATAATCATTGGAAGAGGATCATGTGAGTGCTAATTGGGATCTGTAATTATGGCAGCAGGCAGGCGATTGGCAGTACAGATCCCAGGCAGTGATAGGAATACTGATGGCTAGGTATGGGGACTTCCTATAATGATCAATTTGCAGTGGATGAGTAACTAGCACAAGTCGAGGATTAGCAGTTTTTCCATTATGCACCATCTCTCTATATATAATGCAGAAAATCTGTTAGTTTGTTCCTTATAAAATGCCAAACCATTCCACCAATTGTCTCCAACTTTTGCATAGTTACCTGTTATGACCTTCAGGACATTACTGGCTACATGACATTTGGACACCCACTACTTTCCCTAGATTTCAGCCCTTTCACACATGAGACAGTTACCTGAAATCGGCGAAACATCATTGTGGTCATAAAAGTACCGGGCACAGCTCATTTTAAGCGTCTTGACGCTAGTAACAAAACTCAAAGGGCACGAAAACCACATTTCAAAGCCACAGGACCGACCGTTTCCGAGATATTTCTACTGCGTCAATGTGACATGGCAGGTGGGGAGAGTGCACAGAACATCCCAGTATGCTGCAGCACACCAACTCTCGCATCCCTTCCACGTCTGCTCCGGGGTATACCAGCCAGCCACGCGTGCCCATTCTCAGTGCATTTTACTGCAGAGTGCAAAGCACATCAAGCGATAAGCGACTCGGAACAGCGACCAACAGGATCATTGTTTGTTTATTTATATTGCGCTCCCTACCCGGGGGTAACTGGGCGCATTGCAAGGATATGCATTCTCTTAGTTACACTCAGGGAAAAGTACAGTGGGGGAGAGGAGAATACTATACATAATTACATGATCATACAGTAGACATTGTTAACGCACTAGGCAGATATACACTGGGTAATATACAAGCAGGCATATAATACAAGAGGAGATTAATGAACATAACAGGAACATTGAGATCTACCATAGGGATATGCATGGATACAGTTATGGAGGGCTGGTTAGGTCTAGTAGGGTGTGTCATTGGCAATAAGCCAACTTTTCATGTCTTTCTTGAATTTGTAGAAGGACTGGGCAGCTCTTAATGTGGAGGGTAGGGAGTTCCACAGTTGAGCGGCCGTAACCGGGAAGCTGCTGCAGACAACTTTTTGGAGTTTGCATCTTGGTACTTTAAGGCATTAAGAGTTGGAGGATCTTGCAGTTCGGGCATGGTTATATTTGGTACATTTTTCAATAAGGTTTTGAGGGGCACATTATAGAGACATTTGTGGGTCAGGGATGCTGTTTTAAGGTGTATTCTCTCCTTAATGGAGAGCCAGTTGATAACACGTCTCGTTGTAGAGACATGTCTGTGAGGTATACTATACTCCAGGCCGTTCTGAGTGCATTATTCTGCAGGATCTGGAGTTTCTTAATAGTATGTTTACTGGTCCCTAGATAGAGAGCGTTGCCGTAATCAATTTTAGATAATACTAAAGCTCCGGCTAAGGTGATGCAGCTTTTAGTGATCAGAAAGGGTTTGCAGGCACGGATAAGCTTACAGGTATAAGCCGTGGCTGAGGCGGTTGCACTGATCTGTTTACGCATGTTCAGGGAGGAGTCGAGGTAGAACCCCAAGGTTTTTACTTCTTTGGCCACCATGATGACATTGCCATCAATATTGAAAAAGGAAATCATTGATTTTCAACAACTGACAAGTGTATCATCATGTCCGTCTACAGAACCTGTGCGGAGTACATAATGATCAAGCTGGATTAGTAATAATTACAATTCAGGTAGCTCAGCCATTGCATTGCTTAGATACTCAGCAAATTCAAGCCCCACGGCTTCCTTTCTCAGAGGTGTGTGGCCATGACAGCCACATAACCACATTCCATAGACAGTCCTACATACATATCTCTGAACAAAATCCAACCATTCACACGTTGACATGCTCCACTCACTCCACCCACACATAGTTCCTCACTCTCCATCCACCCAATCAGACATAACAGCAACGTCCATGCAATCTCCTCTTTCCCGTAGACACACATCTCCACCCTGCCTCCACCCACCAAATACACACAAACAGCAGCAAAGGGAAGTAGACAGAAAGAAGATGCCTAGTGGATAAGTTGAACACTTTAGAAACAGTAATCTAAATTCTATTTGGGTGTTTCCACTTGACAAAATTGTGTAATCCTGGCCAAATAACTATCCCTCTGTGCTTCCACAAAATGCATTGACACTGTCGCAAAAAAGAAGAGCCTAATATAAAGCACTTTATTAAACGAAAAACACTACCTTAGAAAGGATGTGGTATAGTGGCTAAATTGCAGACTGTGGAACAGGATGTTACGATTCTAGCTTCCTAACAAAAAAAGTATGATCTTGTACACTTTACTAGCTGTATTCTAATGTCCTTAGCTGTCAAATGTGGGACAAGACGAGGGTGGGGATCAACTAGAGACTTCTGTAAAAAACAAAAAACATTTGAACTAAGCTTTCTAACACAGATATACCAAAGGCCTCAGGTGGGCTGGGTGTAGGAAGGTGAAAACCTAAAATGAGAAAATGCAATTCCAGATTGCTTAAGGACCATAAACCCCCAGTCCATCGCACTCTTCCCTTGGCCTCCACCACCTGGTGGTCAAAATCAGAGTCATCCACAGACTGTGAGGTATCAATTATTCACGGCACTTCTTTATTCTTTTTGCTTAGTGCTTGCTCTGCCATTGTTCGGTCAGGCTGTTCATTTCTCTGGAGGTCACTTATACCCGTCAGGCTCTAGGAGACCTAGGTTGCTGTTCTCAGTTTCTATAAGGTGACTCCAGACCACAGTGGGTCAGGGAATTGATTTTGCAGGACCCATGTTGCAGGTGCCACATTCTGCCACCATTGAATTGTGCCCCATCCACAAGGTACCACCTGACACGGCATGTGTCTCGTAGTCTGATCTCCCTTTCACTCTCATCCCTTCTGCTCCCCAGTCTGGTGTTCCCTACTGCTTTGTTCTAAACACTATAGATGGCCCTATTCACCTCCCCTTTTGGCTTTCAGCCCCCACACCACATTTCCCCTCTTCTAGTTGCCTTCCTTCCTTTCAGTTGTTTGGGCACCTTGCTTTCTCCCTATTCACCTCCTAACTGCGCTGTCACCCTTCTCTCTCTCAACATCTTATGCTTTTGGCTTTACTCGTCTCTCGTTCTCCTTAGCTCCTTCTGGCTCTTCTGGTTTCCTTTCATTTCAGTCCTTTTAACTATTTCTTCGATCTTCCTAGGGCTTTCTGTCTTCTATTCCTTTGTTTCCTATTCTCTCCTTACTCCTCGTGTGGTTCAATTACAATTCCCCCCACCCCTTCAGATGTTCCTGGTCCTTCACTCTTCTTCATGCTCTTTTTCCACTGCAAGTCTCTTTCTCTTTTCTTCCTCCTATACCCATCTCTTCTAGTCTTTCCACTGTCTTCCTCCTACTTTTACTCCTCCTAAGTCTATACACTCTTTTCCCCACCTTTCACATGCTCTCCTCCTCCTCTGCCCTCCTACTTTGCCACCTCTTCTCCCCCCTCTCCGTTCTCCCATGCTTACAGATCCGAAATGCCATTGATTTCCTCATACAAACACCCATATGTAGCATCAATGAGGACTCCCTTTAGAGAAACATGGATCCACCCCCATGGCCTGTGAACACCAGACCATGCTCAGCTGTGTGATCTGCCAAGTTGAACCTAGGGGTAGGCTCACAAGATCCAAATTGTGCTCTGAAGATACGTTCTATATGCCCCAGCGCAGACTCTTTAACTGAATCACTGTGATCTTCCTTTTACTAGATTGTCAAATATGAGAGCGCTTAGTTACAAAAGGATTACTCATTTACTGTACACGAGGGTGCAAAATTTGCACTCGCCTCTAGCTATTGATTTTTGACTCTTGATAAGTAATAAATGGTGTTCTGTGTGCATGTATAGAATTGAGATGGCGAGCTTGCAACTACTTTCCCCTGCAGTACACCATCACATCAAACAGACTTTTTCTCATCTTGCATATTGACTTCTTTGAAAACGGCAATAAACATTTTTGAACCAAACAAAACATAAATCACAAATTAACTCCACAGCAGCCAGAAAATAGAAACAGGATATCTGGCTCGACTGATACCAATCAAATCACTGTCTTGGCTTCCTTCTCCAGCATGGATATCTGCACTCACAGCTGTGGTTGCTAGGTACATCTCAGCAAATAAAAATATGCGAGTCTCAAAAAGCTCTCGGAATCCTCATACTATACGCCAAAGCCCAGAGATACAAAAAGACAGATATGAAACTCGAATTGTTTTTACATTTTGGTCAAATCATAATTATGTTGCCAAGCTTCGTTTCCAGAGTGATCTGCCCATGCTCTTAAATCAAGAGTCTGAATTTGAAATTGGCAATAGTTTCAGTGAGGGTCTGCGTTCGCCAAATTATATTGACTATGCAATTTTTTCAGACTTCTTCAACATCTTTAGCCACTGTATCCAATAAGTATTGAATGTAGCAACTAGCATCCAACCTATTGTAGAATCTCTAGAGGGCCACACTGGTAAGCAAACACTACACTTCGCAATTTGCATTTCTCAGCAGGGCGAACATTGAGCTCTTTGTCTGCTGTATGTTTTCGTGCCCGTTTCATTAAACACGGTTCTTCAGATTAACTGATTTCAGGAACACAAACGAATTGAATAAATAATTCAGAAAGTCCTATTATGGGGTCATTAAGAAACACCAGAAACGAGAATCCGACGATACACGGCAACCTCAAACTTGGCTGCATGTCCTCATTTCTACAGCGCCATCTAGTAAATTAAATCATTACAGAAAACTTAAGTACCACTTAAGGACATGCTTCAAGTGGTACTGCCAATTCAAAACAAATGGACATTTAGTCACACTCGGCACGTGAATTAGTGCCTGAAGCGCATGAAAAGAAAGAACTGTGTTCAGCAGAGGGGCTTGACTCCATGGGAAAGATCAAATGAGGAGAGCAACAACAGGAAGCCTGTAAACTGAACAACTTCTCAAGAAAAATCTACTGTGTGCAAAGATTTCACAAAGGGCATTAATGTGGCCAAATGTAGTTTGTGCATGCTGAGATCAACACCTCCAGCTGCTTGATAAAATCCGTGACTAGAGCAGCATGCACGCGGTGCTGTCTACAAGACATTTGGAAGCATTGAATGCTGCAAATTTGCATAGCTTTCATTTTATAGTCACTTCCTAACCCACAGTAATAATTAACAGTGAGGAGTGACACATGCACATGGAATAGTGGTGGAGAAACATGTCAATGTTTTATCATTAAATACCAAACTAAGCGGATGAGTAGTATCCCTCGCCTAAGTCCAACATGACCATCATATATACACATTTATTTTTGCTTTTCATAAAAAAGCAAAATGACCCCCACAGACTAGTGAACCTTACCAAACATGTAGTATGGAAACAATGTGGATCACCAGTCAGCCATTAAATATTAAGAGCCAGGTGGGCACCCTGTGTTTGTGTGATCACATTTAACTTTTAGCAGATGGGTCAGTAGTTGCACTCGACTCGTTGATTCGTCTTGCTTTAGTGTACGTTAGTTTATGGTCGATTACGGTGTTAAGTGCACACTATATTGCTTCCTGAAGCTAGGTTTGCAGTCAATCCATAAAAATCAAAAGTTATACTGCACAGTTAACCATTTGGTGACTATGTAACTATTGAGGCAACTGAAATGCAATAATCACTGGTTAGAACAGTATGATTCAACTTTTTTTTCCAATCACTTTCCCATAGAGTATATTCATTCATTTTTAGCAGACCTATGTAAAACATAATACTGATGTCTTGAAGAAGGCTTTAGGCAGGGCTGCAGGCAGCTATTTGGGAAGAAGAAACTATGAGGACAAACGTTTATGATATGGAAAATCCATAGTCATCAACATGGACTTGCACTGGAAATATGTATCGTTTTGTGTCATCATGGACCTTTCATTTCCAATATATAGCACACTGTGGGTGGTGACATTATATAAATAAGTTTGAGCGCTGTTCCGGGTCATTGCTTAGAAACCTCTTCGGTATTCAGCACATTATAAAAAAAACTATTATAATTACAATACCCATTTAGTAGTTTTGTAAAATAAATTGTTCAGTTTAAGTCAAATTGTTGACGTGTTTGTCCTTTCATTTGTTCATGTATGTGGAAAGACATGCATTGCTTACCGTAATAGCATTTCTGATGATTGTATCTGCTTAGATTCACATGCTGTGCACATAGTCCAACATCTAGTGGTAACCGCAGAGTATTGCATCTTGTCTTTCTAGGATCGAAAGGGGACGTCAACATGGGCGTGCCTGTAACACTATCCCAAACATGACGTGTAGTGTACCCAAAATCCCTCACGCATCGAGGTCACTCCGATTGTATTTTTTCTGACTATCGTGAGTGAGTACTGAAGATAGAAGAAGTAGATGTCCATGTTCCTTCCATCCAACCAGGGAGGAGGGGTGGGCGCATGTGAATCCAAGCAGATACAATCATCAGAAATGCTATTACGGTAAGTAATGCATGTCTTCTGATGTTTGTGAATCTGCTTAGAATCACATGCTGTGCATAGACTAGCGAGCAGTACCCGGAGTTGGAGGTGGGATGTGAGAAGGAACAGTAGTGAAAATATGTCTTAGTGCTGCTTGTCCCACCTGAGAATCAGACCTAGAGTGAGTGTCTAGACAATAGTGTTTTGTAAGGGTGTGTACAGAATCCCAGGTTGCTGCTTTGCAAATGGACCAGAGAGGAACATTTGCAATGCATGCCCCAGTGCCCCCAGTAGAGTGCGCTTTAGGCTTGCAGGGCAGATCTCTTGGCAAGAGTGTAGCAGCGAGTGATGCAATTGACAATCCACCTTGAGATGGCGGATTTAGAGACAGGGTCCCCTTCTCTACCAGCCGCCACTGAAACAAAAAACTGGTTTGTTTTCCTTAGTGGTTTAGATCTTTCCAGATAGTACATGACTGCCCTGCGCATATCCAGTGTGGGTAGGCTGCTTTCCGCCACGTTAGTGGGGTTCTGGAAGAATGTGGGTAGTTCTATTGACTGGTTCACATAGAACTTAGAAATATATTTGGGCGCAAACCGTGGGTGAGTGCGCAGAACCAATTGTAACAAAGGGGTCTAGAATTGAAAGGGCCTGGAGTTCACCGACTCTCCTTATTGAAGTGACTGCCACTAGGAAGGCAGTCTTGTAAGTGAGTGCTTTGAGGCTTGCTTTGTGCATACGTTCAAAGGGAAATCCCATAAGTCTGGCTAATACAACATTTGGGTCCCATTAGAGAGCCGGGATAGAAATACAGGGATGAATTCTCTAAACCCCTTCCATGAAAGCTTTAATTACTGGGATCTTCCTCCACGATACCCTTCGATGGGACGTGGTATAGGCTGAAAGTGCAGCTAAGTGGACCTTCAGGGAATTAGTAGGAGTCTAGTAGGTGAGTCAGCTATAGTACAATATGAGTAGGAGAGCAGTCAATGGGATTGATGCACTTGGAATTGCACCAGATGACGAAGCGTTTCCATTTATTGGAGTAGCAATGTCTGCTGTTTCTTGCTTCTCTAAGTATATCCATGCATCTCTGAGGAAGTTGGAGATGCCCGAACTCTATGACCTCAGGTGCCAGGCCGCTAAGTTGAGAGTCCGCGGGCATGGATGAAGTATTTCCCCCTTGTCCTGAGATATCATGTAGTATGGGCAAGGTAGTTTCATCGGAGGAAAGAGTGACATCTCCATAAAATGAGAGAACCAGGGTTGGCGAGCCCACATCGGGGCCACCAATATCATGGTGACTGGTTCCTGATGCATCTTGTGCACAATCTTGTTGAGTTGGGCATTTGGGGGAAAAGCGTAAAAAAAATTCCCTGACCATATTATCCAGAGACCATTCCCCTTGGATCGGTTCTGAGGGTACCTTGAGGCGTAATCTGGGCATTGTGAGCTCTCCAGAGTTGCAATCAAGTCGATCTTTGGGAAGCCCCATTTTTCAAAAATGTTGGAGACTATGTGCCTCATTACACGGATGGCGATAAGGGATTACCGGCACAGGTAAGGGCACTGGTGCCGGTAATCCCTTACCGCCCCCACTACGAGGTCCCTTTGCTGGTCCCTACCTTAACGGCTGGTTTTACCAGCCGTTAAGAACGGGACCCGCAAAGGGACCTTGAAGGCAATTACGGTACCGCAATTTGCGGTACCGTAATTGCCACCTTCCCCATTCCCATTGAGCCCTATGCGGGCTCAAATGGGAATGGGAAAGGGCGAATGGTGAATGGGGAATTACCGCCCCGCCAACCTTGGAATGGGGCGGTAATTCCGCCATTCACCATGGCAGGCTCGGTAAATTACCGGCGGCAACCATGGCGCTAATATCGCCATGGTTACTGCCTTCCGTGTAATGAGGCCCTCTGTCTTCGTGCAGTCACCATTCGTACCCTCTAAGGGTAGTGGGAAGTCTCTGCTGAGCACGTCTGCCAGAAGATTGAGTTCCCCTCAAACATGTTTAAACAGTAGGATCATCTTGTGTCTGAGAGCCCACTTCCAAATGTTCTGGGACAGTTTGGATAGCCCTGGAGAGTGAGTGGCCCCCTTGCTTGTTCAGGTAGTACATGGCTGTGGTGCTGTCCGTGAGAACCAGTCCTGTCTTTCCCTGCAACTGTGTCTGAAAAGCCAGAGCTTTGATCACCGCTAACAGTTCCAACAGGTTTATGTGCTTGGATGCTACTGCTGGGGACCAAGTGCTGTGCGCCGTCTGCTGAAGGAGGTGAGCTCCCCACCCCGTGAGAGATGCATCTGTCGTGACACGGCTTCTATTGCGGGGCTGGTGAAGGTTTTCCGCTTCAAGAGGTTTTCCCTCGACCACCACTGCAGAGAGAACGAGGGCCACCAAGACAACCACTATATTGTCCCATTGTTCGCTGGCCTGACACAATTGGCTGTTGAGCCACTCTTACATGAGGTGTATGCGCAAACGTACTTGAGGGACCAAGTATATGCAGGATGCAATTATCCCCAACAGTCGCATCGCCTTGCGTACCATCACCTCTCGACTGGCAACATACTGAGGGATCTGAAACAGCATGTTTTGAACCCTCTCGTTGGAGGGGAAGATGAGGCCGTCTTCCGTGTGAACTAGGGACCCCAGAAACTGCTTGACTTGGCTGGGGTCTAGGCTGGATTTCTTCTCATTTATGGAGAATCACAAGCTGAAGAGTGGGTCTATCGTATTTTGGGTGTTTGGCAGGCATGTTACCCTGTTATGAGCCAGTCGTCGAGGTAAGAATATACTGGCATGGATCACCTGCGCAGGTGAGCTGCTGCAACTGCCAGTACCTTTGTAAATACCCTTGGGGCAGAGGGAATGCCGAAGGGAAGGACCTTGAACTGATAGTGTTTGTTCTATATCATGAACCTTAGGTATTTCCTTTGAGCTGGCAACACTGAAATATGGAAGTATGCATCTTTCATGTCCAATGTTGCCATGTAATCCCCCTGCATTAGCAGAGGGATTACTTCTTGCAGCGTTATCATTCGAAACTTTTGTGACTTGACAAATTTGTTCGCTGGGCGCAAGTCTAGCACAGGGCGCATGGTGAGATCCTTTTTGGGTACAAGGAAGTACACTGAATAAATACCCTTGTTTAACTGTAGAACGGGGACGACTTCGATTGCACCCTTTTCCTGCTGGATCTCGACCTCTTGTAGCATGATCATCGGGTGTTCCGGTGTTAGATGCCTGGACCTTGGTGGTCTGAATCAAGTTGACCGGCTCTATGCAATAACCGTGGATGACGGTCTTGAGCACCCACTGGTCTGTGGTAATCCCCTCCCAATGTGTGTTAGAATAATGTTAGACGTCCCCCGACCGGGGAGGAATTGGAGGGGACCCGGACCTGCAAGTCATTTCTGACTGGAGGCCGGGGAGTCTCTAGGGGTGGCATTGCGACCCCTTCCTTCCCCACAACACTGTACTCTAGGTGAATACTGATTTGGGACCCTGGACGTGAGGATCATGTGTTTCCCGTTCCATATTGGTTATTTGGGGAACGTGAATAGGACTGTCCGTGAAAGGAGTGGCAAGAACTCCCACATCGCTGCTGAAAGGGCCTTGGTGATCTGGTTTAAAAATGTCAAAGTTTCATGTTCTTTTTTTGTGGTTTCCTCATCTACAGCTTTGCCAAACAGGTTAGACTCCTCCACAGGTTTGTTGATGAGAGACGCTTGCGTTTCCGGCTTAAACCCTGAGTTTTTTAACCAGGTGTATCTTTTCAAAAGGGAACCCTGGGCCAGAGTTTGGCCGACGGTCTCTGCAGCATCTAGGGTGTTCTTAAGGATATTGTGATTTACTTGTCTAACCTCTGACACAATCGTGAACAGATGCGAATGTACTGGTTCAGCGACCTCCTGCAGGCCCTCCTGTAGCAGGTTCCACTGAACATCGCAATAGCTGGCCAACAGCGTGGAATCTGGGATGGCATGTCCCTGAATATAGAGATAGATTGGGGAGGGGCGAAAAAGTTTCTCCACCCGTGGGTTCACAGCTCTGGTCTGTGAAGGCGTCAGTAAAGAAGGGGCGATGTACCGCTTAATGGAGTTTAGCAAAGAGATAGCCTGACTGGCAGGTGGCCTCTCCTTTGGAATATCCTCCACAAAGTCAGAGTCTTGCACTGCTTCTTGCGTGGCTATTTGAAAATGTTCGGCTGCTAATGGCATTAAGTGTCATCTGGTCATCTATGGGAGAGGACTGTCGCAGAGGTGGGGAGGCGGGAGGGTCCATGAATATTGTGTCAGGATCTGGGTTATTGGTAGGTGATAACCATGGTGGGTTATCCACCGGTGGCTCATCTCCCCAATCTGGGGCCTGGTCAATGGGATACTCAAAGGGATCATCTTCTTATAAAAAGGGGTCTTGAGGACCATCTTCCTGATCCGTCAGGTCAAAGACCTCCTCATGAAGAGGACAGGTGGTCCTCTGGAATTCAGACAATGTGGGGTAAAGGTCCTCCTCACTATGCCTCTTGGGCGTGGTAAACTTTTCTGACAAGTCCACAAACTTTGCAAGCCTATTCATACACCCCTCAAACCTATCCCTGATCCATAAAGAGGAGCCAGAGGGGGAAAGTGCTTGTCCCGGGGATCTACCTGCTTTGAACATCGAGATTTGTCTAAGAGAGTTTTAGATAAAGGCTGGGGGCTCTCAGCATAGGCTTCCTGACGCTCCCGACGGGTGGACATGTCTTTCGACCTGTCCCTAGTCTTATTGGCCGCCGAAACAATCTTTGCGAGACTCTTTCGGATGTTCGGCGTCTCCGGGAGGGGTTTCAGCTATTCAAGCAGCTTCACCGTAGATTTCGATGCAGCCGGAACCTTATGCGTCGGTGCGCTCTTAGGAGGCGCCTTTGGTGTTGATGCCCTTGTATGTGGTGTGCCCGGACGCATGCCGCTTACGCGGTTGCGGAGAGGGCCGACGACTGCCTGGATTGACGGGTGCCATTGAGGATCTTGGCGTACCCGTTGGCGGCTTGGACCGTCCAGACGAATCTGTTGAGGCAGCACTGGGGGTTGTGTTCTTGCCTTTATGACTAGCGAGTGCGCCCCTGTCGCCAGAATGTACACTCCCCATAGCAGAACTATCGATCGGAGCACGATCGCGCTGATGAAAGATCGATGGCATCCGCATCGGAGCCATGGCCGTCGCTTAACCCCTTGTCACTCTCGGCGCCAGTGGCAGCGGGGGAGCTACCTTCGGCCTAGGTCACCCACCTTTTAACTCAACGCTCTTTGATAGTCTTAGGACGCAAGAGCTGACAAGAGCGACAGGACGCCTCGTGGTGTTATCGAGGGAGACACTTATTGCACCTATGGTGCATGTCCTTGCAGGGGTACTTGCCTCTACAAGGAACAAGTTACTTACCTGTAACTGTTGTTCTCCAGCATGGGTCTGGCATGGATTCACATGCTCATGAATATTCCCCGTGGTCAGGCTGGGAATCCTCGGTAAAGAAAAAATCAGTTTCAGTTTCGTTTCTGATCTGTCTTTCGTAGTAGCAACCAATCACTGATCTCTGCGTCATACTGACCACAGCCAATGAATGCCCTCTACCTAAGCCCCGCCTCTGGCAGCCATCTTCAGATTTGGTAGCACGTGAAGTGGCAGTATGACCAAGTGAAGAGCCGCAGAAGGGTAGGCGGGAGGGTTCGCTTGTGAATCCATGCCAGACCCATGCTGGAGAACAACAGTTACAGGTGAGTAACTTGTTCCTTCTTCAGCATGGGGTCTGGCATGGATTCACATGCTCATGAATAAAGAATACATAGCAGTACACACATGCACAACCACGGGAGGTGGCAAAGGCTCAACATTAAGCATTACATCAAACTCAACATTAAGCAATTCTTACCTCCTCACCAGGCTCACCTTAAGCGAAAAGATTGCGCAGCACTTCTTGGCCGACCCTGGACTCCTCCCTGGAATCCCGATCGACGCAATAGAATTTCGTGAAGTTGTGCGTCGACCTCCACGTAGCAGCCCTGCAGATGTCCAGCAAGGGCACACCAAATAGGAACGCTGTGGTAGCTGCGATCGCTCTGGTGGAATGGGCTCTCGGACGGCCAGGCAGCGGTCGGTTTGGCAACCGATGACAGTACATGATACAGCCGGAGAGCCATCTGGAAATGGAGGCCTTTGAGAGAGCCTTCCCCTGATTGACAGGTCCAAAGTTCACAAACAGTTGTGACGTCTTCCGAAAACACTTTGTGCGGTCCACGTAAAACTTCAGCGCTCTAGCCACATCCAGCGAGTGCAAAGTCCTTTAGGCCGGCGACGAAGGCGACGGGAAGAAAACAGGCAACACCAAGGGTTCGTTGAGGTGGAAGTCCGACGGCACCTTGGGCATGAAGGAGGGGTGCGTCCTGAGCACTACCCTCGTGTCGTGAAAAGTCAAGTACGGGGGCTTGCAGGAAAGGGCCTGGATCTCTCCCACTCTTCGTGCAGGGGTGATGGCCACAAGAAACGCTGTTTTCCACGACAAGAACTTCAACGGAGCCGAGTGCAGAGGCTCGAACGGAGGTCCCATGCGTTTGGTCAGCACCACGTTGAGCTCCCACGCCGGGGCCGGAGCCTTCACCGGCGGGAACGATCTGAACAGTCCCTTCATAAATTCTTTCACCAGACGATGAGACCACAAAGATGTCCGCCCCGTGGTTCTGGTGTATCGGGAGATCGCAGCAAGATGAATCTTGATGGACGCGTGCACCAGCCCAGCCTTGGCCAGCGTCAGAAGGTACGGCAGTACCTGGGGAGCCGTAATCCGTAGAGGGTTAATCTTCTGTGCCTGGCACCAGACAGAGAACCTCTTCCATTTGTGTCCATAGCATTTAAGAGTTGAGGACGCCCTGGCCTTTGCAAGAACCTCTCTGCAGTCGGCCGGTATGTCGTATCCTCCAAACTCTAACTCTGCAGGAGCCAGGCCTGCAAGTTCAGCGACTTCGGGTCGTGATGGAGGATGGCGCCTCCTTCCCTGGAGAGAAGATCCGTGTCCGCTGGCAGCTTGATTGACGGGGACGCTGACAAGTCCAGAAGATCTGGGAACCATATCTGCTTCGGCCACGCAGGTGCGACGAGGATCATCCTGCACCCTGACCTCTTGAGCTGGTTGATGAGCCGGATCAGCAATGGCAATGGAGGGAACGCGTATAGAAACAGGCCCTCCCAGGGGAACGAGAAAGCATCGCCCATGCTCCTCGGCTGGGGAAACCTGCTGGCGAACCTTTGAGTTTGTCGCCGTCGCGAACAGATCGATCTGGGGAGTGCCCCACCGTCGGAAGAGGCGGTCCACTAGATCCTGTCGTAGTTCCCACTCGTGGCACGAGCGCAGCTCTCTGCTGAGCGAGTCGGCGATGGTGTTTTTTATCCCTGCCAGATGAAACGGCACCAGAAACATCCCTTGGGCGACGGCCCAATGCCACAGATCCTGCACCTCCTTGGACAGGGCTGGGGATCTGGTACCGCCTTGCTTCCTGATGTAGAACATGGTGGTGGTGTTGTCGGTGAAGATCCTCACCACCTTGCCCTTGAGGGACGGAAGAAAGGACCTGAGGGCCCAAAAAACTGCATGGAGCTCCAGGACGTTGATATGGAGGGACTTCTCCGTCGGAAGCCAAAGGCCTCTCGCGTGCAGATTTTCGGTGTGCGCTCCCCACCCTTCCAGGGAGGCATCCGTGGTCACTGTCTCCTGGTGGCTGGGGGTCTGGAAGTCCATGCCCGCCGTCAGATGCGCGCGGGTGCTCCACCACCGGATCGCTCGTCAGAAACTCTCGTCGAGTGTGATCCTCTCCTCGAAGCTGCCTGTCATCTGGATCCAGCGCGCATCCAGGAATTCCTGCAACGGGCGCATCCGGAGCCTGCACAGGCGGATGAGATAAATGCAAGAAGACATAATACCGAGGAGGGACTTGATGGACCTCACCCTGGCCGCGTCCGCAACCAGCATCCGCTGCACCTTGCCCAAGATGGCCCTCGTCCTTTCCTCCGACGGAGAGGCCAGAAGCGACACTGTGTTGAGCTTCGCTCCCAGAAACAGAGCGTCTTGCGCGGGCACCAGGTGGGACTTCGTAGTTTATGGAGAATCCCAGGTCCGTGAGTAGTTGGACGGTCCTTGCCGTGTGCTCCACGGCGAGCTCCTTCGTCTTTGCTCGGATGAGTCAGTCGTCCAGGTAGGGGTGGACGTGGATCCCCTCTCGGCGCAGCTGCGCCGCCACCGGTGCGAGGCACTTGGTGAACACCCTGGGTGCCGACCTCAATCCGAAGGGAAGGGCTCTGAACTGGTAGTGACGCCCTTGGACCACGAACCTGAGAAACTTTCGGTGTCCCTTTAGGATGGGAATATGGAAGTAGGCATCCTCCAAATCCAACGACGACAGGAAATCGCCCTCCTCCAGTTGACCCAGGACGTGTTGGAGGGTGACCATCCGGAACTTCTGTGCCTTGATGAATTTGTTCAGTCGTCGTAGGTCCAGGATGGGACGCCATCCTCCCGTCTTCTTCTTCACGAGGAAGTATCTTGAGTAAACTCCGGAGCCCCGAAGCCTCTTTGGGACGAGCTCGATGGCGCCCTTCTTGAGCATCGCCTTTACCTCCAAGAGAAGTTGAGGGACGTGATGTTCTTTCCTGGCCACAGGGGGGACGCGCGGGCACCTCTTTAGAAACTCGAGCGCGTGACCCTGCGCTAGGGCGTCCAGCACCCAACGGTCGGTGGAGATGGACTCCCACACGCTGACGAAGCTCGCCAGCCGGCCTCCCACTGGGGTGCTTCGGTGGGGGCCCGACCCCACGGCCAGTTCAGTCCTGCTTCGACGAGGCTTTGCCGCCTTGTCCTCCTTGGCGACGACGGCGGGGTCCGCCTGACTTGCCTCGTGCCCTGTAAGCTTCCTGTGACGACGAACGGGCCGCTTGACGGTAGGTGGAAAATCCGCCGCTGGAACCTTTGGAGGCACCCTGTTTGCCTCTGCCGCTCCGAAAGGGCGGCCGCCGTTGCTGGAGAACCCCAAGAGCCCGGGCCGTCTCCGTGTCCGCTTTGATGGCTTGAAGGGAATCGTCCACTGTTTTCCCAAACAGGTTGTTTCCGTCGAACGGCATGTCCAAGACTCTGGTCTGCACGTCCTGACGGAAGTCAGTAGCCTTGAGCCATCCACGCCGCCTAAGGCACACCCCATTGCCCAACTGGCGAAATCCAGTGTCAGCGATGTCCGTCACAATCGTAATGGCATGGTCCGACGCCACCTCTCTTTCCTGCAAGATCTCTAGGGCTTCCGCCCTCTTTTCGTCTGGTAGGAAATCCAGCAGGGGGGCCAGTTTGTACCACAACTCCCTGTCGTAGCGGGCTACGATAGCCAAGGCGTTGGCCGCCTTAATCGTCGTCGCTGCCGGTGAGATGACTCTGCGTCCCATCGTGTCTAATTTCTTTCCCTCGCCGTCCGGCGGGGAGGTTGATGTAGAGGCCGCGCCCCCCCCCCCGCTTTCTTCCTGGCCGCCGCGGAGACGACCGAGTCCGGGGTCGGCTGTGCCCGAAGGCACAAGGGGGCCGCGTCCGGGACCCGGTACTTCTTCTCGTACCGATCCCTTCTAGCCGGCGTCGTGGATGGGTTCTTGAGGAGGGCGAGGCCCTCATCCCAAATATCGTCTAGTAGAGGTACAGCGAGGACCGTCTTCCTCTTGGTCTCGCGCCGTTGATAAAGGAAACCTTCCTTCTTCTTCTCTTCCGGGCAGAGCTGGAAAAGCTCGGATGCCCTGGCGATCATGGAGTGAAACGATCCAATCTCGTCGGGCGGGGAAGCCCGGGTGGGAGGTGACGACGGGAGATCCTCGTCGTAAACCTTGTCGTCTGTACCCGTCGCGGCCGTGTCAGTCCCCGTATCATCCCCACGTGTCGTGGACGGGGAGGAGGGCTGAACAGGGCGCGATGGCTGAAAAGGAGGTGGAGGGTGAATCCTTCTTCTCTTAGGGGGAGGGCTCCCAGAAGGGCCTGGCTCCGGGTCCCCCGTCGGGAGCGGTTACTCCGTTGGTGGTAACGGCAGTCTCGGCCTGATCTCCGAGTATAAGGACTGTATAGCCAACAAAATGGCCGCCGAGTTGTCTTGCGGCACTGGTTGAGAGAGATCCGACGGGCGATCAGGAGCCCCGTCGGCATCCTCGACGCCCTCGTCGTCTTCCACGTCGGGGTCCCTCCCGACAGGATGGCCTTCTTCCACGCCAGAGCCGTGGCCTAAGACTTCGATCAGCTCCTCCTCAGAGGCTGAGGCCGAGTCCACGACGACCTCCTGCCCCCCCCTTTTTCTTCTCCGTCGGATGTTTCACAGGGGTCCTGTCGATGGGCACGAAAGAGGACTCCCTCCGCGGTGGCAGGGAGATTCTGGGCCCCGGGGTCGCCACCACTGGTGTAGCCTCCACCGGCTGAGCCAGGGCAGCCGCGACTGTCTCGATAGAGGCCTTGGCCGGATGGATCAAGGCTTTCACCACCTTAGGTGCGCTCACCGCCTTGGGGGGGAGGGTCACCACCTCGCTCCCCCTCCGATGGGGCCTTAGGGCACGACCGAGGTCTCTCCAGGAGTTTCGCCGGGTGCTCGGCCTTCCTCTTACCCGAGCCAGAGCGTTGGCTCGTGGTTGATGGCGCCGGGGAGGGTGCGCCCTGCCTGGCGCCCGTAGAGCCCGACCGTTCGGCGCTCCCGGTGCCAGCGGACTCGCGGTGCTTGGCCTTCTGTTGGACCCCCGTCGCCGGGGCGCCCTCAAAGGTCTTAGAAGACCGCTCAGACTTCTTCTTCTCGCCTGACGGGCTCTTTCCTTCCAGCCAGTTGGCGAGATGTTGATGGTGGTCCTTCATGGTCCGCTCCGACATATTGCCGCAAAACGCACAGTCCTTCTCCACGTGCGTCTTGTCCTCATGTAGGCAGTAAAGGCAAAGGGAGTATTTGTCCTCCTTAAGGACATTCTGAAGCTGGCATCCAGGGCAGACCCTGAACAGCTTTCCGGGCGTCTAGCTTCCCTTCTCCTGGGCCATGTTCGAGATGGGCCTGAGAAACTTCTGGAGTCCTCCAAGAGCGTGGCTCGACGAAATCTTCACCCTTGAGGGGCGTAGACGAATCCGACACAGGTCCACGTTGATCGGATGAAGAAACGGTGGAGCTTGAGGCTCTTTTGACCGAAAAAAGACAAATCTTTCTGAGAAAAAACGTGAAAAATAGCACTAACGCTCGAGAGCAATAGCACGAGGATCCCAACACTTGAACGTGCGGTAAAAATCTGAAGATGGCTGCCAGAGGCGGGGCTTAGGTAGAGGGCAGTCATTGGCTGTGGTCAGTATGACGCAGAGATCAGTGATTGGTTACTACTACGAAAGACAGATCAGAAACGAAACTGATACTGATTTTTTCTTTACCGAGGATTCCCAGCCTGACGACGGGGAATATTCATGAGCATGTGAATCCATGCCAGACTCCATGCTGGAGAAGAAGGGCAACTTTTAAAGGGTGACCTGTCCATAGCTCAGGTTTATAGCGACCTCAAAACCAGAGGACCAAAGAGAGGGGAGAAGGAAATACATTCTTGAAAGAAATGGAAAACCCCCAGACTCCACTCTCCCTACTATATAGGACGGCCAGAAAGCCCAGCCACGCGGTCAACAGCATAGACTGGAGCACTAGATGTCTAAGTCTGTGGTTGTCTTTCTTCCACGGTCTTTGGCGGTGGCAGAGAAGTAATCGTCGAAGGTCATGGGAAAGAATATCATTTGCAATTTGTAAGAGCTCTGCATAAGCCGACCAGCTAGTTGGGTGGAAAAAAACAATCTAAGGGACCTCGACGCGTGAGGGATTTTGTGTACACTACACGTCACGTTAGGGATAGTGTTACAGGCACGCTCATGTCGACATCCCCTTTCGATCCTCGAAAGACAAGGTTGCAATACTCTGCAGTTACCACTAGATGTCGGACTATAAGCACAGCATGTAATTCTAAGCAGATACACAAGCATCAGAACACTAGTTTTCTAAACGTGGAATACTTTAGAACACCACTTCATTCTCAGTTTTCTCCATTAATAGTAAAGTGGGAGTAGTGCAGGTTGTACACTACTTGTCACCATGCAAGTCTGTTAATTGGTTTTGGCAGGTGGTCCCCAAGGGATAGGGGTTTGGCAATGTGCAAGTGGTCCATATAAGGACGTAGATGGTTCATAGAAGCGCGTAAGTAGTCTCTACAGGAGTGTGAGGGTCTGTATAGTATTATTTTCCCTGCAAGCGGTGCCGTGTAAAGCATTTGATATACAATGCTGAACGGATATAAAATGTAGAATGGCCAAGATGTTTTATTGGGCACAGAGCTAAAAATACTAGAGGGCGTTCATTGTAAATGGCCCAAAAAGTAATGGCTGTGTTCATTGGAACAAAGCCAAAAAGAAGTAACAGGCAGAAACGGGGAGGGGGGGTTTGATGTAAAACAGATATCTTTTTTTCTGAGAAAAGTAACAGCAGTTTTGTAATGTAACAACAAAAGACACATTTGGTAGTTCAAATATTGCAATACATATATTTCAAACTCTTACAAGGGCAGTTCCATAAATGAGGTAGTTACAAATCATTGTAGCATACAATGAATACATATAGCACATAGTGTAAAATGAATTGCATATTGGCGCATAATGAGGTAGTTACAAATCATGGGAGCATTCAATGAATACATACATAGTGTAACAAATAATGGGATAGTTAAAAATAAACCATTGCATCATACAATACAAAAATCAAACCATAGTGTAACATAATGATAGTTACATATAGTAGCATACAATACAAATATCAATCCTAGTGAAACAAAAATAATGAGGTAGTTACAAATCATTCTCACAAATGGTATACATAGTGTAAGATGAATTGCATACAAATAATGAGGTAGTTACAAATCATGGTAGCAGACAATCAATCAACATACGTAGTATTATATGAATTGGATATTAGCCATTGCTAAGCAGCCATCAACGTCAATCTCTTAAACAATGTTTCTTTTCTTTGGCGGCAGGCTTATGGAAGCTGTTAGGATATCATGCTGTGAAAGAGGGGTAAGCGTTAGGGCGAGTGAGTGCTGCTTTTGGAAGGTTGAGGAAATGGGGGGAACAGGGGGCAAAGGAATAACACGGGGGAGGCCCGGCGGCACTTTGTACATTTTCCAATTGAGTCCTATAGCCGGCAATCCCCATCACAGATGTTGGCATTTCAGGTCAGCCAGTGATTGTATGAATATGTCCCAACCAATAGGCTGTTTCTTGCTAGAAAAGGCATGGGACTGCGTAGAAGCTCTGACTAGGTCAAGCATTTTTGAGCCATGTATAATATTACCTCTGTAAACAAGATCCCCTTTCTCTTTCCATGAACGTACAGTAATGTTTTGGAGAATTTTACTTGGCAGCAATTCAACATTCTTGGGCATGGAGGGGGCTAACATTGTGATTTCGACAGCTCAAGAATTTAGTGATGATGAAAGCTCCTTTATCGGGGGAGAGGAGGTACCCTGACCCTCTGGCATGTATAATGTTAGGATGTCTTTGTCCATTTTGCCCTGGTGTACAAAGGTCACATACTTTTGGAGAATAGCAGAGTAAAGCTCAACCTTCCTACAGGGAGGTAAGTCACCTCTCTGTAGAATGGCTTTGATGTCAGAGGCCAGTACGTCTGTTGCAGTTTTTCTGATGTCTGGTTCATTGCCTGGTACCCCCCTATAATTGGTTGAGTTGCTGTTTAGGCGCAACGTACATCTTCTCTGCATAGTCCATCGCCGATTCCCAAGTAGACCTGCGAGACGGGGTGTTGCGAAGCCCAGCAAGGATCCTATCAACCCCCAGACTGATTGACTAGGCTCTTCTTTGTTTTAAAAGGATATTCTTTTATTGCTCAGCTTCTTAATAAGCTTGCTTTTCTTTTTTAGATGGCACACTTGTTGAGTTCTTAATGGAACATTAACACTCAAGTTGTTCAGGGCAATCTCGGAGATGGCAGCTATTAAATCATCAGAAGCAGAGTAGAGCTTTCCTTTGTTGAGGGGGTGAAGAGACCAATAGCCTCAAAGAACAAGTTACTTACCAACTGGTAACTTTCTTTCGATTGGATGTTCCTCCAACGTATTCCTCATCTTAGATGTATTCCATCCAGCCTTGCTGCTGCTTGGAAATTTTTTCGGCAGAGGGCGCCGTGCGTCAATGTCGTCGAGTCGATGGTCCCTCGAAGGCCTCCGTCGAGGGTGACGTCATCGGGTGTATAAGTAGCACGCGCATTGGCCTCAGTTCTGTTTTTCCCCCTTTTTTGCCTGTGATCTTGTACTGTGTAGATTGTGCCGGCAGACGGGTATCAGCCTTGCGAGATTTGAGATGGCAATAACTCGGAAAAATCTACAGAGGGGTAGTTTGGGAGGGCGATAAGGAATATGTTGGAGGAACATCCAATCGAAAGAACGTTACCAGTTGGTAAGTAACTTGTTCTTCGAGTGGATTGTGTCCTCCAACGTATTCCTCATCTTAGATAGACTCCCAAAGCAGTATTTTGTTACTTTCTCTGGAGGAGGGGTCAGATTTCCCCCCCCCCCCATCAATGCCTTTAGATGGCGGAATAAAGCACTGCGTTTCCAAAAGTCAGCTACCTAGACTGGGAAGCATCCAGGCTATAGAATTTTGAGAAGGTGTGAAGTGAAGACCAAGTTGCTGCTTCGCAAATGGACCTTATTGGGACACCTCTCTGAAGGGACGTGGAAGAGGCGATGCCTCTGGTGGAATGAGCCCTTAACCCTTCTGGTGGTTCATTTTGTGCTAGTCTGTAGCATTCTGAAATGCAAAGTACGAAATTGTCTGTTTTGTTACCGATTGACCCAGTTTCCTTCCTGTGTAGCCTATAAACAACTGGTTGTCCACTCTAAGCCTAGAAAGTCTAGAGATGTAAAAGCTTAAAGCTCTTTTTGGATCCAGTCTGTGTAATCTTTCTTCCTCCTTAGAAGGATGAGGTGGAGGATAGAATGAGGGTAAAACAATTTTCTGACTTAAATGAAAATCAGATATTACTTTTGGTAAAAATGATGGTTTAACCCTCAATACAACCCTGTCCTTATGGAACACAGTATAGGGTGGCCCAGAAGACAGTGCCTGCAATTCGCTCACTCTTCTCGTCAATGTTAGAGCAACTAAAAAGGCCGTTTTCCATGTTAGTAATCTTAATGGACACGTGTGCATAGGCTCAAAAGGGGGCACACATTAAGAACTTTAGGACTAAATTTAGATCCCATATCGGTACTTGAAATGGGTAAGGAGGAAACACATTAGTGAGACCTTTTAAGAATTGTGTTATCAAAGGAATTTTGAAGTAGGAGCATTCTTCCGATGAGCGCTTGAAAATGGAAAGCGCCGCAAGGTAACTTTTTATTGATCCGATATTCAGACCTCTATGTTCTAGGGTCAGAAGGAAAGATAGTACTTCCGGAATAGAACATAGAAAAGGATCGACATTCTTTTCCCTGCACCAGTTGCAAAACTTTTTTCAACGGCAACGGTATAGAGACTTTGTTGCTGGCCTTCTTGCCGAAAGCAACACCTCCATAACATCATCTGGAATGTTCCAATCCCTGTATCTCAGCCTTTCAGATACCAAGCATGAAGGTTGAGTGTTCTGACCTCTGGGTGGAGAACCTGACCTTCCATTTGAGAGAGAAGGTTCTCTCTCTGAGGAAGACGTACTGGAGGACAGATGGACATATCTAGAAGGTCCGGATACCATGTTCTCCTGGCCCAATCCGGGGCAATTAGGATCATGCGGTTCCCGAAGCGTCTCAGCCTCCTGATGACCTGAGGAATGACAGGAATCGGAGGGAACGCGTACAATAGTGGGAAATTCCACTCCACCACGAACGCGTCCCCCAGGGCTCCTCTCGGGGGAAATTCCCTTGAGAAATACCTTTCGCATTTTTGGTTGGTACTGGTTGCGAACAGGTCTACCTGGGGGGTTCCCCAAAGGGCGAAGATCTCTTGAATGACTTCCTGAGCCAGTTCCCATTCGTGGGACACCGTGCTCTGCCTGCTCAGAGCATCTGCCGTCATATTCTCTTCCCCGGCTAGATGAATTGCCGTTAAAGAGATTCCTTACTGAATCGCCCAATACCAGAGCTGCATTGCCTCTCTGCACAGGGGTAGTGACCCCACACCTCCTCTTTTGTTTAGGTAGTGCATGGCCACTGTGTTGTCCGTCATCATCGGGACATTCTTTCCTCTGACAGATGGCAGGAAGGCCTTCAGCGCTAGTCTGATTGCCCTCAGCTCTAAAAGATTGATATGTAGTTTGGACTCCGATGGAGACCAACGACCGTTGATTGTCAAATCGTTGGCATGAGCTCCCCACCCCAGGTGTGAGGCATCCGTCACTACTGTGATCTCCGGCCATGGTTGCCAAAAAGGTTCTCCTTTTAGGATGTTCTCTGTAGAGGTCCACCATAGAAGGTCTTGTCCGATCTTGTTCGGAATCTGAAGAAGATCCGTCATTTGACCCGAAAACTGGGACCACTGAGTCTTTAGAGCCCATTGAAGGGATCCCATCCTCAAGCGTGCCTCTGGCACCAGGAAGATGCAGGATGCCATGAGGCCGAGCAACCTTAAAAAATCGTAAGCCTGGAGATTTTGGGCATTTTGGAATTTTGAAACCATCTGAAGAATGTCTTGAGCCCTGGTCTTGGGAGGCAAGCTCTTTCCCAAGGATGTGTCTAGTACAGCTCCTATATACTGAAGCTGTTGGGAAGGTGTCATCTGTGACTTCTTGAAATTGAGGGAGAAGCCCAGTTTGTGGAGGAAGTGGCAGGTGACTTTCAGATGATCCAGTGCTTGTTTGGCAGAACGCGCTCTGATCAACCAATCGTCCAGGTAGGGCTAGACATGAATCCCCCCCTCTTCTGAGGTGCGCTGCCACCACTACCATTAACTTGGTGAAGACCCTCGGGGCAGAGGTCAAACCGAATGGGAGGACTCGAAACTGAAAGTGCGAGTCGCCAACTATGAACCTCAGGTATTTTCTGTGTTTGAGATGAATCGGCACATTAAAATAAGCATCCTGGAGGTCCAATGACACCAACCTGTCCTGAAGTTTAAGGGCCTGACGCATCTGAGAGTTACCATCTTGAACTTGTCCTTCCTGAGGAACTTGTTCAAGTTTCTTAAGTCCAAGATGGGTCTCAGTCCTCTGTCCTTTTTGGGGATCAAAAAATACGGGGAGTACCATCCCTTGTTCCTCTCCGCTGCAGGTACTGGTTCTATGGCACCTTTCTCCAGCAGGGTTAGAACTTCCTGCTGTAGGAGCGGGTTTGAAGACTTCAACGGGTGTTTCCCTGGTGGATTGCTTTGAAGTTGCTTTAGAAAAGGAAGGCAGTAGCCTTGGGCTATTATTTCTAGAGCCCAAACATCTGAAGTAATGGCTCGCCATTCTTGCAGATGCTGCGACAGCCTGCCTCCTACACGTGTTTTGTGGTGCAAGTCCTCAAAGTGGTTTTGTGGCGGATGTTGCAGCTGCTGCTGGCAGAGAGGCTGCAGCTGACTTAGCACTTTTTCCTCGTCCACCGCGAGTGGCCTTTCTTTGGCCCCTTTGACTGGCCATTCCTCTCGCCTTTCCATATGAGGTGTAATAACGATAGGATTGTCCCCTCCATGATTGCCCTTGTGCACGAAAAGGCTGAGGTTGCCTAATAGCAGCTCCTAAAGATGTTACCGCTGCTTTTGAGGTCTGCAACCTCTCAAGGCTCTCGTCAGCCTTGTTGCCAAAAAGGTGAGACCCGTCAAAAGGCATGTTCAGAAGACGGTTCTGTACGTCCGATGCAAAACCAGACTTCCGTAACCACGCAAACCTGCGCATTACCGTGCTAGTGCCCATGGACCTGCTTACACTATCCGCAGTGTCCAACCCAGATTGAAGGGATTCCTGCATGGCTTCCTTTCCATCTCCAACGATGGCTAGGAAACCTTCCCTTTCTTCCCCTTCTGGTATGTGCTCCGCCGCCATTGCGATGCACTCGCACAGAGTGTACGAAAATTTTGCCAAGGCACACGTGGAGTTGGCAGATTTTAATGCCATGCTCCCGGCTGAAAATACCTTCCGTGCCCAAGCATCCACACACTTATCGTCCCTGTCTGGAGGGATAGACGGGTACGCAAGTTTGTTGGAAGCTGTGGCTGCCTGTATGACCAAACTCTCGGGCATTGGATGTTTTGACAGATAGCCGGGGTCGCTACTGGCTGGGCGGTATTTTGAGGCAAGGGACTTATTTACCGGAGGAATAGAATCCAGAGTTTCCCAATTCTTGGCCACCCTGTTTTGTAAGGCTACATGAAAAGGTAGTACTGGGTCTTCAGTGGGACCATGGTCCAATATATCTGTTAAATCGTCTTGGACGAATTGGGCTGGTAATCTACCACCTTGGTTATTAACTGACAGTAAGATGGACTGGCATGCTCTCCTGGATCTGGTCTACCAAAGTCATTCTCGGGAGAAGAGTCAATGCCACTTGCATTATGTAAAGACTCCACCAAATCCCTCATTCTGCTTTCCTCTGAGATCAAGCATTCTGGGACATTTGGGGTGCCATATTCCAATCCAAAACGTAGATTTTCCTCATCGGATCGCTCCTGTTCCTCAAAAATTGAGGTCAAGGATTTGAAAAACTCCTTCCTAGGGAGAGGCTTGAAAACGTTCTCTGGGAGAGGAGGAGGAAGAGGTGTAGTACCAGACTCTGAAGAAATTACATGTTTTGTAACTTTGTACTTCTCCTTTTCTGGTTTCCCTGGCTTGGCTGGAGCCTTTGGTGCCGAGGGTTTCGGCGTCTACATCGATAAAGGCGTTGACGGCGTCTACGACATAGTGGTCGTCGACAGGGTCGTCGAGGCAGTCTTCGACGATTTTCCCTTCGAGGTGTGATAAGTCTCGGACGGCGTCGGTGACCTCGAGTGGTCGACTCGACTCGAGCGTTTATCGCTCGGCGTCTTGGAAGGTTCCCTATCCTTCCTTTAACGATCACCGGGGCTCAAAGGCGCGCGAGTGTCGGAGCGCTGACGCTCCCTGACAGCTTCCGAAGCAGGCACGGACCGAGGCTTTGCCTTCTCAAACACCTCCATCATTTTGATCCTAAATGCTTCCCACTCTTCGGAAGACTAATGTTTCGTGGGGCATTTCATCTTTTTTGGAGACTCGTCTGACGACGAGGTGGAAGGAAACCTGTGGTGTTGTTTTTTCGTTTTTTTTTAACAAGACGAGCGATGAGAATCGCTTCAGGATCTAGATCGATGCATTCGCGTCAAGGAGATTTCTCCTCATGGGGTCTCGACTCGACGCTAGAGGGTTTTCGATCCTTCCGACCTACCTGTAGCTTTCCTCTCCTTTCTTGCAAGGCCTTCCCCGTCATCGCCTGACACTTCGAACAGTCCTCCATGTCGTGGCCCTCTCCGAGGCACCACAAACACTCGCGGTGCGGGTCCGTGATCGACATTTTTGAGACACACGACTTGCATTTCTTGAAACCCGATCTCAGGGTCGTGGTCGGCGTCGATGAGGACATATTTCTTATTATATTATATTTCTTCACAGAACTCGAGGCTCGCTGAATGCCCGAAGCAACGGAACTGTGGAAAAACGGAACTGAGGCCAACGGGCCCCGCACGTGCTACTTATACACCAGATGACGTCACCCTCGACGGAGGCCTTCGCGGGACCATCGACTCGACGACATCGACACACGGCACCCTCTGCCGAAAAAATTTCCAAAGAGCAGTAAAGCTGGATGGAATACAACTAAGATGAGGAATACGTTGGAGGACACAATCCACTCGAAAGAGTCTGATTACTACGAACCCTGTAGGACATGATCATCAGAAGTGTTCGCTCTAAAATGGGGTATCATACACTTCAGCGTCTCAGGGGGCGTTGCCTGAGCTCATGGAGTGAAGACATGGCTGTAAGGAGCTCCCGATAAAGATCCTTTACTGATCCTCCATGCAGTGGTTAACGCTGCTCATTTATAAGATTGCTTCCCTTTCCTGACTGGAGAAGCTAATCTCTTACTGCCGAGCCCTATCCTGTCCAGAATCAGAGACGAGCGCACAGTAAATTCCACTCTGAATTTAGTGCCCCTGTTGCTCCAAGATAACCACCGCAGGGACGCGCTGAATAACTACGAGGAGCCTGTGAACTCCGCGGACTGAGCCGGCTGCATCGGGCAGCGGAATGCTTGGCTCATGGTTGCTGCCTTGTAGCCTGGTGGGGTCATCTGAGCTGATGCAGGTGTGAGGACACAGGTGGGAGCTGCAGCCTGGTTGCTGTACCAAGCAGAACACGCAGAGCGGACATATGCTCCTCCTGTATGATGCCGTACCCTGGTGAGGGATCCTGCACCGTAGATTAAATCGCCAACAGCATCATCTGCGTCAGCCCTGAAAAATGGAACATTGAGGTGGATCGCTGCTGCACACACGCCCGGATAACTGGATTAGCGCCTGCAGACCCCTGCTGCACTTGAGGTACGATTGCTAGTTGAACCCAATAGAGCCAGTCTAGCAGACGGTTTAGGAGCATCTGCCTGCTGGGAGCCCCCCCCTCCTATTGCTCCCGAGCCACATGTGGCTGGAAAGGGACCCGACTTGCAACTGGCCCTTTCCAATATCTGCAGGAGCTCCTCCCTGTGTGGTTTATAAGTGGAGGTGCCCATTTTAACATCCTGCTGAATAGTGTATTATCCTTGGGACACAGCGGGAGGGCCCTGAGGGACCACATATTACTACGATCTGCGTTGCTCACCCAACACTGCCTACCAGCTATTCCTACGACATGTCGCCTACTAAAAATAAAGGCGAGCACATCATCATGGACTCGTTTGCCAGTATCAGTAAACAGGGCAATACTTCCCAGACGGCCAGAGTGGACCAACCAGTGGAGCATAGACCACCACAAAATGCTCATGAAGACCAGGTACTAGCGGCTATAGCGGCTCTGAGGACCACCCTCGAAACAAAGATTGATGAAATTAAAACTGACGTTCAAATACTTCGGCAGGATCTTAGACACCTGGCAGAGAGGGTCAACACAGCGGAAGGGCTACTGAAGGAGACTGTAGTCACCATCAAAGACCTGGAAGTGAGGATCACGGACCTGGAAAAAAGAAATGAATCACTGGAGCAGCGAGCAGAAGACGTGGAAGGAAGGTCACAAAGGAACAATGTAAGTGTGATGGGGTTAACTGAACACGCCGAAGGTTCTGACCCGACCTCCTAGATCGAGATACAGGAAATTGGCCCTGTTAAACTGTTGCAGGGTTTTTCAGTTGAAAGGGCACATTGATCCATGCAGAAGAGACCTGCGGTGGGTTCACATCCCAAACCGGTGATTGCCAAAATCCTCAATTACTGTGATAGGGAGGTGATACTGCAATTCTCCCGAGAGGGGGGTGAAATACAAAGGGGCAGCTCGAAGATAGCCATTTATTCTGATTATACACCAACGGTTTAAAGGGCGCCCAATACATTTGTACCGATAAAGGCGAGACTGCTGCAACGGAAGATCAAGTATATGCTCATATACCCTGCAAGGTTATAGATCATTTATAACGGCAGAAGGCAATTCTTGGACAGCCCGGAAGCTGCGTTCATGTGGATGGACTATAATAACTTATCCAGTAAGTGTGATGCTGAACCGTGAGCTAGGTAGGGTTACTGGACCTAGCCGCACTACCTCTGATCAGACTGGAATGAGCCTCTTTGCAGCTTTTAACACTTCTGGGAAAATTCAGGTGTCGCGGTCAACACAGCCACCGGAATGGCTTGAATTTTCTGAGAACCATCATTGGCTCCCAATGGAAATGCTACGAATGCGAGCCACTGCCGCAAGTACTGCACTTCAATATATAGCGGGAGTGAGACCCAGCTACCCTTCGCTGGTCTTATCCACCCGCCCGCAGTTGACAATGGGCACAAGCCTGTTGCTGGAGCCCCACCTGGTACACAATGGCCAGGCCTGGCTTTGAAGGTCCATGACAGCCCGAACAACCAGTGGTTGTTGGGCAAAATGTTAAAATTGGTTGGTTATTGTTGTTTTATCCATACACAATGGCTCTCTGGAGCACCCGTCTGGCTGTATGGAGGGGCATGGAAATTGCTGGTTTGGGGGTGGGGACTGGCCTGGCACTGACTCTGGGAACCCCTAAGTTGGCGCACCTGATCCGGGTAGGACTGGTCGGCTTGGGGAGGGGAGGCGGAACATGACAAGAGAGGGATCATTAGGCCCTGATAGGGCCGCTGTCACGGAATACGTTAATGGCGACCATTATATTATTAAATTGGAATGTTAGAGATCTGGGTTCCTACTTACGCAGGAATAAGGTGAAGTCATACCTACACAGCAAGAAAATATCTATTGTGCTACTCCAGGAGACACATCTGTTACCTAAGGAACAAGAGGCACCATTTGATCGCTGGGGCGGGCTGGAATATGAAGCTACGTATTCAAAGTTTGCCAGAGGTGTCCTTACCTGGATAGATGGGTCTCTGCCCTTTGAACTACTGGCGTTGGAGAGGGATAAGGAAGGGAGATACGTAATTATTTGGGTCTACCTGCACCACAGTTAAATCTGCATTGTCAATTTGTCCTTTCCCGGGCATAGGATCATGGCGAATGGCCATACGCTATGTAATTTTCTTACAGCCAGGCCCGAATTTTTTTCTTATGGTAGGAGACTTTAATTGTGTCTGGGATGCAGCGCCCGATAGATTCCTGCCTCCAAGTGGCGGCTCATCCCCTGCTACCGTTGCCCTGAACACGGCACTAAAGGACTTGATGGATGCCTGAAGGGCATTGCATTCAATCGATGGGGGTGCTCCTATTCGTCGCCACACAAACTGCACACTTTACTTTACGCTTGTTACGCGCCGAAAGCCCGCAGGCATCAGGGCGCGGTGAAGCGCAAATATGGTCACTTGCAATTTATAACCCTCAATAATTCGCTTGAAACTGGACTACGCTGGGGTGAGCGAAAAAAAAAACAAGGTTACGCTAAGTTTATTGGAAAAGTCTAGTTTTCAGAGCTTTTCTGAAAGTAGCGTAATTTTCTTGTTGTCTTAAGTGCATGGGGAGCTCATTCCAATATTTGGATGCCTTGACGGGGAAGGATTTGCCCCTTCCTGATGCCCGTTTGGCTTCTGGGATGATTAGGAGGCCAGTATCAGCAGATCTTAGGCCTCTACAGGGGGCATACCAGGAGAAGTGCTTTTTAAAGTAGGCTGGCGCCTTTCCAAAAGGCATCGATGGACAATCGTTAGTGCTTTAAACTTAACTCTGTCCTCGATTCTGAGCCAGTGTAAGTCCCTCCTACTGTCTGATATATGGTCCTTTTGTTTCTTCCTTTTAATGATGCGAACGGCATCATTTTGCATGACCTGGCATTTAGCTAGCTCCCTTTTTGAAGCTCCCAGTAACAGCGCATTTCCGTAGTCCAGGCGTGATAGCAGAATAGCTCTGGCAACGGAGGTTGCGTTGGTCTCATTAATGTATGGTCTGATAGTTCTTAGGAGACGCAGTTAGTACATTTTTATATAAGTAACTAACCTGTGCACCTGATCCCAGTGAGGCTTCGACCATCATTCCTAGGGTTTTTACCTTAGGTACCACTGTTATGACTGCATCTTTAATACGGAAATTTTTATATTGAGGATCTAACTTGGACCTGGCTTGATTTGATCCGAATATCATTAATTCCGTTTTGGTGTTGTTTAGGCACATCCAGTGCTTCTGCATCCAGATATCAATAGTATTATAAACTTTCTCGATCTTCGCACTGTCCACAGCATGGTCTCCTGTTAACCCAAATATTAGCTGGGTATCATCAGCGTAATTGGTGAAAATCACGCCAATTTTTTCTAACAGGGCGCAGAGGCTTCTTATATAAAAGGTTAAACAGGAGAGGGGACAAACTGGCACCTTGGGGAACTCCAAACAGTATCGGGGTTGCTTCAGAGAAGTTTTCGCCCTAGTGTATTCGTGCCATCCTGTCTTTCAGGAAGGAGGCCAACCAGGCCTGTGCTTTAGTTGAGCACCCTACAAATGTATCCAATGCTGACTGTAGCAGTTGGTGGTCTACTAGATCAAATGCAGCGCTGAGGTCGAGCAGCATGAGTAACCCAGTCTTCGCTTTCTCTGTCAGTTCCAGCATATGTGTCTGTAGGTCTAGCATTGCGGACTCTGTACTGTGAGCCGCTCTAAAGCCAGATTGTTGGTTATGTAGCACGTCTGCATTTTCAACATGTTTCTGCAGCTGATTGGTTGCAATTTTATCTAACATTTTAAGTATAAAATTGGAGTTGGTGATCGGACGGAGGTTGTTGCGGGTTCTTGGGATCTAAGCCTGCCTTTTTTACAAGCGGTGTGATAGTCACTTTTTTTAAGTCCTTTGGGACTACACCTTCTAGGAAGGAGGCATTGACTAGCCTTGTCAGTACCGGGGCAAAGAGTTCTTTGTTATCCAAGATGATCTTAGTGGGAAGGATGTTTTCAGCGCAGGAGGTGGGTTTCACGCCTGTCGTTACCCTACACATTTCTTCCTCTGAGACTTCTGCAAAGCTGAAACTTTGCTTTTCTACGGATAGGGGTTCTTTCTCGTCGGGGGGGCTCCAAACTGATGTTGTCTATAGCCAGGATTATATTGTTCCTGGATTTGGTTATTTTGGCGGCAAAACCCGCTTGAACCCTTTCACAATCCTCTTTAGTGGGGATGTGAGGAGGGGAGAGGATTGTGGGCTTTTCTATGTCTTCAAGAATATCAAAGAGTTTTTTTGTCGAGTTTGGGGCTGCCTCAATTTCCATGTTGTATTAATTGGACTTTGCCTCTCTAATTGCCTTCCGGTACACTTGGTCGGCACGTTTCCAGTTCTCTCTATCCGCCCGAGTGTGGGTCTTATGCCATGCACGTTCTTTGGCGTGTTTAAACTGTTTGAGGGAGTTAATATGTTCGTTATACCATTTCGCTTTACAGCTGTTTTTCCTAACCAGCTTGTTTTTAAGAGGTGCATATTTATCGATCATTTCTTGTATGGATTTGGTATATTTAACTAACATGTGTTCACAGTTGTCATCTACTAAAAAGGAATCCCTGATCTGGAGCAGGCACGGTTTTAATTGCTCAGGACCGATTCCTTTAAAGTTTCTGTTTGTGATTTTCACATGTGGGTTCTCTAAAAGCTTGATTGGAGAGTTTAGGGTTATTTCCAATGTCACCAAACTGTGGTCAGACCAGATACATGGCTCCGTCTTAATCTGAGAGGAGACTAGATTATTGGTGCAGACCCAGTCTAACTGGTTACCTTGTGGCGTGGTGGGTTCCTTAGTTACTATTTGAAAAGACAAATTGTGCAAGGCATTTTCCAAAGCAGTAGCCTCTTTGTCCTCTGGGTTTCCTCTCCATCTATTCATGTCCCCTACTAGCAAGGAGGATGAATGATCGGAGACCAGTTTGCTTAGCTGCGAGCCTAGTTCACTCTCAAAATCACTTGCGTTGATTACTTCGATGTCAGGTCAGAGCACCTCACTAAGATAAATGGAGCGGAATATCTGGGCCATACAGTGTCTGACCACTCCCCCTTGTTAATAGAATGGAATCTTGTGACTCCCAGGACACCTATCCCAACATGGCGCATGCAAGTGGGAGCCTTGACAGATATGGCATTCAGGGAATCATTGTTGGTCACCCTGATCGACTTTCTCGAGAACAATGTTGGCACTATGGATAGCTGGGGCACAATCTGTGAGGCTATGAAGGTGGATAAAGAAACAGGGGTGGATAGAGAAACTGGGGGGGGGGGGAGAAACTGTGGGGAGAGAGAGAAACCAGGGGGGAGAGAGAGAAACCAGCGGGGGAGAAATCGGGGGGGGGGGGGGTCAAAACGAGGGGGGGGAGAGAAAAGTGGGGGAAAGAGAAAAACAGGGGACAGGAAAACCAGGGAGAGAGAAACGGGGGAGAGAGGATGGTGAGAAAGAGGGGCGAGGTAGAAAGAGGGAGAGACGAGAGGTGGGAGTGCTCCAGCAGATGAGGTTGGTCCAGGGCAGAATCTCACTTCCTTGGAGGAGGTATGAGATGGTGCAATTTCACCAGAGGGTGTCCTGAGGACCAATGACCTAGAGCAGGGAGCAGCTCAGCATATGCGGACCTCCCCAGAGTCTAGCTCATAAACCCAGGCTACTGCACTCAAGCCAAGGAGGACCAACCATCCCCTCAACCTGTGGAAGGAGTTCTTCAGACTTTTTCCCCTGCCCTGTACATAGAGTCCAATAATCGATAAGGGTACGGGAAACCTGCAAAACCAGTACTCAGAATACCAAAAACAGGGTCATCAATTGGGCAATACCGTAGGACCACATGGAAACCAGTCCTTTGAACCATCCCACTTGGAAAAGTTTTCCCCTATTGGTCATGAACCAAGAAATTTCTGAATATATGGTGTTCGACTCGAACACCCAAGAGGGTTCCAAACGGGGAGGCGCCCCGCTGAAGCAAGATGATTTTTAGTTTCCATATTGTTAACCCTCTCACTTTGAGTTATTCATACACTTATTCTGTCTAAGCCAAGTTATTTCCTGTAAAACCTTTAATAAATTCTGTATTCCAGCACCAGTCGTGGTCTTTTGTGTGTTCTGTACTGAATCACACATGCAACGGAGTTCAGAGTAGCGCCTAAAATAATACTCAAGTTCAAGTTTGCGAACATGTTTGTTATTCTGTTTTCTAAGACTTTGTCTTTCGCTTCAGCAATTTGTACAAAAGTTTATTAAATCATGTTTTGGTGCCACTAACCAGGGTTTCATGTGTAAATACACTATAACAAAAAGTGACTGACTCACATTCATACAGTAAGTGGAAATTCTAGTTGTGATGTAGTCTAAATCGTTGAGCAGAAAATACATTTGACTCGCTTTGTATTCAGAGGGACAGATTCTGTAGGGTCGGTCATTTAATTTTCCACCCAAGCAGTCACAAATAATTGTGAAAAGCATGCTTCTTCTAAATGTTTTTCCCCACAGAATTAACAGAGTTCCTTCCATTTGTTCCACATGATATAGTGTTATGGAGACACCCATTATATCATGGGAGTAAAGTGAACGAATGGTGCATTTTGCAAAAACGTTTGGCTGAATCGAAATTGACTTTTGACCAAGTTGGCATCCATCTCTTTTAAGGTTTCTTTCCTATAGATCAATATGCATGGGGACTGTTTGGGGACTTGGGGTCTGTTTCTGTATCTCTTCAGTCCCACTTCCAGCACTTCACACATGTTGTCTGCACTTACCCTTGCCACCTGCTGGCGGCACTTCTACTATTGTTATTTATTCTTTTATCCCATGTACTGCACTGTCCCCTAACCCTCTTATCCCCCGCACTCTCCCCCTTCCCTTTCCCATGCACTTGCACAATCTGAATGACACATGGGCTAGTAGGATTGTTGTCTGTCTTCCCCCTGTTCCCCCTACCTTGCCTCGTTGCACCTTGAAACACTTGTGTATAGGCGTGTTATCAATGCCATATCATATATCATAGGGCCCGAAATAAGAGGGCTTCCATCGATTCCTTCTACCTTCTGCCCTTCCTTGAGTTCCAGTCGTCTGAGGCCCACCTGATCCGCCCATACAGTGTTGTAAATGGTTTCAACCCGGCACTCAACCTAAGTCAATGCCTGGCGTGTGATGCACAGCTGGAACCCTTAATTCTATATTTTTGTCTATAAGTTATTTTATTTCTGAATGACGTACCCTTATATCACGCCCCTCTCTTTGAAACCCCCCCGGTCTCACTGAACCAGGAAGCAGGCTGATTTGCAAAGTTAAAAGATTTATTTTATGGATTTAACAATATATATATCACACTATTTAATATTTGTAGAATGATCACCAAGGAGTGATGTTACAATCAACAATCTCTTTAATCAGAAGGAGTATGGATAGGAAAAATAATGCAGCATAGAATAATACTTTGTGTGGGTTCAGCCAAATGCAATGTCACTCTTTCCCCCTGTACACTACTGAATCCCCCCAATATGCAAGCTAAAGAGATGGAAGGATAGAAAACAGGTTTCAGGAATGCAAACTCAACAAATACAGTTTCAATCCCAACTTCCCGCAGCCAACTCAGAGAGAAACAGGAATGACTGCAAACGGGTCAAATGCTTTTGAATGTGGCTTTGAATGAATGGTTAAAAACACAGAAAAATGTATTTAATTCACTAAATTGGATTCAAAACTAGTGGGAGCCGTTTTGTATAGTTTCAGATAAACACTAGCAATGATTATTGAGTCACTAGCAGATTGAAAACTGAATTCCGAGGTCGAATGCAAAGAACAGCTGTTTTACACGTGATGAAATTGAGCCAAATGAGAAATTTGCGGCAAACTTATTCGCGTGCGAGAAGCGCGATTGCGGAAAAACTACAAGGAGTTGGAAACGGGCCTTTCTGCTTTGAAAAGTTCTGGAGCCTTGAGTATGGGATTCTCCTGCAGAGTGCTTCGCCAGCAACCCGTTGATGGGTGAATGTGTCTGTCTCTGTAGGTCCTCAGCTATCTCTATGTATTTACCAAAGGGGAGGGTAGGCTGAGTTATACTAGGCACACCCTCCAAGAATCCTATTGGTTAGGGTCTGTCCTCTACCCTGATTTGAGAAGGAAATCTGGTGTCCTGATGATGCTGTATTTTACAATCCATGGAGGACCTCCCCCCTTTGTTTCTGCACAGTAAATCTATTTTTCATATAAAGCATATTTACACTATTACCAACTTGATAGCAATAACATATTTACATCACAGATTTAGTAGAGCAAGTATCCGTCCAAGTTCCATCTCGGTGAGAGCTTTGGTTCAGATTTGACAGTTTTTCGCGCTTTTGGTCGGGTACCCAATGTCAGATTTGTCCACCTTTTTATACATATATGCGCATGACATCTGGGCATAATCCTGTGAAGTTTCATATTTCTAGCATCATCACAATTGCTTCAAAATCACAACTTATGTAGTCATGTCTCTGAACATAGAGTTCTGAGTAGTTTCAAAATGTGACCAGGATTTTCATGTTAACAACACTATATTTTACAGATTTTTTGCAATTTTTCACAGTTCTCGGAGTCTTTTTCAAAAAGATACTTTCTTGTGGGTTAAGGATACACATATCTGTCTGGAGCGCCCCCAAAGTTTTGCTAGGGCAAGCGCAATCCAGGCCTCTCTTCCTGCTGGCAGTAGTTTCTGTTGACACTTGAATTTGCATACCCTTTCAGTCCAGGAAGTCTATTGTCTATCCCCAGAGCAGCAGAGCAAAATCCCCTCCCCTTTTCATTAGCATCTGACAGAGTTCCTGGGGCAGAGAGTAAAAGGAAGGCACCTTTGCTTGGGACACGCTGTGGAATTTGCCTTTGAAGTCCTGTGGCTGGCATTAGATCACTTTAAAACACTTTGTTTACAATTGTCTTTGCTAAAAAAAACTATACATTTTCAAAAAGTAGACCCACAGATCTCTAATTCCAGTCTTTTTACAAAATAGAGATTGAATAGTGGCAACCTATACTGCTTTTGATGGCAAGTCACTTCTTTTCCACAATTTGATTTTAATGTACAAGTTTAAACTCCCAGTGTAAGTAAATGACAGCTTTGATACAGGTGGCCAGCGGTACTGCGCCCATATCTGACAGATGTTCCCAGGCAAGCACCTTTTTAATGTGGATGCTCTCTGATAGATTCTGCTTTTCCTGACGTAGTGCGCTTATGTGGATTCCTTAAATAAGGTTATGGTTAACACCCATCAAAGATGTTGGATCTTTTCTGATGTTTGGGAACCATTATTTTGCAATTTCAACAGCCAAGGAAAAACGGATTTTAGAGCACTTCTGGGTTTCCTTGCAATGAAGCACTGCCTTTTCAGGTAGTTCCATTTCCCTCTGTGGGCAGCCCAATGACAGGTTTTGGCAGTGTGGTCTCCTGTTCTACCACTGACACAGGCAATGTAGATTGGCATCCAATTTTTCCGGTTTCCCTGCGCACTTCTCAGAGGTTTTAGCGCGCATAGGGCTTTTTGGCAGCCATTCTGCTGGTTCTGGTGAAAGCAGCACACAGTGATGTCGCGGGGCAGAGCCTAGTGGGTCAATACATCCCACAGTGACCACAAAATTCCCCGCTGCCCCGCAGTCCAAGCGAGCAAGGGAATCGATCTTGTGTTGATTTATGCACACTTGTATGGCTACCACCATCAGATAGGAGTCCTCCTGGGTTTTGGATGAGGAGACCGAGAGAGAAACATGGGGACTGGGTGTGTAACCTCAGTAGCTCATCCCTCCTAGTACCGAGGTCACTAGTTTCCCAGACACGAGGGGGCACTTCGGGACATTCCCGAAGGAGGTGTCCATCAGAGCCACAGTAAGCACAGAGACCCTTCTCTCTCCGGCGCTTCCTCTCTTCAGGCGTCAGTGGAGCCCGAGCACATCCCATCTGTAGGGTTCCTCTCGAGTAGGTTGCTGAGGCGAGGAGGAAGCCGGGGGAGAGGAGTCGCTGAAAGAATAGTTACCCCGAAGACGTATTCTTTCGGTCCTCCTTTCCTGCAAGCAGTATTCTTCTGCAGAAGAGTGGATAGCAGGTCAGAAAAGGTAGGAGGTCATGGAGACCGGGCCAGCTCATCTTTCATTGCTTCCCTTAGGCCACGCTAGAAGATAGCATATTGCGCCTGTTCAGTCCAGCCCGCTTCAGTGGCTAACCTTTTGAATGTTGTAACCTAAAACAGCAGATTCGAGGAATCTTGACCGGCGTCCAGGAGCTCCTCACAAGCTGTGTATATTATCTCGGGTTGCTCAAAGGCTTGTTTTAGCTGTGCTAGGAAACCTACGAAGTCGTGGAGGACGGGACTGGTGCTGGTAACTAGGGGTGTTGCCCAAGCTAATGCATTGCCTGTCACACAGCATATCATAAATCCGATGCGGGCAAGTTGCGAGGTGTATGTGGTAGCCCGGAAAGTGAAGTGGACCATACAGGCTTCCAAGAATTCTTTCAGTTTCTTGGGTTTTCCATCATATTTACTGGAAGGCAGAGTCATGGGTGGCAATTCAGACGGGTGGGGTTCACGGGCTGTCACCAGTTAGCATAACACAGTGTTTTCAGTTTTTAGATTTTGCACTTCTAAGGTCAGCCCTTGGACGGCGGCTATGAGTTCCTGGACCAGTTCGGCTGTAGCCATATGTTTTTTCGGGCGTTGCAATCTGTCAATTCCCTTGGTTTCCTCCTCTGAATCACTGATCTCCTCCTCCTTCGCCGCCTCCTCCTCACCTTATGTACTGATGTCAAAGTGGGGCTTTGCAGAACGTCTTCTTGAGCAATAGTACTTTTTTTAATGGATGTAGGGCCTACCCCAAGAGGAAGCCATAGTGGCCGTCTGTTAAATTGCAGACCTGTGGCCTCTCTCCCGAGATTGGCAAAAATGGAGAAAAAGCCTCAATATTGGCATAAAAACTCCAGTTGGCAGGAGGACTGTTGGTGTAGCTTGAAGTCCTTTGCTGACCAATGTATCTCAACTGGAAGTCAGGCTGCAGATCCGTGCCGGGAACACAGGACCGGAACTGACTCCGCACGAGGGCAGAGTGATCCCAGATGGAAACAGGAACATAGGTAGGGAGTCGGTACTCTGAGGAAGAGGTAAGGCAAGGTGACGGGATGACAGAGAAACCGGAGGTCAGAGCGAGAGTGCGCACGTGGTGCCAGAGACAGAGCGTTGCGCACAACCTGTAAGAGAGTGAAAGAGAAAGAGAAGGAGGGAGCAAAGCGCTCGGAGGAGCCGACAAGGAGCGGAAGACAAAAAGAGAGCGCACAGAGAGGACAGGAGAGAGAAAGCCCTGCGCCAGATGGAAGCGAGGCAGCCGCCGGCGAGGAAAGCGAGAGAAAGGCACAGAGGACAGAGCGATCTGGGAAGGAACAAAGCTGATGTAAACTACCTTAGAGTACCACAGTAAAGGGAAACGCAAACTGCGAGTGCAACGCGCCGGCTGCTGGGAGGAGGAGGGTTAAGAACCTCCCAGCAGCGGCCATGTTGGAATACATCTAGACCGCTAAACAGTGCGCAGGGGAAAACCCGCAGAACAAGTCTATGGCGGCAAGCCCTCCATTGATCCCATAGGTGCCACTGACCCGGGCACATGACGCCAGGACACAGTTATCGCTATTGGAACCAGTTCCTGGAGGTGGACCAGTGCGGGAGGATCACCTGGAGGAGGGGTTTTCGTGGAGTGGAAGTGGGACACCGAAGGGTGAGACACGGTATCCCCTTCCCTGTAACACTTTCCCGCATCCTACCAGGTAGGATAACTAGAAGCTAACCCCCCAGCCTCATTTCCCAACACAAACACTTTCCCACGGACAGTTCATCGTGAGCGACCCCAGAGCCGTATACCGGACATGTCCCAACACAAGGGTCAGGCGGAGTCAGGCAATTACTGATGATTACACACCTGACTTCATTACACTTACCCACACGAATGAAAGGCGGAGCACGAAAGCACACTCTGAGCAAGGCAAAACACACGAGGAAGCAGCAGTTCTGAGATGACGGATTAATACGAGGAGAAAGACGGAGAGACCAGAAAGGGTTGCAAGGAGGGAATTGCCCTGGGCCCTTTCAGAGGAAGTAAACCGTTACTTTCACGAGCCCAACAAGCATAACACTGTGAATTAAAGCAGAAGAAAGGTGCATTGTGTGTCAAAGGTACCCAGAGCTTTCCGGCATCAACGGCTGTAGTGGGAAGGAGTGTTTGCCACTGTGGTACTGTTTTTGGCTCCGACAACAAAGCCACTCCAATAAAGTCAACACAGCCATTGAGTTGGGGAGACACTGATAGCAGACCTGTCTGTGTTAGGACCAAGGTTGCAAGCGGCAACATTGCATGAGGAAAGTTTAAGGCGTATGTGATGAGCGGTGCAAATATAATTGAATATCCAAGGATTGACTGAATCTTTGAAACAAACGTGAATACCATGTAGCGTGGTCCTGCGCCAGGTGGGTGCTCATTCAAAAGGTCTCTCTTAGGTATCCAACTGAGAGTGTAAAATTGTGTATTGTGATTACAAAGGCAAGTGTGAACCCAACGAAAGATGCAGAGAGAAAGATAGGGGAAGGGAACCCCCGCTTTCTGATGTGTAAAATAGTTAACTGGGAAATCGAAGTGGTCCCGCAATGGGCCAAGCCAAACCCCATGCACAGTCTTTGATGGCAAAATTGTGAACTGTAACTGTGAAAATGGGATCTGAGCCCGGAAGAGGGGTATCCGGGGTGAACAGTGAGTCACCCACAAAAAGGTATTGCTGTGGCAAATGTCAACCTGACTGAGGGATGCCAACGAACTGAACTGAGACTGGGCCGAGCCCGGCTGAGGGAGACTAGCTGTATAAAAGGGGATCAGAACCCGGAAGAGGGGTATCACGGGTGAAGAGTGACTCACCTGACTTGCGTATATTTTTGAAACATCTTTTTGTTTTTTTTTTGGTACATCAGGTCCTCTGAATCAAGAGACTTTGATAACACAAGAGACTTGAGCACAGAAGGCCCTGATGTTGGTAATGGAACTGTGTCCTCATGACGAAGAAGCCCAAGAGAGTGCAGTGCTCGAGTGAACTGCCTTGCCTGTGCTGAAAACATGGGGAAAGGAGGCCAACAGCCTGAACATCCTCACTTATTTTGTGAACACTTCTTTCCTGAACATTAACCCCACACTATTTGTAACTTAGCGGTAAGGATTGGCAATAGGTTTTTTAGTATAGCCCTTTTATTTTGGAGACTCCACTAGGACTGCATTATTGTTATTATTTTATGGTCGTATCTTACTCCCATCTTAGATTTAAGTTTAGATAGGCATTTATCACACCCTTGACAAAGTTAAATAAGCACCCTCGAACTGTGGTCACCTGCGTCTGTCTTACTTTGATACCATGCCTTCCTTACAGTTCCAATTCCAGTGGCCACAGGAATGGGAACTTACTGTTCCTCCGCCGCCTGCAATATCCCGGTATTATTGGAATATTGGGACGATGGAAACGGTAAGCCAAGGTTGCAACCTGGTAATGAGGGCCCATGTCTCAATGCGGGAGGGGAGCCTGTGAAATGGCAGTAATGCGTATGATGAAACGGTAGCTCACTTCTCATTGCTATGTCCTCTTAACACAAAGCTAAGAGAGCAATATCTTAAACCTTTGTTCAAGGAAAGAGGGAGACATGCAAGGGATGCAGTATGCTTTTCGAATGTCACAGAAGTAGCATGGCAGAAGAGTTCACAAATTACTAGTATTCAGTCGAAGGTGTGCCTTAAAGCTTTGACTGGAAGCGGAACACAAATTGTTGACAGGTGTACAGTCACAGGAACATATGAGTGGCAAATTAATGTTTTAGTAATAGATTACAAAGTGCAAATATGATAGTGAACAGACTGTTACCTGAATGATGTGATCATTTCACCTGAAAAGTGAAATTAGAATAATCCATTTGAGCCAAGTTGCACACACCACAGTGCCAAAGGGGAAAGGGATTTTTTCAAGCCATTTTAAACCAAGCATAACGTTGATGGTGTTTGAAAATATCCGCCAGTGCTGCAACTACAAGGCTGTCAATACTATACTGCACTGTTGATCTGCAATAAGGGTGAAAACAGGTATGTAGGTTTCTGCAGCCTCAAGAAATACCGTCTTGGGTTGATAAAACTACGTATAAAGCAGCATTGCCCTGTAAGACAAAGATAATTATCTGGAGGAAAAGGCTTGCATTTGGGCTAATTTGCATACCAATAATGACTTACTGATGTGGCTCTGAACTGGTGGTGAACTTCGAGAGATGGTTACTAGGTGGGCTGTGGCATGTGCGGCTTGGCTCAAATGGATATTCTTTCACATTTCAGGTGAAAGGATTTTTTCAAGCCTTTTTAAAACTTACCATAACTTTGCTGGTGTTTGAGATATATGGTCTGAAATTACTGGAAGCTTTTCAGCTTCTGCTTATAGACCAGAAGAACCTGGTTGGCTTGACACCAACAGCTTCTAGGTGTTATTTTTGGCTCCACAGATCAACTGCTGCTGTCCATAGGACATAACTCTCTGTGCTTTTAGGAATGCAAATAAATGAACATTGCGACACATGCAGAAGACATTTAAAAGGATAATGGCTCATATATACTTGACAAAGATTCCATCTCATGTGAGAGTTACATTTTCTGCACGCTATATAATAATTTGTGCCACCCCTGTGCGCTACTAAGACTAATACCCAGGAAATCAAAGATGACATCACATATGTAATTGATTGCATCACTGACAATGCAACTTTTTCCACTGTTTTTGTGTTGGTCGACATTCGCGAACGTCTGACGTAATTGCAGCCATTCCGGACAGTGTCATGTGACCACACGTGTGCCATGATGACGTGTTCACGAACAGTTCGGAAGTGCATTTTCAGCTTATCAAAACATACCCTTGCACAAATCCTACACCTATTCTTACTCATTAACCATTAATAACCTAGCACACAGCACATACTTGGAAGAATATTAGCAAAACTGCTATTTATCTTAAAAAATGGCATCAGATATAGCCATCCCTCCTCCCCAAGAGCCACCACCACCAGCTGGAGAACCTACACAACGGAAGAGCAATACTTTAAAAGACAATAAAGAGGACCAGGAAGATGAGGTAGAAGAAGTTTACCTCTAGCACTCAAAGAGAATCACGGGTGTAGCAGATTTTTTACCACTGTTGGGTATGTACCAAAAGCTAAAGCTACCAAAGTGAAATACACAGAGTACAACATGCACTCTGTCACAGACAACATGGGCAGTAATCCTACGGGACCACCTCCATGCGCTGCCACACCAAATCCAACCACTGCAATGCTCTCAAAGGCTGTTCCTTCCTTAGAAAGAAGTAGGCCATCTTCCTCTACCTTAACAAATACAGTAACCACGCAGCTTACTGCTGTTGGACACAAAATCCAACCAGCTACTTTGCAAGAGATAAAAGAGGCTGTTGATCCCTATCTCTAGAAAACAACAGTACTCTGTATATACTGCAACACACCACTCTGCAGGCGGGAGCAATTTCAAAGGGCTTTTGAAGCTGTAAGATTTAACACGCCCGCAACATCTTCCCCTGTCCACCTACCCCTGCACATCTGTGGTTGGTGCCCCTTCACTAATTTCCATCCCCCACCTTACTTTGTCCTCTCCTGCAAAAAATAAAAAAACAAAAACACATTCAAAAAAGGTTCCTTTAAGAACCACCTTTCACAGTTAAAATAATGGAACAAAAATAAACGTATAGACTCCATCTACTTTACATTTTCAAGTGAATAAGATTCTCCAACATTCGCATTAGCATGTTCTACTATTCTAATGAAAATAATGGACAATTGTATACTAGAGAAAAGAAAAAAAGCACAGAAACAATTCTCTGTCTGAAATTCCTTTCTCTAGTATACAATAAAGACCATAATCCATTGACCTTTATGACTATTCACAGTCTCTGCATTCTCCTGTCTAGCCCATTCCGTATTAAAAAACCTGGATTGCACATGCACACTATCACACAAGACAGCCCTTCTACTCTTTTTACTGTTATGTTTGTAATACTCCCTCAGTTCCTGCTTTAAGCCATTCACACATATATCCACCAATCAAATTAAAAAAAACTCTACATATAGCCTATAAACAAATTAAACTTTCACACACTTACTGCCACTTAACAATGTTCTACAAATCTTTTGCATCTGCATTTCCTATACTTATACCAACAATTGTACATAGTACACCTGTAAATGCACATATGCATTGTGGTGAGAGAAGTGCATAAATAAAAGTGGCAGTAAGGATGGGAAAGTGCCCATGGGAGCCCAGGAGGGAAGTACCAAGGTGGGAGGTGACTAACAGCTGGGGCAGAGAAATCCCGAGGGTGGGGTACATCATAACCGTAATCCCTTTAACAACATTTTTTCTGTGAATTAAATATGTTTTTATAAGTGAAAATGTTTCATAATGTTACATCACTGTATGTAAGTTATTAATAATTTCTCTTAACATGTATGAAATAACTATAAACCTTCCTTAGCAAACATATTTTTTGCAATGCATACTTATGTGTGTCATTATTAGCAGCACATGCTGGGGATGCAAGTCATTGTTCAATTGCCTAGAACATGAGCCTCGACCATGACCCCAACCCCACCAAACCACGGCCATTATCCACTGCACCTACCCTGCATCCTAGTTCAGTGTCCACTATAACCTCATAATGTGACCAATGGCCAGTGCTCATAGCTTGCATGGCCAGTCTCCACAATCCATATACCCCAATAGGCAAATCAGAGTAAACATGTATCCTTGCCGAGGGCCAGGCCCACTGCAGCAACGTTTTATCACTATTTCTTGTACTAACATTTTGACACTTTCCAAAAAGTAAAGCAGGACAGATTTGCAAAAGCATGCTTTCAGGTCCTTGCTAATACCCCTCGCTAATGTTTGCTACAATCCTGTCCAGCACTTCTGGCTGTAGCCTCGAGCAGAATGTCTTTCCCATTCAAACCTATTCCGATGTCAAAACACTTTCCCACATAGCCGGTCCCTGGTGGTCATGGCCATTTGCCAGATTGTTTGAGTCATGGCCAAAGGCTATGCCCTGATCAATCTGGCCATTGCCCATGGCCACACGCACCAAAGGTATATCACTATTTTCTGTACCTACATTATGACACTTTTCAAAAAATATAACACGGACACATTTGCAAAACCATACTTTCACATCCTTGCCAGTGCTCCTTGCACGAGTTTTCAAAAAATAAAACATGGACGGATTTGCAGCAAAGTGTTAAAATGTACGTACATAATAGTCATATAACTTGGCCCCCACTTGACAAAATCTATTCACTTTCCAGAAAGATTCAAGGTTAGGTGTATAATCTTTCTAAAATCTTTTGTGCGCATTCGTCAAACGGCAACAAGTAATAAGCCATCTAAAAATGTTGAGACCCCCCCTCTAATTTTGCCCCCTTTTCACAAGATTCTACCAAACTTTGCAAAAACATTCAAATCTGGGTCTTAAATCAATTTGCAAACGTTTGTATCTTTCAAATATTTTGGGACATCCCCTCTAATTTTGTTCCCTCTTGGAAAAACAGCACCAACATTTGTAGAACCATTCAAAGTCAAGTCTAGAATATCACAAAATGTTATGCTGTTTCATTGAGTGGCGCCAAAGTTATACGTCATTCAAAAACTACTTTTCACCAACCCTGTAATGTTAATGTTAAAGGACATTTGTACCGCGCACTATCACCACCGGAGTGGTCCCCTGGCGGCTCTGAAAAAGGAGGGTAGGTTGAGTTAGTGGGAGGAAGCAGGAAAAGTGCAAGAGAGCAGTGATGTGCTGTTGGCGGCCTCAGCCCGGTGGGTCCGTTGGCTGGGCCTGGGGTGTTTGCAGCCGGTAGTCGTTGTGTACTGTTGTGCAAGGCTATGTGTGTTTTTGTTTTGCTGTTGCGATGTAGTGAAGTTTGTGCGGCTTGTTGCGCTGTAGGCTTTGGTTGTGCTTGGTTTGGAGTTTGAGATGTGTATGCAGAAAGGGAAATTGTTAGTAGGGTAGGTTAGTTTGCGTCTCTATCCTGAATTGATGGGCTCGGCTTGCGTAGTCTCCCCTGATGCGGCTCTGTCCTGATCACGGTCCGACTGGCATACAGGTTCCTTACTCCTCTGGCCCCCACCTCTAACATGCTCTCTCACAGCTCCCCTTATCCTCCCTTCATACTCCTGTGGCCAGTGCACCTGCCAATGACAACCTCTCGGGTAGTGGGGTGATTGCCAATATCTCGATAATTCCACACCATTGTGGTACCAGGTGGTAATTAAGGGGCGGGCAAAGGTGTTGGTGGGATTGTCTGGGGTAGTTGACTAAGTCTGCGTGCATGCGGCCTGTGTTCCAGTCTATCCGGTGTCACCCGTCCAGGTGCCGTCAGAGTTATTCTCTCGGGTCAGGAATGTCTGTGTCTTTTCCGGTTTAGTCATCCTTTTTCCAGTTTTGGTTTCCAGGTTTAGTCTGTGGTGTTGTAGAGCCAGGTTTTTAGCGATTTCCTGAATTTTAGGTGATCTTCTGTGTTTCTTATTTCTTTTGGGATGTTGTTCCAGGTTTTTGAGGCTAAGTTGTAGAAGGAGGTGCCTCCAAGTTTTTTCTTAAGGTATGGTTTGAGTTCCCGGCGGATTTCGTAGCTTGATCGGAGGGGTCTCGTTGGTGTGTAGGCTGTTATTTTCTTTTGTAGGAATTCTGCTCCTTGTCCACTGATTGCCCTGTGCGTTATGCACATTGTTTTGAAGGTGATGCAATGTTTTACTGGGAGCCAGTGTAGTGTTTTTAAGGCTGGAGTGATGCAATCTCTTCTGGATAGTTTGAGGAGTAGTCTTGCTGCTGTATTTTGGATCTGTTGCAGTTTCTAGAGGAGGTATTCTGGTATTCCGATGTAGAGGCCGTTTGCATAGTCGATTTTTGACATGATTAGGGCGACAATGGTGAGTGTTTTGTGCGTGAAGGAGAGGAAAGGTAGAATTCTTCTTGCCGTGTGGAGGAGGAAATAGCATTTCTTCACTGTTGCATTTATTTGTGGTTCCAGAGTTAGGTTGTTGTCCATTAGGACTCCCAGATTTTTTACTACCTTCGAAGGTGTCGGTGTGTTTCCCATTTCCGTAGGCCATGGGATGGTGGTTTCGTTCTCTTGGTCTTTGGATACGATCATGATTTCTGTCTTTCCTGGGTTGATTTTCAAGTTGTTGGCATCCATCCAGTTGAAGACTTCTTTTAGACAGTCGGTTAGGGTTGAATGGTCGGCATCAGTGTCTTTGATTTTGTAGATGATCTGAGTGTCATCTGCGTAGTTGTAACATGTAATGTTGTATTTTTTGAAGATTCTGATGACCGGAGTCTGATAGATGTTGAAATATAGTGGAGATAGTGAGGATCCTTGTGGTACTCCACAGTCGTTAACTTGTGGGGTGGATTTGAAAGGTTTTATCCATACGGTTTCTGTTCTGTCTGCTAGGGATGATTTGGTCCAGCGTAGTGCTGTGTCTGTTATGCCCATGTCTTCTAGTCTTTTGGTCAGGGTGTTGTGGCTAACTGTGTCAAAGGCTGCAGAGAGGTCGAGCAGAATAAGGGCTGAGGTAGTGTTTGAGTCTGCGTTAGTTGTGAGGTCGTCCCAGATGGATAGTAGTGCTGTTTCCTTTCCTCTCGCTGGTCTGAAACCGATTTGAGCTTGGTCCAGCAGATGGTGTTTTTCTACGTGTTCTTGGGTTAGTTTATATACCTAGGTTTCTAGAAGTTTTGTTGGGTAGGGGATGTTAGAGATCGGTCTGTAGTTGGAGAGGTCATCTACGTCACCACTTGTGTTTTTCAAGAGTGGCTTGATGTATGCTGATTTGAAGATCTTCGGTACAGTCCCTGTTGATAGTGATAGATTTAGAAGGTTTTGTAGTGTTCTGCTGGCGATCCTTGCGTGAGGATTGATTTGTAGATGTCTGGGGGACATGGGTCCATGGGTGGTCCCGCTTTCTTGCTTCGTTTTACCAGCATTGCGAATGCCTCTGGTGATATTTCAGGAAAGCTTCGGAATTTGTGTTGTGGTTCCGTGTTAGGTTCGTTGGCTTGTATGTTGTGGTTGGTTGGTCGCTTTTGTATGGTTTGACGGCTGTCGATTTTTTTTTTAAAGTGATCTGCCGGGTCGTTGCATAGTTTTTCTGAGGGGGCTGGGGTGTTATCGCAGCCTGGTGGGTTTCTCATTTCTTCAATGATACTAAACATTTCTTTTTGTGTGTTGGTGGCATTGTTGATTCTGTCGTCGTAATGTCTTCTCTTTGCCTTTTGAATTTCCTTCTTCTATGCACAGATTTGTTTCTGGTACAGTGTTTTTTCCCTGGGTTTTATTCTTTCCTCCATTCCAATTCCATCTTTTTGTTTTCCTTTTTTCATGTTTAATAGTGGGGTGAACCATTTTGCCATTGCTCTTTTTTTGATGGGGTGAACGGTTTTTCTGGGGCGATCTTGTCTATTGTATCTGTGATCCATTTGTGCAGTATCTCTGCTTTCCCGTCTAGGTTAGCTAGCTCGAGTTCTGTAGTTGAGGGTTTCGTTAATTCCAGTTGTTCGAATAGGTTACTTTCTTTGACATGTTTCCAGTTTCTTTTGGTGGTGGTTGTGAGTTTCGGATGTTGGATTTAGGATTGGGTAGGCAGAGTGATCATGAATTTTTCTTTGGCGAAGATTGCGTCTAGGGTGTGTCCTGCCGAGTGCGTTGCTCCTTTGACTAGTTGTCGCAGTTTCATGGTGCCGAGTTGTTCAATTAGTGAGTTTTGGGAGTTGGCGTGGCTGTCTTCAAACCAGATGTTGAAGTCCCCCAGGATGATTAGGTGTTCGTGGTTGATGGCTAAGTTGGTGATGGCTTCTATGAAGTTATGGACGAATGTTGCAACCTATGTTGGTGGTCTGTATACCAGGATGAATGTGATGTTGGTTTTTGAGTTCGCTGTTAGGTGTATTACCATGGTTTCGCAGTTGAGGATGTTGAGTGGTTCGGGAGTTTTTATTTTCAGGTGTTCTTTGAATGCTATAGCGATGCCTCCCTGTTTTTTCTGTTTATTTGTAGGCATTTGAAGTCGGTCGAAAGGCAGCTTTGGAGTGTGATTTTGTAGTTGTCGTCCAGCAATGTTTCTGTGATGAACAGGATGTCAATGCCGTTGTCGTCGAGTAGGTCGAAGATCTCTGTTGAGTGTTTTGACATGGATCTTGCGTTTATTAGATTGCAGTGAAGTTTGGAGGTGTTTGGTTTGGGCTTTGTCGAGGTCGACTTCCGCTCGGTGTTAAGGTTTCCTTCCTGGTCGGTCACTTGTTGGGCTGTGGGATTCGGGGTGTCAGCGTCTTCGAAGAGTTCTTCTAGGTTTTGTCTTGGGTTTTTTGTGTTTTCATCGGGTTCGTCTTCCGGGAGTTGTGGTTGTTGATTGGAAGTTCCTCTTGCTTTGGTGATGTAGGGGGTTATTGGGTTGGTCATCTGTTTGTTGTTTGTGTTGGTCATCCTTCTACTTGCTTGTGTTAGGTTGTTTGTTGCTGCTTCTAATGTTGGGTTGGATTGCCGTGGTGGCCGGTTGTCTGCGAGGTATGGAGTTAAGTAGAGGGATTTTTCTCTTCTCTCAGAGTTCCTTAGATTTGTGTTCCTGTCTGTGGGGGTCCAGTCTATGATTGTTGTTCTAAGTTGCTGTTCTGGAGTGTTTGTTCTTTCATCTCTTCGTCTTTTCCTTGGAATGGGTCGTTTGCGCGACATTGTAGGATTGAGAGTTGTTTAGTCTTTGTTTGGCGACGTCTAGTTGGTCCTGCTTTGGCCTGGTTGTCTTGTGATGTAGTGGCGGGTGAGGGGGTTGTCCACTACTAGTTTGGGCCTTGTCTGTCGGTGGTGTTCCGGATGGAGTTGGCAACTCGTGCAGTCGCTGTCCTAGGAGTTGAAGGGGGGGTGGTAGGGCGTTATTAAGTTGGGTGTTATCGGTGGCTCTCTTTACTGTCCGTCTCCCTGAGCGCGGTTCACCGTTTTGAGCAGGCTGTGTGGGTTGGGAAGGGCACATGCTGGTTGGAGGGTGGCTTGGACGGGCGTAGCTTGGACTTTCGCCTTGTGATGAGAGGTCCTAGTCAGAGTGACCTACCACCGTAATTCGCTGGTGGCTTCTGTCTCACTTGAGAGTTTGCTAAATTTGCAAGTGAGCTAGATTTGAGACACCTGCACAGTGGGAGAGATGCCCATCAATGCGGTTTGGAGATCAGACAGTGCAACTTGGGCACAGATGCCCTGCTATCAATGCAGTTTGGGATTACACAATGGTAATTCGGTCACAGAAGCCCTGCTAAGTTTGAGAAACCTGTATAGTGGGAGAGAGGCCTATCAGTGCAGTTTGGAGATCACACAATGCAATTTGGGCATAGAGGCCCTGCTATCGATGTAGTTTGGGAATCACACAGTGCAAATTGGGCAAAGAGGCCCTGCTATCAGTGCAGTTAGGGGATCACACGATGTAATTTGGCACAGAGGCCCTGCTATCGATGTAGTTTGGGAATCTAAATGCATTATTCACAGAGGCCCTGCTAAGTTTGAGATACCTGTTTAGTGGGAGAGAGGCCTATCAATGTCGTTTGGAGATCACACCATGCAATTTGGGCACATAGGCCCTGCTATAAATGTAGTTTGGGAATCACACAATGCAATTTGGGCACAGAGACCCTGTTATCAATGCAGTTTGGGATCACACAATGCAATTCGGTTACCAAGTTTGAGACACCTGTATAGTGGGAGAGAGGCCTATCAATGCAGTTTGGGAACACACAATGCAATTTGGGTACAGAGGCCCTGCTATAAATGCAGTTTGGGAACACACAATGCAATTCGGGCACAGAGGCCCTTCTAAGTTTGAGACACCTGTATAGTGGGAGAGAGGCCTATCAATGCAGTTTGGGGCAATTGGGGGTGATCACATTGGTAGACATTGGTTTTGCCTAGTGGCCAGGTATCTAGGGAAGAGCTGTATCTCTCCCCAACCCAAGCCACCCTACCTTACTGGTCCTTGTAGTTGCTGGTTGACGGTTGGCTACTGGCTTCCCCTGCGGACACCTGCTGACACTTCCTGGAGCTGCCTCTGTTGGAGCCGCCCTTGGCCTTGGGGCCCTTAGCTGCAGGGGGCTGCCAGGCAGAGGGCTGCCCTGGGAGGACCAGTGATGAAGGGCTCGAGGCCCAATCAAAGCGGGGATGGGCGGGACGGGAGGCGGGAGGGGCAGGGCTCGAGGAAGAGGGTGCGGGGTGGGAGAGGGAGGCTTCGGGGGCCTGGGGCGGGTCGCAGTACATGGGCGCTAGGCCCAGGGGCTGCAGAGCAGGCAGCCAATCACTCGCTTGTGGGCGGCATGGGAGGCGGGTGGAAAGGAAGAGACCAGGAAATGGGGCCTGGGCAGGGAACGCACACAGAGGATAGTTACACTTTTTCTACGTCAGCCCAGGTCGCGCTCTGCTGCCTGACTCACCTACTTCCTTTGTGGGAAATGGAGCGGGTCGCAGCACACGGGCGCTAGGCCCAGGGGCTGCAGAGCAGGCAGCCAATCACTCACCTGTGGGCGGGATGGGAGGCGGGTGGAAGGGGAGACACCAGGAAATGGGGCCAGGGCAGGGAACGCACACGGAGGACAGTAACACTTTTTACAGGGTTTTCTCAGTCAGCCCAGGTCGCGCTCTGCTGCCTGACTCACCTGCTTCCTTTGTGCTCCCGGTCATATCGTGCCACAATAGCGAGGGTGTTGGCGGCCTCGGTCATCGCAGAGTAGATCCCTTTACCTATCTATCGCATCCAACTTCTCCTCGTTGTAGGGAGGGGTGGACGCTGCAGAAGATGTTGCACCCGACTATTTCTTCTTGGCTGCTGCAGAAACAGAGTCTGGTGAAGGTTGGGCCCGCAAGCACTTAGGTGCAGAGTCCAGAACCCTGTACTTCTTCTCCAGCCGGTCCTTCGCTGGGTCTGTAGAAGGGTTCTTCATGAGCATCAGTCCTTCACCCCAAATGTCATCCAGGAGCGGGACTGAAAGGATAGTCTTCTTCTTTGCCTCACAGCGCTGGTATAAGAATCCCGCATTCTTCTCTGGCGTGAGCCAGAAAAGCTGTGACGCTCTGGAGATCATTGCATGGAATGACCCCATCTCGACTGGTGGGGAGGATCTGGGCAGAGGTGAGGGGAGGTCTCCCATCCCGCCATCTTCATCCGTGCCCATCACCATTGCTGTGTCTGACTCAGTCTCACCTGTGCGGGGTGGCGGAGAAGAAGTGGGTGCCTCTTCCTCTTCTTGGCTGTCGGGTCCCCAGTTGTCAGCACAGTAGCCGGCACTGGTGCCGTGGGGGAGCGGTGGCGGCATCCTCCATCGGGCTCACCTTGTACCATAACTCTTGTTCGTACCTGGCCAGGATGGCTAAAGCGTTCGCCACCTTGACCGTCGTTGCCGAGTAGATGACCTTCCTACCCACGGCGTCCAACTTCTAGAGACTGAGGACGACTGGTTGGATGACTTTTTCCGAGCAGACGCCGAGACCCCAGAGTCCTGTGATGGCTGTGACCACAGACATTTGAGTGCAGACTCGGCATCCGGTATTTCTTTTCATGGCAGTCTCTTTTCACCGGGGTTGAGGAAGGGTTCTTCAGCAGTGCTAGATCCTCATCCCAGACGTCATCAAAGAGGGGCACCGCCTGAATGGTCTTCCTTTTTGCCTCCCGGCACTGATACAGGAAGCCCTCCTCCGGTGTGAGCTGGAAGAGATCCGATGCGTGGGCGACCATGGAGTGGAACAAGCCCACTTCATCTGGCGGAGAGTTGCCGCCGTCTGTCGTGTCCGTCCCTGTATCCCTGGCGGGGAGCGGCTTTGGCGGCTGGAGCATAGGCGTAGGGTGCCTCTTCCTCTTCTCCGGCTCTTGTGGCCCCAGTGTCAATGGGGTCGTTGCCGCCGGTGGTGCAGTAGGTGGCGCTGTTGGCACTCTTCGGTATCTCCAACACCAGCGTGTGGAGGGTTGAGAGAATATCATGCAACAGATCTCTGGGAGGTGCCTGGGTAGTAGGGCCGCCTTGGTGGTCCCTGTCGCCACGCCCTCTGGGGGTGGGTTTGGGTTCCTTCTTGACGTTCCTGTCGTTATCCCCAATGCCTGGGATGGTGTGGACAGAAAACCTTGTCGGAAGAAATATCTGTGCTCTAGAGTTCTTCCAGCCCCCCCGAACCCCATTTTTGGGTCCTGAGGGGTCTGGCTAAGGGACGGCATCCTCTTTGAGAGGGTCTTCTCCACTGGTTTGTCCGAAGCCTCCCGCCTGGGAGGAAGCGCCATCCTAACTGCCATCGGGGTACCCTGGACCGGGTCAGCCCGTCGCTTCGAAAGGGCAACCGCCACCATCTCGATAGAAGAGGACGTCTTAGCCTGCCTCACTTGAGCCTTCACAAGCAGGTCGGACACCTTCACTGGTGTCTGGCCTTCTCCGGTTTCTCACCGCTTCCCTGTGGTAGCAGACTTTCTCTTTGACTAAGAACTTGAGCGATGACTGGAGATTGAGGCCGATGGCGATGATTAACGCGGCCTGATCGTCGCGGGACCCGCATGCGTGGCGATCTGGACAGAAGTGGACTTGCAGTGCTTGACCTTGTCTTGGGCCCCCACGGATGGAGCGCCCTCAAAGGACTTGGAAGCCTGCTCGGACAGGCCAGATCCAGATGGAACAAGTTACTTACCTGTAACTTCTCCAGCATGGGTCCGGCACGGATTCACACGCTCATGAATACTCCCCGTCAGGCTGGGAGTCCCCGGCATAGAAAAAAATCAGTCTAACCTCCGAACTGCCCCCCCGCCCCCCCAACAACCAACCACCGGTCCCAGGCCACACCGCCCCCAACCAATGAATGCCCTCCTCCCAAGCCCCCCTGGCAGCCATCTTCAGACTTGGTAGCATGTGAAGTGGCCGTAGGACCAAGAGAAGAGCTGCAGAGGGGTAGGCGGGAGGGTTTGCATGTGAATCCATGACAGACCCATGCTGGAGAACAGTTACAGGTAAGTAACTTGTTCCTTCTCCAGCATGGGGTCTGGCATGGATGCACATGCTCCTGAATAAAGAATACACAGCAGCTGTAACGCTCACCTGATTCCCGCAGAGGCGCCGGTCTTGACTGGGTGAATGCCGCATCTTCAAAGGTGATGTGTAACACACGGTTGGCTCTTTGGGCTGGACCTCTGTGCACTGTATGTCTGACTCGAAGAGTAAGATGTCTGCAGATAGAAAATATGGGATTAATGAACTGGGGTTATTGGGTGCCTCTCTCCTCTTCCCTTTCTCTTCTCCTGTAGAACCCCAAAGGTTAACGCCCTCACCTTAGGTAAGTGAACGCCGAGCTCTCCATCTGCCTCGGGGCAGGGTGCCGTAACCAGTTTCTTCACTGGATAAGGGTGCAGGCCTCTTGACCTCAGAGGACTGCTGTCCGTCGTTAACTGCACGAACGGTAAGTTCTGGGTACTTCAAATGTCTTAAAAGTCTTTTGTAATGATATCTCTTGTTTTGCAGGGTTCCGGCGATGGCGGATGGCGGGCTGATGAGAGTTGAGGATCGAACCCGCGTGAGGAATAGAAGCGCCTGGAAGCACGTAAGTAAGCGCTTGTAGCCTGCTTCACGATGCGCACTAACTGTCCCTTTTATCTTGCAGGTACAAGTTTGGAGCTTTAGAGAAGCTGAAGGATGCTGGAATACCCACTGGATTCGGCGTGGGAAGGAGTAATGGCACGTGAGTAATAAAGTTGCCCAATGTCTTTAAACGCACCTTCTTTTGTCTTTCAGATGCGGGATGCAGCGCCGAAGGCCTCCGGAGCGTGCGAAGAGCTGGTAAGCTTTTGTCTTTCAGATGCCGGAATGCAGTGCGAAGACCTCCGGAGCATGCGAAGAGTAGGTAAGCCTTTGTCTTTCAGATGCCGGAATGCAGCGCGAGGCGTTGGTGACAGCCGATGGACCAGGTAAGAGATGCGCTGCCACTGAAGACCGTAGTGCTAACCTGTTCTTTCTTTGTCTTTACAGGTGCTGCGGAAGACTGGATTCCAGGATGGTAAGCCTTTGTTCCCTTAGGCCCAGGATCAGAAGCAGAAGACACGATGAGCGTTCTGCTGCAGAGAATGCAGAATAACGCAAAGCAAGATTCATCCATCGGGTGTGGTTTAAATAGCCTCCTGTAGTGCTTAGGTGTCTCCTTCCACAGCCACGCCTAGTTAAGAAAAGAGTTCCTGCTTTCCAGAAGAGTTCCAGTGTTCTGAACCTAGGGAGTGGCTCCTGCCCCACCCAACAGGAAAAGTAGTCCCAAACAGAAGAGGATCAGGGGTTCAACTGGCAGGTAAGTAAGCAGCATGGTCTGCTGCAGGTAAGTCCACCCAAGCATTATGAGCCCGGCGCTTCCAGCGCTGGCACTGGGCATCTTTATGAGCCTGGTGCCACTGGCGCCAGGACAGGGTCCAAAAGGTCCCAATTGGGACTGGCTGGCACTCGGAACCGGGGTTATGGGTCTGCTTCCAAGAAGAGTTCCAGTGTTCTGAACCTAGGGAGTGGCTCCTGCCCCACCCAACAGGAAAAGTAGTCCCAAACAGAAGAGGATCAGGGGTTCAACTGGCAGGTAAGTAAGCAGCATGGTCTGCTGCAGGTAAGTCCACCCAAGCATTATGAGCCCGGCGCTTCCAGCGCTGGGACTGGGCATCTTTATGAGCCTGGTGCCACTGGCGCCAGGACAGGGTCCAAAAGGTCCCAATTGGGACTGGCTGGCACTCGGAACCGGGGTTATGGGTCTGCTTCCAAGGGAGTCGGGCAAGTCCTGATCTTTTGGAAGCAGAGATCATGACAGCAGCACACACATGCACAACCATGGGAGGTGGCAAGGCTCAACATTAAGCATCTCAACATTAAGCATCTATTACCGCCTCACCAGGCTCACCTTCAAGCGAACAGGTTGCGCAGCACTGCTTGGCTGACTCTGGACGCCTCCCTGGAATCCCTGTCAACGCAGTAGAACTTTGTGAAGGTGCGGCTGACCTCCATGTAGCAGCCCTGCAGATGACAAGCAGGGGCACACCAGACAGGAACGCAGTAGTTGCAGCGATTGCTCTGGTCGAATGGGCTCTCGGACAGCCAGGCAATGGTCGGTTTGCCAACTAGAGACAAAGGGTGATGCAAATGGAGAGCCACCTGGAAATGGAAGCCTTGGAAAGGGCCTTCCCATGATTCACAGGGCCAAAGTTCACAAACAGTTGCGAAGAATACAAAAATATGCATGGATGTCCCCAACATGTGACATGTGCGCAGACTTAGTAGAAGAAAAAACAGCTGTTTTGGCTTTTTATGGACATATCCCATCCCATCCTCATCACCCCTCACCTCCCCAGAGATTGTTTCATTAGTTTGACAAGTGTAATGCTGTGTTTTTTAATATGGTTTTACTGCAATGTCCGCGGACAACGGGCGCTGTTCGCAAATCCAACATGGTGACCGTTTCAAAATATCTGACGCAGCTCACGTTTTTCACCATCCAATCAGCGGGCGCGTCCAATGTCCACGGACATCACGCCAGCCCGGGATAGGCTCAGGAGGGTGTCCGCGGAACGAATAGGGAAGTGAGTCCATGGACCGGACCCAGATATACATTTTTGGGGACCTACTTTTTGGCTGTGTTTTCTCGAAACTACTGTATTGATTTACACCAAATGACCGAAGCACGCCTTTGGGACCAAGTTGCCACTCCTGGTGCAGATTTGGTGAAAATCCGTCCAGCGGTTTGGGCTGTAGGCGTGAGCAAATTCTTTTTTCCATTGTGTCTCTGAGGAAAACCACATATTTTGGGATCCCCCCTATAACTTTGTCCCTCCCGGATGAAACCTCACAGAATCAATCAGAGTGGGCTATATACATTTTCTGCAGAATTTGGTGAGGATTCGTCCAGGGGTGCGGGCGGGGGGGGGGGGGGGGTGGAATGGAGAGTTTTAAGTCACCCAAAAAGTGCTCTTCATATGGGCTGAGCAACTTAACGATAACTACAGGGCCACTTACGATGCTTGTATCTGCGTAGATTCACATGCTATGCATAGGCCGACATCTAATGGTAGCCGCAGAGTATTACATTTTTTGTTTTCGAAACTCGAAAGAGGACGTTGACAGGGCGTGCCAGTAATACTATCCCTAGTGCAACGTCCACTGTACCCATGATCCTTCACGCGTCTAGATCCCTCACATTGTTTGGTTTCTGAAATGAGGTAGCATGAAGTGTAGCGTGAGTACAGAGGTAATAAAGCAGATAGGAGTAGATAAAGCCAGCAACATCTTTGCACCTTCTACTCCATAGGGGAGGAAGGGTGGGCGCATGTGAATCTAAGCAGATCCAAGCCCCAGAAATACGATTACAGTGAATCATGTATCCCTTTTGACGCTTGTGGATCTGCTTAGATCACATGCTATGCATAGATTAGCGAGCAGTGTCTGGAGAAGGTGATGGGTTATGAAAAGGTAAAGTGGCAAATAGATGTTTTAGCACTGCTTGTACCACCTGTGAATCTGCTTTAGAATGTATGTCAATGCAGTAGTGCTGAGTAAAAGTATGTATAGAGCTTCATGTAGCTGCTTTGCAAATGGCATCCAGCGGGAAGTTTGCAATAAAGGCCAAAGTAGCTCCTGTACCCCTGGTAGAGTGAGCTCTTGGTGTGAAAGGCAGAGTTTTGTTTGATAGTGAGTAGCAGTATGCATTTCACTATCAATCTGGAGATGGTGCTTTTTGAAATGTGATCACCTTCCCCGACAGGTGCTATAGAGTCAAACAGTTGGTCTGTTCTTCATAGTGGTTTTGTTTTGTTTACATAGTAAAGAAGCACCCTCCTTGCATCTAGTGTATGGAGGTTTTTCTCAGCGACCTTGAAGGGTTTTGAAAGAAAGCGGGTAGTTCAATGGACTGGTTGACATGGAACTTGGATATGAACTTAGGTGAAAACATAGGGTGTGTTCTTAGTACCAACTGGTCTTTGCGGATAACCAAAAAAGGGTCTTGCAACGATAAAGCTTGTAGTTCACTGACTCTTCTTATGCAGGTGATGGCCAACAGAAAAACCGCTTTATAGGTTAGGTGTTTAAGGCTGGATTTGTGCATAGGCTCAAAGGAGGGGGGGGGGGGGGACTATGAGCTTTGTGAGTACCACATTTAGATCCCACCCTGGAGGCGGATTTGAAATGGGGGTGGGGGGGTAAAAGCCTTTTTACTCCTTCCATGAACGCCTTAATGGCATGGACTTTCCACAAGGACACCTTGCTTTGAGAAGTGGTATACGTGGCTAGAGCCGCTAGGTGAACCTTGATGGAGTTGAATACTAGATCAGGGTCTAGTAAGTGGAACATGTAATGAAGAATGGTTAATGGAGTACATTCGATCGGGTTTACATTTTCTGACTGGCACCATACTTGCAAATCGTTCCCATTTGTTAAAGTAACAGTGTCTGGTGTTTGGTTTACGTGCCTCTCCATACACCTTTGAGGTAGTTTTAAATGACCAAACTCTGACTTCAGGAGCAAAGTTGGCAAGTTCATAGATTGAGGATGTGGGTGTATCGTTGTGCCCCCGTGTTGGGTGATCATGTTGAAGGGGCCGGGAGTCTAATTGGATCGCATATCACAAGTTTGCGCAGATGCGGAAACCAAGGTTGTCTTGCCAGGATGAGAGCTACTTGTTCCCGGTGCATCTTGTTCACTAACCTGATCTGTAGCAGTGTTTGGGGAAAAAGCGTAGGCACATTTCCCTGACCAGCTCATCCACATGGTGCTCCTCCTTGGATCCGGGGTTGGGGAAACCTGAATGCAAAGTCTGCCCATTGTGTGTTTAGGCTGTGTGGTGAAGGTAATGGGCTCCCCACCTGGTGAGTGATGAGTCTGTTATGACAATCGCTTGCAATGTAGGGTTGTGAAAAGGTTTTCCCTTTCACATATTTTTCTTTGTCCACCAGCGTAGCGTTTGAACTAGGATTAGCAAAACAACCACTAGATCGTCCCACTGACCTCTTCCCTGAGACAACTGTTTCGCTAAAATCTTGCATTGGGCGCAGTGCGTGGAGAACCAGGTAAATGCATGAAGCCATCACCCTGAGCAAGGGCATTGCTTTGCGTATGGTTGTCATGGCCACAGGCCCCACAACACAAAACCCACACCATCTAGTGATGGGGGCAATGGGTCACTTGACTCACTTATGTCCCTTTGGGACCCATAAACACAGGGGCCCTGGCTGGATTCAGTCCTGGCGCCTTTGGCCCCAGGCTCATATAATGACGTGAGCAGGAACACTTCATTTGTTTTACTTTATTTCAGTGCAGGAGTGCTTTTATTTTACAAGAACTTTCCAGGAGCTGAACGCCTTTATTCCAGAGAACATCCTCATGTGCTGACTCCTCGGGTGGGGCTCCCTAGGCCTGGTCTTCATGTGCTGACTCATCGGGTATGGCAGGCAGGCTTAACCTGGTGGGCATGGCTTCAGAAGCTCAGCTATATAAGATGCTCCGTCCTTAAGGTCGGTACTTTGCGTTACTGTGCACTCGCGTGCAACGTGGCGCACACCGCTGCTTGGACCAGTTTACTTACCTTTGAAACCAGGCATTCGCCTGTATACTCACCTCCAGGAAACCGGTGCTTCATCGCTTCATCTGCAGACTCATCTTCTGACATCCAGTGATCTTGATCCCGATGCCGCAGCACCGCACCCCGCATCCACAAACTCTGACCCCGTGAAGAAGAAAGACAAGGTTAGAAGATCCGTCCTAGGGCCGTGCCGCATTTGAACCACGTGCACCCCCTAGTTAACAACTTACCAGCTACTGTACCGCTGCATCTTCGTTCCTCATTCCCTCCGGCTGCCCCCTCAAGCTCTGCAGCTTCTGCCTGGCCGCCAACATCACCTGCAAGGGAAGAAAGCAAAAGAGCAAACATAAAAAGTGGAACGGACAGCAATACAAGACAACAAACTTTACAATACAACAAAAACAGGCGAGGAAAGACAAAGGCAAACAGGAACACTAACCTGAAGTATAGTGGCTTAGTCGCAGCAGGACTGGACTACCACGTGCAAGGGACCAGTGAAGGAACTCTGTCTCCAGATCATACAAGCGCCCCTGCCAGAAGCAGCAGAACAGAGTGCTTGCCAAAACTAATCAACAGATGAACTTTGCTGGGACAGCGCATCCAGCGGGTACCACGGTTTGGGAGAAGGGGTCTGCCTCCTACTCTCCATGCAGGAGCAGTACCGAGCAGCATCACCCATTACCACCAGTTACCACATAAGCGCAGAGGGCGAAGTCGGACCCAAGCGATCTCACCCCGAGGTGGGCTACAACCATGCCCCAACGCCTCTGCAGAGACCAGGTGAGCGTAACAGCTATTTGGCGACCAGCTAGATACAAAGGTTTTGCACTCTTTCGTATGTCGGGAAGACTAGTCCCTCTCCTGACTTTATGATAGCTCCTAAGAACTGTTTTGTTTTGCTATGAACGGGACTTGATTTCTTCTCGTTGAATGAGAATCCCAATTGGAACAGAAGATTGATTGTTCTTTGGGTATTTTGCTTGCAAATTTGAGAGGGTTCCCCTGTTATCAGCCAATAGTCCATAGAAGGGTTTACTGGGATTGATTCTCTGTGTAGGTGTGCTGCCAGTACCGCTAGTACCTTGGTGAATACCCTTGGATCGGAGGCTATGCCGAAGGGTAGCACCTTGAACTGGTAGTGTTGACTTGCTATTCTGAAGCGCAGGAATGTTCTGTGTGCTGGGAGCATTGAAATATGAAAGTATGCATCTTTCATGTCCAAGGTTGCCACATAGTCCCCCTGTTTTAGCAGTGGGATTGCTTTCTGTAGAGTCATGCAAAATTGTTGTGGCTTGACATAGGTGTTCACAGGGCGCACATCTATGACAGGGCGCATGGTTAGGTCTTTCTTTGGCACAAGGAAGTACATTGAATAAATACCCTTGTTTACCTGGTTTGCCGGTACGATTTCTATGGCGTCATTTAGTAGCAGTGCTTTGACCTCTTCTAGCAGGACGCGTTGTTCTTCCTCTTTAGTTTGTCTTTGTCTTGGTGGGTGGTTGGCTGGTGTTAGTATAAGCTCTACGCAATAGATCCCCGCCACGGTGGAAAGTACCCACTTGTCGGACGTGATCCCCTCCCATGCGTGGGTAAAGTGAGAAATTCAACGTCCAACTGGAGAGGCATGGGAGGGGACCTGTAGCGGGTGGTAATTGCTTAGGAGGGGTGGAGCCCCCCTCTTGAGGAGGAGGACCTGCCTCTACTCCTGGATCTTCTATGGCCCCTTTGAAAGTTTTGTTGGGAGGACTGCCCTTGAGGGGAACCCCAGGATGAACTCTGCCTGCCTTGGTTGTAGTTGGAGGACCGCTAGGAGTTTTCTACTCTAAACCAGCGTGCATTTGAACCTCCTCTCTACACAAAGGGTTTGTTTGTGAGTTGTCCCAGGGATTTGAGGGCATCATATTCCTCCTTAGCACTTTTCAGTGTGTCCTCGACCGCTTTGCTGAATGTGTTGGGCTCAATGGGCATGTTCAGAATGGTGGCTTGGGTCTCCAACTTGAAACCCAATTGTGGTAGACATGCATGGCGTTTGATGAGGGTACTTTCCGGCACAATTTGCCCCGCATTATCTGCTGCGTCTAAGTTATTTTTAAGAATGCAGCTTGCTACTGGTCTCCCTTCTACAATTTTTTGTAAGAGCTGTGTCTTTAGGGGTTCCAGGACCATGTCTATTTGCTGTGAAATCTCGTCCCACTTGTGGCAATTATAAATGAACAGTAGCGCTGTGTTGTTTGCTATCCTCACTTGATAGGCAGCCGAGGAAGATACTTTCCTGCCTAGGGTGTAAATCCTTTTGCTCTTCTTGTCAGGGGGGGCTTCGGCAGAGGCTAAATGTATTCCTGCTCTCTTCCTTGTGGTGGTGACTACTAGAACATCAGGCTATAGCTGCCCCCTAATGTACAATGGGTCTGATGGGGCTGGTCCAAACATCTTTTCAATGCGTGGGTTGACTGCCCATGTCAGATTGGGGGTAAGTAGAGAAGGCTGGATGCGCCTCTGGACAGATTGAAGCAGCGTGATGAACTGTGCAGCAGATCTCTTATCCCCGAGGATGTCCTCTATGAAGGCTTTATCGACTTGAGCTTCCTGGGTCTTGAATTTTAATGTGTTCTGCAGCTTTTAAAAGCAGGTCATTTTACTGCAGCTAGTTGTCCAACAGGGAATCGCCTACTGGTTGGTTAGTCGGTATGGTCTGGGGATTGGATAATGTATATATCATTGTCGTCATAGTATTGATCTGTGTCCCCTATCTCCCCTTGGTCTTCTGGGTCTGCTAATAAGCCAAGGTCTTGGGAACCTTGATTGTCGTAACAATATAGGTCATCAGCCACATTTTGATATGTAGAGGTATTAGTTTGCGTTGCGTCCAGGCAGGCTCTTTTGGCATCAGGCTGTTTGATAGCTGCTTCGCTTTCAGCGGACCACTGGAGGCAGGTAAGTTGTTCTGGGTGTTGATCAAAGAAATTTACAAAACTAGACATTCTTCTCACGGCCCTATCAAACTGTTCCGATATCCATTTGGAGGAGCTTGGCAACACAGAGGGAACAGCTGTGGGATAGGCTCTGGAGCAGGGGGCTATTTGTGATGCATTGCCCATGACAGGGTGTCTTTAGGGGTAAAATAATTCTTATTCTTTGAACCTTGTGATTTTGAGGCTTGGGGCATCAAGGACTGAGTTTTTCGATGTTTTTGCCCTGAGGGTGTCAGACTATTTTTTAATTAAATCACTCATCTTGGAATTTTTCGTAGGGGCTGTTGACGCATCTTTGAACACCTGGTAGCCAGAACCCGAGGACTTCCCCGATTTGGTCGTGGTGTCGGAAATGGACTTTGGTGTCTGTTTCGGTTGCCTATGGTGTGATGATCACTACCGCGACAGCCCAGAGGACAGGGATTTTTTGGACCTGCCCTTCGACACCGTGTGTGGCTTATCAGTGGTCGACTGTGTTTAGTGTGCGTGTCATGGAGGTGCTTGCGCCGCTGGGGGACGTCTCCATAGCAGAACCGCCAGCCCGCCTGTTAGAGTCCGGGGCTCGCACGAGGGAATCCATTGGGTCCTGATCGCCTTCAGCATCACCTAGAACGCCGACATCGCTGGAGGCTTCCTCGACGTCCATGGTGGCCTCGGCCTGCATGGCGTGGTGGGCTGTGTTTAGTTTTCAGATCCTTTAAAGTCTTTGGCCGAAACAGTTTGCAGGACTTGCACTGTTTTTCGACGTGGTCCCTAGGGAGGCAAAGGTTGTACACACTGCGTGAATCCTTCCAGGGAAACTTCCTGTTACAAGAAGGACAGAATTTAACAGGTGTATTTTCAATAGTATTGAAGGATTGCAGCCTGGTGAAATACAAGGAAGTACAGGGGAATATGCATTCTCTAAGTGTAATGGATTATGACCTCCCCCCATTCATCCCTACTGTATAGGGCCGAGGCAGACAAAGTTTGTTGAGATGGGAGTCGTCGACGGATGGTCTTGTCCTCGAAAGCCGTCACCAGAGATCTTAAGGTGCACAGTAGTCAAAAGGACAGAAAGAAAGTTTAACTTTAAACTTTTATAAGTAATGGCATCAGCCAGAAGAAGGAACCCCGCGACATGCATCCAAGTATGATGGGGGGAAAAATAAATCTGAGGGACCTGGACGCATGAAGGACCATGGGTACAGTGGACGTGACATTAGGGATAGTATTACTGTCACGCCCTGGCGACATCCCTTTGAGTTTCGAAAACAAAAAATGTAATACTCTGCGGCTAGCACTAGATGATGGCCTATGCATAGCATGTGATCTAAGCAGATCCACAAGCCTCAGAAATATATATCTAGCCTATAATGTAAAATCATAAGTGACAATTATGTGTACGTTTTTATGTAGCGATTTTTGTAACGCTTAAAACTGGGGTCATCATCGTATGTCCTACAGACATGGGTGTGGGGTGTGTTTCACATTTAGCCCACTTTAAAAAGGTACACTGTCCAAACTTCAATTCCTAAGGCGTATGAAGTCCATTCACATGCATCCAACGTTAATGGTTTACTGTTCAAATCTGCAATTCTTAAAGCGTTTGACGTTTAGGATGTGATAATAACTGATGAAATTGTGTGATGACATTCCGTTCCATATGCATCCAACTTTGCTGGTATACTGTCCTACTTTTCAATTCCCCAAAGGGGCGGTGCGAACATAGCGAGCCCTTGGTGGAGTATCCCTACAAGCGACCAAGCCGCTGAGTTCAAAGTGCAGCAGTTGCTGGGCGGAGCTCTTGGAGTTGGGATATATTTAGTATATATAGAGAAAGAAAGAGCGAGAAAAAAAGAGGGGAGAGAAGGGAGTATGTCAGAAATGGCCTAGCAAGATGCATCGAAGGGTAACTTTAGTGTGTTAGGAGGCACTTGATTTAGCATGTGGGATGCCAATTTTGTGGGGGCACCCCATGAAATTCAAAATCACAATGTTTGGGTAATATTTTGAGAGCACAAGAGCTTCTTGCATAGCGCACAGTAGTCACTGATTGGCCGAGTTGAGTGAATTATGGGGGCGGGTAGGAAATCGAAGGGCGGCAAACCTTTAAATCAACGCGACCAAGTTCACATACATGGGCAAAGCAGGGTGAACACTAGAGTATAGCTTCTTATCATGACAGTTGCATAGTCAGCCCCTTCGTCAGTCAGCAATTGAAGAGTTCAAAGAAGTGCATTTCTCATTACCATAGCTCTTTCATTGCCTTGTAGTTCTTTGCTGGGTTGGAGCGTTTCTTTTTTGCTTTATCTTTTTTGGCTTTTTCCAGGTTTTTAATTTTTGCAGAGGCATTTTTTGGCCTTTGAACTGGAGGATAGACCCAGCAGAGAGGGGAAGGAAGTGAGGACATCAGCACTGGGATGCGCCCAGTGATGTAATTCAGGTGGTCATAGCTGGGGAGTGGGAAGACTTTGCACAGTGGGGGACTGTCATCAGTCATGAAAACACCAACATGCAATAGGTTGGAAGGTCTAACAGTTACCACAGGCCATCTGTGCAAGGTTAAATAGGACACCATTTTATTCTGACGTTTCCTGCATTGCGCCCTCAGCACCATGCATGTGAACTACTTCACTTACCCAACATTTGGTGCAAAGGCATTGGGAGCAGGTGAACGAGGACTCTGTAGAACAGCTACATGTATGTCCAACTTGTCGTCCATAATGTCACCCTCATCTGTTGTGCATGTGGAGTCATTAGTGGAAGCAGTGGGCATGTCTCTGCTGGGGGAACTAGCAGCAACAACATTAGTGGCAGGGGAGGCCAAAAGCCTCGCCCCTCTGCAGCAGAAGAGCACTGCAGTGAGGGATTGTTGCAATGTGCCTGCTATCACCACCCTGCAATTATTGGGAGCAATAGATTTCCGGAGTCGCTGGATGTGTCGAAGGTGTATCAGGCAAAATGACCCAGGTTTTGACTAGGAATCTAGCCGGATCCTTGGTGGGAATAAAACAAGGAAAGGACAGCTGCCCTTTCCTCTTTAGGGTGTTGCCTTTTCCAGGAGTCGGATAGCAGGCCTTCCACTATTCAGTCTCCTTTCCACCTCCCTGTACTAGGGTCCTGGTCCCGGGAACATGACCCTTCTTCCTGTCTATATCTCCAAATTCCTGACCTCTGGAGCATCAAAACTGTCTTGCTCCCCCTCCTGCCTCTGCAATCTGCAAAGGACCGACCTCTCCTTCTGGAACATCGCTGATCTTACTGGATAGTTAGGGGGTTCCTGTTGTCCTCCCTCTGTCAGGAGACTTAACTAGATCTCTGCCTCTAGCCAGGTGGATCAACTCTATACAACCTCTCGCCAGATAAGAACAGCTCTTGTTCTTTCTGCCTGCCTCAATACCTTCATCCAGATGATACCCTTCCTCCAAGATACCTCTGTCTTTCTGACCTCCAATACATCTCTCTCCGGTTGATACGCTATCGCCTTCAAATGACCCCTGGGTGACAACCTTCCTCCTCCAATGTACCTTTTTCAATCCAAACTTCAACTCCCCCCGCAATGCATCTTTAGAATGGCAATCATCTCCAATTCCCTTCTTGCAGCTCCTTGCAAACCTTCCACCATATTTGTCTGAGAAGGGAGACTTTTAAAGTCTGGCATCTCCTTCCCCTGAGTGGAAGTTCGGGACAAACTACACCTGTGACTACTGAGTATTGGTAGGTGATTGGCTAAACTCTTGCCCTGCACTGGAGCTAGCTTTAGCTTAGGTGGTGGGACAAAAGAAATGAAGAGGTGTAGACTAACTAGGACTAGCCCTCCTCCTCTGGTGACAGACAGATAAACGTGTCACTCAGGGCTCTTGCCCCTGTAAGGAACTCATGTTGGCAACAGTAAATACAGGCAAGTGATCACAGTTCAAGGGTGTTTATTAAACTGTATAAATCGGAGAGAAACACCTCTAACCTAAATCTAAGATGGGAGCAAGCTACGACCATCAAATAATAAAAAGGCAGTCCTAGTGGCGTCTTGTCAAAATAAAAATTCCTGTACTAAAACACCTAAAACCTATTGCCAATCCTTACCACCAAGTTATAAAACCGAATGGGATAGTGTTCACAAGAAAAGAAAGAAAAGTGCCCACAAAATGATAAGTCAGGATGTTATGGCTGGGGCATCCCTACCCCACGTTTTTAGCACGGGACAAGACAGGACTTTTTAGCACACAGCACTCCTGGCCTTCTTCAGCACAAGGCTACAAGCGATATCAGGACTTTCGGTGGCCAAGTCTCTGTCTTAAAAAATATCTTGCCTCAGAGGGTCTGATGTGACAAAATAACAAAACAAAGTTCCTTTCCGTTTGCTTCTGTAGGGTGAGAACTCTTCACCACTGGATCCCCCTCAATTGAGCTTCGATTGTCTTTCCCGGTGAGCCTCCCCCTGTCTGGTTCATAATCGCTTGTCGTATTCACAAGTCTCAATGTCTTTTTAAACCTCTCACTGTGGACATCCCTCAGCCGGGTACACTCTTGTCAACGCAATGTTCACAGGTGTGTTAATGTCCACCCCAATTTGCAGGCATCCCTCAGTCAGGTTCACATTTGCCACTATAACAGTTCACTTTATTTAGCTTTCTCTTGGCATCCCTCAGTCAGGTTCACATTTGCCTCCACTACGTGCCAAAGGCATTTGACTGTACAAGGGGGTTTGGCTTGACCCTCTTATGACCCCTTTGACATTTCTCGTCGGCTCCCCTAAGGCCTCTTGGTACTTGTAGTTTCTACAATACCCGAAGACTTTCGACTATGCACAGGCTTCAACAAAACCAGCTGCAGGACCACTTTGATTTCTCTGTTTAACACACCCTCCTTGTTCAGAAGGATGGCATCAGTCAGAGTCCTTTCGTATGACCGCCCACGTGGCGACGGACAACTCTGACTCGGATACCAAGTATATGCACAGAAAGAACTCTGTGTCTTTAATCTTGCCTTGCGTCGACAGCCCCTCTGCAACCTTGGGTTTAACACAGTCCGGTTCCTATCCGGTTCTTCCGACTCACCGGCTGTGCTGAAGTTAGGACAGTACCACGATGGCAACCTCGTCTCCCTGCCTTGGCTATCAGTGCAGGAGAGTTCCACATACCACTGACATCCGTCACACCATTCGCCACCTGAGATTCCCAGTCTTATGTTTCTTTTGTCAGAGGCTCCGCAGGTCTGGGTTGAAAAGGGCAATTCCCTCCTTGATGTCCTTTCAGCTCTCGCCGCCTTTCTCCTCTGTTTGAACGGTCATCTTGTAATAACTGCTTCCCCGTGTGGTAGCCCTTTCTCTCCAGTGTACTCTCATGCTCCACCTTTTATTCCTGTGGGGAGGGGGAAGGGTCGTCACATGTGTGTAGTTATTGTCAATTGCCTGACTTTTCAAGGCCCTCGTGTTGGGACATGTGATGGAAACGGCCCTGGTTTTAGTCTGTTCTCTTTCATGATGTAAGAAAGTGTTCATGATGGAAGAGGGAGGGGGTTCTGAATATCCTATGGGGTAGGATGGGGGAAAAGGTATTTTAAGGAAGGGGGTACCGCGTCTCACCAGTCGGTGTCCCACTCCCCAAGGGACCCTCCCCTCCCCATCCAGGTGATCCTAGCGCACTGGTCCAGCCCCAGGAACTGGATCCAATAGCGATGGCGGCGTCCTGGTCACAGATCGTCGGGGACTACTCAGTGAGACACCTTCAGGGTTCTCAACCCCCTTCAGTACCTAAGCAGAGACAGTAAGGATAAACACGGTGTGAGCCACGGATGACAAAAGCAAGTGATCTCATCTCACTTATGACACACGTATCAGCATAAAACACAAGGCAAATATGTATTTGTTACAAAGTTACACAGACATTTAGTCAAACTGCATTTAGACGTGAAGAATATTACCCACACTCAATAGACACTAGAAAAATATATAATGCATCAGCAAAATGTAAAATATATGCAGAATATAGCCCATGACATAGAAGTGCTACAGGAAAAGGGATCCATTACTTCCAAAATGGTGGCCACAGCATGCATTAAAATGAATACAGGCCTTAAAGCATCATGGAAATTCAAATTGCTGAAAAACGTAGAAATACAGAGTTGTGTAGAGCTCAGACAAATAGTTAGCAACTCAAGCCAAGGTTATTGGGAACAGGGAGTGGCCTGGGCAAAAGCCAGGTGCACGGATTTAGCCGTATTAAATGGTATGGAAACATGATTCTAGCGGTGCAATGGCAGAAAGGAAGTTTTAGACTCAAAGTTGGCAGTAAGTTAGAAATGGCTAAGGATGAAGCCAATGGAAACATGTCAGACGATCTTATGTCCATGGCCGAGTTGAGCTACCGCCAGAGTCATAAAAAAAAAACGCTTTCAACCAGTTCTTAAGCTGCAACAATATGTTCCGTGACTGATGAAATTAGTAACAGCAAGTTTTATGCTGATCAGCAGGGTATGAGTCATTGGAATAAGAAAATAATTATGTATTTTATGAAGCTTTTATGTCCTATTAAAAAAGGCAATGCATTTTACTCCTAGAAATCTGACCAATTATATTATAAGGTTCATATTAGAAGAGAACTGATGTGTCATTTTTTTCCTATACATGTATGCTGAATGGAGAAAACCATTGAGACTTTTTTGTCAGCTGTAACATAGTAGATTAAATAAATGCTCCCGGCTAGCCATGGGGAAGATAAATAATGTCTCTCTTTCTTGCACAGGGTGTGTTTCTATCCAAGGATGGCTGGCTACATTGGGTTACGTCTGAGAAGTTACCATTATACAGTAATGTAAGCTCCATCAACATCCTGGATTCACTGGTGGGTTTGTTTGGTTTTAAAGTCAAATTGTATTTTTGTATTGGTGTCTTTTTATACTTTTTTTCTCATTAATTTTTATGAGCGAGGGAAAGAGAAGTTTTAAACCCTTTCACACATATTGTCATTGTCCCCGTCACTGTGCATCAAAGCAAGCAGACCAAACTGGAATAGTATTTGGCAGATTAGAGTCCAGTAAATGCAGTTCATTAAAAAGGGCAATTACTACAAAGATAGATAAGAAGGCCTCAAAACGTCAATGCTTGGCATACACATTTACTCTGGTGTCAGTTTTCTATGAATAACAAAAGCATAAATGCAGGTTCCCTCAGTGGACACCACTTTGCACTGACCTTGTCAATTTTGTTGCCGACTAACATCTTTACCATGTTGGCTTTTGTACTGTAGGTGTCAAGCTCATTCAGCCAGATAACCAGCTTCTGCAACGTCTCCCTTCTTGTGACGTCATACACTGAGAAAAAATGCAATAAGCATAAAGGCATGGCTTAAGAAGGAGAGAAAACATTTTAGTCAATGTATTCAGACGGGAATTTTTGCTCTTTATGTGAAATTAGAGAACACAAAGGAAGCCAATTACTACATACACTTCTGCTCTTGCACTCCAATTCTATCAAACAACTGCTATTGTACAGAATCATGCATAAGTTCAATTATATCAACATTTTGCCCATGTCCTGTTTGTAAATGTTCATTCACCAATGATAATAAAATAGGAACCTCGGTGTAAGGCATCATAATAGATTAGTATGGCAATGAAGTGTGTCCCAGTAAACTCCTGACACTACTCGAATACTTTGGGAAGAATCTGCTCATCTTTAACACACTCGGATCACCACCAGATTGTGACAAGCTGCTTCCTGTCCTCAAGACCCAGTGCAACTTCCTCATGTGTATTGAACAATGTCATCCGCAGCAAAAGTGCGCTAAGGAGCATGAAAGGCAAGAACGTGTGTATCCTTGTACTGAACCTACCTGATGTTCCTGCAATATCTCGCTCCTGAGCACTTTACCTGTTCCAACACGCTCTCTGCGGCTTTCAATAGAGCTCCGCTACCTGGCCTTTTTTTTTTTTTTTACTTTTGTTTATTGGCAGAAAGTTAAGACAGGCACAGCACCGATTACATAGCAATAAACCAGCAAGAAAGCATCCCAAAAGGTAGTACAACACGATTAAATTAAACAACTCAGGTTAAGGACGGTTGATGTCTTGAAGAGGCGCAAAAAGAAAAAAGGAAGGAGAGTTACACTTCACATGGCGTGTTGGGCTGTACTGGTTGGGGAGTAGACCTCCATTCCACTTCGTCTCTATTGTTCAGATAGCAACAGAATTCTGACTACACGTTTTTGGGGCGTGATGAGATTGGCAGGGATCCAATGTATTCTTCTTCGCACACTTGTATCCAGGTAAGCGCTTTCAGCCACATCATAAGGGTGGGGGGATTATGGCGCTTCCAGCATTGCAATATACATCTTTTGGCAACAATGGCACTTACATTTAAGAATTTTGACATTTTCCTTACATTCTCCCCCTTCCAGATACCAAACAACAGGGCTAGTGGATCCATAGCCCCTGGGGAACCAATTATTTCAGAGAGCGCCTCCGTCACAGCCACCCAGAACACGTTGAGCGCAGCGCAGGACCAGAACATGTGTATGTGATCTGCTTCGCAGGATTTGCATTTAGGGCATATATGAGTCGGGGTATGTGTGAATTTCGCCACTCTGTACGGTGTGTAATAGAGCCTGTTGAGGAGTTTGAATCGTATGCAGCGGAATCTGGCGCTAAGGGAGACCTTGCGCATGTGTGCGCACATTTTGCCCCATATTTCATTGGTTATTTCCGTTTCAAGCTCCCTAGCCCATGCTTTGCGTGGTTTGAGAGACTTATCCACTGTTTTCTCCAGCTGCATTTTGTACAAATTGGATATTATACCCTTGGCGCCTGCGGCGTTTGCTATATATTGGAGTCAATCTGGGGGTTCGTCTGGGTATGAGGGCCACATAGCTCGTACCGCTGCTCTAAGCCTGTAGTACTGTAACATCTCGAGCGAAGAATTGGAGTGTTCTGGTTGCCATGTTTGAGGGGTGACAAACGTACCATCGGGGAAGGGGTCAGCAAGGGCTCGATAGCCCAGATGTTCCCAGTGTCGTACGAGGTGTTTGTTGTGTGTGTGTGGGTGGGGCGTCCGGAAAACTCCCACATGGGAAGCCACTTATAGTACGGGTGTTGCTCTTGCTCGGAGCGCAGGATACTCTTCCAGGCCCTGATCGTGGTGCCCACCGGGTCTGCCTGGGCATCTGTTTGGAATGTGCAGTGCAATAACAGGGTCATGATGTTGGTCCCACCCCCGGCCAGTTTCTCAAGTTTTACATGCGTGGGCGGATTCTGGAACGTGTACCAATGAGAGGCGTGTTGTGCCTGTGCCGCGTTCCAGTACAGACAGAGGTCTGGGGTTGTGAACCCCCCTTTATCATAGGGTAAAGTCATGTGTTGCCACTTCTTGCGGACCGAACCCGAGTGCCGGAGAAATTGGGCGCACTCCGAGTGGAGCCTCTTAAAGTATTGCATCCCGGGCCAGACTGGTACGTTAGTGAAGACGTAAAGGAGCTTGGGGACCACTATTATCTTTATTAGAGAGAGTCTGCCCGCCAGGGATAGCGGTAGATTGCGCCATTTGGAGAACTTGGAGACGACGAGCTGAGCCAGCCTCATAGTTGTCCGTTAATAGGGAAGGTTTGGTTAGCGACATTTGTACCCCGAGATACCTGACACCACCCAGGGACCAGCGTAGGGGGTACTCACATGCCGGTTGTTGAGTTGCTATAGTGAGAGGGAAAATTTCAGATTTAGAATAGTTGATAGTGAAACCGGAGAACGTGCCTATTTTGATAATGTCGCGGATGATCGGGTCCAGATATGTGGAAGGGTTTCTAATATACAAGAGCATGTCATCCGCGTAAAGTGAGATGATTTCCGGTGTGTCCAGTAACCGAATGCCTTTATTGATGTGACGCCCTCTTACATGGTCAGCCATGGGTTCGATAGCGAGCGCAAAAAGGAGGGGGGAGAATGGGCATCCCTGGCGAGTACCACAGTGTAGCGTGAAGGGGGAGGAGGGAACAGAATTTACAAGGACCCTAGCTAGTGGACCCGTGTATAAGAGTTTTATGTAAGAGATCATATTTGGCCTCACTCCCATTTTCTCCAGCACGGCCCATAGATATTGCCATGAGACCATATCAAAAGCCTTTTGGGCATCTAGTGTTACCGCCACAGCATCAGCGTTCGGGTCAATTCTGGACATCACATTAAATAGGCGGCGGATGTTGAGTGCCGTGGATCGACCGGAATGAATCCACTCTGGTCCGCATGGACCATGTGGGACATGAAAGGGAGAAACCTGTTTGCGATTACCTTGGCAAAGATTTTCATGTCAGTGTTAATAAGGGATAGGGGCCTGTAGGACCCGCACTCACCCGGGGGGTTTCCGGGTTTGGGGAGGACTGTTATTAAGGCTTCCCTTAAGGGGGGGGGAGAGGATGTTTAATCGAAGTGATTCGGCCCAGACACCGTGTAGAGCAGGTGCCAATATGGCCATGTGCTCCTGGTAGAACTCCGAAGTGAGCCCATCCGGGCCAGGCGCCTTGTTTTTGGGAAGGTCTGATATCACGTGGACTATCTCATCCAAGGTGAACGGAGGGTCCAGTCGCTCCCTGGTATCATATGAGATAAGGGTCATAGGAATGCTTTCCAGCAGGTCATCCAAGTCCTGGGCTGAGTGTTCAGGCTGGGGACCATATAGATTTGCATAAAAGGTAGCGAATGTGTCTAGAATGGACTGGTCTGACCAGTGCCTCAGTCCATTCTAATCTATAATGCTATCAATACGGGTCTTACCACCCTCTGCATGCACCAGCCTGGCCAGGGTTCTACCCAGTCTATCTCCCCTCCCCATATTTACGGGCAGCAACAGGGCGAGCATAGTATTGCACCTCTCTCATGCCATGTGACTCAAACTGTTCCAGTTCTGATCCCAGCTAGGGTTACTTGGGTCGGAGTGGAGTGGTACTCCTGTTCTAGGGCTTTAAGCTTAGTTTCAGAATTGTTTAGGGCTTGCCTTATAGCTTTCAGGACTCCAGCTTCCCTAGAGATGCACATCCCTCTGATGTAAACCTTAAATGCCTCCCATCTGATCCCTTCAGGTGTGTCAGATGCCCTGTTATTTTCAAAGAATGTGGTTATGTCCGCTAGGATCTCAGCTTTGAAGACAATGTCAGATAGGGCGGTGGATTTAAAGCGCCAGGCGGGTCGCGACGACTTTGTGTTGCCGAGTTGGATCTGTAGGAGCACAGGGGAATGGTCAGATAGCGTGCGTGCAAGGATCCTGACATCAAAGACCCTACCCACAAATTTGCCAGACAAGAGGAAAAGATCTATTCTAGAGGAGCCGTTGAATAGAAAAAATAATCCCTTTCATGGGGGTGGAGCGTTCTCCATATATCGTGTAAATTCAGAGAGTCCATGTGTATGAGGAGTTGCTTGGCGGCTCAAGTTGTGGCTCTGCGAGTGGTCGTTCTGTCTAGGACATTATAGAGTATCAGATTCATGTCCCCCCCCCATATGATGGGGACGTCTAGATATCTCATAAGAATGGCGGTCACATCGTCAATAAACTCGGGGGAGCCAGTATTGGGCGCGTATAAGTTAACCACCAAGCATTCTTTGTGAGCCAAAGTGCAGTGTAGAATCACATATCTGCCTTCCGTGTCGATGTGAGATGTGCGGAGTATGAAGTTTACCGACTTATGGATAAGGATCAGAACTCCCCTATCTTGAGTGGAGTATTGGGTATAGTATCTATTGAGACCCCAGGTCTGTGCTATGTTAGACGATAAGTGTTTCAGAGCGTGTGTCTCCTGTAATAGGAGGACCTTGACCCCGTGCCTTTGTGCATAGGCCGCGATCCTACGAGACTTTGTGAAATTTGTCAGCCCCCGAACATTCCATGTCATCATTTTGATCGCCATACAGACAACTTACGGGACCTCCCAAGCAAAGGATCTGCCTCTGACAGGCGCCATGTGTGCTGCAATGGCATAAGAGTGCCTCCCTTTAGAACCGGTCTCAACCTTCCCGCCATTTTGTATATAACCTACCCCAACTTCTTCACCCCCCCACCCTCACCGCCCTGTCCCAGCCAGCACTGTGTAGATACCCACCCTTAGAGTGAACAACTTCGTGCCATCCCCAACTCGGCAACGCCTGGGAAATCGCCCAACCGGGGCTAAAACAAACATTTAGACTCAAAGGGAATTGCAGTTGCAACGGGGGCTACCGCTGCCGTTCTGCCCACAAATAGTAATACAAGTTTTGATAATATAACATAAATCTGAAGATCTGCTGATGAAAATAAGGTTGCAAAGCGAGGATATACATACTCAAGAGTATCAAGGTCCTAGATGGAATTGGCGTGGTCCAGTACATGATGGCGGAGCCCGGTCCTCGGCGCACGGGCCCCACATATGGCATCATTGTCAGGCAAGCCCCCTGCCCCCAGGGAGTAGGACAATGAGGGGGGAACCCCTAGACACAGGGGAGTCCACGGCCCACCCACCGCTGCCATTGGGGGTTCGCAAGAGGAGACCATGTGTCCGGTACTAGTCGCTGTCCATCGGTTCCTCGGGGGGATCTGTCAGTGGGATCTGCGCCTCAATGAACTTAACAGCCTCGTCAGGGACCGTAAAGAAGTAGAGCTTGTTACGATGGGTGAATATTAGGCGGGCAGGGAAAAGCATTGCATACTCGATTTTCCTATGTCTTAGCATTTTCTTCACCCCACTGAATCGACGTCTCTCCATCTGCACCCCCCACCAAAAAAATCAGGTAAGATCCTGATTATTTGCGAATCCAGCCTTAATTCCCCTTTCTCCCTGGCCAATCGGAGTATGTGATCCCTGTCCTTGTAGCTGAGCAGTTTTGCTATTATTGGTCTGGGAAAGTCTCCTGGCTTAGGCCGAGGTGCCAATGAGCAATGAGCTCTTTCAATCGTGAAGAATGGCGAGAGATCAGGGTCATCTAGGAGGTCTTTGTTGAGTTTTTCGACTGCAAGCTCCATGCGCCCCTTAAGCGTAGATTCGGGAACCCCAATTATGCAAATATTATTTCTTCGTGACCTCGATTCGAGGTCGTTGCATTTAGCTTTCACCTGTTTCATGTCTCGGACAAGCTCTGAAACTGTGTTTTGTAGGGTATGCACATTGTCCTCGTTGGTTCCCACCCTCTGCTCTGCTTCGGTAATCCTGGCCCAGTGTTGGTCAAGCTTAGCCCTTAAAGAAGCCACATTCGCTTTGATGTCATCCAGCTTTTCATGAAAGGCTGCAAAGTTTTTGGCCATGGATTCCATCATCGCGGCCAAGTCAGGCTGCGGGGGGTCCGGCAGGTGGTCGCCCTCCTCCTGCGCTGCAGAGGACAACGCCTGGTCTCCCTTAGGGGCCGCCTTGTTGAACTTGTCCATGGCCCCCACCTTGCCAGCACATCGCGCTCTCTTGGACATTGCTACGGAGGGGAACCGCAACCGACTCAGTGAGGTAGGTGTCGGACAGAGGCTGGGACCTCGTAGAGGGGAAGATAGGAGGTCAGCAGTGGCAGCGTATAGGTATATCGCGCTCGGTGGGGCTGGTGTTGTCACAGCCTGATAGAGGGGGCTGGTATGTGACCAGGCATTTATGAGGAAGCAGCAGTGGCCAGCGCATAGCCTGGTGGGCCGTACAGTAGTGAGCCTCGCTGGGGCCTCGCAGCGGCCACAGTCGTCACAGGTGGAGCAAGCTGGGGAAGGTTCGGAAGGTTCGGTGTGATCTGTGTCACTTTGGAGTATGCCTGGGTTCGCCGTTAGTGAGGCAGGTAGGGTTCCTGGGTTAATCGAGTAACACTGTCCTCATCTGGGTGCGTTGAGAAAGTAAGGTGCTTCCCCCTTCTTTAGCACCCTGAGAGTCCCAGAGACGTGGTTTGAAACCCCCAGCATGTGAGTATGTGGAGCCGCTGGGGTGGCAAAGGAGTGACAGGCAAGCTAGTTCCAGCGCGTAAACTGTGGGCCTCACAGTACCCGTGGGCTAAGAGAGTTGGGGGAGAGGCAGAGCGTGCTTATATTCAGGCAGTCTCACTGGGTGTAGACAAGTAGCGGGGATGGTGGAGACCCCCAGCAGGATGAAGCAGGGTGTTGTGTTCCAGCTTGCAGCACCCACCTTGCAGCCTTTAGGGTGGCTAACCCGTGTGTTCCTGGCGCAAATCAGCACATCCGGAAGGCAATGGTGCACCCACCGGGGTCCGGTCTTGATCCAAGACCAGCAATGTCTGGAGGCTGCGGCAGCCGCTAGTCAGTGCCACCTTCTCCACATATGAGGGCCGCACCTCGGTCCAGTATCCTGCAGCCCAATTCAGGAGCCACCGGGGGGCAGTGAGCCGGACCCCGGCGGCCCAGAGAGCCCAATCCTACAAGCAGCCGCAGGGGGGGGCAGCTCTGCGTCCCGTGGCCACTATCAGTCTTCACTATCAGGTGGTTCTGTTAATCAAGGAAAGCCGGTCCGCCAGGCATCCGCCGGCCCCCAGGCCAGCGAGAGGGTCAGCCGTGGCCTCGGAATACAGTCCAGGTGGCCCCGGCACCACAGGCGGGCAGGGCCCCATACATGTGTATATGGGCGCAGGGGCTCCAGCGCGGCTCCAGATCGCCGGATCGGATCCCCGCCCAGCCAGTCAGCCGCCGGCCAGTAGCGCCGGCCAGGTCAAGGGCACGTCCGTGGCCGAGGAGCCGGGTGTCCCAGGCTCGCGCCCCAGCCGGCACAATCAAGGAGGGAGCTCACGAGGCTCGGAGCGCCGCAGGCAGAACGCAGGTGGCAGCGCCCGGGAAACCAGCACGGCAGCGCCTCCGGGCAGGGGAGCACCAACGTCAAGAGCGGCCACGCAAGGAGGCAGGGCACCGCCACAGGCCCAGGTGTCCGATATACGGGTTGCAGGCTCCGATCTCACTCCAGATTTCAGCAAGAGAGAGAGGAGAGCCCCAGCAGCAGAATCGTGGCAACAACGTTGGGGGATGATAAGGATTAGCGCCGATGTACAGGAGAATCTGGTGGGCAAGAACGGAGCGGCGCAGAAACTAGGCAGCCATATTCCTTGACTGCTCAACAGCACCCCTCTACCTGGCCTTTTTAGCTTAACTATTGTTTATTCCGATAGTTCGGCTTTTCACCATGCCTATACAATTTTTTCTCTTGGTTTCTTCCCACCTGGGCATTTTCTCTGTACTCTCAGCCTAAAGTGAACCCCCTCCCTATTTATGAACTCCTATAAGTCTTCTGTTCTCAAAATGACTACTTCTCAAGAGTCTTATAGTCGAATTGCATTCATTAATGCATTCTCACTTCCCAAACATACTTCTTTAAAATATGATTTACTATCTGATGACCAATTTAATATCCTTATTACCAAAACTTGGGTTAAAGATTAGTCAGACCATACTATTCACATAGCCATCCCCTTCAGAATATATATTCAAACAGTTGAAGGACGTGGTGTGGCTGTAATGTGCTGCATCTCCCTTCCTTTTGTCTATACAGCTTTTTCTACAATATTGAACACCAAAGCAATGACCCTTAAGCTGAAGATAGTTTATGCTACTGCCAGTTCTTTGTTTTTGTATACTACTCCCCTCTCCTCTCTGGTTCTCACCAGGTAGTTTTGGGTGATTTTAATATCCACAGATGGTGTCCAGTAGTGCTCATGCTACCGGTCACACTCTTAAACTCATGCTTGGTAGCCCAAATCTGATCACCCTTTCTACAGAGCTTCCTCTTGCCTAGTCTGATCACTTCCTAGTTCCTTTTTAGAATTGTATTCCCGTGCACCTTCGCCAGCCCAACCATTTTGCCTACCCTCATCAACTATATGAAGTAACGTAATCCCTTTTCTGCCTCTCGTCCCCTAATCAATCCAATCATGCACTGATGCTGCTGCTTTAGGGTCTATGAACCGGAGATCCTCTGCTCCCCACTCTCTTGATCAGACTAAAATAGCTTCTCAGAACCCAAAGTGCTAATAGCCTAAATGATTTAATCACAATTTGGCTGCTATTTAATCTACTACAAAATATGCACACCAACTCTGACGCTGGTTTTATAAATCAAACAGTCGGAAACGCTTATCTTTTCAAGCTCTTATTACATAAGAAAGTCATCAGGACAAATATAAATTCTACTCTTCTTGAATCAAGTGACCAGACATTCTGAAAGAATTTTCTTTTTGATCTGCTGCTTCCCCTTGGGTTACTCAACCTCAATAATTATAATTATGGCACTTATTGAGCGCGGACCTAGCTTTGAGAAGCAACTGAATGCTTTACAGAAGTATACAACAATACAGATGCATAACGGAACACTTTTCAGAGGTAACAACAGAACAGATATACAGCGGGGGTAAGATCGAGAGGGGCACATAGGAGAGGTACAGCTGTACAGGGTGGTGGGGAGCAGAGTGGCGGACAGCGTCTAGCAAGCCAGGGGGTGCATGGTGCGATGTGAAGCCTAGGTGTTGTGGAAGAGAGATTCCTTGAAGAGGTGGGTCTTGAGTTCTTTTCTGAATTGTAGGAGCGTGAGGGCAAGTCCGATTCTGACAGGGAGGAGGTTCTATAGTCTTGGGATGTAGGCAGAGAAGACTTGTTTTCTGGTTCCTTTTTGCAGCAGCAGTTTTCAAGTCTGCAAATGTCCTGGCTTCTGGGGGTGCACTGTCTGCCAGAGACACTTCGTTCCTCTGCAAGGTAGCTGGGCGACTGCCTTATACATGATGCAGCAAGACTTGAAGGAGATTAATGCGTGCAGTGGAGCCAGTGAAGGTCAATGAAGGCCAGGGTGATGTGTTTGTATCTCCATAGACCCTTGATGAGACATGTAGACGTGTGTAGAGCACTTCTCAGGGGCACAAGGGAGAACTACAGGCGGCCTTTGAGGAGGGCATTGCCACCATCCAGGTGGGTTCTATGCGAGAAACGTTCTTCCTTTTATGATGACAAAGTAGCTATTCAAAACAACACCCATCTTTTCTGAGGCCACTGCAGTTGTCCGTTTCTCTCTTTCTCATTTTATTACTATGTATTCATATTTTTACTCAGTTCATCACAATACAATAATCCCTTTTCTGAAGAAAAATAAAATCACTCGCCCCTTGCCCCACTTTAAATCTTTAAACTTTTTGTCACTCTATTTCTGTAATTAATATCTCTTTTGCTAATTGTACTGCACCTGATCTCTTCAAAAGAGTGATTGTCAACCCTTTTCTGAAGAAGCCCACTGTAGATCCTCAACTCTTCAATAATGTTTGCCCCATTTCCCTTGTTTTTTTCCTACACGAGGTGCATGGCAATTATTACCACTGCCTAGATTTGGAAATTTGCAGAACAACTGGGTCTACTCCATTCTCAACATGCTGTGTTCTGACACTGACATGAAACCGACTTGGAGATGCTGGCTGCTCTTTATAGCATTTGACTTACCATTGATGCAGGATTATAGGGTTTACAATGCCTTCCTCATGTATAGGCACCACTCAGAGTCTTTATTTTTTTATTTAAACGTTTGCCAAAATCCATCCTAAAATCCAAACGCAAACACCAATCCGGTCCAGTCGGTTTAAAACACAAAACACAGAATACACCCATTTTAGGATGGGGTCCACTTTACAACAACCAAAACCTTTAGGAGCCAAAGGAGGAGAAGTAGCACGCATAAGAAAAGATTAGAGGCACATTAATGCATCAAATTTCCGATTTGCTTGATCTTTCCAATGTGATTTCCAAGAATTTTACAAGTGCATAATTAAGTTTGGTGTGTGTCCCTCCATGAAGAGCCTCCCACCAAGACTCTGCATCAACACCCAATTGTCCTAATTTTTTCAAGAAAAATACGTGTTCTCAAAGTTTTCAATTTTGGGCAAAAAAGGAGTAAATGTTTAAGAGTTTCCTGGGCCTTCTTACAAAGGCAGCAACAATAATCTTGTTCCCTGTTGCCATATCTATGTAGAGGTTCCTTGGTGCACAAGATGTTGAATTGAAAGCTAAGAAGTAGGTCTCTTTGATTCGGTTTCACGCCAGTCGTCTCCCTGCAGGATTTTCTTTTTACCAACAAAGGGTTTTTACACAGCACTTCTATAGACGTTTGCAGGTTTCCTAGAATCGTTTGCCATTGGTTCTCCCATACAGTCTGAACAGGATCGTGTCTTCCTGGTTTCTTTGCTGCCTGTACTCCAAATTGGAGTGGGTATGTTAGTAATTTTATTTTTCTGAATAGAAGAAGCAAGTTCCAAACCACTCTTGAATAAAGTGATAAGAGGACCAATTCATGTCTTATTGCCATGGGGACGCACACAGGTAGTCTCAAGAGCTTCTTCCAAAAGAGGCCCTCTAGGACTTCCCAGATTTCCCACAGGAGTCCCAGACAGGCCTCGCCAGCATAGGTGAGAGCTGGGCTACCTTTTGGTTGTAAAATCTTATGATTGGGACAAGCAAGAACTTCTGGTGCCCAATCACCTCTGGCTGCGCAGTTAGATTTTTTACTTTTATCCTTAGGCAATTAGCCCATAGAGCATCACAGGTAGGTACTGGCACATAATGTCACTCCAAAATATTTTATACTCTGGGTGGGTCTCATTCAACATCCATCTCTGAGTTTTCCGTTTTCTCCCTTTTGGATTTCCCAGGATCATGATCTCCCGATTTATTTGCATTTATCTTTAGATCATTCGCACAAACATTTGTTGGAAGAGATCAAGCTTTCGGTGGGGACCAATTGGCGTAAGGTTTAGTAAAACTAGGTCATCTGCGTAAAGTAACCAGCACACTTCTATATCATTTATTCTTGGTGAGAAGGACCTGCCCTGATTCAAAGTTTCCGTCAGGTCTTCTATGTAGAATTTAAATAGGGCTGGAGCCATCGGGCAGCCCTGTTTTAGACCTTTGAAGGTGGGTACCATTTTTGTCAGAGTCTGACTTGGATAGAGGTGTCGGTGTGTAGATCTTTTATTGCCGCAAGCAGCTCAATCGGGCACCCTCTTTTTTCCAGTTTCGACCAGAGAGTCACCCGATGTATACTATCAAATGCGTATTCCAAGTGGACACTGGCTAGATATATTTTTCTTGATCCCCTGATTGCTCTCATCATCAGCAGATTTATTAATAAAAGGTTCAGGCAGCCTTCCCACTTCCTTGACGAATCCCGTCTGTCGGCAGTCGTAGCAGCCCGCTTTCCTGGTCCACTCCTTCAGGCAGTTCAACGAAAGGGAGGCAAAAAGCTTCCTCAAGACATCTAATAGCGCTATTGGCCGGTAGTTCTTGGGGTCGGTTCTATCTCCCTTCTTAAAAATTGTCACCACTATGGCTGATTTCCAACAGAGTGGAACCCGACCTCTCGCCCAAATACTTCTAAACAGCAACAGACAGAAGTCAGCTCAGTTTTCTGGGACAGATTTCAGCATCTCATTGGTCAAACCATCTTCTTAATTTGGGCGAACATTTCTTCCCTATTGAATGGAATATTCCATCAGTGCCTTTCAATACTCCGAAGCATATTGTCCTGGTGGCCATATGGGGCATATAGTTTCCCAAAATAATTCACCCATGTATTTTCTGATATCGGGTTTGATTGCAAAGCCTGAGTAGATGCACCTTCTTTATTAATAATTTGCCATAGGGTTCTAGCATTGTTCTTGTTTAGAGCCCTAAGCCTTTTTCCGCATCATTCTGATGCATTATGATTCTATGGGACATTAGCCAGTTTTTAAAGTTTTGTTTCCTCTTTTTGATCAAGTCATACATCTTCCTGTGACGAAAGTTCTGATGATTTCTTAGGTCCCTCTGAAGTGGATGATTCTCAGCTACCACCTCCTTATTATATGAATGTATAGGATAAAAATGGTCTGAAGTTCTTAGCAGATTTATCTCTAAATGCTACTAGGATGGAGTCATATTCCACCTCTAGTTCATTGCTCGACTGGCAGAACTTTAGATGTTCTGTTAGTTGAGGGATCTTCTCCGGCTTCAATCTCAGACTATGGCGTCCCCCCTCTACCTCCACCTTTGGATTCCAGCCCAATTTTTTTCTTGTTGTTTCCAGCCATTATCGTTAAAATGAGCAACTTGTGGTCACTATGAGTAGTAGCAGAGACGTTAAGTTGCAGTATGTAGGAGCGTATGTAACTTGAGATAAAGAAATAATCAAGGGTCTCTCTACTAAGACCATTTTGCCATGTTGAAGAACTGGGAATGTCACTTGGAGTTTGACCGTTCAGCATAATAAGGCCTCTACGTTCTGTTGCTTCAAGCCAATCTTAACATTTTTGCTTTGCATCCTTTTTGTTTGCACCACCTTATTTCTTCAGGACTGCACTGTTTTAAGCAGTCTATGTCCAAATCCCCACAGAGAATCACGACTGAATCTGAGTTTGATTGGTAAGTCGAATCTATCCAAGACATCACTATATTAATAAAATAACTGGAAACCCCTGACTCCGGGTTCCTGCATTTTAGTCACATTATCAATGAAAGATTGGACCAAAATCTGAATGTGAGAATTTGGATTGAATGATTAGATAACTTCAAAAGATATTTCATTCCTTACAAGGATTAGAAGGTCCGCCACTGGCAGACCATGATTCCCTTTCAATGCTTTATTTTGATGAACATAAAAACCCTCTCACATAGGCACATCCAATAAGCAGATTTCTTGTAGAGACAATATATCGAGCTTTGCAGCTACTGGATCCAGTTTTTGGAAGAGGTGGGTGAAACCCCTAGTATTCCATGAGCCTATCCGCCAGACTCCAGTATGGCGCCTCATCTGGCTCTATGGCTGGGGCTTTAAAACCAGGGCTCTCGCCACTCAGTCTCATGAAGACTCTTCATCCAGTGTTGATTTCAAGATTTGATTTTCTGGTGCAGCTTACAGGTTTCCTGATCGCTATTTTCAAATGGTTTAGATCAGCGGGTTGAAATGCATTTGCCCAGCACATGCTACTTGTATGAGTTTTTGAAGCACGTCTGTCCGGGCTAGGTGTCAGTTGCATGCAGTCCTGGAACTAGATGACGCCTGCTGGAAAGCACTTTCCTCTCCACTTACAAGCTGCTCGCAAGAAGTGAAATCTCCCTTTAATTTCGCTTATATAAATCTTGAATGTCGAGGCCCCCAGTGTTCCTTAATGTTATCACTGTGTGCAACTTCTTGGCTCGCTTAGTGGATTGGCACCTCTTCCTCTTTATTTCAATCTTGCTTGTTTATCATTGTATCATGGATGAGCCTATATGCTCCTAGGCTCAATTCAGAAAAGACTGATCAAGCTCAGAATTTGCATTGCCCACTAGCCATTGGCTAGTAAAAAATGACTCTTGGCGAGTAAGAAATGGTGTGCAATGTGTATGCGTAGAAATGAGAGGGCAGAGTGACTTCAAGACTGGTTCATAGCTTGCAACTTTAAATTTGTACCAATTCTAAGCTCATAGGTTTTGTTGCCCAGACTCTGTGGTGCTTTCAATCCAGGCCCTCTAGCCGTGTTGTCTCTCCAACCCCTGTCGCCATAGTGAAGAACCTTGGCTTTAAATGTGATACATCTCTAACGTTCTATTCCTAGATTGGTCACATTTCAACCACCTGCTGGTAGCATCTTCATCTCCTTCACCAGATTGTCCCATTTATTTCTCATTCTGCTCACATCGTAGTCTCTACTGCATTTATTCAATTGTGCTTCACTATTGTAACTCCCTGTATTTTTGCCTTCCTCTGACCCATGTACAAAAACATTGTTCTCCAGAAATCAGGGGCCTGCCTTATCTTCAGCCTCAGACACTCCTCTCATACTATCATCTTTCTATTCAATTGCACTGGCTGCCAATCAAGCAACGCATGCAATTAAAAATTCTCTGTACTGTCTTTCGCCCCCCCCGTGATGCTGTGTGTACCCCCACATCCTCCCTGATCGCCTTGGATGCTGCGAGTCACCCCACCCCGCCCCCTGTGATGCTGTGTGTAGCCCCCCACCCGGTTGCCTGTGATGCTGTGTGTACCCCCCCCCCGGTCACCTGTGATGCTGTGTACCCCCCACTCCCCCTATCGCCTGTGATGCTGTGTGTATCCCCACCCCCCCGGTCGCTTGTGATGCTGTGTGTAACCCGCATCCCCCCGTGGCCTGTGATGCTGTGTACCGCCACCCCCCCGGTCGCCACTGATGTTGTGTGCGCCCCCACCGTGCACATTGTTGACCTTTTGTATGATGCTGCTGCCCTGCAAAATGGGGTAGGCACCATGTATTTGCATATTGTTGGACCTCACATTTGTGTGTTGCTGCCACCCTGCAACATGCAGTAGGCACCATGTATTTGCCCATTGACTGACTTTGGCACTGCTGCTGCGCCGTGTAACATGGGGTAAGCACCATGTACTCGCACATTGTTTGACTTTCGTATTTGTGTGCTGCTGCCGCCCTGCAACTTGGGGTCTGGCCCAATGGATGTGATCACCTTGTACTTCTCTTTTGCACTTAGCATATGTTTTAACTGTGCACGTCCCACAATGTAATTCACCTTTTACGCTTCCTTCTGTAACCCAAAGCTCTTAGTGTAACTGTATTCTTAAGCTAAAAGCGCCTACCTCTGGGTTTTGTGCGCTATATAAGTGTCAAAGATTACTTGCGTGGTCTTCATTTCCATCTAAAATAATGTTCCTCTAGCCCCCTACAAGAAACTTGCACTCTGCAAATCATAGACTCTCAACAGTTCCCAATGACATGCTGTTTTTCGGCCATGAACCCCATGCTCTGGAATGCCCGGTTTACAGACCAGCACTGTTGCTCTTTTCTGCTGCAAACCTTAAGTCAAGATTTTCTTCCAAACAATTGACTGCTAGTGTGCACCATCCTTAATCCAGCGGCAAGGAACCATATTTGTGGCGGATGAGCACTTTAAAAATGCAACAAATAGAATGAGAAAAAATAGTGTAATGGAGTTTGATTTAGGGATGAGGGATTGTAACAAAATTAGTGAGTTGCACAGGATGAGTGTGTTTAAGTAAGCCAGGCAGTGAGTGAGCAGGCGAATCAAACTATTTGTGTCCGTAGGAGTATGTCTCCTAATTGTCGGAGCAAAGTGTGCAAATAAGGTCAGGCATAGCTATTCTAGAATCCATGGCAACCCTACAGGAATAAATGAGCATGACTAGTGTACACACGCACACACACGCACACACACGCACGCACACACCTGTAAAGAGTCACTTCATTTTGTACAAATACTTTCAGATATAACTTTTGAACCCATGGATTAACCAAAATGTATCATTCAACTGATTATGATGGATCAAACATGCCAAATTTGGTAGGCATCTATGCACTGGCTAAAAGGTAATACGTTTAAAACAGAAAACATGGACTGGCCACCAGGGGGCGCACGGATGGCAAGCTCCTCCGCGTGAGCTCCGCAGCGAGGTCCACCAAAGTGGAATGAGCCCCCACTATTGGACACCCCCTCGGGTGGATGATCGATTAGATCCGATGCCCAAAGGCGCATAGCATACCCCGGAAAAAGCACAACGAAAAACAGACGTTTTCACAGAGTTACAGCCTTGTGAAGCCCAGAGAAGAACGAACGCAGCCGAACTAAACGAGGCCCGCGGCTGCCGCTTCCCGCCCTGTGACAGCGATCTCCCCTCAACACCCGGCCCACGAGCAGCTTGCCAGGCCCGTATCGACCCACCCGCAGCCCCGGAGGAACAGGCCCATCTAACTGCCGGCCGCCCTGCACAAGGAGCATTCTTCATGGACAATAAGGCGCGAGGACGCCACTCGAGAACGCCGCGGCCCGGACCCCCCAGGCACCCGGGGACGTCCGCAGTCAGCCTAAAGAAGGTACGGACGGAGCGAGGTGCAGCCTATTAGAGGCTCCACCTCACCAACTAACACCATCGAGGCCTTCCGCTCGTGCCCCCCCCCCCCGCGCGCCAGCTGGAGCCGGCTCCCTGCGGCGGCTCCTCCACCTCGGAGCCCTGTTTCCAAACGCTGCACCCTACTTCTGCCAACACGGCCAGGCCCAACGAGCTTCACTTATCCCCGTGACACGGTGCACCTGCTTGGATCCCTCCGGAGGGTGGACACACACAGATCCTGCGCAAGATAGTGCCCCTGGGCCTGACCTGCACACCTCAAATGGCCCAGTGATTTATTTACAAGCAGACTCTTGAAACAACACCTGCAGTGTGTCTGGTTGCGGTCTTGGTTGCGCCGACCACGGGAAGCCTCCACCACCTCCCTCCACTGAGGAGATTATAGAAGAACACGGTAGGTGCAAGGATCCAGTGCCATATAGGTCCTCATAAACGGCGAGCAGGGCAACACCATTACGCAGGCATCCCCGGATTACGCCCCGAAATCTACCGTCTGCGGTGGCACATAAAGCGAAGTTGAGAGACACCAGCAACCCACAAGATCTGGATCAGGCAGCGGGCCAGATTCCACGTTTTTTCGAGCACCTCTGGAAAGTCCCGTGCCCATCCCACGAAGACCAAACTTACCACCCGAAAAGACCTAGCTAAGAGCTGGGCCCCTGCTTTGCAGGGCCTGTGCCCTTCTCAGACCCATTGCTCCAGCCACATCTACCAAACAACTAGGGGAGCCCATGCAAGGCACAGAGTGTGCCCCCTGAAAAAACAACATACAGCACAAACGCCACTCCCTCTAACCGGTGAGACACACCTGACAAAATGACCTGGGTGGCAGGGACAGGCCCCACCACCCATCACATCTCAAAAGGGCCAGCTCGTCCAAGTATAAACCACCACATGAACGTCAGAGACTGGCCCCATACCACTTCTCACCATCACCAGATAGCTACTGCTCTCTTGAAGCTGCTACAATAACAACACAGAAATCCGAAGCCTCGACTAAAGCAGATGTTGCTGATATCCTCACTGAAATGAGGAGTATGAGAGCAGATATTGGCGGCAAGATTGATAAAATCACCCAGGGGATTGATAAAATAGAAGATAGACTTGAAGAGGTCGAGCATAATCAGTCATCATTGAACACTCTAGAGACCCAAATGGATGTACACATTGCAGAACTCGAGGCCAGAGAAGAAGAGTTTCGCCTAAAGATGAATGATTTAGAAAATAGGGAGCGGCGCAATAATATACGCATTTTTGGCATTCCAGAAAATGAAGGCGAGACTGAGACAGACTTGAAGAGATTTCTGCATACCATAATGAAGTCGTTATTTAATGATGACTCGGTAGACGAGCCCAAAATGGACCATGTTCACAGAGCTGGTGGAAAGCCAGGAGGTCCTAGAACAGTGCTCGCTCGATTCCATAATTACGCAGACAAAGCCAGGGTCCTGCAAAAGGCCAGACACATCCCACAAGTGATGTTGTGCACCGCGAACATCGCCATTTACCAAGACCTATCCTCCCTCACATTGGCAATGATAAGAAAATGTCTCCCTCCCACCAAAATATTGCAAGAAAAAGATGTGTGATATCGCTGGGGATACCGCTTCTCGCTCACCTTCGAGTGGGAGGGCAACACCATAAAACTAGTCTCTGAGAAGGACATTCGGAACTGTATTGCAGACCTGTTAGGGACTCATGAAGAAGAGCCAACTCAGAGTGGGAAAAGGCCCGAGGCTAAGGAATGGCACACTAAGGGCCCATGGAGAAAGATGTTTGGGTCAAGGAAATATAGGCGGACGAACAACTCCCCGGGCACCGAACACTGAACTCGCCTGGATCTCTCATTTACTTTTCCATGGGTGCACCCAAAGACGGACTTTCAGCCGCCTGAAGGCCACCGCCAACCACGGATCAACGCACACCAAATGACGGCGGACGAAGGTGAGACTCAATCCCCCCTTACCCTGCCCAAACCGAAGCAGATGACATACCCAAGAACTGGCCACGGGTAAGGTCACACCTATATGATGAGAACCAATGCACTTTTAACTGGCATTCGGGAGGGGGGAGGAGGCCGGGGTTAGCAGGCCTTCTGGAAGTAGGAGGGGCACGGAAAAGTGGAAATGTGATGGAACATAACACAATGCCAACGATCGCCCATGAGCTAATTTAGCGGAAGCCCGATATAGGGCTCGCACAAACAAGATCCGAAGTTTGAAATATAGTTTAGGTTGTTAACAAGCTTTTGAAATATAGGGGGGAAGTTGGGGGCTCATTGTTAAGTTGCATCATTACACAGATGGGACCGTTCATTGTACGGTTCCCGCTGGTGGTCCAAGAACGACTGTGTGAATATAACCCAGCCGAATCAGACGCTGTGTGGATTGGGGGGTGGGGAGGATGGGGAAGCACAACCCAATGGGAAAAATGGGACGGAACAGTATGTGTGGGGAAGGGGGATGAGACATCTTTGCAACTACAGACTGCAGAGCATCCAGAATCTGTAGTGGTCCTATCATGACCACACAAGATCCGGCGCAATCGCAAAACATCAGACACACAGCTGGAACCTAGAGAATGAGACAGACGCACTTACTGGGCTACCCTTTACACGAAAATAACAATGGCAACAACACCTAGAACTCACAAATTACGTATATGCATACTTAAAGTGAAAGGCCTGAATTCCCCCACAAAACGTTCTATAGTGGCGAGAGCATTTAAGAGGACCAATATAGATGATATGTTCCTGCAGGAAACCAAATATCAGAAAGGGGACGAGAGAAGGATCGCCAGCAGCTTGGTGGGACATACCTTCTGGAGTTCGGGTGTTATGAAAAAGGCAGGGGTTAGGATCCTGATCCGAAAGAGCCTCTGCATGAAGATCCTAAATTCCTGGTCCGACACAGAGGGTAGAGCCCCGGCAGTAATGGGATCCATTAAGGACACAATTATAACCTTAGCCACAATTTATGCACCTAACCAAGGTCAAAAGAGATTCCTCCTTAAAACGACTGAATGGTTGTTTAACAGATCACAAGGTCACACGATATTTGGGGGCGATTTTAATACATGGATGAATAGCGCCATAGATAGGCAAACCTCACGAGACATCCCCAACCTCCCCAGACAAATGAGTACGCAGACATCAAAACAACCCTTGCCCTATATGGCCTTTCGGACAGCTGGCACCACCTGCATCCAGCGGAAAAAGGATTCACAATCCGCTCCAACCCTCATGACACGCTTACAAGAATACATTATGTATTCCTCTCTGAGGGCCTAATGAAAATACTCCAGACCGCAGACATATACCCCATTGCATGGTCGGACCATGATATGTCGTGGTGGACCTGGATTGGGATGGCCTTGCCCCACGTAACACAAAGGGGAGATGCAATGAATCATTATGGTCGGACATGGTCTTCAGGGAGGAATTGGAAAATGAAATCAAGCAGTTTTTTTTTATAACTAATGACACAGGTGAAATGTGTGGGAAGCAGCTAAGGCCACTTGGCGAGGGATCCTAATTAGAGAAGGTGCCAGAAAGAAGAGGGAAAGCACTCTAATAGAGACAACCATCAGAAAGAAACTAGACACAGTGGAAACTTTAGCACAAACATCCCCACAAAGCAGAATCATACATCTTGCTGAAGCCAAGGACCTTAGAGAGGAGCTTAAAGCCCTTGAAATAGACAAGGTTACCCAGACCTTACAATATTTGAAACAAAAGTATTATGAAAAGGAGGTGATAAAGCTGACGCCCTCCTTGCGGCACGGCTTCGAGCGCAACGGGCAGAAAGATGGGTAGTCATGATAGAGAGGACAGATGGCACCCTTACAGACACAATAGAATCTTCCCCAGAAGGAATACAAGAAGCATTTGCCTTCTTTTATGAAGACTTATACACCAATGACCCACCTCCCCCACCAGGGAGCGTAGACACTTATCTCAAAGAGACTGGCCTCCCTGCATTGTCACACTCTGAAGCTGAAGCCCTCGACACACTAGTCACTGGTGACAAAGTGTCTGATGCCATTAAACGTCTTAAGTTGGGGAAGGCACCGGGAGAAGATGGCTTCACCCCCGGCTTTTCCAAAACGTTCACTGCGTTTCTTACCCCCTTCATGGTGACCCTATTTAACGACATCTTTGAGACAGGCTGGGAACCCCCGACGTTTGCCCAGGTCCTTCTAACGGTCATCCCAAAAGAAGGCAGAGACCCAAAACACTGCAGGTCGTATCGCCCCATATCACTTCTCAACATAGATGCCAAAATATACGCCAGAGTAATCGCGGCCAGGCTAGAAACACACCTACCAAAGTTAATACACACAGACCAAGTCTGCTTTGTGATGGGCAGACAGGGAGCGGACACAATGAGAAAAACTTTGCATTTGATACATGAGGCACAGGGGAGGAACGACGACCCAACTCTCCTATCACTCGATGCCGGAAAGGCTTTCAATAGAGTGGACTGGGGGTTTTTGGAGAGGGTTCTGGTCTGGATAGGTCTCGGACCCAAACTCTGCCACGCCATCAAAGCAATTTATTCATCCCCCAAGACCTCTGTGGCAGTGAACGGTGGTTACTCAAGATGGTTTCCATTGGAGAGGGGAACCAGACAGGGCTACCCTCTGTCCGCCATACTATTTGTACTATCCCTCGAACCGCTCGCGCAGAGGCTAGGGCTTGACAAAAGGGTGGAGGGAATTCCAGTAGGGGACCAAGAATATAAATTGGGTCTATATGCAGACGACATCCTCCTGCATACAACCAACCCCCTAAATTCGATACCGGCAGCTATGGAAATAATCGAGGAATATGGTCAACTGGCAGGTCTAAAAATGAACACAGGAAAATCGGTCCTCCTCCCGCTCGACAAGGTTAAGGATGCAGAGGTGGAGCGATTTGCACCTCTGGGGATGAAGAAGCCAACTTTCCCCCGATATTACACACAATTCAAAAAGATATTGAGAGGTGGACAAGACTCACCATCTCATGGATGGGCCGTTTGATCACAATTAAAAATGGTCATCTTGCCAAAGTTGCTCTATCTATTCCAGATGCTCCCTATCCAACTACCCAAAGAATTATTTGTAACCACTAAAAAAGCACTGCACACCTTTCTATGGCAAAACAAAAAACCCAGAGTCCCTGCTGCTCTACTCTACCTTTGGAAAGATAATGGCAGGGAAGGCCTCCCAGACATAAAGCTCTACTATAGGGCAGCCCAACTACGAGTGCTGATCCTGCACGTCAGGCAGCAGAAAGAACCCCAATGGATAGGCCTAGACAACTACCACCTCCGACCATTCATTGTGGGAGAATGGTTATGGGTACCAGGACCACTATTACGCAACAGCATTAAAAAACATCCCATTCTCTGGACCATATGGGCTATATGGAAACCAAACAAAGGGATGAAAGGGATCACAACATGGCCCTCCCCCCTATCACACTTATGGGCACCGGGTGTTCGGGACGATATCCCAGATCCAGGCAGCTATGATTCTTGGTATGACGCAGGACTGGAAAGGGCGGGGCAACTATGGAGAAATAACACATTTATCACCATCCAGGAGCTGGAAGAAGCCCTAGGCCTGGGTCCACTCTGTGTTTCAATATCTAAAACTTAAAGGAGTCATGACTCGAGAGGTTTGGAGGGAGGCTCTACAGAGAGATCTTACCCCGTTCAAGACAATTCTGGACACCCGCTCAGGTTCCAAGGGCCTTATAAGCGTAATGTACACAGCACTAGTTAAAGTCAATACAACCCCCTCAGTCACATTAAAGCACAAGTGGGAAACAGATCTCGGCAGACGCCTCTCCCCAAAGACATGGCTCAGGATTTAACAGGTTACTCACCGTAGTGACCACCTTACTCCTAGTCCATAGTCCCCTTTCCTCCATACTTATGGGACATCTCTCCGTCCTGTGGGACGGGACCGGAGCACTTTGTAAAAAGCATCCAAATTTTTCCAAAAATGTGTCCTTCCTCTCTTTCCTGCGTGGAGCCCGGCACGCGTCCGTAACCCCGCCCACCTTGGCTCCGCCCCACGCATCGCCCCTCAGTCCTTTTCTTTGCCAGGTCAGAGACCCATTACCAATACAGAGGAACCTTATTAGAGGGGACGGCCGGCGGGCGTATGGAGGAAAGGGGACTATGGACTAGGAGTAAGGTGGTCACTAAGGTGAGTAAACTGTTAATACTCCTACGTCCCGTCCCCTTTCCTCCATACTTATGGGAGATTCCCAAGCACTCCTTACAGGAACTACGGGTGGATGGAAATACCCCTTACTGAAAAAGGTTCTTCAGCACAGCCTGACCAAACTGAGCATCAGCTCTAGAACTCATATCGAGGCAGTAATGCTTACAGAAAGCAGATGGAGAGGCCCAAGTAGCTGCCCTAGCGATGGACTCCCAGGTAAACATACTTCTGAAAAGTAACCGCAGCTGCCTTACCCGCACAAGGTGTGCGTGAATACCTTTAGGAGTTTTCAGCTTTTGGACAGTGAAAGACTGTGATACAGGCGGCAATCCACCTAGAAATAGTTGCCTTAGACGCCTGTTTGCCTTGAGGGTTGCCGAAAGTCACAAAAAGTTGAGAAGAACTTCTAAGCTCGGAAGTCCTATCCAGGTAGAACTTGAGAGCTCTTCGGACATCAAGACAGTGTAGAACCCTCTCCGCCTCAGAGGCGGGGTTCGGAAAAAAGACCGGTAGGGAGATCGATTGATTCAAATGGAATTCGGTCACCACCTTCGGCTGAAAAGCCGGATTAGTTCGAAGGACTACCTTGTCCTTGTGAAAGACCAAGAAAGGATGCTCCACCGACAATGCCTGGAGCTCACTCACTCTCCTTGCCGATGTGACGGCGACCAAAAAGGACACTTGTCAAGACAAGTACTTGAGGTCCACAGTAGCCATTGGCTCAGAGGGTTTATGGCACATCGCCGTCAGGACAACATTCAGGTCCAATGGCGGGTGCGGATTACGAACTGTAGGGTAAAGGCGTGTTAAACCAGCAAAAAGCCTCTTTACCACTGGGTTAGCCAGAGAGTACGAACACTGATCCGTAGAGAGATAAGCAGAGACCGCTAACATATAAGTCCTGCATGACAGAACATGAACCCCTGACTCTGCTAGGGAGGACACGAAGGACAACACTGCATCAACCATGGCCCCCCTTGGGTCCAATTTCTTCTTTAGACACCAATGACAGAACCTGAGCCATTTACTCTTGTACTGAGATCTGGTCGAAGGTTTTCTGGCTGCCTGGATAATACGCATGTTATCTGCAGACAAATTCAGATGCTCTAAAGACCTGAACTCAAGCACCAAGCCGCCAAGCTGAGCGATTGTGGGGAGGGGTGCCACAGCTGCTGCTCCCCCTGGTGGAGAAGATCGGGAGTTACCGGTAACCTGATCGGTCGATAAACCGACAGGTGTTGGAGTTCTGAGAACCAAAACCTGGCCGGCCACCACGGGGCTATCAGTATAAGAGAACAGTTCACCGAGTTCTTCAATTTCCAAATTGCCCGGTGAACTAGAGGCAGAGGCGGGAAGGCGTAAGCTCTCATGTTGTTCCATGGAATCTCTAGAGCATCCCCCAGAGAGGAGGTTCCCAGCCCCCCTCCGGAGGCATACAGAGGAAGCTTCTTGTTCGTCGCGAACCGGTCCACCTGCGGTGTGCCCCAGCACGAGAAAATCCCTGAGAGGACCTCCGCCTTCAACTCCCACTCGTAGCTGACCACTGTCCGCCGGCTGAGGGCATCTGCTGTGACATTCAGCTGGCCCGGGATGTGCACTGCAAGCAGCCAGACACCATGAAGTACGGCCCACTCCCAAATCTGGATGGACAGGTCCACGAGGGGGGGGAGACTTTGTTCCCCCCTGCTTGTTGATGTAATACATTGACACCACATTGTCCATTCTTATGCGGACCACTCTGTTGACAATGACCGGTCTGAACGCCTTGAGCGCCAAGAAAATCGGCAGAAGCTCCAAATGGTTTATGTGCAGGTGCTTGTCCTGAGGCGACCAGAGGTCCGAGACCTGAAGGAGATCTAGCGTTGCACCCCACCCTAGGAGGGAGGAGTTCGGCGTGATCGTCACCATAGGGACCGGGTCCTAAAACCCCGCGCCCCCAGACAGATTGCTGAGGGATGACCACCGGTCCAGGTCTACTCTCATGGAATCCGGAATCATTATCCGCATGGAGTCTGGGTCTACTGCCTGACGCCATGAATTCCGAAGGGCCATCTGGGTCCGTCTCATTTTGAGACGAGCAAGAGGAAGAGCCAGCTCACACGAGGCCATGAGGCCCAGAAGCCTCTGGAACCACCAGGCCGACATGCTCTCCGACTGCGCAAACATCTGACACGTGGCCAACAGATCCGCCATTCTGTCCCCGGTCAGGTATACTCTGCAGTCGGTCCTGAGAGACCGTCATGGAGGATTTCTGCCAGTTCACCGACAGCCCAAGACGGAACAGGAGCTGAAGGAGAGACTGGAGGTTGACAAGGGCTGCGTAGAAGCCAATCGTCTAAATAAGGATACACATGGATACCGTGAAGACGAAGATAGGCCGCAATCACCGACATCATCTTCGTGAAGAGACGTGGCGCCGAACTGAGGCCAAAAGGAAGCACCCGAAACTGGAAGTGCTCCTCTCCCAAAGAGAAACGGAGGTACCTCCTGTGTGGAGCCCAAATCAGGATAGGTCGAGAAAGGTCTAGGATGGTGCGCAGGCCAGCCTGCTTGGGTTTGGGCATCGTAAACAGCCGGGAGTAGGAGCCCTCCCCTCGCTCCCCAAGGGGAACGGGTTCCAGAGCTCTGAGGAGCAGAAGTTTCTGAACCTCGGCCTTGAAGGAGGGTGAGCTTGACAGCTGAAAAGGATGGTTGAGGGGTGGGGTAGGGGGTAAAGGTAAGTGGAAGCCCGCCCGAGCGACTGACAAGACCCATCTGTCTTCTGTGATGGTCTGCCACGCCTCTCAATGAGACGCGATGCGTCCTCCCACCGGGGTGTCGTGCGAGCACCGAAAAACCTCATTTGGCAGATTTATCGGTGGCGGTGCCACCTGAACCTGAGGAGGCTGAGGAGCGGGAGAAATACCACGTACGCTGTTGTCTACGGCGGTTATTTCCTGCAGGAGTGTCCACTCTGCGCGATTTGCAGTCGAGGAAGCCCCTGAAACCAGTAGAAGGTCGACTCTGCGATAACGGTCTCTGAGGTTTGAAAGGAGCATTAACCAGAACAGACAATGATTTAGCCGTCTGAGTGCTATCCTTGGTTTTGGTGAGCTCTACATCAGTAGAAGAATGAAAAAGCTCCTTACCATCGAATGGAAGGTCCAAAACTTTGTCTTGCACTTCCTTCAAAACCTTGGTGGCATGCAACCACGCTTGCCTCGAGTTATCATCCCCGAGCATCATGCCCCGAGCAGAGGTGTCTACGTGATGAGCCGCAGCCTCCAGGAGATCCTGGGCCAAGACCCTGGCATCTGAAAGGCCACCTCTGAAATCTTCCAACTTCTCGACCGGAATATGCTCCTCAAACTCCGACAGACCTTTCCACGTCCGCATGTTAGCTCCCGCCAAAATCAATTCGGCATTGGCCTGCCTGAGTTGCAAAGCCGAATTGGCAAAGATTTTCCTCCCTAGGGAGTCCAGGAGCTTGTCCTCCTTTCCCAAGACCTGAGTAGCCGTCGCGGAAGAGGATGCTGCAGGTCTGGACTGCAACGTGGCCGCAGCCACCACTGTGGAGGAGGGAGGCGGACAAGACGACAAGGCCACTTCCTCCGAAGAATGCAGCCTGTACCTCGCGTCAATCTTTTTATTGACGAAAAGTCCTGAGTGTGGCTTCTCCCAGACTCTTCGGACCTCAGCCAAAACATCCTTTTGCAGGAAAAGGCCGGTACGCTCCAAAGGAGACAGGGTGAACGCCCCAGAAAGCACGCCCTCCTGTGGAGCAGGTGCCTCGGGAACCGGGACATCTAAGAAATTCATCATGTCCAGTACCCGGTCATGAAAAGCTCTAACAGAGCGGGGGAGGTCCTCGTTGTCCTGCTCGCCTTGAGGGTCATCCGACAGGTCAGGATCCTGCTGAACCATGTCAGGCACTGCCTTGTCCACTGAGGACAACGGTGGCAAAGGCGGAAGAGCAGGGGCAGGCGCCACGGGCAAAGGAGGCGTCGGCGGAACCACCAGAGGAACGGGTGGAGCCGGATGTCATGATGCCTACCTCCAAGGAGCCAGGTCCGACCCAGCAACCCCAGAGGCAGGCATCATTCCCCCCAGGGAAATGCCAGCGGGCCCAAGCTGGGGCCCTTTGGACACAGTCCTGGCGCCTTAGGCGCCAGGCTCATGTTAGACCCCTGTCCTGGTGCCTTAGGCGCCAGGCTCATAAAGCTAGACATGTGTTCAAGTGTTTTAATGTGCACTTACCTGATGCAGACCATGCTGCTACATCCAGGCCCTCTTGAGGCCTGAATGGAACTACTTTACCTGTGGGACTACTTTCCACCTGGGTGTGGTCGGGGAAGGATACATACCGGATCGGTGGAAGGATACATACCTGGAACTTCTTCCAAAGCTATTTAAACCACACCCGATCAGCAACTCACGCTTCGCGTTGTTCTGCTCCTCGCAGCTGGACGCTCACCGTGTCAGCTCCTGCATCTGGACTTCAGCCACGCCTGTCAGCATCCTGGGTCACCTGCAAAGGGAGATGAGAGAGAATTGGAGCGAAAGACCACCTTACCTGCTAAAGCTGCATCACAGAGACATCACACCGACGATCCTGAAAGGGAAGACATCATTTTTAAAAGCATTTCGCTTCGATCGCTGCAGCGCTGCATTTCACTCACCTTTCCTGGGCACCTCCATCTTCAGCAGCGATCATCCGGATCCGCAGCCTCTTCCCAGAGCCTAGAGAGAAAAAGACAAGAACACAAGGTGAGAGAAGGAAGGGAATAGGAAAAGCTCAGTTTCCTTCTAAGACTTACCTGTTGGGTCATTCCCATTTCATTTCGGGTCCTGCTGCTTCCTGGCATTCCGGACCCCGGCCCCTATGGGGAAAAAAGACAAAGACATTGAATGAGCGAATGCAAAGACATTACCCGAACGCTCATCCAGAATTTACCTGTCATTTACTGGAACGGCACGTTTCACTTCGGGTCGGCGCCATATCTCCGGCATTCCGAACCCCGGCCCCTAAGGGGAAAAAGACATAAGCGTTAGCGCTTGCTGCAATAAGACAATGAACATTATTATTAAGCTTGAACTTTTGAACTTGCTACAGAACTCTTACAGCGCCTTACCTGAATAGTCAAGCTTATTTGAACTCCCATCAAACCTCAATCCAGTGAAGTAACTGGGTTTCAACGCGCCCCTGCATCAGAAGCAGGATGGAGAACTCATCCTTCCAGACCCTAAGGTGAGACTTCACGGGGAATCGTGGAAGGGTATCGTGGAGGGTTGGAAGGGAGTGGGAGGCTTGAGCATTATTCCGTCAGTAGGTAATACTCCCTTTTCACGCACAGGGGAATATTCCTGCGAGCCAGAGAAGCCAGAGTATAGGGGCCCGACCTGTCCATCCTCAGAGTCCTGCGCTTCACCATTGAAGAAGCATCAGCACTCGAAGCCAGACCTGCGCGTCCGTGGGAATCAGGTGAGCGTGACACCGGAGGCGCTGGTGGACACATTTCCTTAAAAAGCCCTTTGAAATACTCCCTCATGGGTTCGGTGCGCATAAGTGCTTGAAATTTACTGAAAAAAGCGTCCTCAGGAGATTGCTTCGAAACCTGAGGAGGCCTCTCATGAGGTGAGCAATTCCAGGGATGTAACGGAGAAGGGTGCCACACCGGGCCCTCTGCCGACGTATCCACATAAATCAAAGGAGCCGCCCCTGCAGGCAACGAAACATTGTGCGGAAGCGGCATCCAGGTGTTCCAATCATAAACAGGCTGGTAAGGATACGCACAAGTGACCTTATGTTCACCCAAGGGACCGAACCCTACACCAGAGGCCGATGGCGTAGTTGTAGGGGTAGTACCCAAAATGGCCGTCGTGGTCGTGGCGGTAACGGCCGCCATTTTGTCTTCATCTGAGGGGAACTGCGGCACGTGAGGAGGTGAGGCAGGGGTCCCTGTCGATGGATCAAGGGTCTTAATTTTAGCCTTAACATAAGGAACCTCGGCAGAGCCGGTACTATGAGGCCTGGAATGTTTCTGCGACATACCAACCGCCAACTGAGCCTTCGAAGGAAGGACCTCGGCACTGCCGGTAAAAGAAGAACCTTGCTTCTTTGCCCCCTCAACAGATCTGGTATCACCACAAGAGCGGGAACGGTGAGAAACCGCTTTCACCGACAGGGCCCTGCCCGGCCCCTCGGAATTGCTGGTAGCCTTAGCCACTGTACGAGGGACCTCGGGCCTAAGCCCTATAATAGCCTTATCGGCAAGGGCCTGTAACATCCGTTCAGTAAACGCAAGCCCAACCATAGCCTCGGGGCGCACCCCGGTCTTATTTTTAAGGGAAGCCGAAAGAGAGGCCTCAGAGCAAGCTCTGGTACCCTGTGACTCAGGAGTACTGGGTCTACACACAGCCCCCACAGGAGGGGCCTCGGAAGTTACTCCGGTGTACACAGGCCCCTTACGGAGACCCTCGGAGAAAACTCCGGTAGAATTATTAGGCCCGACAAGCACCTCAGGGCGAACCCCGGTGACAGAGCGATCAACGCCCCTCCCGGCCCGAGAGGAACCCGGGAAGGTATCCCTCGGCCGGGGTGCTCTGAAAACTAAAGAACTTACCGGGCGTTTCTTCTTCTCGTCGATGAACGCCTGAAAATGAGATGGAGGAGCGCGTCAGAACACCTCCTCCCATCGTTCCAACCGACGTTGAAGAGCCCGGACTGAAAGGGAGTCACAGTAAAAACAGGAGTCCCAGCGGTGTTCCGGACCCAAACACTCTAAACAAAGAGGATGGGGATCCGCCTTCGCGAAGCGACGATGACACGAAGAGCAGTCTGGAAAGTCTAATTTAAAAGACATAGACAGACTATAAGACGAACGCTAGCGAAAGCCAGAGAGGAAAACAGGGAAGAAAATCTTCCGAGGATGCAAGTGCGTCCGGCCCCGATCGAGCGGAGAAAAGGACTGAGGGGCGATGCGCGGGGCGGAGCCAAGATGGGCGGGGTCACGGCCTCGTGCCGGGCCCCGCGCAGGCAAGAGAGGAAGGACACATTTTTGGAAAAATGTGGATGCTTTTTACAAAGTGCTCCGGTCCCGTCCCACAGGACGGAGAGATGTCCCATAAGTATGGAGGAAAGGGGACGGGACGTAGGAGTAATGTAGAAGAACCTCGAAAACATCTATCTCATGTCAGTATAAATTACATGGGATCAAGCTATTATATAGATGGCAATACGACCCACTTAGACTAGCTAGAATGTATCAGGATGTAAGCCCATTCTGCTGGCGAGGTTGTGGCCAGAAAGCTGACTATTGGCATATGTGGTGGGGATGTAGGGCGGTCCAAGCATATTGGGATGAAGTCCTCAGCTGGATTAAATAGCTTGAAGGGGAGGAGAGGCAGAAGCAACCACTCATGATCCTATTTAGTCTAGTGGAGACGGAAGAACAAATAATTAAGGTACCCAAAATGACACACGAGCTCTTGTTGGCAGCGAGGGCCTGTCTCACAACCATGTGGAAAAGAACAAGTTTACCAACAAAAGCCGAGTGGATCAAGGTCTCCCGTAACATCTTCAACATGGACAAACTGACAGCAGCCATCCATGGAGACCACACTTCCATTGATAACGAATGGTCTGAGTTTCGAGCCAAGTACATCAAGTAAAATACCAAATATGCAACACGATATGACTGAACGCCATTATATTGATTAGCCCGTAATGTCAATTTGGATTCTGAATGTCAGAAGAAGTACCGAACTCTTAGCATCTGAAGCAGTACATGAACTCCTTTCCCCGATTATGATAATCTTTGCTGTTTTCCGTAACCATCATGATTGAAGGGTGGGGGGGAGGGGCAGGTAAGGGTTAAACCGGGGATATTTGGTACCATGGGCAATTGTAATGCAATTTCCTTTCTTCTTTCCTCCTTCTCTCCTTTCCTCTTTTCCTTTCTCCCACCCCTTCTCGTATTCCTCCCCTCCCTTTTCCTTCTCCTTCTCTTCTTTTCACCTTGCAATTGCCATGTCACGTTAATATGTTTGTATCGAATACTGCAATATCCTTGTTTAAAAATCAATAAAAACCAATTTTCAAAAAAGAAAACATGTTTTCACATTATTAGAATGGGCAGATCTATAGGGAAAATTACTTTTGCTGAACAAAATTGTTCTAAATTGACCACTTCAATGTTTGACAATTTTGTCACGCATACAGTTCACTTTAAACTGGACCATGCTTAAAACATTTAAGAAATGTAAAATTGGCCTAGCTTGAGATACTAACTAGCTTGTGAACAAATGGAAAGGTATCAATATTCTGGCATGCACAGTAGAGCCTATATATAAAATGCAACAATGCCTACATCATATGAATATCGAGGATAGCATATAAAAGCTAACAGAGGCATTTTATTAAAAAAAACGACCAAAAGTTATAACAATATTTTTCATATGCTCAGTGTTGTGGTACTATTGGATGGTCCTATTACACAAATATGTACCCTACAAAAGAGTTACTGTATGCCCATGTAGTTAGTATATCCTTATGCCAAATGCCATTTAAAAATGACATACAAATATCAGTACAGTATGGTGTACATGTTTTAGGTACAAAACTCTTGATGACCATACACAATATTCAGTAGACTAAGGCGTATAATATTTTAAAATTATTAAACTGGCAATACCGATAATATGTTGCATAGGAAAACGTCCATCAGCAGACAGACTTACAAATAAGCACAAAATTAATGTTCATCACTTGTCTAAATACTATGGTGTCCAATAATGTACATGCTATGAGAACTTAGCATGCTCCAAATATTTTTAATAATTCATACACAATATCTGCCTATTCAACGGTTAAAAACAGTTGTACTTTGCCATTTACTTTTTACAGTAATACTCGAGATAAGTCTATATGTTGTTCAAAGTACATGTGCATTAAATCAATGCCGTCTCACGGATTATCCGGAACACCTCCCCACCGGCAATGTGTTGATGGGCCTCTACACCAACATGGAGTAGTAAAATATTGTGAATACCCAAATTAAACTATATTCATTCCGTTAAACAGCAAGATTGCACCAAAGCCTTGGTAGAACATGCTAATGGAGTGAGTGAATCCTTCAGTCACCTATTATCCACAAGAAACACCTTCCAAGACCCAATAGCAAAACATGTATTACAGAAATCTAGTCAGGATATGCAATGCTATAAAATCAATGTCAAATACTTACTAAAATTCTTTTGGACCATCCACATTCCTATATCAGAATACAGACACCTTGAAAGCATATGCACATTTAATTTCAAGGGGTAACATTTTAAAGAAACATGCAAACACAAAAGACGTTTAAAACACCTTTTATGCTACTTTAAAAAGTTTTGTATCCACTATAAGATGAACCAGCCCTATAGTTTGCAGGATTGCTAGGTCTTAAATTAAAATGTTAAATTACTGCCATTTCACAATCTCACATCCTGGCTGACAAACACTAATTAAAGTTGTGCCTTGCTTTGGTACCCATCCAATGTTTTATGAACAAACCATGTGACATCCAGGATGGTTATTAACGAGGGAAATCATGTCACTATGAATAGGTCTCAACATGTCTACTTTTCATGTACCCTAGTTTGTCACATTACACAAGAAGTATTAGAATATCTGTAGCTTCTGCATAAAATTAGATTTTGTCAGTCATAAAAGGACATTATGATTTCACACTTTTCTCCCTGGGGTCCACGACCTAGAATGGCAATATTCTGAAAATCCAAGTTAATGGTTACACCACGCTTTATGGAAGTATTCATGCACCCAATGAATACAAGCATCAGCAGTTAACCGCAATTGGCATCTTCACCCACTGACCTATAAAATATATTTTTTAAACAATTCTGATACTGACCAGACAGACACACTGACAAATGTGTACATACAACCTTACGGATAAGGGGTGTATCATCCACTTTTACTCCCAAAAAATAGGAAACAGACACATAAGAGCCTGTCCCCTGCCTTGACCCAAACACCTCCAAAGATCTGCTCAGATCAGTAGTGCAAGCAGAGACACAGGAAGGTGCTGTACTATTATTCCTACCTGATCTAAAGAAGTAAAAACATATATTTTAATATGCATGTATAACTGGGTGCAAAGACATGTTTTACGAAAACATTTCTGTTAAAATATTTTTATACATTTATAAAACACTCCCATTGGGAATGGAATTTACATTTGTATTCCCTAGAACATCATTTTACTCCCAACTTTAAAAATGGGAAGTAAAATACTTTACTTAAAAATTGTATCTGTAACACTGCACACACATATACATGAAAAAAGCCTAACCATCTCCAAAGTGTATGCTTTAGTGGAATAAACTTTATTTAGTCTTAGATTGTACAATGTTCTGGCAAACACACAGCAGATTACCTTGAAGAAATATACCAAACTGTTTAATAATAAACATACCAGGTCTACTCCAAATATAAAACAGTATGAAATACATTTGAACTTAAGAAGCCTGTAGATATCTGCACACAACACTGATTGCACTTACAAAAAAAACACTTTATGGTGGTACTCATGTACCCAGTGGATCCAGAAATCAGAAATGAACCACAACTGGTATCTTCCACCACTTACCTATAAAATGTAAACCAAATAAGAATTATATTTATCCTACGAACCTACTCCTGTAGACACACTGAAAACACTGATAAATATACACAAACAAAAACACATGTACAATATATGCCAGCTCCAAAAATGATACTTTACAAAGCTTTAAATAGTCTTATATTAGAACATAAGACTTTTGAGTTGCACACATCAGGCTATTTCCATTTACACATTTCATCACTATATAAAAAGATAGGGAAATACATTAATCTACCATCTCCAACCTTCACACTTCAGAAAAATAAATCAATACACTCTTATATGCTAAAATTGTACTTCTACTGTTCTGGCTGAGATTACCTTACTACCTCCTACATATATACTAGGACTTGCCAATGCTAAACATATACCATGTCAAATACTACAATTGGCCTCCCACCTACACTTCTTCCATCTGCAAGGAATCAGGGGATTAGCTTTGGATAGTTCTCTCACCTTTTTCTCCTCAATGCCTCAAGCTATCTAAAATCTCCAAATGCATCTCCTGAAACATTCTGCTTTTCCTAATTTTCTCTTGTAAATTTGAGATTACCACCGTGTTGGAGCTCTCTAGGCTGGACTACTGTTATAGTCTTTTAAAGCAGAATTACTGAGGACAAAATTAGAATTCATGAAGCAGGAGATGAAAGAAGCTCCAGGATGTCGGGAATTTCTTCTGACCAAGAGTTAATTATCAAGACCCAGGATCTATTAAAGCCTCATGAATTGCCTCTCAGGACAGTGTACATTTAATGTGTGACATTGACATGAGCACAAGAAGATTGAAAGAAATGCAGAGATCGAAAAAAAGCTATTAACTTGCGTTTATTTCCCCAACTGTGGCTCTGTCTTTCCCAGCATCACTGAATGTTGCTTCCTCTCAGTATCTTGCCATACTGCTTTAGTTGTCATTCACCTTGCTACCACAATTGAGAAATGACCCATCCCTCTGGTCATTCCGAAAATGTCTGAAAACTAGACTATTCAACCTAGACTCCCAACAATGAGACACCGGGTCTAGGCTAGACAGTCCACTCCTAATCGCCTAACCTTATAATGAATCTATTTATCAATGTCTGCAACTCCTAGTACCCCATAGCACCATTGCCATGAATACTAATTACTTATGCTATAACAGACATGTCATGACTGCTCTGTATATCTGTGTTTCTGTAATGTATATGTTGAAGTGTAACTGTACGTGCTGAAGTACTCTCCTGTAACCAATCTCTTAAGTATTAGCGCCCAGATGCCTCTGGGCTATGTGCGCTTCATAAATGTCAAAATAAAATAAATACATTCATTTTTACTTCTGCTTTACCTAGCTCTCCCTTTTAATTCCTTTTTACATTTCTGTCCTGTCTGTTATTCTGTCTTGCTATTACCTCTCATTGAGTCATTATCTATCTTTGCCACTGCAACCAGAACTCTGCCACTGCATCTGTTTATGTTACAGCATCAATCTCTGTTGTTGTCACTTCCCTGACACATTTGTATCTGTACTGTCAACTCTGTTTCTGTGATGCTACCCTGTTTACTCTCTCTCTATTGGTGCTACCGAATGAGGAGCTAAAAACCATTGTGCCACAAACCTAACAACCACGTAAGATGCAAACTATAACTTTGTGTCCAGTATGTATGATCCATCATGCTTCAAAGGTTTCCTAGATGCTTCCTAAAGCACTTTTGTTTAGATATTCCAAGACAGTGTGAACGCCAGATTGGTATATTTTTGTGCCACCAGTTGACTCTGTAAATCGAAGATTGCTCCAGGCAGCTGTTGGTGCCAGGCTATATCCAAGAGCTAACCCGCTCCCAGCAATAACAGAACCGTTTGATCGACAGGTGCCAGATTCAGAAACACTCTTATTATCTCACTAAACCCTATGCTTCGGGAAATGGCTGAAGACTCTACTAATCTAGGAGTTCTATGAACATATGGAGGGTATACTCGCCATGACACTCTGAGGTTTCCAAGGGGCTAATAGCCCAGTTTTCTGCACCCTAGTCTTGGTCTTGCTCCCTGGTACCCAGTACCTATTCTTCCCTCCTAACCCCTGGCACTATGCATCCATCGTGACGTGGTATCTATTGATTACATGCACCTATCCGCTTGTGCTTGTTGTTAGCGACCTTTTAATTTCACTAATGGCCCTATGTTTGTCTAGCTCCTCCTGTCCGTCCCCTTAGAAGTTATGCGCTCTGAAGGCGACACGACTGAAAATCAGAATTCTTCCTCTCTCATTTTCCTCTTGCGGCATCACAAATTAACTGTTTCACAGAGGGGGCTTTTTTCTAATCACCTATAAATCAATATATATATATATATATATAATATATATATATACACAGAAAGAATACAAAATACATTGGAACATAGCATGCCTGCAGAGCAGCACACAGTGCACAGCATGGTTGCACACAGACACACCCCTAGACATCGCACATTGTTTAAGTATACCACATTTATTAATAAAAAACTAATTTATAAGGGCTCAGGTGAAATTCACCACACTTCAATTGCATGCATATCCATGTAGTAGAGTTTATAGATTAAACATCAACAGCTCTGGTGTCATAAATGTACTTTAAAACCTCCATTGTCTAGTAGTTGTATTCATACATTTTACTCTGAACTCGCAAGATCCATGAAAGAAATTCTTCAATACATTATAAATACACAAACAAATTCAGAAAAGTCCTCAATTTTATTACAATACAAAATACACTCAAAATCGAAGAATTAATTATAAAACCGAAAAATATTTAATTCCAACATGAAGGATAAATAAACAATTTCCCATGACAGGGTTCGAAATTGAGTGGAGCTGCGAGCTATTTAGCTCCTGCGTTTAGCATAGTAGAGCCTGATTAACTTCAAACCAACAGCTACCAGGAGCTACTTTTGTCTCCTAGGGCCAACGCATGCCTTCCAAACATGTAAATGTGACATTACATTTGAGTATTTGAGAAGGTTAATGAAGAAGGGTTAGAACACATCTAATACACATTGGTTCATACAAAATTGGCAAAAAGTTAAGAGCATCTCTGGTAGCTCCTGGTTCCCCCGCTGTAGCTCCTGCTTACAGGGTGATGCCAGACACCAAGGAGCTGGTCTTAGCTCCTGCGTGACCCAAAGTTAATAGATCGGTCATAGTTAAAAGATAAATAATTGGCACAGTGCAAATTACTTCAATAAGGTCTGCAATTGTTAATCACCGTTTCCTGAACAGAAGTCAGAAAAACATGACATGTCCAACTCGTTCGATAACTGATGGGGAGCAAACGCACGCCATGTTTACCATCATGCAACAAGCCAACATCCAAACCAGACTCGGACATGGAAACAACCCCTAAGTAGCCCTACTAAAAGCAAACATTGTTATTGATAGCCAGATACAAATAAGGGGTCAATTTTAGGGTGAATGTTAAAAATGTATGTCATAGTATGCTGCTTTTCCAGTGCTTTTCTCGCTGACAGGATATTCTTCAACTTCATCACAACTACTTTAACCCATAGATTAGGGTTTTCCCACCAGAATCTACCCCTTTCAGGGAAAAGCAAACGTTTAATAATAACTAGCCGGGGGATATAATTGACTAGATCACTGGATTGCAAGCTGTTCGGTACTACATGTGTAAGTGATATTCTATTTTGTCCCTATTGAGGCCCATAGCCATAGAGGTTGAACACAAATAGTATCTTTACTCTAAGGTATCTGTTGTTTTGGAATATATATCAATGTCACTCTTATCTTTGTCCCTTCTGATCTGTGGTGGGGCACCTCCATGAGGTCCCCTCCCAATGGCTTGACACTTTATTCTGTGTGTTGATCCCTGTGGCTCTGTTAAGTTCCTCCAGGCTAATATCTCCACGGTTATCACTCTGTAATATGGGCAGTCCCTCTTCCTATCGGATTCTCTTAATTCTAATGGCCCCTTTGACTTGATGTGAGGATTATACTGTTTGGGTTTCTCGGTCTCCACAACCCTGTGTTTTCTCGTATACTTCAGGGATGTTGGTGATCCCCTTCTCTTCTTGGTTGTTTCCACTCTTGGTTTAGATGTTGGGAGCCTCGGTACCCTCTTGTAGTTGTTCTTCACTTTGCCTATTGAGTCCCTCTGCCTCCCTTAGCTCTCTGGGGTGTCGATAAACCCTCTCTTCTACTTGTGGTTCTACCAGCTCTTGTGGGTGTTTTTGACACTTCTGGAGGGTTTCCCTTCTCGAAGTTCTCGGGCTCTCGTAACCCTGCTCTCTCTCTCGTTCAGTCTTTCACTCTGTGCCTCTGAGACCCTGGTTCAGGGTTAGGATAATACTTCCTCCTACCGCACTCATTCTTTCCTCTCCCTGCTCCCCATCAACCTGGGCAACCCGCGTACCTGCTGCGTTTCAGGGTGCGCTCAAGTGAGGGCATCTCTCTTCTGCAGCACTCCTCCCAGCCTGTCCTCCTTCCGGACTGGATACAAGCAATTGATTGACTGACCTCATTGTGGCGTTCTCTTGTCCTTCTGTTCTCCAATTGGGAGCCAAGGACTCACTCCTCCCTCAATCCCTGGTTCTGGCGTTCATGGGAACCAGGTCCAGTGCAACCTCTGCAAGTTTCGCTCTGGTCGGCCTTGGCTTCTCAGCCCCTGAATGCCTCCATATCGGGATAGAGGTTTCTGCTTTCAGCGTTTGCCTCGCTCCCTTCGGCATTCAGCTCTCTCCTCGCCACAGTCGGCTCTGCTGAGCAGTGCATTCTCACCCTTTCTAACAAACTCACTTTGGAACCTTGCCTCTGCGCGTGGTTTCTCCTTCTCCACTCAAAGGTGGTTGGCCCTTTATCCTCGCTCCTGTAATGAGTGAGCTTGTATCGTTCACAACAAGTTATCAAACAGGTGTAAAGTTTATCATTACCTTGAGCCAATCACAGAGGTGTTGCCTGCATTATCTTGAGACACACATAAGGATGTATGGTCAGTATAACTGACTCCCATGTAGGCAAATAATCTCTGGTGCATAGAGTTCCCCATGGTAACGATAGTCCTTGTTGCCTGGAAGGGAGTCACTCCTAGTAAGGTCCTGCGTTCCCAAACCCCCAGGGAGGGTTTTGCTTAGCAGGCTCACGTCCCTAGCCTCAAAGGGTGTGGCTCCCCTTAGGGGAGAAGTGATGAATTTCCCAAATTCACCACATTATCCAATGAACAGATGCTCTTTGGAGTATATTTTGTCAATGAGCAAATGCTTTTTAAAATTGTTTTCTAAATTTGAATAGATCAATATGAGATTAAAAATAGATTTACTGTGGTTTGTTGCTGAGTGCAATTCTTTCATTGAATGGACTCTTCTATAGTTTGATGAATGGGGCTTTTATCCAGTTTGTGCCAATGGTTTATATAAAATGTGTTGTGGCCCTGGGTGGTAAGACCGAATACCAGCTTCCTCCGATGATGTGGATAATTTAGCAGAGCCCATAACTGTTGAGGTAGTTGACAGTGATTTCATAGATTTGTTTGTCTCAATGATCAATGAACAAGGCATATATTCAAGAAGGAAAATGTAATTATAGTATTTTTCTGAATATATATATATTTTTTAAAAACAATCTTGAATAGTGCAGGAACAAAAGATGACTTGGAGTGACTGAACCATAAGAAAAAATGTGTTAGTTCATGAAAAATTAACGTTGGAATATTTGGAGACTGGGATTATACCTGAAAGACTAAAGGTTTGCAATGTTCCAAGAGTATTCAGTGACAGACGCTTATATGGTCTTTGAATTATGTGGTTGAATAGTTAAATAATCACTTGATATATTGAATGTAAATAAATTTGACCATGCTATGAAATTCTGGAATATAAAAAGTAGGCACACACAATTCTAAAGTGCAGATGATTTGTTTTAGAAGGACATGTCCCATGTAACTTGGATGCTTTCCCATTTTTTTTACGTTTGGGTGAAATTATGCTTATGGGTGTGCACCCTTTTTTGAATCTACTTGTCAGATGTTTTTTCTAATTTTGATGAGATTTGCCTCCTCAAGAAAAACATTACTGGAGTTTGTTGCCGGAAGTATTTGTTTCGGTGAATTTACTATTTTATGCAGTGCTCAATAGGGCTTGTCTCCAGTTCGACAATGTTTCATATGAATTCCAACAATACCCTTCACATGTATGTGAATGTTGTAGGTTATTATTTTTAAATAAACAGCAATTCAAATGTATCAAATTTAAGGAATGCATAGTATCAAGAATAGACAGACACGAGTGATCACAGTTCAAGGGTGTTTATTAAACTGTATAGGTAGGTTGGAAAAGGGCATAATCTAAGCCTAAATCTAAAATGGGAACAAGCTGCGACCATCAAATAATAATAAGGAAGTCCTAGTGGTGTTGTGTCAAATAAAAGGGCCTCTATTAATAAAAACGTATTGCCAAACCTTACGCTAAATACAAAAAGAGTGTGTGATAGGGCTCACAAGAAAGAAAGAAGTGTTCACAAATGATACGTCAGGATGTGTTATCCAGGGTTCTCCCTTCCCCACAGGACAAGGTATGACTCCTGAGCACAGCACACACTCATGTTTTCCCAGCACGAGATGGCAGTTCCGTTTCATGTATCAGGACCTTTGGTGGTTACGTCTCTTTTCTATACAAAAAAGTCTCTTGCCTTCGATGATCTGATGGGTTTCAAAAATAACAAACAAAAGAATTTGTGTTCCAAATGTACTTTGTGTGATGACTTCACCCCTGGTTTCCCCTCTTCCGGGTGCAGACCCCTCACGAATCTCAGCCTCACTTTGTCAGGTTCACTATGGCTTTTCAGAACAATCTCATCTCCGACATTCACGAATCCTAATGTCTTTTTAAACAGTTCGCTGTGGACACCCCTCTACCGGGTTCACTTTCGCCAACACACTGTTCATTGGGACTTCAGACTTCGCCCATTCTATCAGCATCCCAACGTTGGGTTCACTCTTGCCAATTCTTTCCTTTTCTTTTACACAATTCCTTCCTTGAGTTTACTATGTAGGATTCACCTGCCTTAGTTTTCCAATTACATGCAGGTCAAAGCCTTTCAACTGTAAAGGGGGTTTTGCTAGACCCCTGTATGACAACTTTGACTTTTGCCTTGCAGCTCTCCTACTGCCTTCTGGTATCGGTAGTTCAACAAATACGGATTCACCAGTCTCTCTCGAGTAAGCACCCACGTGGTGCCGGATCCCGCTGCAGCTGGCTTTTCCCTCAATGTTCACAGTTCTTTGTACTTTTCATACTTTCCCACTTTCATTCAACAACGTTTGCTTTCTTATCGGCTCTCCCCTCGACTCACCGACTGTGATGAACTGCTTGGCTTTACTTGTATCTATATTCTCTGCAATCTTATGTTTCCTTCTGCTGAGACTTCACGGGTCTGGGTCGGAAAGGGCAAGGTCGATTCTCTCCTTGTCGCTCCTTCGGTTCTCAATGCTTTTCTCCTCCTCTTGAACTGGCGTGCTTGGATAGCTCTATCATTGTGCGGTCTGCCTTGCTCGTACTGTGATCTCGAGCTCCACCTTTTATCCCTGTGGGGAAGGAAAAGGGCCATCAGGTGTGTGTGATTCCGGGTCAACTGCCTGACCCTTTTATTGGGACATGTCAGATAAACGGCTCTGGTGTTAGTCTGTTGTCTTTCGTGGTGTGCGAAAGTGTCGTGTTGGAAAAAGGGGGGCATCATTTCTGAATATCCTACGTGTTAAGATGGGGAAATAGTGTTGGAAGAAGCAGGATACCTCGTCGCACCCGTCGGTGTCCCACTTCAATTCCCAGAGGACCCCCCATCCAGGTGATCCTCACTCACTGGTCCACCACCAGGAACTGGATCCGATAGCGATGGCCGTGTCCTGGCCACCTGGATGACAGATCCCTGGGGAATAGCTAGGGAGACCCCTTCAGGTTTCTCGCACAACATAGAAGAAAAATCGAGGTATTCTAGTACAAAACTTTGGATTAGTCTCATTATGTATTTATTTCTTGAAGAGGACATACCGCATGATAATGTTTTAAAAATGTGTTTGCACTGTTGTAACTAATAAGATTGAAACAAATAACCAACTGGATTTAAAGCAGATGAGATGAAAGCAAATCCAATTACCATGGCACATTCCAACATCATTTGATGAAGATACAACAATGCATGTGCCCTTTACAAAACCTGTCCATCTTCAAATAAACTAAGTCTGGAATGAGGCAAGCAAATGAGCTAGTAAAAGCATTGAAAGGAAAAGTAGTTAAATTACCTTTAAACATTAATGACAATATGGAATCATTAGGAGTAATGTGTGCTAAAGAAAAGACCCGTTAGTTCTCATTAATGGAGGGACTAAAAAAGTATAATGCTATGGCAGAAAATGGTAAATTTGAACAAAGTGTACAAAGCAGTGGCATATCTAAAAAAACACAACGCAAACAATAAAACATAAACATCCAAGATTACACACAATGTGCATGAAGATATTTGATATGAAAGTAATGCTTTGTTTAAAAAGAAATACACTTTAATATCAACATAAATGTGTACGACGAATACACCATTCACATGTTTCACTCTCCTGAAGCGATAGGTGATCCTATCGCACCCTACTAAATGTTCTAAGCAACCATGTTAAATGCTGGGAATTTCTTTAGAGGAATCTACTTTTCCACTATTTCCAACCACTCATGATGGTGGATTAGATGTTACACAAAAAAGAATATCTGACTAGGTGCATGTATAATGCGGATCCACGGTTTCGACTAAAGCATAATTTCATGTTTCTTTTTTAATTTTATTTTTATTTGTTGTTTTTCGATACAAGATATCTTTACAACAGTTCTTAATATTATTTCATAAATTTACAAAAGGATTTGTTAAAATACACATAATACCTAAAAACATAATCACATTACCGAAGTGTTTTACATAAAATCAGCGAATAATCAAATAATGAAAAGGGAGAACCATATTTACACTCTAAATACGATAACAAACAAAACATCATTACAATAACACATCACCACCAATCGAAGGTTATTTCACTAAATTAGAGTCAGTAATTTTTCTATTGAAATGACCTGGTTTTGGTATATTCATTCATCTATTGTATTCACTAAAATCGTTTTATCTAATATATCAAAACGGTTATTCGCCACTCCATTTTTGCCTGAATTCTTGGACATCAGATTCTTATCAATTTCATGCAACAGTTGTGTTAAATCGATGTTCTTAGACATACGATAACCCCACATGCATTGTGTCCAAAACATCTCACTTTGGTAGACTGTTGCTACATTTTGATGTTTCAGCAGATTGTTTTGCCTTGCTTTTGCAAAGAAGACGCAATGTAAGACAAGATGTTTCAACGTTTCTTTTTGAGCATTCCTACAAAATCTACATCCTTCATCTTCTAAATCGGAACAGTTGAGCCAGTTCTTACTGCGCTCTAAAGTTGGAATTAAGTTAAATTTAAACCTCATGTACATTGTGCGCATTTTGTGACCAGGACACTGTCTCAAGTATGGCAATAGTGGTGATTGTTTATGCCGAAATTTTGCATACTCCTTGTGAGAGTTATATTGCCCAATTTTATCTGAATTCACTGCCCAATCGTATTGAATTAGTCTTGCCTTTAGAACCTGAGGAAGATTTATTAGATCTTCCCTTCCCATGGCTAATTGTGCAAGATTTTCATCGCACCTTTTCCCTTCATCTGCTACGGAAGCCGGATTTCCCTTTAGCATTTTTCCAAGATCTTCATAAAGGGAATTTGGCAAAGGGTCTAGGATTTTTGCATGAGACGCAAACTTGCGCCACAGATGTTTGGTAGCTAATGATGTCAATCCCAATTCGTGCATAATAATCGAGTTTGGTAGTGACATAGGCAAATGTAAGACTATCTTCCATATTTTTCCTTAGATTTTGTTTAATATAGAACCAATTTCCAAGTAACACAGATCTAGGCCGTATATGATGATTGCTTCCACTTTAAGCTTATAGAAATCTATCAATGGAATTAAGGAGAAGTTACAGATTTTTGAGTAGATTAATTTCATTTGTGCGATCAATGGCATCGCTTTAATTAAATTTCTTTATTCCATTTGTCAATTGAATCAGAGTTGTTCAAGTTATAACCCAAGTAAATCATGCCCAAAGCACGTGGTATCGGAAGAACCTTTATTTTCCATTGGTATCTCACAAGCTTTCTTTTGTTTGAGAATACCAATATGTGTGATTTATTCGGGTTTAACTGGAGGTTGCGCTTTTCACAGAATTCAACTAAGCATTAAAGTTTATTTTGCAGCCCAAACGGAGTAAGATCAAACATTATCAAGTCGTCTGCAAAAGCTAGCCAATCCAAGCAAAGATTCCCTACTTTAATCGCAAATGAGTTACACATAGACCAAATTGAAGCTATTTCAGTTAGATACAGGTTGAACAGTGTGGCTGCAAGGTTACAGCCTTGCTTTACACTTATAAAGGTAAGAATGGGTGGTGTTAGCGAACCTTCCTTATCGATCTTGATCCTGTAACTTGTGTTGGAATGCAACATAATGATCATAGCTATCAGGTGCAATGGAATATGAATGTCCTGCATCCTTTGCCACAACTGTTGTCTAATTACAGAGTCAAATGCCCCGGATATGTCAACAAGCGCCATATACAGTGGCCCATGATCTTTCTTTCTAGATATCTTTAGTAAGTGTGCCAGCAGGGTTGCGTTCAACTGTGTACCCATGCCTTTGCGAAACCCAGTTTGAAACCGCGAAAGAATTTTCTGTTTTAGGATGAAAACATTTAAGTCCTTCAATATTAGGGCAGCAAAGATCTTTGCCGAGATGTCGATTAAAGCTATGGGTCTAAAGTTGGAGGGGTCGTTCAAAGGACCCTTTTTGTGTAGTGGAATTATGATCGCGGATAGCCACGACTCCCGTACTCTCTTTGCTTTAAATACACATTCCAGCCTCCTTAGGATGATTTTTGCCCATAATTTCGGGTCGTCCTTTAAGACGCACGGTGGAATACCATCCGGCCCAGCGGCTTTAGAAGGTTTTAACTTTGCAATTATAGAGATGATGTCATTCAATCCCCAGGGACATAGAGGGAATATTTATTGCCAGATCCGGGGTTAGTAACTCACAACATTTCTGTGGCATAGCATATTTGGATTCATAGATTTTACACCATACTTCTCCACTTACGGCAGAGCAAAGATCTGGTTTTCCTTTCAATAATGGGTCCTTCAATATTGCCCAAGTTTCCCTTGAGTTTTTGCCAATTAAGTTCTGGATCATTTTTTGATTGGTTTCGATAAATGAACCAATCTTCAGGTGTTTGACATCGTTTCTATAAATTGCAAGGATTTTCTTTTTCTCAGTTGCACAACCCCCCATATAAATGGATAATTTCAGCAGTTTACGAATTTCTCTGTTTTTTTGTTTTTTCCTTAATGGAATTTCTGCGTTAAAACTCTTCTTATAGTCAAACTTTTTGGCTGTTGAGCTTTTCTCCACCAAAGTGTCAAGATGCCTGCCTATCATTCCAGCATTTTGCCTTTCCCAAATGTTAAGATCAGAACTGGACAATGTTTCAACATTATCTTTTACCATGTCTCTATTAACCAGATAGTTTAGCTGCCTATATAATCTAGCATTCCACCTGATGGAAAGTGCCTTGCGATCAATCTCCAGCAATGACAGTACGGGCTTAGCTTCATATAATGGTAAACTACACTCAAATAGACACTCCAAAATGCAATGATCACTTAGATGTGATTGAATAATTTTGCAGTTTGTGGTGAATTCAGCCAGTGAGTTCGAGGTTACTATGTAATCAATTGCTGTGCGTTTTCTACCACAAGCCCAAGTATATGCATTCTCTTTTTGTGCAAAGGGCACAACTTGCAATTCCCAATCGCTCAAAAACTCCCTCCATATTTGCCCCCTTTCAAAAGCCAATTTTTCATAATAAGATGCTATATCTAATTTCAACATTATTTTGTTGAGGTTTGAATTGAAATCGCCACCCATAATGATCTGTGCATTCGGAGCGTATGTTGCCACTTGTAAAAGAACATGGTTAACTTTTTCGATAATAGAGTCTAAGGTTGACGTTGCTGGGTTCCAATACAGTGCAACTATAATCAGCTGAGTGAACACCCTGACGTTAGATGTCACTTCCACGGCCAATATATCTGGAGATGAATAGATTTGGAGCAGTTTAGATTGATATAAAGGTCTCACCAGAATCGCAAGGCCTCCAGATGGACGGCCTTGGTTACCTTTTATCGCATGAGAGCAAAAAGTTACATATCCTTCCAGATAAATATCTTGGGTCGCCATGGTTTCCTGCAAGATGATTATTGCTGGTGATTGTACATCCAATGTTTTCTGAAACCATTTCTCAAAATTATTAAACCCACAGCAATTCCAAGAATGTATAACCACTGTATCATTTTATTGTTTTTCTTTGGCTGGCATATTGCTTATTAGATTTTTCATCAGTGGTTCAAGCCATGTCAGGCTTGTCACAATCTGGGCAACGGATTCCGATTGCAATCTGATTTTTTCATGTAAGGTTGCAAGCTGGTTATTATGATCTTCAATGTGGGTGTTGTTATAAGGAGCGGAAGGTTGATATTCCACAAACAGTGTGGCATTTTCCAGGGAGTTAAACAGTGATAACTCATAACCAAGCAATTGAAAATCCTGTATATGTTTCCCTATTAGTGCGGCGATGATCGTGTTCTGATATTTGCATAACATTTGACCGTTTGAGACATACGGTAAACGAACCCAGTCTATATCTTTAGACACTAAGTTGCGCAGTGCAGGTATTTGATGAAAAATGTTCATCAATGATGATCGCGTTAAGTTTGGTTTGTCTACCTTTGTTGGATCCAACGTCCATCCCATTACCAATTTCATCTCAGGCCCTAAGGTGTTATAGAATGACCATTTATCCTCACTCTCTCCTTCACGAAAAGGGTAGGCGATATGGACTGCCAATTTTGCTGTGTATCAGGAGCTCCCTTCATGTGTTGTAACTTAGTAAAATCAGGATCCTGAGTGCCTACAACTTCATTCGCAACTTGACTATTCATATTGTGAGTACTTCTATCAGGTAAAGAACTCACAACATAACAGTCGGCACTTGTATCTGTAGTGTTGTGGTTTTTGAACTAGGTCCGTTATTTTTTTGTCTATTTTTTCGAAGAAGCGTTGTAGCTGCGTTTGTATAAGGATACGTGATGATAGCACATTGTCATCTTTTATGTTTGCGACATTAGATTTTGGTATCTCATCTGATATATTTTTTTTTCACTCCCCTCAATACTCGAAAAAACGAGTTTTTGTGACCCAGTATCGTCTATGCCCAAGACAGCCTGACTTTCAATGTTTAGTTGCGTTAGATCAATGTTATCTTCCTTAATAACGCTTTTGTTATGCCTTTTTTGCTTTTTTTTTTATTCTGTTCTACCAATGTCTCAGAGTTTTTATTTTTCATTTTTTCTTTGTTATTTTGATTCATCATGAGCCCTGCTCGGGTTAATGGATTTTGGAAGTTTGCATTTTTTTTTTTCAAAGCTTTGGTATGTAATTTTTTAGCTTTTCGGGACATAAAGAATGTACTATGAGTACCATTTCCTCCTTCAGTTGAATCGCTAATACATTCCTGACCACTCTGCATGATCTCTGAGTTCCAATCAATCAGATCTGTAAGCACAGAGGGACTATCAGGGGTATGTGTAACTGGGATTAATATTGGCGCCTCTGTTTTGCAAAGTACCTGTGCCATCCTCTCCGGAGGCATTAGGTTGGCAGCAAGGACAATCTTCTCTAAAGCCAATATTCTTTCATGCTGCAATTTCGCTATCTCCACATATGGAGGAAGCTGATTTGCTGGTGCATTTTTTACATCAGTTGTTGCGTTTGTTATAACCGAATCATTCAGCTCCACATACTCGGTTTGGGAAGCTGAAGATTTCATATTGTATGATTTCCCAGCTTTAAGCTCTGTTTCTATTGCTTCTAACTTTTGAGTATGAAAGCGTTTCTCACTCATATGTTGTTCAGCCCAAAATACATGACATTTTTCCTGGGCCATCAAAAAACCCTCTATTTTACAGTCTTGAATTGATTTCTGATGTTGCTAGGCTCAGAGCACCAATCGCTCCATGCGTAAATTCGTGCCCCTTGTCCAGCAAATTCAGTATCCTGGTCAAGACAGGAAAATTCTGTAATTCTTGGGGATTTAAATCCACTAAAGTCTCTTCCAGTGGGAATAGCGGAAGTGATGAATTTGGTTGGCGAGATTTTCCTGAGTTATTTTTTAGCGGTATAGGATTGCAACCCAGTACTGGTGAATGTAAGTAATTTGTATCAGAGGGATTGAATTGAATCTCATGAGCGGGTGAGCTGGCAGAGTGTTTAAGATCCCGAGCCCCCCATCCTTCTTTGCTCTTTTGCATTTCTTTTAATTGATTTAAATTTTCTGCTATAGCTGCATGGAAATGAACTTGTTCCCTAAAGCCCCTTAACTCAGCAGCAGGTGTTGAGGGCCCATTCGAAAGGCGTGTTCTACTATGGAGTTCAGCTAGAACAACTGGCGCAACCAACGAAATATCAATAGCTGGCATGTTCTCATCATCGTTTACCGTTCCCAATATTGAGCTATCAGTAATGGGTACATTATGAATTAGTTTGAGTGGGTGGGTTATACTTCCATGCACCTCCCTGTGAATTTGGGCCACTGTATTTACCTCTTTTTCAGTTTCTGCAGTTGTAACACTTACTGATTCTAGCGGAGGTAAGATTGGCACATTTGAATTTACTGATGACTTCATATAGGAGCTAGTACACGGTTTCTCATTTATACCTTTTCCCTTTTTCTTAGTTTGGTTAACTGTTTCGTAAATGGGCTCCTCTTCTGACATATTGCCCTCAAACAAAGTTGAGGGGGAACCATTCAGGCATCTCTTCCCATTACGCAATTTCTTAACCATCTTAATGCAAAAAGACACCACCTAGCTTCACCTGATCAAAACAGTGCTTACCACCTGATATAAAGCCACTTCACAGCGTGTGCAAAAACAGACACCCCAAACAGCAGAATCGCACCCCGCGCCGCGCACCGCGAACAGCAAACAGTACTTGTCCGGTACTTGGTGCGCGGCGCAGGTGCGCGAGGCTGCCAGTATTTGAGGTTGTGGAGCGCGTGACTCGTCGGCGGGGGGCATGGCCACCACAAAGGAAGGACCTTTACAGAGAGAGGTAAGGAAAAAAAAGGACGATATTACCAATGGGCACCACAACACTTCGGGATGACAAAAGCATGTGAGCACAGATATTTACACACAAGCCTTGAAGGGGCAGTGTGTGCATCGCACAAGTTGTAAAGAGCACAAGTTGTAAGGCGCACAGTTGTGGAATACACGAGTTGTGAGGCACAAAGTGGGGAGAGCACGCTCTGTGTGACACAGGGTTATGCTAGTAGACAGTCACCTTAGAGTCAGGCATGCTGGTGCACCCGTGAAAGACTTCCTCCAGGGAGTTTTAGAGCGCTGTAACAAGTCCGTGGAGTCCAATCCAATTGAGACAGAGCAACGGGGCAGCGGCAGCAAACAGTACTCGTCCGGTACTCATGTTTCACTTACTTTATAAACGTGAGCTTTTAACATTGTGTTATGGACTAGCGCAGATGCATCTTACGGTCTACAAACAAACTAAATATCAGGTTTTAGATCGTAGCATAAGAAACATACTAGCCAATATCCTGGTAACACAAAAATACTGGTAAAGACATTATTCAGAACACAGTTGTATGTTACACAAGGCATAAATTCATTTTCAAAAATTGATTAGCAGAGTTTGCTAAATAAAAAATGTTCTTGATTAGGAAACGCACCCATTTGATTAGCAATATTGTACTAATATTTCTATTTGGAACCAAAACATCAAATGAGCATCGATACAGCATTTTTATGTACCACTGAAGTAAGATCAGTGAGACAAATCAGGCCTTGCAAATTCTTAAAAATTCCACTAGACCTGTAGGTTAAGTAATTACTTAACCTACTCGACCTAAAAGAAATGCACTCGGCTCATATCAACAGCTGACAAAAAGTGTAAATGCACTTTCTGTAAAATGGTGCATGTCACCACAAACCCACTTTATGTTTGCCACACTACTGCCACCTAGAAGCCAGCTATGCATAGTGAAACCTTCTTTGATATTTACTACAAAAAAAGTTAATGTTACATCAAAGTTTCAAACATCCCCTGCAAATGGTCCACGCCCTTCATAAAATCTACTGGACTACGCGTGTGAAAGGACTTTGCAAGCCTTGGCTGAGTTTCTCTAAAAGGTTAGCTACATGAATGGATACAAATAGATTTGATGAAAAGGCCCTGAAAACAGTTTGGCGAGCTCTTTCACAGATGTGCTAATATAGCATGCAATCATAATCGTATAGCAAAGTGAGCTCTGGAGACTAACTACAGTGTTTGGTATTGCAGTAGATGTGTCGATATACAGTCTGGATGGAACTATTGATCACTCGTTTGAGTAAACATCTAGTTAGCCTTGTGTATTCATTATGTAAAAGGAAAGAAAGACTAAGTAAGAATAAGCAGAGTAGAAGGTGTAGCAGGCAGAGAACTGGTCAAACTTGGTGGAATGTTGTAGTCTGCTGCCATGGCAAATGCAGTGTAACTGGTATAAAACTGCTAATGCCTTGAGCACCAGTTGCACAGATAAGTGCAACCAGCAAGGCAGGTCAAAGAACTAGATTTGTCACCAAAAGCAGTTGGCCGTGTGATCATATACATTTTCAAAAGTGCTCAGTCATCAAGGTGATGCATCTTCCACAACAAAAATCAATCTAGTCGACACTGAGATTAAGATACACTAGCCTAAACTTTACTGGAAAGAACAGAGACAATGCAGTGTTTTACAGAAGCAATAATGCAGTTCTGCATTATGCAACAACTTAAATGGTTAGGAATGAAATTGTATGACCATTTTTAATAAAGTTACACATACTATTCTTTGCCATATAGGATATAGTTAGCTTAATAAAAGTATCGCTCAGATTACTTCTCATTTTTTAATCTTTGAAAAAGACAAATAATCTTGCCTAGCACTCCCACAGGCGTTTGGCACTTAAGAGTGAAGATTATTACTATTGCACTCTCTCCATTAGCCCCTTTGAACTTGCAGTGAACAGAGAAGAGGGTGGCGAGAGCATTGAGAGCCATGGAGGAATTCAGCGTGACCGGTGCTTTTATTGAACAGGATAACTTAAATAGCTAACTTTGCTACACAATTGTCAATTTAATTAGCAAACCCACAGAATTGCATAGCAAATTGCTATGCGACATTGCTTATTTTATGTCTTGTTACATACCCAGGCTTCTCAACATGGTTTTGGTACACAAGGTTGTACAGAATATGCTTCGGAAGGACCAGTAGTGTATTTAAAAAAAAAGAACAAGTTACTCTCTTACCTGGTAACGTTCTTTCGATGGGATGGTCCGACAACGTATTCCATATCTATGACAGTAATCACCACAGCTGTGCTGCTTCGGAAAATCTTTTGGCGTCTGCGTCCTGCATCGATGACGTCGATACGCTGTCCTCGAGGGCCTCCACCGAGCCGACGTCACCGAATGTTATAAGTAGGTCGCACGACGCCGTAGCCTCAGTTGTAGTTTTTTCCCCAGAACGTGTGGCACCAATCTACTGCCAGTACGACCACAGAAAGCCTTACGGAAACGTAAGCTGCAATCGCATAAGAAATTCTGTAGCGGGGTAGGAAGGGAGGGAGGGATATGGAATACGTCGTCGGACCATCCCATCGAAAGAACGTTACCAGGTAAGAGTAATTTGATCTTCGAGGGGACTGGGTCCTCCGATGTATTCCATATCTATGACAGACTCCCAAAGCAGTACCAACGTAAGGAGGTGGGAAAATAATTTAGAAAATACAAATTTAGAATGTCCAATCAAATTGCAGAGTAAAGGACCGCCTTGCCAAAGGCCAGATCCTGCCCATAGGAAGAATCTAGGGAGTAGTGACGTACAAAAGTATGAACCGAAGCCCAAGTGGCTGCATCACAGATGTTACGAATAAGAACATCCCTCTGCAGATCAGTAGAGGCAGCCATACCCCTAGTCGAATGGGCCCGTAAGCCTACCGGAGGGTCCTTACCCGCCAGGTGGTAACACTCAGAAATTGCCAAGATAATCCATCTGGACAAAGTCCGCTTAGTCACAGCTTGTCCCAAACGCCTTCCAGCATAACCAATAAAGAGCTGATCGTCCACTCTGACCCGGGACATGCGTGAAATGTAGAAACTTAAAGCTCTCCTAGGATCCAACCTACGGAGCCTCTCCTCTTCCTTACCAGGATGCAGAGGAGTAAAAAATGCCGGAAGAATAACCTTCTGGCTTAACTGAAATTCCGACACCACCTTCGGAAGAAAGGAAGGACGAACTCGAAGGACAACCCTGTCCTTATGAAACACAGTGAAGGGTGGCTTAACTGAAAGTGCCTGTAACTCACTCATTCTGCGAGCGGAACTGACCGCAACTAAAAATACAGTTTTAAGGGTTAACAGTCTCAAAGGACAAGAATGTAAAGGCTCAAATGGAGCAACCATTGGAAATTCGAGAACAAGATTCAAATCCCAACCGGGCACCTGGAAAGGTGACTGAGGTAACACATTAGTGAGCCCTTTCAGAAACTGAGAAATTAAAGGAATTTTAAAATACGAACACTCCTCAGACGAGCGCTTAAATATGGACAGCGGTGGGCTAAAGAAAGCAAAAAAGACAGAACCATAGGAATGTCACATGAAAAATATCCACATTGTGAACCCTGCACCTGTCGCAGAACTTTCTCCAACGGCAACGGTACAAGGACTTAGTTGCCGGCCGTCGGGCCGAAAGCAACACCATCATCACGTCTTCGGGAAGGTCCCAATCCTTATACCTCAACCTTTCAGAAGCCAAGCGTGAAGGTTGAGGGATCTGACCTATGGATGGAGAACCTGAACCACCTTCCCGTGAGAGCAGGTCATCTCGGTAAGGAAGACGACATGGAGGGCAGATGGACAAGTCGACAAGGTCTGGGTACCACGTCCTCCGGGCCTATGCCGGAGCAATGAGGATCATCCGGGAACCGAACCTCCGCAACACTTGTGGGATGACGGAGACTGGAGGAAACTACGAACGCGTCCCCTAAGGCACCTCTTGGAGGAAATTCCCGCGAGCAGAAACTTTCGCACTTCCGGTTGACACTGGAGGCAAAGAGATCCACTTGAGGGGTCCCCCAAAGGGCGAAGATCTCCAGGAGAATCTCCTGAGCCAACTCCCACTCATGAGAGATCGCGCTCTGCCTGCTCAGAGCGTCCGCCGTCTCGTTTTTATCTCCGGCCTGATGAACTGCCAAGATCGAAATTTCCTACTGGATGGCCCAGAACCAGAGCTGCATCGCCTCCCTGCACAGAGGAAGTGACCCTGCCCCCCCCTTTTTGTTGAGGTAGTGCATGGCCACTGTGTTGTCTGTCAGAATCAGGACATTCTTTCCTCGCACAGTCGGCAGAAAAGCCTTCAGGGCAAGCCCGACGGCCCTCAGCTCCAACAGATTGATATGGAGTCTGGACCAGGGTAGCCAAAACAGAGCCCCCCCTCATCAGATTGCCTTTGACGGCCCACCAAAGAAGGTCCTAGGCGACCGAGGCCGGCACCTGAACGGGGTACGACAACCTGCCGGAGGACTGTGACCACTGGAGCTTGAGAGCCCATTGCAAAGATCTCATCCGCAACCTGGCCTCTGGCACCAGAAGAATGCAGGATGCCATGAGGCCGAGCAACCTCAAGAACTTGAACACTGGGAGACTCTGGGAATGCTGAAACTTGTGCACCATCTGCTGAATGTGTTGAGCCCTCATCTGGGGAGGAAAACACTGCCCCAGGGACGTGTCGAGCACTGCACCGATGTACTGGAGCCACTGTGTTGGCGTCAAGTGGGACTTCTTTAAGTTGAGGGAGAAGCCCAGCTTGTGAAGGGAGTGGCAGGTGACGGACAGCTGATTCAGGACATGCTCGGGAGAGCGCGCCCTTTTCAACCAATCGTCCAGGTAGGGATAGACGTGCTTCCCCCCTTTCTTGAGATACGCTGCCACCACCACCATGAGCTTGGTGAAAACCCTCGGGCGGAGGTCAATCCGAAGGGCAGGACCTGAAACTGAAAGTGCGAGTTGCCAACCGCGAACCTCAGGTACTTCTTGTGCTTGGGATGGATCGGCACATGAAAATAAGCGTCCTTGAGGTCGAGAGACACCAACCAGTCTTGAAGTCGAAGGGCCTTGAGGACTTGAGAAAAAGTAACCATCTTGAACTTGTCCTCCCTGAGGAGCTTGTTCAACCCGCGCAAGTCCATGATGGGTCTCAATCCCCCGTCTTTCTTTGAAATCAAAAAAATAAGGGGAAAACCATCACTTGTTCCTCTCCGCTACAGGCACCAGTACTATGGCGCCTTTCTGCAGCAGGGATTGAATTTCCTGCGCAAGGAGCGGATCCGGACTCTTCAAAGAGAGATTCCCTGGTGGATTGTCGTGAGGCCTCTGCCGGAAAGGAGGACAGTAGCCGTGGGCAATGATCTCCAGAACCCACACATCTGAAGTAATGGCACGCCATTCTACAAGATGCTGCGCGAGCCTTCCCCCAACCGGAGAAGCATGGGCCTCATGACTGAGCTGAAGCGGCTGCGGCAGTGCCTGATGACAAAGAGGCAACTGCTCGCGCGGCCTTGGCACCTCGAGTACCTTGTTTTCCACCTCTGGTACTCCTACGGTTGCCCCTTTGACTAGCAGCTCCTCTCGATTTACTAAAGGACGAGTAATATCGGAAGGAACCTCCCCTCCATTGCTGTCCCCTAGGACGACAAGGCGAAGGTTGGCAAACTGCAGCGCCTAACGACTTCGCTGCAGCTTTGGAAGTCTGCAACCTCTCAAGACTCTCGTCAGCCTTGCTGCCAAAAAGATGTTCACCATCAAAGGGCATGTTGAGGAGCCGGGCTTGCACATCAGGAGCAAAACCCGACTTCCGCAACCACGCAAACCTGCGTATTACGGTGCTCGCCGCCATGGACCGGCTGACGCAATCAACCATGTCCAGACCCGACTGAACGGATTCACACATGGCATCCTTGCCATCCTGCACAATAGCAAGGAAACCATCCCGTTCCTCCCCTTTGGGAATATGATCAGCCACTAAGGAAATACAGTTCCACAGAGTGTGCGTGAAACGAGACAAGGCACAAATGGAGTTAGCCGCCTGAAGCGCCATACCCCCAGAAGAAAATTCCTTCTTCGCCCAGCCGTCAAAACGTTTTTCGTCCCTATCAGGAGGGATGGTAGGATAGGACGCCTGCTTTGCTGGGGCCGTAGCCGCCTGCACCACCAAACTCTCCGGAGTAGGGTGCGTGGTCAAGTAGCAGGGGTCGCCACTGGCTGAGTGGTATTTCTTTGGCAAGGACTTAATCACTGCCGGGAGACTCTCCGGAGAAGTCCAAGCCGCAGCCACCCTTCTCTGCAAGGCCATATGGAATGGCAGTACCGGGTCAGTTGGGGGACCATGGTCGAGGATATCAGTCAGATCATCCAGCTGAAAATCCCCAGGGGGGGCAGACCACCCCAGGTAATTCGTGACCCTCGACATCAGGCATCGATAAGAGGAGTCGGCATGCGTGCCAAGCTCAGGCCTACTAAATTCCACCTCCGGAGAGGTGTCTAGACCACTGGCGTCGTGCAGCAACTGACGCAGGTCCTCAAGTTGACTATGACCAGAAACAATGTCATCAGGAACCCCTGCAGGAACCTCACCTTCCTCAGACCCCTCATCCACCTCAGAAACATAATCCAGAGGCTGGAAAGAGGGAACTGAAAAAGGAACAAAGACATGTTTTGCCTTAGCCAGAGCCTTTCTGGGGGGGTTCCCCCGTACCATGAGGCATCCCCGACAAAGCTGCCTCGAAAGGCGTCCATGGAGTCGACGTCGAGCGCGGCACTGACAGCTTCGACACAGGCTCCGAGGGCGGTTCCCCGAGCGGGTCTCTTGACAGCCTGGGCGCCGATGGCGTCTACGACTTCCTCGGAGGCGGGGCCTCGAGAGAGTCCGTCGACGACCTTGGCGCCGCCAGCGTCAAAGTCTTCCTCGAAGACTGCACAGGTTCTCGCGGTCTCGAGGGCGTCGAGGATCGGGACATGGAACTGGCATGCCTAGAGCGACCATCCTTGTCCGACCGGGACCTCGAAGGTGCCCGGTGGTCGCGACGACTGCTCTAGCCCGAAGGCAGACGAGCAGCATCCCTAGCACGGCCACGACCAGCGTCCTCAGACGGCGCGGACCGACCAGAGCCCTGCCAACATCTCCTTTCGGAAGGAATCCCATTCCTCAGGAGTGTAATGCTTGTTGGGACAAGCAACCCGCCGATGGGCAGAGTCCTCGGAAGAGGACAGGGAAGGCGACCTGTGACGGTGCTTCCTGGAGTGCCTCGACGAGGCAGAGGAATGTCGGGACCGACTCCCAGACCGAGAACCCACGGACTCACGACGATGATGCGGAGAGTCGCCCCTCGAATCGTCCGTCAAAAGACCAGTGGAACACGACTTCTGGGGCTTGGCCACCTTACCGACTGACAGCTTCTTCTTACGCTCCCGCAAGGCCTTCGATGTGAGCGATTGGCAGTCAACACAGTTGTCCGTATCCTGGTCCTCCCCGAGGCACCAGAGGCAAGCATCATGCGTATCCGTTAACGACATCTTGGACCTGCACACCCGACACTTCTTAAACCCGGACCGCGGGGTGGAAGAAGCCAAAGACATCATGCTTACAAGTAGCAACGAAGAAACAGGTTCGAAGAACCGAAAGAACAGGATTCAGAAGAATCGAGGCGCGCCAAGATCTCCGAAGCGAGCACGTTCGCGGAAAAAACAGAACTGAGGCTACGGGCGTCGTGCGTCCTACTTATAACATCCGGTGACGTCAGCTCGACGGAGGCCCTCGAGGCTCGAGGACGGCGGATCAACGTCATTGATGCAGAAAGATTTTCTGAAGTAGCACAGCTGTGGCGATTAGTGTCATAGATATGGAATATCTATGACAGTAATCAGTGCCCTGCAGCACACATTTAGAAAAAATAACAGTCCAGGTGGGGTCCTTACATTCACATGCTATGGTGGATTGAAAAGGCACCCCCAAATTGGGGGAAGACCGTGAAAATGAAAAATACATTTTTTAAACAACAATATCACTTATAACTTCCCAATAAAAATAAAAATCCAAGGCAAAGAACATTTAAAAGCACTCTGTGGTGTTATAGGAGGTTTCATTTGGGATTTCCAAGAAAACAATCCAACACAACCATAACAAATGTTCACCTCTCTAATATTAGGCTCCAAGTAAGTGTACTACTACCAAAAGATCTTATGGTTTGAAACCAAACTAAAAAACAATGCACATACTTGAGATCTTTGAGAAGACATTTCTAATGAGAAATTGCTGTGAGCCAATACAGGTGATATACAAACACCTCAAATTAGACCCCGATCAAGGTCAGCCTATCAATCCGGTCTGGAGCAGACCCAATTAGGCAAATAATACAAAGCGATAGATAGATCTCAATCCCAAAGAATATCTCATATCTGGTGATTGGCCCTTCTCTTATCCCACTGTAAGTCCTGAAAATATAGACCCAGTGGACTTTAAAATAAAAAATCCAAAATCAATTTATTTTGTCAATATGACATATCAACCATAAAAATCTCTTAACACCCAACATAACACAAAGATAATCGTATACCCATACACTAAAATTACACATCCATAACAATACACAAACATTGAACAATTAATCAGACAGTTTCACAAAAATTATGACTCAATCCAAACAATGTGTCACAATTTCATAGTTCCAATATGTTTCTGTTCATTGCACCACGTTACAAATTAGTTATTTTGTTTTCAAATCTTTTTGCTGTGGGTGAGTCTCACATAAAACACTCATTGTAATGTAGTAAACACTAAAAGACTTCAAAAAAAGATACTCTATCACCAGATTGACTGCCAATGCTATAATTGCGTCTATGTACACCATAACACAAGAAATAATGCATCATGGTGAATGTGTGTGATGCACACAAACAAACATTTTTATATACAAGGAAATACCTGCTGACTATGCATGATACTTCTGCCACATTATAGTACTAATTCCAGGATTCCATTTAATTAAGAATCCAATAACTCTCAATTGCTTCCAAGTAGCACACAAGCTTGACTGTCAACAGAAACATAAAGCACTAGTCCCAATAATAGTTCATCCAAAGAAAGTCCACCATTACACTCCCGCCACACAACCACTATTCAACAGCCTGGGAAAAACACCTCCTCCTACATTGTGATAACTTCTCAATAGAGCAAGCTAATCACGTCTTATTCATGATTAAATGTTCCTTTACAGCATTTATTTTCTTTAGAGCTGGAGACGTTCAATGTGCAATCTGAGGATCATACAATAACCTGCTAATCAACCTTTACATGCACACGTGGTTTAACACAGTCACCTGCCAAAATGTCATTAACAATATATCCAACTCTTAAGCATGCGACACACGTGAACCGTGCCCCGTGGGTGATCAACTAATTTACTTTCCTTCGTGGTACTACTACATTGTTAACATTCACCATGAAATTGAAATGGTAATATAAACATTCATGTTCAAATCACCTTCCAAAAAGCTTCTCATACTAAACAGCCGAAGGCATTCTAATATCACTGCGGCACCCATGAATCATTCCCCGTGGGTGATCGACTAACTAACTTAACTTCGTGGTCCATTGTTAACAATCACTGTGGAGTTGAAGTGGTAATACAAACATTCACGTTTACCTCACCTTCCAAAAAGCTTCTCGAACGCTGACGAGGCAGGCTAAAGTAGAATTGTGCGACCAGAGCACTGTTTCCCATGTCTTTTGTAAACAAATGCTACTTCGATAACACAAATACTATTTGCCATCAACCATGGTCGACGGACATATTGGTTTCCCTACTCTTGTGTCTTCCACAGACGAGGCTCCAATCACTCGAGCCTAAGATGAGCACTAACGCACTATGCCATACAGATCATAAACCACTACCAATAGTTGTACTCGCATCCGTCCAGCTAAGTGGGGAGATAGAATCTATATTGATAGTGGAGTTATGCGTAAGGATCCAATCTAGGGTTCTACCCTTAATACGGCTGGGGGCATTGATGAGTTGTTTGAAACTCATGTCATTAAGAGCAGCGATGAGGGCTTCTGCTTTGGTATCACGGTTATCATTGAAACCTAAGTTTATGTCTCCAAGGATGACGCATTTGGTGTTTGGTTTGATGAGTGGGGTGAGTAAAAGGGGGATGTCTGATTCAGGATGACTGTTTAAATTAGTCGCTCTGTATATGACAATAAGATTAATGGAAGTTTTGTCGTTAATAGCTAATTTCGTGTGAAGGAGTTCATATATGATATGATCATTTATTTATATAGCGCCTATACACAATGTGTTTCAAAGCGCTTCCAAGTTCATAGCCAACAACACTATCAATACGGCATGCTCTCAGTTGGAGGTTGGTTTTAGCAATGATAGCAACTCCACCTCCCTGAGAATGAGTCCTATCTGCTCTAAATATGGTGTAATTATTTGGGATACCAAGTGACAGAAGAGGGCCCGAGGCTTGGTGCAACCAGGATTCGTCAACGACTAGGAAATCTATATGCGAATCTAGTATAAGATCATGAATTTCAGTGGCGTGGGCTCCTAGGGATCGGGCATTTGAGTGCACTTTTGAGGTTAGAGAAAGGGTTCTGTTTGGGGTGGACCAGTGTTGGGGAGAATTCTCATAAATGTGCTAATCCCCTTCAATTTAGAGAGCCGCAGCAACTTTGCTGGATTTTGAGGACTTGATTTTTTTACCTGGAAAGAGTTGAGCCTTTTTTCCCCCACTCATGTATTTTGATGTGTGTTTTTCACTTGTGTTCTTTGATTATGGCGTTTTAGGTAACTCCATAGGCATCATCTTTTCACGTGTGTTACACAGCACCCTCAGTGCAGTGGCACAGGGATGTCTTTTAGACTTCCCAAAGGTTTAGATAAACTACTGTTTCCCAGAGAATGTAAAGTGAAATTTACTTTACTAATCTTTCCAAATTCCTAGACCCAGCCCACATTTTACAATGGAGTGCTGGAGGGGTTTCATAGTATCCCCTGTGTCTAAATACTCATGTAGCAGTCAAATGCTACCCTTTCCTATTGAAAAGGCTAGTGGCAGTGGTTTTACAATGAACTACCATGATTTTTACCGACCGCGAACACTGGTAGCTAAAACTCAGGGGAGCCATGTTTTTCAAGATGGTGCATTAAGCCCCTTGTTTAAACAGGTCCCAGTCTTCTTTTTTGGCCATTTCTTTTTGGAAAGGTCCTTCTAGTGTTTGACTCTGTGCGCCTAACCAGGTTTGGTCCCTTTGTTCGTGTGCCTTTGGCGAGCTTCAGGACTCAAAACCGCGTCTGAGTTTTTGGGGTGGGCAGGAAGTGAGGGAGGTGCCAGAACTCCCTGTGCTTAGTCTCCTGGGAGACCCAAATGCACTCTGGCGCGATTGGCTGGCTGAGTGTCTGGCAAGCACAGCCACCCTGCTGGTTGAGTGACAGATAGGCTGTAATGAAAAGGAGAAAACTGTTTAAAAGGTGAGTCTCTTGGACTGGAAAGCGGAGTTGACCACTGAAACGAAAGAACCGAAGAAGAGCTGGAAGAGGATGGCTGCTGCAACTCCTGGACCGTTGGTTTGCCCGGTGAAGCCCTGCTGCAGGTCCGAATTGGCAAGTTCATCTCGACAGAGAAGGCTCTTCAAGGACGACTTCTTCCTTTGAGATGGTGGGACCAATCAACTCGTAAGCCACCTGGATACCATTCTCAAGGTTGGTTAGGATTAACGAGGGAGAGGGATACCAGCTCGTGTGCTTGAATCTACAGCTACTGACACTGAAGTGACTCCATCTGGTTTGCTTTTTCGACGATCCCGTGAAGTGCAGGAGTCCTCCGACGTCTTCCCTCTTGTCCCCACGACTGAGGCTCAGAACAGTGAGATCTGCAGGAACTGCCAGGAACCAATGACTTCAGCTGCATTTGTTTCTTCATACTAAGGTACTGTGCCAACCCGATTGAGAGAACGCCACTCTTGCTGTAAAAGTTTGTGAAACTTTCCCAACTTGCAGGCCTAATCAGCTTGTGACCCAACAAATGATAATTTTTTTTTGCCTAAACTACTTCTGAGAACTTTTTCAAAGACTTTACGGTTTGATACCAGAACTGCGCTTTCCTATCCAGAAAACTAGCCCATTGACTTTTGTCTGGCCTATTGATTTGAACTGAATTCCTCTGGTGAACTGAAACTATTTGCACTGTCTAATAAGTATATGTGATCAATTCTACCCACTTTGTCCCTTTTGCTCACTTCTAAGTAACTGAACTGCCATTTGGCCCCCATTTCAGGGGAGCTCAAACTGTCTAAAAATCTGTGTTGTATTGAAGTGTATTGCTACATAATATTAAGTTGTCTCCTTCTAGTGAAATGTTTTCTAAATGATTGTGTAATAAATTAATAAGAGTTTTACCAGGAAACCTTGATTAGAAGTGTCTACTTGAACCACTGTGATTGAAAGTCCTCTGTGTAATTACTTGTACTGCTCACATTCACTCTTGAGATAAGTCTGGCTGCTCAGCTCGCTACCAAAAAACTGTGTGGTACAGATTTATACCAAAGGTTGGCCAGAGGGTACTGCATGCAATTCTGCCTAACAACCAGTGATGGAGGATCACCTGGATGGTGGGGTCCTCGGGGAGTGGAAGTGGGACACAGATGGGTGAGACGCGGTATCCCCTTTCTTCCAACACATTTTCCGCATCCTACCACGTAGGACATTCAGAAACACTGCCCCCCCCCCCTTCCACACAAACACTTTTGCACATCACGAAAGACCACGGACTAACACCAGAGCCGTTTACCTGACATGTCCCAATAAAAAGGGTCAGGCAGAGTCAGGCAATTGAACAGAATCACACACACCCAACGGCCCTTTCCCTTCCCCACAGGAATGAAAGGTGGAGCACAAGAGCACAGTACGAGCGAGGCAGACCGCACAACGAAAAAGCTATCCAAGCACGGCAGTTCAAGAGGAGAAGAAAGGCGACGAGAGGCAGACAAGGAGAGAAGCAACCTTGCCCTTTCCGACCCAGACCAGCGAGACCTCCGTAGTAGAAATTGCAAGACCGCAAACAATAGTCAAAGTGTGTTACAGCAGATGTCAACGGTATACAGAGCGTGCCTACGCTGATAAGCAGGACAGAGGGAGACGCCTGCTACCGTGGTACCGGCCTTGACTCCAGATATACTGAAAATGTTCATCGCAGCCAGTGAACCGAGGGGAGAACCGATAAGAAACCGAACTGCATTGAATGAAAGTCGCAAAGTGGCACATTGTTGTAAAGTTCAAACAACTGTAAATTGTTAAGGGAAGACAAGCAGCAGAGGGGATCGGCACCACAGGGTTGCTGACTTGAGAGAAACTGGGTTATCCCGGATTGATTGAAACTACCAATACCAGAAGGCCGTAGGCCAGCCGAAAAGAAAAGAAAGTGGTCATACAGGTGTCCAGTCAAATCCCTTTACAGCCAAAAGTTTTTGACTAACAAACCATTGAGAAATGCAAGGGAAGTGAATCCCACACCAAGAAAAAGCAAAAGAAATTGTGAAATGGCAAGATAGAACCTGACGCAGGGACGCCAATAAAGAGGGGCGAACTCTAAAGTCCCAAGAAACCAGGGTTGACAAAAGTGAACCCGGCAGAGGGATGTCCACGGATAACGATTTTAAGATTTGTGAATGCAACCGAGAAATCATTTGGAATATAAGCGAGAGTGAACCCGACGGGTGGCGGCTGATATTCAAAAAGGGTCTGCGTCCGGAAGAGGAGGACCCAGGAGTGCAGTCACCACCAAGGTACTTTGGAACAGAACTCTTTTTGTTTGTTATTTTGGAACTCCATTAGGTCCTTGGAGCAAGTGACTTTTTTTGCATGAAAGACTTACTCACCAAAAGTCCTGATATGTGAAGAGAAACTGTTGTCTCGTGCTGGGAAAGCTGGAGAGTTTGCTGTGCTCAGTAGAACCGCCTTGTCCCGTGCTCAAAAAGTGGGGAAGGGAGAACCTCGGCTAACCTATTTGTGAACACTTCTTTCTTTCTTGTGAACCCTAACTCACACTCTTTTGGTATTTAGCATAAGGATTGGCAATAGGTTTTTCTTAGTAAAGGCCCTATTATTTGAAACTACGCCACTAGGACTGCCTCTATTATTTGATGGTCGTAGCTTGCTCCCATCTTCGATTTAGGTTTCGATGAGGCGTTTTTCCTACCTATACAGCTTCATAAACACCCTTGAACTGCTATCACTTGTGTCTGTCTATTCTTGATACCATACCTTCCTTACACCTATAAAACGTGTGTCGATGACCTTTATTAACTTTAGAGGGCGTCCTTGGACCAGTTCACCCACTTTACCTAGTTTTGTCAGGAGGGTCCGAAACATTACCGGCGAGCACATGCTCCTCCTGTCCTCTAAGCTGCTAAAACCCTCCCTCCAGAATGCCTACTTTTGGTTTAGTAAACTCACATTGGAGCTGCGCTGGGACAGTCTTCCCCCGGCTCCTTCTATGAGAATATTTGTATCTCCCATAGTTTCCTTCTCGTCCACCAGGGGGGGTATTAGAACCGTAAGCATAAGGAGGGAGGGATCGCTCTGAGTGGTGTGAAATATCTCTAGTTATTGGAGCCTAGTACAATCTATATTTCGTGTGAATATAAAATCAATGGTTGCCGAGGTGAATGCATTGGCCCAGGTAGGGATATCCTTTAGCTTCCTGTCCCCCATCAAATTTTTGGAGTAAACTCCCATCTGGATAGCAAGATGACCTAGAACGATCATTACTAATACTTTTCGTTGCCCTCTCATCCGCATCCGTGTTGTCTCCTGATGTCACCATGCAATTGAAATTTAAGTCTCCTCCTAGGACAATCAGCCCTACTTTGCCCTTTTTATCCAAGGGGAGCAAAGCGTTTTCAATCTCATTACTAACTCTCTCAAACAAGCTCGACCTGGGATTAAAGTGGATGTTAATTAGGAGAGACTGGTTCTTGCGGCCCTCCCGCATATCAATTACTTTGGTGATCAGCACACCTTTGGTATAAGTTTCCACTAGATGTAAGGACCTACATCTTTCCATTTTTACTGCCACTAGTAACCCGCCTGCCGGTATCCCTTTCTGCCCTTTCTTGGCAATACTAGCAATAGATCTATAACCGTCCAAAGAGGGACCTTCTTTAACCAAGTTTCCTGTATAAAAATAACATCAGCCCTCTTAAAGAGCATTATTTATTTATTTTATTATTTATTACATTTGTTACTCGCCCAGACCCTAGGGTACCACGGCGAAAGATACAGGAGAGTTAAACTCATTATTATACAATGTTGCAGTTACATTACAAATAATACATTTTTCTTTATACATAGGTTACAAGATATCATGTAGTCATATACCAGATTCCAATTGGTCAGTTAGCCCTTCCCATTTTGTTTCAGCCTTATTTGCAGTACAGCGGCTGCCCTAAGAAGTGTAGTTGGTCATGGGAGGGTAGGGCTTAAGCGGTTAATATTTATTGAATAACCAGGTTTTCAATGCTTTTTTGAATTTTCGTAAGGAATCCTCGTTTTTGATACTCGGAGGTAGTGCGTTCCAATGTGAAGGGGCTAGAACTTTGAAACTACTTCCTCCTGCTCTGCTGTATTTGTATTGAGGAACTTCTAAGAGGGCCAGATTATTAGATCTCAGCGACCTACCTGACATTTTTTTTTTTTAATGGAGTTGTTGAGGTAGCTGGGCGCTTTGTTGGTGGTACATTTGTAGACGATACTAAGGGTTTTGAATATGATCCTTGCTTTAATTGGCAGCCAGTGGTTTTCTCTTCTAGTGCTGGATATATGTTCAGATTTCTTTATCCCTAAAGCCGCTCTCAGGGCTTTATTCTGTATTAATTGGATTTTGTTTAAATTGGTTTTGGAAGTTCCTAGGAAGAGGACGTTACAGTAATCTAGTTTTGTTAGGATTAGGGCTCTAGCCAGGGTGATGCAATTTACAGGGGTGAGAAATTGGCGACTGAGTGCAATAAGTTTTGCTGTGTAGGCTGTGGACGAGGAAAGGGCTGCTATTTGTTTATGCATGGACAGGTTGGCGTCAATGTAGACACCTAACGTTTTGACTTGTTTAAGTACTGGGATCCGGGTACCCTCGATATTAATGTGAGAGTAGTCCGGGTGGAGGGTGCTTATTCTTTTTTGGGAGCACACAATGAGGACCTCCGTTTTCTCATCATTTAGGCAGAGACTGTTCAGGGCCATCCAGTTTTGGATTATGGAGTAAACTTTATTAATGGTGAGGGTGTCTTGGGTGTAGTCGCCTGTAATAGGGATAAGGATCTGTGTGTCATCTGCGAAATTGGTGTAAATGACACCCATATCGTCTAAGGCTGAGAATAAAAGTTTAGTATATGCATTATAGAGGGTGGGAGAGAGGCAGGATCCCTGGGGGACTCCAATGGGTACTATTATGGGGTCCGCTGCAAAGTTTCCAATGGCAACTCTGGATGTACGGTCAGTGAGAAAGGATTTGATCCAGTGTGTGACGTTGTTGGAAAGATTAAAATCTTTTTTTATTAGAGTGTTGCATAGTTTGTCATGATCTACCAAGTCGAATGATGCTGATAGGTCCAGTAGCAGTAGTGTGGCTAGTTTGCCTGAATCTCTAATAGAGTCTATTTGGATTTTAAGATCCAGGAGGGCTGTCTCAGTGCTGTGATTAGGCCTAAAGCCTGATTGTCTGGCTCCTAGCAGGTTATTTTGTTCTAGGTGAGTTTGTGGTTGGTTGTAGGCTATTTTATCAATGATTTTAAGTAAGAATGGGACAGTCGTTATGGGCCGGTAGTTTGTGGGCACTAGTGGGTCTAGTGTGGGCTTTTTTAGTAGAGGGGTGACCCAAGCCACTTTAATGCTGACTGGGACCTGATTTGTGGAGAAGGAGGTGTTTACAAAGTTAGTGATTATAGGCGTGAGAGTGGGGGCACAGAGTTTAATTAGGTGTGCTGGAAAGTTATCTCCTTTGCAGTTGGACGCTTTAAGTTTAGCTATAGTATTAAGTACTGTATCATGAGAGACTGGTGTGAAGTTGAAGAGGGGGCGGTATTTTCTATAATCGTGGAGATCTGGTTGGCCGTGGAGTGTTTGTCGGACAAGAGGTTTCTTTTGGAGATAATTTTGTTTTGTAATAGTTTAATTTTAGTGGCCAAGGCATCTTGGATGGTGGTGCACCATTCTTTACTTGGTTTGACTGGGTTAATTATGGGGATCGGATTCTCCAGCTCCTTGAGTATGGTAAATAGCTCTTTGCTATCGGAGGCCGCATTACTAATTCTAGTATTGAAGGCATCTGCTTTATGAGCGATGAAGGCTGATTTATAGGTTTTGTTTGCAGAGTTGAATTTTTCCAGAGCTTCTGGGATGTGGTTTTTCTTTAGGCAGTGTTCAAGCGATCTTTTGATCGGTCTAAGAGAGACTAATTCCTCGTTGAACCAAAGGGAGGACTTTTTGTCTTTATGTTTGGTTTTGTTAACGCAGGGTGCTAGGGCGTCAATTGTACTGGTAAGACAGTTATGGTAATGGTCTGCCAGGGCACAAGGTTCTTTGGCAGTAATGATATTGTTATTGAGGGCATTGGCTAATAGGGGGTTGATGTTTTCTGCTGCGAGTTTGCGGATGTTTCTTGTTACATAGGATTCTTCAACAACCGTTTTCGGTAAGTCTGGTTTTTTGCACAGGATAGTGAAGTTTATGCAATGATGGTCTGAACAGGGTACCAGGGCGATGGAGTCTATGGATACTATAGTGTTAAGATGTAGTATCCAGTCTAGTGACCTCCCTTTTGTATGGGTAGGGGCGTTCACAAGTTGCGTGAAAGCCATGTCTTTAAGTGCACTGTGTAGTGCATCTGCTTTGTGGTCTTGGGGGTCGTTAAATCCTAGATTCAGGTCCCCTAGGAATAGGCATTTTGTGTTTGGTTTAATAAGTGGCGTTAACAATAGTGGTATGTCTAATTCTGGTTGAGATATGGTGTTGGGTGCTCTGTAAATGGTTATTATGTTTATAGTGGTTTTGTGGTCCGTAGCTAATTTAGCTAGCAGGACTTCGTAGCCGACTGGGCTCTCAACAGGGCTGGTTCTTATTTTGAGATGGGCTTTAGAGATAATGGCTACTCCCCCACCTACTGATTTTGTTCTCTCTGTTCTGAGAATGGTGTAGTCTGGGGGAATGGCAATGGAGAGCGATGGGCCAGAAGCTTGGTGGAGCCAGGTTTCTGTCACTATGAGTAGGTCAAGTTGTTGCCCAATAATGAGGTCATGAATTTCAGTGGCATGAGCAGGTATGGACCGCGCATTAATGAGGGCTGCTTTGAGGTGTGTGGATGGAAGTGGCTCTTGGGTTGGGGTGGGTGGGTGAGTGTTGGTAGTTTCTATGGAGTTAGATTGTTGTTTGAGTATGATGGGTCTTTTAGGGTGTTTAGCTTGGGTTTTTAATAGGGGTATATTTCCTGTGTTAGCATGATTGATAAAGGTGATAGCTCTAGGAGGGTTAGTGATTCTAGATCTGAGTCTTTGGGTTCTTATGGTACCTAGAAGAGGGATTTGATTGGGTTGATTATCTTTGATGGGTCCTCTGGTTGGAACGTAGAAGGTTATGTAGGTCCGTGATCTGTGTCTAGTGCGTCTAAGTGCACTGAGAACCGGGGTAGTTGTTATAGGTACTAAGTGGGGTGTGTTATCCCTTGGTGACTTTTGGATGCTTTTGTGATCTATTAGACTATTAGTCGAATGATACGGATTGGGGAATGGTGTAGTGCGGGGCAAGAAAGGCGTAGGGCATGGGATGGGGTGATGACGGGGGCAGGCTGCTCTGGAGAGGCCGTTATCGAGGAAAAGGAAGTGGGTACCTGTGCAAGGTGTGTCATACGGGACGACACAGAAGGGAAACATCATGATTAGTAACCAGCCTTGCATGGTTTGGCTTAGTTTGGAATAGTGAGGGGACAGGTAATTGGCTGTCTATAGTGTACCTGAATGTCTCTCTAGTGGAACGTGCCTGGGCGAGTAATAGTGCTATGGGCTACTACTATTTTATCGGGCTAGCTAGTAGTATAAGTCTGGGCAATGACCGGTACATATGCGTGATAATGGTTGCAAAGTGCTAGGTCCTAGGCAAATTAGAGATGGATAGTACTAGCAGTGGCAATGCTGACTAGCATCACAGGGGTTGAGATGCGACTATGCACGTATGTGCAAAGAAAGGCAGCAATGGCAAATGCTCGCAACATCGCATTAGGTGAGATGTGACTATGCACCTGTGTGCAAAGAAAGGCAGCAATGGCAAATGATCACAACACAATAGTCTCTACGGGACCATAAGGCACAATACAATAGCACTGCGGTCTCGAAGCGAACATAAGGCAGAACACAATAGCACTGAGGTCTCTACGCGACCATGAGGCACAACACAATAGCACTGAGGTCTCTACGCGACCATGAGGCACAACACAATAGCACTGAGGTCTCTACGCGACCATGAGGCACAACACAATAGCACTGAGGTCTCTACGCGACCATGAGGCACAACACAATAGCACCGAGGTCTCTAGGCGACCATAAGGCACAACCCAGTGGCACAGTGGTACACAGTAGGCAGATTGGTTATTTTTTTGCAGGGGATGGCTAAGACATAGTATGCAAGTACACAGGTGCTCTAGCACAGAAAATAGAGGGCAGCTGGAGTTATATTTGAGCGTCCGGATATGCACAGGGTACAGGAAGCTTGGCAAGGCAACTGTTGTCAGGGCAGCGTCAACATATATTCTTAGTACTATGCGGGGTCAAGTGAGTACTAGGCTGTAGTTATAAACTAGCAAAGGTGATGGGCAGGTGCCTAGGGGTCTGCGGCACATAGCAGGTACAGTAGTAGCCAACAGAGACTATTGTTGGTTTGGCGCCAAACTGCAGCTGAGGCAGGGTGTAGTGGGGACCTGCAGGGCCAAATGTACTGAGGCGAGTGTAAGATGATCATAGACAAATAGAAAAAGGCTCAGTAGTACATCGAGCAGACTACAACTGGAGCATTATACAAGTTCAAGGTTATCATTTATGCGGAATGGCAGTTCAAAGATGCGATCTATAGCAGGATGTCGCTAGTAGCAGTTATAAAGAGGCTTACCCCGGGGGTACCAAACGGCTCGGGCCTCGGACGCCTCCGGACAGGCAGGGTTCCTTAGGTAGCTGGACCTTTGGAGGATGGCCGGCGCTCGCCTGCCAGCGTGTGTGGTTAACCTTGTGGAGGGGGAATGGGCCAATCGGGCTGGCGCTGGGGACATGCGGCCGCAGGGGAGGTCGTGGAAGTGTTGGTGGCCAACTTTGGATGGGATTCCATCGTGGTTCTCGTTGCGTCCCGGGAAGAACAGGGCCTTTTTCCTCTGGCCTTCTTCCGGAGCCGGCTTCCGCCTACCGGTGTAGGGGATTGTTTGAAGTATCAGCTGGTTGCATAGAGGATCAGGCAGCCTCGTTTTCAGGCCGCGTTGCGGCCGCCATTTTGGGGTCAGGCCACTATTGGGACAAAATGGAGGATCGTCGTAGCAGCGATGTGCTAATGCACAGGAGGGGCTCTGTTGGGCAGCAGGGCTCAGAAGGCATACGCAGAATGGGTGAATGAGGCTAGTTAGCCATTCACTTGCCTTCTCTAAGTTGCTGTCTCCGTGATTGCTGCATCGTGAAGGTCAGGCAGCATATTATCCCCACTCAGCCACTTCCACACACCTCGAAGGGAGAGAGGGCTGGAGCCCCTCCCTGCCCCTCTCAGGACCTGAAGCGCCCGCCAGAATAATATGCTGCCTGACCAATGTCTGCTGAAGAGATGTGTTTTGATGCAGGAATTGAAGCCAGTAGGGATACAGCATCTGTTCAATGGAATGTTTGTTTCCTCATCAAAGACAGAATCAAAGATGATGGGGCGGGTATCAAATTTTGGGCTACACTTCCACACGCACTGACAGCTATATCTTCCCTCCTGGTCACGTCACACTCTGTTTGTGACCTCTGTGCCCTTGGGGCTTCCGCAGCCAGCAATTTTGGCAGATTCTGCACCTGAAGTGTAGAACGACTCTCTGCCCATATTGACTCGGGCTGCGACTGCAGACACTCTTCATAATTTCTCTGTATCCTCTTTTCTTGCCAGATTTATGGGGTAGTCTTTTGTAACAGAGCTTTTATCCCATATCTGGGAGTGGGACTAGCTGCTGAAAGGCCCTTAGCCGGCTCCTCTTCTCATCTCAAGAATATGTAGTTACTTCTACCCATTTCTGGTCCTCCGTCTTGTTGCTTGCCTTGTTCTGCACACCGTCCAGCCCCTCTTTGTTGGTGGCGAGTTGGAGAATACACCTCAGGAACTTTCTGGACCCTCTGCAATGATCTGGACTCCCATTCTTTCCGTTCTTTGATTTTTTTTTAGTTCATCCTAGACTTAACCTGCAGTGGCCAAGGTACTTAGACCGGATTACTTTTGGCCTGGACTCAGGCCCTATTACAGAGCTCCTGCATTCCTGAATCGAGGCGTAAGACTAAATAGGGGCTTAGACCGGGGGGTTAAGATTACCCCCATGATTCAGTCCCATCTCCTGGTTACAGGGATGACAACAGTGCCCCTCCCCGAATTGTTTGCTGATGTGGGTTAGTGCAAGAGTTTTTGCCTTAACTTCTAGGGCAATTGCATCATACAATCTAATGAATACTTGTAGTACGATGCTCAAAGCTGCCAATGAAGAAGTCCCTATATCTGTAGAATCTTGAGTCACGTGGTGCATTAATCTTGACAGCTGAAGATACTTGATCATGAAAGGAGTGGTCCCCCTGTCCAGATGGTGTGCACTGTGAGGTCGAGGTTCCAATCACCTCAACCTCTTGTGTTTTAAAGAGCCCAGGTGACATAATCAGGAACTCATATACCCTTTCAGACATTCTTATTTCCTCTTCCAGGCTTTCACACACTTCCATCAGCGGCAAACTAGCCTCCAATTCCATTTGGGATAAGACTGCCCCTGAAATGTCCAAGTCGATCCTTATACCCTCTCCTTCCGTCAGAGTACTCCTATCCGAGGACTTTGCTGTAGAGTGTGTTCCCCCTCAGTGGGAAGACCTTTGTGATCTTCCATTGGAGACCAGTATCGCCTATTGAACCTTCTCCCACTGCAGAAGTTTCAGTAATCAGTGCCTGGTAATGATGAGTGTGTTGATCAGAGCTCCTAAAATGGTAGCGTTTGATACTTGCTTTGCTTGGTTTAATCTTTCGTTTCATGACCCAAATATGAAACGTATAACTGCCCTTTGTTCTTACAACAGGGTTATAACCCTGCAGTCCCTGGTGGCAGAAATAAGAAAAGAGCCATAAAACAGCCAGATAACGTGTAGCACTAGCCTAGCCACCCAAGACACCCTGAACAGGCGGAGAGGTGCAATCTGTCAGCTGATCGCCTGCCTAGAACCCATGCACATGGGTGTACAAGCCTGCCTCACAGCTCAGAGCTTACGGCTCAAAGGCTGCAATCATCTCTGTGTCATCAAGTGTTCTGTACCCGCTTCACCAATGCTTTCCCAATGTGGCGTCCGGTCGGGGGGTATCCGCCTCGTTTGCGCCTACCAGCGCCTCCTTTCAGCCTACGATGAGGCTCTTGGTATTGCGGTGTGGCGTTCTCTCCAACTATCTCCGGCTTGGTTGGATTAGAGGAAAGGACCCAAAGCGCAGGTGATTCAAGCTACTCTGCCCAGCACAATGTAGATAAGGCAATTCGGTAAGCAGCCGCCTCCGACTCAGCAAGCAAATTCCCAGAATCAACTAATGTTGTTAAAAATGCTGAATGATGAAATGGAGATAGAAAAAACGATTGAAGTTGAACTTCAAAAAGATACTCAAGCAAATAGCAAATGAACCAGTACCTCTAAGAGGAAGTTGAAATGGAAATGCCTGATGTAGTTACCACAATGAGTCAGGCACAAGCAGATAAACACCACAAGAATTAGTAAGTGATTTGAATGTTATTTTTATGTTCTATGATAAGGTCAGTAAGCAGACGAGGGGAGGGGGACCCCGCTTAGCCTGGGGTGAGAGGCCTACCAGGGTGGAAGCCGAGCCAGTCCTACTTCAGAGGGGGAACTTGGTAGTTGGGAGGGCACCAAACCCTGTCCCTTCTTGAGGTGCCAGTTTGCTTGCATAGAGTGCCTCTGTCAATCAATCAATACCTTTCTTACATGATGCTGGCCAGTAGTTGTCTATTTTTCCAGACGACTACATCCCCCCCATCATCTCACGTGAGAGAAAGAATAATCACTAGTCAAACCAAAGTTATCCTAAGTGACTGAGAACTTGTGAACCGCAACCAGCAACGTAGTGAAGAGAAGCTGCTGTGTGAACCAGATAAACAGTTGACAGCAGAGGACCAATGCGTAGAGAGGGCCCTCTCCAGTGACATTGTGCTTGACTAGGGGAGAGCTGCTGAATGGCTCCCTAATCAAAAAAGCAGAATGAAAAGCCTACAAGGCCTTCACACAAGCTAGGACTTAAGCGCCATGACAACACTGCATGCCGCCATTGCAAAACCCAGGTGGATCCGCACTCAGCAAGGGGCTTGGCTTAGACCCCTCTTACGTTTCTTTTGATGTTTGTACCACCTCCCGACAGGGAGAACTGAGAAAGATTGCAACTTGGAACCAGTGGAGAGTGATAGCCAATAGGAAGGAGGCTAGAATAAAGGGAGGCAGGAAGTTGTGGGTTGTTCGGGTGAGAGTGGAGGAGCATTAAGCAGGCAGTGTGCAATGTGAGGTATTGGTTGGTGAGAAACGTTGTTGCTAGTATTGAATATTCGTGTGATTGAGTGGAGTGGGAGGAGAGAGTAGGGAGTGAATGAGAAGAGAATTGAAAGGATAGTGAATTTAAGACAAGCAGTGGGAGGAGTAGTGGAGAGGGGTGAGCAGTAGTGGTGTGGAGAGCAGGGTGGTGCCAGCTTCAACATTGTGTGGGTCCAGATGGCAGTTTTGAAAGTTGGTAGTGAGTGCAGCAATTAAACACATAGCAGTCCAACTTTCCTTCCCCTCTCCCCCCCCCCCTCCATCCCACCACCCCACCACCTCCTCTTCCTCTGAGCCCAGGAGGCAAAGTAGCTATATGCGCCCTTTGGCCCATTAGATGCATCCTTCATCCCAGTTGCACAAAGATGTTAATCATTGTAAGCATGCGCCATCTAAAAGCTAATCAGCGCAGTTAAGTTTTTGGCTTCATCATAGGGGGTCTTATTGCTATAGCCTGGGAGCACTTTTGTCCTCTTCCACTGTGTTTGGTGATGCGGTCACGTTAATGATTGTTTAAATGTTTAAAGGCATGGTCTAGTAAAAAAAATGTATTTAAAAAATAGATAGGCAACATAAAAAAAAATACTACCTTTCTCTTTTTTAAAACTTCCTATATAAAATTTTGAGCTATTCAAGCTCAAAATTCACAAAAGCAAGCACATGGGCGCATCCATTTTGTGAAATGGATGCCCTCCTGTGCTGGCTTTTGCTTTTGCGGCACTAATGAAGGAAAAGCAAGCCAGCTGTAGTAAACAAAAGCTACCGCTGGGTGGCTTTCCCTTCATTAGTGCTGTACGCGGAGGACGGGGACCGGAGACCAGAGCAGGAAAGCTGCAGCTGAATCTCGGTAAGTGCTATTTATTTTTTTTTAAAAAATAAGCACTAGCTGGAGGAGCCCGGAAAACTTAGAAATAAAACCGCAGCTTTAAAAACGTTGTATTTATGTTGCGCAAACATAAATACAACGTTACTGTGTTGGAAAACGCTGCGGTTTTTCTTTCCGAGTTTCTCAGGCTCCTCTGGCTCGGAGGAGCCTGAGAAACTCGGAAAGAAAAACCGCAGCGTTTTCCAACACAACCGCGTTGTGTTTCTGCCTGCTGTGGCTATCACTTTGGGTCTCCGGTGCTCCCAGGGGAGCATCGGAGACCCAAAGTGAAAGCCACAGCAGGCAGAAACACAACGCGGTTATGTTTACATGCCGCGTAGTGTTTCTACCTACAGCCGATTTCCCATTTGGGGCTCTCGGGCTCCCCATGGGGAGCCCGAGAGCCCCAAATGGGAAAGCAGATTCAGGCAGAAACACAACGCGGTTGTGTTGGAAAACGCTGCGGTTTTTCTTTCCGAGTTTCTCAGGCTCTTCCGAGCCAGAGGAGCCTGAGAAACTCGGAAAGAAAAACCGCAGCGTTTTCCAACACAATAACGTTGTATTTATGTTTGCGGTCGCTTCAAAAGCGACCGCAAACATAAATACAACGTTTTTAAAGCTGCAGTTTTATTTCTAAGTTTTCCGGGCTCCTCCAGCCCGGAAAACTTAGAAAAAAAAACGCAGCTAGTGCTTCTTTTTTTTAAAAAATAAATAGCACTTACCGAGATTCAGCTGCAGCTTTCCTGCTCTGGTCTCCGGTCCCCGTCCTCCGCATACAGCACTAATGAAGGAAAAGCCACCCAGCGGTAGCTTTTGTTTACTACAGCTGGCTGGATTTTCCTTCATTAGTGCCGCAAAAGCAAAAGCCAGCACAGGAGGGCATCCATTTCACAAAATGGATGCGCCCATGTGCTTGCTTTTGCGAATTTTGAGCTTGAATAGCTCAAAATTTTACATAGGAAGTTTTAAAAAAGAGAATGCTAGTATTTTTTTTTATGTTGCCCATCTATTTTTTAAATACATTTTTTTACTAGACCATGCCTTTAAATAAATACACTGCTATTCGAGGTGCAAAATTTAACAGGCTCTTGCCATTGCAACCTTTGGTATCGAAGCATGGGGTTAGGCATCACGACAGAGGGATTAATTCTTCCTCAAAGTCGGTGGGCTTAAGCCCACCCTTACCAGGGGCTGGCACTGCCCATGGTGAGTAGGGGTACGTTGTAATGGTGGGGCGAGCAGTAGCGGGAAGGAGAGTAGTATAGTAGTGTTGTGGAGAGAGTAGTAGTAGCCAAGCAGAGGGGGTTGTGTGGTGAGAGACAAGAGTAGAGGTAATAAAGATTGAAGAGTGGAGGGAAGTAGTAAGGAGAGAGGTGAAAGAGAATTATTGGAGATACAGTGGTGAGAGTGAGAGAATAGATGGTGGATGCAGTAGGAGGAAGGAGAGCAGGAGAGGGAAATTGGTAGATCGATTCAGGAAGAGAAATATCAGGGCACTGAAGGAACAGCGAGGGGGAATACCGGATTGTTTGAAAGGCACATACCTGAAGTCATTCCCATGAGGAAAACCATTGAATAGGGTACATAGTTCCCTTAGGAAACTTAGGTAGAAAAGGCGTTACTCCTTTGGGCCATCACCAGAAGACAGCTATTTTCATTTGTTTTTGTTTAGACATTAGGTGTTACCAATTCCTAATATAAGCCCATGATCGGGAGACACCTTGGTTGGAATGGTAATGTCCCTTGCTAGGTTAGAGAGAATCAAAACAAAATCCTTTCTTCCATCTCCGAGAGTTGGCATGTTATTGAGGCCATCTGTGATAGTTGTGTTATTTGTCTTTAATACTGTGCATGTCACCAGCTGAGTGGTCTTAAAGTGGTGAGACTTGTCTGTGCAGAGCCAAAATGTGACCCGACCCAGGGTGGCATGCAGACCATGGTCTGTGGAGTGAAAAAAGAAAGGGGGCTAAGGAGAGCGGGAAAAGGGAACAGTTGGAAAATTCAGGGAGACAAAAGCATATAGACTTCACTCACGACATGCAAGGAAATGAAAACATAAGGATGAGAGATAGTGATTGCCAGGATGAAAGCATAGTTTCTTTGTTTCGACAACAAGAAAAAGTATTCAAAAGAATGAATGAGAGCAAGTGCGCGAGATAAGATTTTGATGTTGACGTATTTAATTCCTTTATTTTTAGATTTCAAGTGAGTAAAAACGAGTTTTCTTCTTGCAAAAGAGTAAAAAAAGAATGCGACATCCAGCAGACTTGTGAAAAGAGTTAAAAATGTATGGAAATCATTACCATGCAGCAGCTTTCTGCATTGTGACAGAAAAAACGTTTTTTTATCAATTAACAGAAAAGGCACATAGGCAGTGGCACCAACACCCTCGTACAAATGGAATAGATGAGAACTAACACTCTGAGTTTCCCTTGCATATAAATAAAGGGTACAACAGCTGAATGAGCTTTTCAACGCTTCACTCACACAGAGCCGGTCCGCTTCAGTAGAAACTGTACAGGCTTCCCCTATACACACAGAAAAGGCGAATCAGGGCAACCCCAATGCAAGTTTTAATCATTTAGAACAGGTGGAGATTGGTGCAAGGGGAGACGATTCCCACACAGAGAACAGATCAGGAATGTGTCTCTGCAGTAGAGGCCCCTCTCATATAAAACAGGTGTAACATAGCCTTCAGTAGTGCACATTCAACTCCTAATATAGAAAAGTATATGGATCTCAGTAGATCAGGCTTTCCTCACATAGAACAGGAACGTTGCAAGTCTCAACAATGCAAGATTACCACAGTTGGAACAGGTACATTGCGGGTCACAACATAAATTCCACTTGCATAGAGAAAGACCTGCATAAGGTGGAACAGTGCATGCACCGCCACATTGAAGAGGTAAATCAAGGGCTTTACCACAGCAGTGCAAGCTACACTCGCATATAACTGGAACATCATAGGGCGCAGCAGTCCAAATTACTGTCACAAAGAACATGCCCAGCATGTGCCTCACCAATACAACAGTGGGATCAGCACCCACATAGAACAGGAACAGTTAATTGCCTCAGCAGTGCAAGATCCATAAAGATAGAACTAACATAACATTTATTGCGACTATTCAAAATATGGAGGCTAATTTGAATCAGAAAAGCTTTGCATAGTAGGAACTCAGTAAACCATAATTGGAAGGAATTAAGCCTTAGAAAATCAAATTATTTCGACACCAATTCCCAGCCACTCTACAGCTGGTTCACTTCCTAAAACATGTTGTGGGAGGGGATGTTCATATAATACAGAGCGATAAGTCACGCCTTTCATTATTTCTCTAAGGTCTGGCCATTTGATCTCTTCTATATATATTTCATTTATTTTTCGAGACACAAAAACCTAGCCAATTACACAGTAAAGCAAACATTAATTGGATTGTGTGTTTCCATAGCAGAATTGTCTTTTTTTAATGTAAATCCTCCTTTCCTAATAGTATACCAATTTTATGATACAATAGTGCAGCGAGGTAAGGACTCAATACTAAACTCTATATCTAATCTCATGGTCAAATTTTAGCTGGACAAAGTTAAAGATTTGTTATTCATATAGCGATTTTGCCAAAGCGCTGTACGTAACACATTTTTACACACAATTATCACACAACCATAATCATTTATCGCCCTTGGAAGGATGACAGTCTGAGTTGGCCTTTCTGTGATTCAAACCTGCAACCTGCCTATCAAGCAAAGATCAGAGCAACAAGCGCTCAACCAACTGAGCTATCAGACCGACTAACATCCTTCAGAGGTCGCTAAGCAGACTATTGACTAAGGTATAATAATCACAGTGCCTAGAAGTTGGATGAACCATGAATGAAGCGCTACATAGAGTTAAATACATATCTGGATTATCACTACAGGGACATGTTTTGTTGAGTTTCTATTTCAATGACAAATGTAACTGTTACATTTTGTTTGGTTTTGAACAGAGCTTGCACTTCATGGAGAGTCGGTTTTGGATGTTTAAATTGTAGTTTTGAAGATTTGAAAGCGGCTGTGACTTCTGTGATTGGTGTAATGACAATCATTCACCCTTCAGCAAGGACTCTGCTGCCACGGAGCATTTATAGTAATTTACCCCACTGACTGCAACGCTTCAGTTTGCTCCATAAACATCTAGAGACAAAAAAAAGCAGAAGCTGAACAGAAATAAACCATTCCTTATATCACTGCGTACAGTTTCTATCTGAAAGTCTTCAGAGGAAAACGTCTGTTTCAGCGGCTTTTCTCCATTGCCTGTAATTACATCCATGTAGATAAAAGAAGAGTTCTGGTTTCTGTCCAGTATCCTGACCTTTGCACTGCCCTCTGCTCTAAACTGGTGCATAATTGATAGAATAAAGCGGTCGTATTGACTAGATTTGAATGCGTAACAAGGCCCGGTCTACGCTTATCTGGAGCCCTGATGTGTGTTGCATATTGGTCAGGAAAACTTTCAAGAAGGCCATTACTAGTGTGGTGGTATTATGTGGAGTCATGTTGTGGATGTGTGATGCCTTGAAGTGTGTGTAAGTGTTACTAATGGTTGTTGGGGCTACTGATCAGATAATCATATTGGATCCCTTCCTAATTATGTCTGTAGAGAGATCTGCTAAAGCTGAACCTACTGGCTGTGGTGTCTGAGCCAGGAATTCATTGTGTGCAGAATGAGTGCTGAGAGACACAAAGGAGAGTTTAACAAAAAGGATATCCCAAAACCTGAACCATACCAGATTAATCCTGCGTGGAGAAGAAAGAATTAGTGTTGTCATTGTATGTAGTGAACTGGTAAATTAGCCATTGAAAAGTAGTAGGATAGAATTAGAGGAAAGGCGGTAAAATAACACAAGGAAAACTAGCTGGGTCAAAGGAGACATTCACATTAAAGGCAACACTCTAGGTGGGCAACCACCCATTACAAGACCTGTACCAAACTACCAACTGCACCTCCTCAGAGGTAGTCTTTTTTCTCGCCTTTCCCCAGAAGCTCACTGTTTCTAGTGCTCTGGTTCTTTCTAGGCTGGACTACTGCAACAGCCACTTTCTAAATCTGCCTGCTTCTACTCTCCGCCCTCTGCAACTCATCCAGAACAGGATTGCGAGACTTGTCCTTGGCCTCAAGCCCAGGGATCGTATCTCTCCAGCACCGAAATCTCTTCACTGTCCCACAGTGGCTGCAAGGATCAAGTTCAAGAACCTCTGCATTGTCCACAAGGCCTTCTGGTGCCTGGGTCCTCAATACCTCCAACTCTCGCTTCGGAAATACCTTCCTACTCTAGCTCTTCGCTCCTCCACCTCCAACTCCCTCAGGGTCAGTCGCTTCTTCAAGCAACGAGTTGGTGGTAGATCTCTGCCTTCGGCTGTGGCCTCTCTCTGGAACAGCCTCACTGCCTATCTGAAACTTGAGGAGAACCAGCTCCAGTTCCGGAAGCACCTCAAGACCTCCCTCTTTGCTCCTGCCTTCTCTCTTCCTCTCCCCTGCTGATCTCCTGTCTGATACTGCACTAGTCACCTGGCTACCCTCTGATTTCAGGCCCGGGTCCCTGCCCACCCAGTTGCACACCTGCACTGCCTCCTGGCAATCCTTGCACTTGGGTCTGTATCTGCAACCCTACAGTCCCCTTACCTGCACATATTGGACACCCGCTGTCTGCACTTACCCTTGCACTTGCCACCTACTGGCCACACTATTTGTTAGATCCCATGTACAGCACTGCCCCCCTCTACTTCCCCTGGCACTTCTCCCCTTCCCCTCTCCCCGGCACTTGCGCAATCTCAATGTCAGTTGACCCAGTAAGATCGTTGTGTCTGTCCTCCCTATGTCCCCCTCCCTTGCCTCGTCGCGGCTTGAAACACTTGTGTATAGGCGCGTTATAAATGCCATATCATACAGAGGATGTCTAGCATGTTAAGCACAGGCTTTATAGACTTCCTGCACTGCCTAGGTGCAATTATAGTAATACCCAAAGGAGTAGGAGAGCACACTCGTTCACCTGCTCCCTAGTCTCCGAATGGCCAGGATGGAGAACTGTGAGGAACAACGAGGGTGGCTTTTGCTCTGTGGCTCCCCTGGGAGCAAGAGCTTTGTCCAATAAAAAGTCCACCAAAATGAAATTTTCCACAAAACAGTAAGTAACATCATTAATTTCTGCACGATTACAAACCTACTCTATTATAAATCGTTTGTGAGGCAGGCACAGGTAAAAGTTCCCTACAATAATTAAAGTAAAATCCACTTTTTCTTATGGAGTCTTAATCCATTACCTAGCATGGTTTCAACACCATCTCATCTTGCTGCATAAAGCATTGGTGGAATTACTTTACACGGTTATTTATGTTACCCGTAGAACATAATAAAAAAGCAGTATTGAAAATGACGTGCAGAAGCAGCAAGAAATTGCAAAATTATTTAAAAAAATAAAGTTCTCATAATTTATCAGGCCAGTATTGTTTCAAATGTTATGCTTGCTTGAATGCATGCTTTTTTTGGCAGCAAGCATTTTCTACTACAACTGACTCCAGGAAACTTTCCAAACCACAAATACAAGAGTGTAGCAAAATCATTGAGAGTATTGGCAATGTACATTTACGGAGTTGCATTAATTATTTTGAATTGATGGAAAATAACCAGCAATGTAAGGTTAAAAAATTAGATACCTATAAAAAAAACCGTATAGAATGGGTCAAATAAATACCAATGTCACTGATATGTTAAACCATAGACTCATCACAAATGTACATGGTGCTAGTAATATGGGAGCAGATACATACAATCAACTTAGTGACTAAGGCAAAAACTGATTATGTTTATTCCCTACATTAGAGATGGTGAAACCTTCAACACTTTAATGATTAATAAACACCAACAACATTTGGTAGTTCTAAAAGATGGAGACAAAATATGTCGCAATTTAACTAGTGAAATGAATAAACGAGCTGAAAACAATTAACAGAAACCGCCGTTTTCAGGACTGCAGTACTAGTGAGCACCCTGCATTTGTGACTGAAAGCTAGAGTCTTAATGTGCAGAAATGTAAATGTGGTGCATGGTTTAATAAATGGTGCCACTGTTTAGATAGATTTCCAAAATCATGCCGGCAACTTGCTTATAAGGTTCATAAAAAATAAGTTTGACCACATTGATGTGTTCTATCTATCAGTTCTATCTGGAGTCCTGGAGCGGGCAGGAGCCCCTCCCCAGCCCCACCGGTCTGAAGTCCACCTCCTTCTGCTCCAACCTTGCACCTCGATGAGGAGGACCAAGCTACGATACCTAACTTCATCCATGATTTACCATCAGAAAGGTAAGCCCCGAGGCTACCACTTCTCAGGCATTGCACTACATCAGCTGGGAAGCCTTTGTTCCCTTGCCTGCCTGCTTTAAAGATTGCCGACATTTGCTAGTGGCAAGAAAACAAGGCTTTGCATCTGGTTGCCTGGCAACACCGAGCATTTAGCCCAGAAACCCCCACCAGTAGGCAGAAGCCGGCCCTTGTCCATATAAGGCCTGTTCTGCACCTGTTGAGCGCATGGAAGCGCGGCGTGGCTTTCCCCCTACGTCCTAGCTTTAAATAGTTAAAGTCACTCCATTCCTCCACTTCCTCTACTACTCCTATTGCTCCTATTTGCTCCATTTGCACCACAACCCCATTGTATTCGTTTTGAACAAACATCGGAGCTTCAGAGACTCTCTTCACCTCCTTACGAACACAGAACTTCAGCATAATCGGGCAAGTTTAACAAAACCGCCTACACACTTTCACATCGTAACTTCGAATCACCTCTCTGAACTGCTTTCTATGTGGTCCTTTCATCCTGTATATCCATGCCCACGAAATGTGTCACCACTGTGTACATACTCCTAAGTGTATTCCATTACGCTCTTACAGTAATTGGAATGCCAATCGCTGCACTTTTGCCTACCAACGTTACTTGTATACATCCGATCCTAGCATTTGACTCTTACCTGCTATTTTCCTGTACTTGTATCTAGACCGTAGCATTATCATTACGCTAGATTACTGCCTTTAAGTTATATGCGTTGATAAGTGCCCTGATACATGCCTGACCATTGACCCCCCCACTTCTGCATTGCCAGTTTAACTGTCCTAGTCACTACTGCTACTCTGCTAAACCTTTTAGTGTCTGCTAAATCGTGGCCATTATGACAATGGGTTCTTATCTGCAAAGACCACTACCTCACCCTGTGTTAAATGCATTTGGTACGAGTCTACCGCTATGGTATGCCCTTCTGGGCGAGCCCACTAGCTTTGTGTCTTTGCATATGGGTCTAGCCCACTGCTCCTGTTCCCTATTGATTGTGCCCTGTTGGACTAGCATATTAACCATGGCGCCTACATCTAGGGATCTAGCCTACGGCACCCACTGAATGTGCCAGCCTATTAGTTCTATGTCCTTGGGACTAGCCTACTATTCATCTATTTGAATGTGCCATGCTGAACTTGTGTTTTAATCACTGTGTCTACACCTAGGGGATTAGCCTACTGCACCCATTGAAAGTGCCCTCTGGGATCAGCCTCTCAGTATTGCGTCTATGCCTATGGGACTAGCCTACTGTTCCTTATTGAATGTGCCCTGCTGCACTAGCCTACTAATCACTGTGTCTACACCAAGGGGACTAACCTACTGCATCTACTGAACGTGACTTCTGGGATCAGCCTCTCGGTACTGTGTCTATGCCTATGGGACTATGCTATTAACCACTGAGTCATACACATCTGCTCCATCATTTGCCCATCATGCTGATGCAGCTCATTGTTCTCTGTTTTCTTACCTTACTGGAGAACTTGCATGCTCAAGGTCTTATACTCGCATCGCACTGCTGTCCCCACCACTATCCCACCTTTACTAAAACCTCCAGGTACATTCTACCACTGCCACACTGCTGTACGATCCACAAAATGTCCGAGTACCCCAGTACTCCCTCCCCCAAGCAACATTCACTTCACATGCCCAAACTTTCGCCCAACTCTCGGTTCATCTCCTCCAACCTAGTATCCAACCCGTACCTTAACTTACCAGCCCTATGGCTACAGCACTTTGCTTCCAAACTTACACCCAACCAACCATGCCCTGTTATCATCAGAAACTCTAGACTCAGATCCAGATTTCAACATACACCCCGCCAAATGCATATTTCGCACCCAACCTCGGAAGTTCCAACTCCCTCTCTACCACCAGATCTACATAATACCCTCAAAGAAACACAGATCAAGGGCGCTCTCATTAATGCCAGGTCCCTCCCAGCCCACGCACTGGACATCGCGGACCTTATTACTACCCACAACCTCGACTTCATTGCTATCACTGAGACATGGCTTCATGCCGCATCTGGCCCATTCCTCTCCCTCGCTCTACCCAATGGATACTCCATCATCAGATGTGACTGCAATTCAACCCAGACTAAAGGAGGTGGTGTTGTCTTTATACACAAAGACAATGTCAACATTACAATTACCTCCAACTCACAAATCCCCTCAGCTGAGTTATCCTCCGTCAAACTCGCTATCGCTCCTAACAAATCTTCTACTTAGCACCTCGTATACAGACCCCCAGGCCCTCTCGAAACCTTTACTGAGGATCTTGCATCCATTTTACTAGAGAAAATTAAAACAACCTCCCAAATCATTCTACTAGATGACCTTAACCTTGGACTTCATGACCCTAATGACCAGCCTGCATTGGAAATCAATAGTACCCTGTCCAACCTAGGCTTTACACACTGTGTATGTGAACCTACACACAACCAAGGCCGAACACTCGACTGGGTAGACGACCTTAACTGCAACATTAATCTTGAACCGAACACTCCCTGTGCGTGGTCTGACCACCGCATTATCACTTTCAACAACCTAGCCAATAACTTGCATACTAAACAGGACATTGCGCCAGCCATATTTACAAGAAACAAAAAGGATATCACACGGGACAAACTTCTCCCCATCATTTTTCCAACGCTTAACAAAATCGCACGATCATGCACAGACCCTACCACCTTTGTGGATGCATACAACTGCACCATGCTTAAGGCCATTAATACTATAGCCCCCACTAAATGTAGGAAACCTAAACAACGTGTGCACCTCAACGCCTGGTTCACCCCACAACTGAGAGCGTTACGTAAAGAAAAACATATGGCTGAAACCCGCTGGAAAAGCTTCCCCTGCCTCGCTAACAAAGACAACCTCGTAATTGCTACTCTCAATTACAAGGAAGCTATTCTCCAAGCTAAAAAGAGACATATAACACACGCATAACACAAGCCGAATCGAACACTAAGGAGCTCCTCAAAATCCTGAAGGAATTAGAATCTCCCTCTTCCCCCGACACGTGTAGTGAAGACAGCGCGTGGTGCGCCAACATCCAAAAAGCACTGTTAGACAAGAGAGCTATGCTCCAGTCGAAAATCAATATTAAAAAAATGCCACCAAAACGTTATAGTACCTAATCCTTCAACCACCCCATCGGCTCACGAGCAGGCACCATTCAACTAATCACCACTTACTATCCTTGATGTTGAAAATATCATCAGTAAACTCAAACCCTCCAATTGTCAGGGTGATACGTGTCCCACCCCCATCATCAAGGAAGCTGCTCACAAACTAGCCCCCTTTATCACTGCCATTATCAATTCCTCCTTCAATACGGGTACTGTCCCTGACAAACTCAAGGACGCTTGGGTCATTCCCCACCTAAAAAAACCAACACTGGACGCCACCATACCAACCAACTACAGACCCATCACCACTGTCCCTTTCATACTCAAGATCCTAGATCGTGCGGCTTATCTGCAGATTCAGTGCTACCTGGAATCTAACAATCTCCTTGGCCTAAGACAATCCGGCTTCCGCCGTAGGCACGGAACCGAGACTGCGCTTCTCGACCGCAAGACTCAAATTGAGGACCTTAAAGATAATGGCAAAGTAGCCCGGTTACTTCTTGATTTATCAGCGGCATTCGATCTTGTCAACCACCACATCCTCTGTCAACATCTCGAAACTGCTGCGCATTTCTCGGACAAAGCCACTACCTGGATCAGATCATTCCTGAACAACAGATCCATGAGGGTCTTCTCCCCATCCGCCGCGGCCGAGCCATCACCAGTCCTATGTGGGGTCCCACAAGGATCTTGCGTTTCTCCCACACTCTATAATGTGTTCACTAAGCCACTATTTGACATACTTGACTATCTGACACCAATTATGCTGATGACACGCAGATACTCATTCCAATCACGGGTGACCACATCATAGACACCAAGGCCCTGAACGAGGTCTATCAAATCATACAGGCTTGGAGGACCCAGCATGAGCTCTGTCTTAACGACGACAAGACAGAGCTCCTCATCCTTGGCTCACGGAATCAGATTAACAAATTGGACCTGGCCTTTAAAACCTTTAGCATTGATGGTAACACTATCCAGGTCTCTAACAATATCAAAACCGTTGGAATTTACCTCGATTCCACACTTCCGCTCAACCGACAACCAATTTCGTCATTGTAGCCTCTGCATACACCTGCAAACTGATTTCAGCCTGCCGCCCTTTCCTTACCACACCCAATTGCATTACTCTTGCTAGGACCTTGGTCATGTCCAAACTAGACTACTGCAATGCACTTTACTTAGGGACTAGTCAACGCAACTTAAACAAACTTCAAGTTACACAAAATAACGCCATCAGGGCTGCCCTCAATATCCGAGATCTGCACATATTTCGCATATGAGACAAAAGCCTTCACTGGCTATCGGTTAACCAAAGAATATCTCTTAAAACACTCGCCCTCACACACAAATGTGTGAACAACCATGCCCCTGCCTACTTGGCAAACCGATTTACTCATCACTCCTCAACACGCCCTTGGAGATCTGCCCAAATGCATTGCCTCAATATACCAAGATACAAACTCCAAAAAGCGGGCGGGGCTAGCTTCCCTGTCCTTGGCGCTAAACTATGGAACTCACTGTCTAACACCATTAGGAATGAGCCATCGTCCCACTCCTTTCAACACAACGCCAAGACTTGGCTGGTGTCCCTTGATGTGTAAGCCATCATACGCTACTCATCGTGTAAACTATAACTATGTGTATATGTACCCTGCTGTTCATCTGTAAATTGTAACATAAGATCTGTGCTCTTGATGCTTGTAAATATGTATATCTGTACCGTGTTTATTGTACCTTGTTGTTCTCTGTAACTGTAACATGAGCTATGCGCCCAGATGCCTTTGGGACAGGCGCGCTCTACAAATAAATCAAATTCAAATACAAATGTGCAATGATCAAAAACAGTTACTGTACATCATCAATTATTAAAGAGATTAAGACAATTCCTTGTGACACCAGCATGTTTGCTGACAATAAATTACAAGGACTACGTTTAGACAAAGCTAAAGCAGATTTAGGAAGTAAGGTATTCACTGATGGACTGACTTATGTTGCACTTTTAAGAATATACAATCAGTTTTGAATAAAATAAAATCACTGTACAGAAAGCATGTATCAAAGAATAAACTAAATTACATTCTTGATACACAACTAACTCATCACAATTTGTTTCACAAAGAAACAAAGCAGGAGTCAGAGCAAAAATAACATTGAGAAATAATTAAACTGAAAGAGAAAAATATGATTATTGCACCCTCTTGTACTTGTATGTACTGGCGAACAGAGTACAAAAAAGCCCTCAAATCTTTCTTAAATGAAACAGAAATACACTCTTACTATAACGTTTGTCACATTAGATTTAGTCTTCCAAATATCACCTCTAATACACAAAATTAAACTTCCTTCAGTACATGAGCGTTAACATCACTATAAACAGATATAATTACCATTACTGGTGATTCTGTCAATCTCCATGCATGTACTCCTGTGTTTTGAGTCATTGATCATCAATATGAAAATATTTACAAACAAGAAACATGATCCATATGTACTTTCACCATCTATTATTAAAACCGTAGGAATACCAGACGCAATATAAACTGGATATCTGGGATCAGAAATACATACCTTAAACAAGGTCCTTTGTGTAAAGAAATACAACAGCAGCACATCAATAATAATCCATGTACCAAATAGATAGTTACTTTTAAAGAACTACTCTCATATACTTTGTGACAAGATGTATGCCCAATGTAGAAAGTATTAACATATCTAATCAGTCTAGTGCTTTATTCAGAACAAATCATTGAACTAAAGCTGATTGACATTGTAAAATACATTTTGCAAAAGGAGCAAAAACCAATATGCAAAAAGCAATCCTGACCTAAGCACATACACTATACAATCCACACTATAAAATCCACCATTATTGCAACACATAAAATAAAATTAAAGCTAAAATCTATTGTTCCTTACAGTATCATATATAATCCATTAACTAATCTACTCACAAAATAATTGTTTTTGTATTGACAATCCTTTCCTGGGAAATTGTGTGATTGCCCACGAAATAGCTGTAGAATTTGCCAAGAGTAAACATAAAAGCTGAATAGCATTGTCTCAAATTTCTTCAAACCACTATCGGAAGCAGTGTTTTAGATTTTACTTTTTACAAAATAAAAACAGATGGAAAGCACTTTCTGGTGTTTTGGGACAATTGGGAAATGTAATTGAAACACTCAGATTAATTGGTGCAACAAATTCCAAACTGTTACTTGTAATTAAACAAGTAAAATGTAATCTTGTGATATCACATTTAATCCAGAACTCTATTTTAAAGGATAAATATGGGTACGGTAATGTAGCACTAGAAGAACAAATTATTTACCAACTGTAACGTTCTTTCGATTCAATGTTCCTCCCACGCATTCCTCATCTTAGATCTATCCTTACCTTCAGCTTTGCTGCTTCAGGATTTTTTTCTCTCTCCACCAGAGGGTGCTCCACTCGAGGCTGCGGCGTCACTGTCCTTTGGCGGCCTCGGTCGAGCGTCAACGTCATCCGCTGTATAAATGCCTCGAGCGCGGCCGTTGGCCTCAGTTCTGTTTTTTCATATATTTTAGCCACTGGATTGTAGTTAATGGCGTGCCTCTTTTGACCCAAGCCTTAAAAGAATTTAGAGTGTAAACACGTAAACTGTACAGTGGGGTAGTCTGGGAGGGCCGATGAGGAATACGTGGGAGGAACATCCAATCGAAAGAACGTTACAGTTGGTAAGTAACTTGTTCTTCAAATGGATTGTGTCCTCCCATGGATTCCTCATCTTAGATAGACTCCCAAAGCAGTTTTGTATTGGAGGTGGGAGTACAGAAATTTTAGTCATGTACAGAATGAAGTACTGATTTAGTGAACAGGCCTCCTTGTGAAGAAGTTGAATCTAGAGCATAATGTTTTATAAAAGTATGCATGGATGACCATGTGGCTGCTGCGCAAATATCTTGCACAGGGACACCCCTTTGGAGTGCTGTTGAAGTTGCCATGCGCCTGGTTGAATGAGCCCTCAGCCCATTTGGAGGATCTTTCCCAGCCAATCTTTAACATTCAGTTATAGCCAAAATTAACCATCTAGATAATGTTTGCTTGGTCACGGCTAGTCCCAATTTGCGGTCAGTGTATCCCACAAAAAGTTGGTCACACTGATGTAGTTTTGCCAATCTTGAAATATAGAAGCTAAGAGCTCTTCTAGGATCTAATCATTGTAGCCATTCCTCTTCCTTACTTGCGTGAGGAGGAGGGTAGAATGTAGGCAGTGTTATTTTTTGTGATGGGTGAAAATCTGAGGCGATTCTTTGCAAGAAAGAGGGTTTTACTCTAAGGACCACTTTATCTTTATAAAAGATGGTGTGAGGAGGCCCACTAGAAAGTGCCTGCAACTCACTTGCCCTGGGGGCCGATGTCATTGCCACAAGAAGTATTGTTTTAAAAGTAAGGAGCCTTAACGGACAAGAATGCAAAGGCTCAAATGGAATGCATGTGATGAACTTTAGTACCAAGTTTAAGTCCCACACAGGAACCTGAAAAGGTATTGGAGGAAACACATTATTTAGACCTTTTAAGAATTGAATTATTAAAAGGTATCTTAAAGTAAGATTCTTCTTCTGAGGGGTGCTTAAAAACGGATAGCGCTGCTAAGTGACCTTTTATCGTGCCAACCTGGAGCCCTAGGTTAGCCAAGTGTAATAGAAAAGATAATATTGTGGGAATATTACACTGGAACGGGTCCACATTCTTATCTCTGCACCAGTTACTGAACTTGTTCCAACGACACTGATACAGAGATTTTGTTGCAGGCCTTCTGGCCGAAAGCAAGATCTCCATGACATCATCCGGAAGGTCCCAATCCTTATATCGCAATGTCTCAGAAGTCATGCATGAAGGTTGAATGTGTTGTCCTCTGGATGGAGAACGTGACCTTCCTCTTGCGAAAGAAGATCCTCCCTTTTTGGAAGACGTATTGGAGGGCGGATTGACATGTCCAGAAGATCCAGGTACCACGTTCCCCTGGCCCAATCCGGGGCAATTAGGATTATGGTTTTCCTGAACTTTCTCAACCTCCTGATTACCTAAGGGATCACCGGGACTGGGAAATGCATACAGAAGTGGAAACTCCCATTCCACTACAAACGCGTCCCCTAGAGCTCCTCTTAGGGGAAATTCCCTTGAGCAGTACAGTTCGCATTTCCTGTTGAGACTGGTTGCGAACAGATCCACTTGTGGGGTTCCGCAAAGGGCGAAGATCTCTTGAAGGACTTCCTGAGCTATTTCCCACTCGTGGGAAACTGTGCTCTGCCTGCTTAAAGCGTCCGTCGCTGTGTTTTGCTCTCCGGCTAGATGAACCGCCGACAGAGAGATCCTTTGTTGTATTGCCCAGAACCAGAGCTGCATTGCTTCTCTGCACGTTGTTAGTGACCCTACTCCTCCTCTCTTGTTGAGGTAGTACATGGCCACGGTGTTGTCCATCATTATCTGAACATTCTTTCCCCGTATAGAGGGTAGGAAGGCCTTCAGTGCTAGTCTGATTGCCCTCAGCTCCAAATGGTTGATGTGTAGTTTGGACTCCGATTCGTTAGACTTCTTTTGAGGTGGTCTGGGCTGCATTCTCAAAATGTTTTAACATAGATGCTCTGAAAGCTTCCCACTTTCTTGGGGTGTCATGTCTCGATGGACATGTTATGACTTCCTCAGACTAAGAGGAAGAGGAAGAGGGAGACCAGTGTCGTCTTTTCTTCACCTTTTTAGAGGAAGAGGAAGAGGAGGAGGACTTCCTGGATCTGCTTCAACTTCGCAGATTCCTCCCCCACTTCCAGGTTAAATACTCATTCTTTTAAGACCTTATGGGTCATCGACTGACAGGAACCGCACTCATCTATACGGTGGTCGGAACCGAGGCACCACAGGCAATTCCGATGGGTATCAGTTAGCGACATCTTTCTCTCACATTTCTGGCATTTCTTGAATCCAGTCTTCGTTGTGGAAGGATTAGATGAAGACGACATTATTCATATGAACTGAAGCACCGTTTTATCGATCCAAAGCAAAGCTAACGGAAAAACGGAACTGAGGCCAACGGGCGCGCTCGAGGCATTTATACAGCTGATGAAAGCGACGCTCGACGGAGGCCGCCGAGGGACATAGACGACGCAGCCTCGAGTGGAGTGCCCTCTTGAAGAGAGAGAAAAGATTTACGAAGCAGCAAAGCTAAAGGTAAGGATATATCTGGCAGGGCACAATCCATTCGAAATTGCCTTTATTGCAACAAATAAAGGCTTACTCAATTCTATGGTCTTCCCTTGCAAGCTTTAGATCTTTTTGAGATCAACAAAAATTGCGCAGCAACCTTTTTTTCTAGTCTGCTAGTGTGTTCTACCCTACAAAGAAGTTGTAATTTGTGTACATATTCCACCCGTGGTATCGACAGGGCCCTATCAGATTTTAGTAGGTTGCTTAGGATCCGAGTTATCAGCTTGGTTTTCTGCTCTATCATAGCTCTCATAACAATTGACATTGGTGGTAGCCTAATTTGATTCTCTAAATAGCATAACACAATCTAGTTGTGTGATGCAAAGATTGGAGTAGAGTTAGGGATAGCTAACAATCTCTTGCAGAATTGATTTTATAGTTTATGTAAGTCGTCTGCACTTTAGAAACCCCAAAATACCATGCCACATAGCACAACCGACTTTCTCTCTGCCTCTGAGGCTCCTAGCAACATTTTTAGAGGCAGGGTCTTCAATTCTGCGACAAAAGAAAAATACCCAAAATTGCATGGAACATTTTAATAGCTTACTTCTCAACATGAACCTTGGTAGTACATTTTTGGGAAAAACAAACACCAGATACTCATTCAATTGAACACTGTCAATTGTAAACTCTCCAGCATGAAAAAGCTCCATGTTGTCTTCACGTCTTTCACCAAAAACTAATACTGCTGATTTTCCTTGCATCTATATACTGTCCCAGCTCATTCAAGTATTTTTCATTTGCAGCTATTAATTTTTGGAGGGAATATGGCGTCCTGTTTTATTTTATTGTTTAAAGCACAGACCTGGCTTAAGAGCAGCAGCGTGCTATTCAGCGTGTGGGGTAACCAGCGTTTGGGCTGGACCTCTTTAATAGTAGCGCAGTACTGTGGGTTGTGGTCTGTGCATCAGTGTTTGCATTCATCGGGATAAGTCCTTGGTTGGGTATTGTTGAAAGAGCCAGGTTTTGATAGATTTGTGAAATTGGAGAATTGTGGGGGCATTCCAAGCCTATACAGGGACTGAGTTCCAGAAGGTGGGTATGTTACAAGAGAAGGATTGTTTGCAGGTCCTCTCTGCAGACGAGTTATGATTCAAGCTAGTTGGTCGATTTTCTATATGAGGAGCGTATGACACCTGTGAAGGCATCAGCAATTAAAGTTTGGGCTACAAACCTTTATTAAAAGACGATGAGGTGGGGAAACGGCCTACTTTGCCCTATGCTAAGGTGGGATTTCCCTACCTAAACAAAGCTAAGAATAGTCTGTGTCAGAAAGTCCAAAGTAAAGATCCATCCGAGTCTAAAACGTTTCCTTGCCCTCAGATCTATATGTTCAAACTGTGTAGGAATGTCAGCTCCAAATGAATTACCGTTCCAACAAAAGTTAAGAGCTTCTTCTAGCTCTCGTCAGAAAGGGACTCTCCCTTCCCCGGGATTACAAATAGTTCAATGTCACTTTCAAAAGGGGTTCCCTTCCCCAAGCTTTCAAGTCTCTCACTGTTTTCATAACAACACAATTCCTCTGGATTCTTCCCAGCTTTCAGGCTCTTGTCCCTTTATCAAAATCATAAAGTTACACTGTAAGTTCACAATGCACAGATGTTTCTGTATATTCAAGGATGAATGCATAGATGCTTAAGTGGATTCTCTTGAGTGGGGTGTATTCGGTATAGGCGCAGTTGTCGGACAACACGGTCCACCCATTACAGGTCACGCAACCGACACACCCGAGTGGCTTCCTTTTCACAGTTTCACCACCACTGCTTCAGTTGAACAGTGGTATCAAAATTATATTCTTGCAATCTTTTCCAACACTTATCTTGCCACTATTCATTTGAAGTATCCCAACCTCATCATAGTTTTGCCACGACTTTGTACAATTCCTCTTTTCATTATGGCTTCATATTCATTTCAAATGCTTGCTTTCTTCAATATTATCTGTTTCAAAGTTCCTTTATATCAGGGAACATTTTCCTCTGCATTTCATACGTGTGGCATTCACTCATTATCACTTTCCTTTGGTTCGGTATTCAAAATGCTTTTCATTCCTCTTCAATAATAATGAAATGCCCAATTCCCAGTTCACTCTCCTGCTGGGAATTGCCCTCTGCTCATTCACTTTGAACATTACTGATTTTCACCTTTCTGAAGTGGCAATCACACTGCCTCCGTTTGAGCTCGCTCCCTCGCGAGCGGTCCAACATTCTGTTTGCACGCGGCTCGCAACACAACGTCCCAGATTCACACAGCCTCAGTTGACACATCAGGGATGCTATCTTCGGTTGTCCTCCACCGCTCTGGTCGTTTCTTCGTGGATACTGCTCCCAGCTTGGCAGGCCCCACTTCTCGGGTCTCCATCACCTCAGGCTCTTGGAGAGGGAGTCCCCTTGACTCCTGGGGGTCGGCAGCTTGCCCCTGTCTCAGGAGACCTTCCGACAACACCAGCCACAGTCTGCTTAAGCTGCAACGACTCAGCAGCACCACAGCGCCTCCGACACACATCTCCCTCCTTTTTTATGGCCTCTCCATCTGTAAGCATTCCACAGGAGCACCCGCTCTCTCCTCCTGCTTCCTCATTAGCCTCACCTGAGTGGGCGATATATACCGCCCCTTTGCCTTCAGGTGCAAGCTGTTCATGTTGATTACTCAATGGTCTTGGTACTCGCCATCCCTCTTCCTTGTCCTAGTACCAGAGTGGTATTTTTGTGTTTGAACTAATAAATAAAGGATGCGTGTTCCTATGTGGTCTCTTCCTCGTCTCAGTACTATAGCAGTGTTCGTGTATGTTTGGGCTAATAAAGAATGGATGAGTGTTCCTGTGTGGTCTCTTCCCTGTCTCAGTACCATAGTGGTATATATTTGGAGGGGATCTTCTGACACAATAGGGAAGAGATTGAAAATAACCCACAAAGGCCTTAGGGACATCAGATTCCTGATGAAAGGGAAATGGGGGATACTGTGTGTCACCCATGGGTGCCTCACCCCTACTACCCAATTCTCCTCCTCCCCCCAGGTGATCCTCCCTTGCAAATCCACTCCCAGGGTCAGGATCCAAAAGCGATGGCCACCTGGGGGGAGGATATTTTAGGGAAAGAAGTGAAGACGACCTCAGATTCCTCCCACACCACATATGTAGAGCTTACCCACCAAGTACGCTGGTGTGCTACGCGTGACTGCTTTGGAGAAGATACATGCAGTCTTTTAGAGGATCCTGGCCTGGAGACGAAGCCAATGGGCATATAAATGGGTTGATTCGGTCACATTTCTATGCACTCATAACAAGGCAAGCTGCAGTGTTCTGGACTGCTTTGAGGGGGCCAACTGAGCGGCAGGGAGACCCGTCAGGAGGGTGTTTCCCTCATTGATGTGTGGGACTACAAGGGCCTGCACTATGGTTTGGGAGTCCTGCAGTGGATCCATGGGTTTGATTTGGCAAAGGGTGGACGGTTTGAATCAGTCCTAGCTAAAACAGCACTCAACTGCGCAGGAGAGTACAAGGATCCTAAACCCTTTCAAATGTGGTACATCCACTGATACTATACACAATGTTTGATGGAAAGTATGTGTTAATAAATTGAACTAGAGAGGTAAAAAACATCCTTATCTCGACCCCTCTTTTTGCTACTAAATGTATTTACTCATTTATAACGTGCCCAAATGGCCCATAGGCATAGGAGCGCACAGACACAAAAAGAACAATTCATTAATGACAGGACCGACACACAAACAGGAACAATTTAAAGAGAACATATGGAGCTGAAACCAAAGATAACAGAACTATGAGAAAAGATGTGTTTTCAGCAATGGTTTGAACTGCTTCAACAATTTGGAGGTAGTTTATTCCAAAGGGCCGGAGCTGAGTAATAAAAGACTATTTGGCCACCCTGCTGTAAACTGAATTGAGGGGTAAGCAACAGACAAGAATTATTCGACCTCAGAGTCCTGCGTTCTGGTAGCCAGCAAACTCTATCCTTCAAATACTTTGGGCTTGCACCAAAGAGGCATTTGTGCATCATAATCAGATTCCTAAAAAGAATACGAGATCTAACCGGAAGCCAGTGCAGCTGTCTCTGCGCCTCCAGGACATGGCCCTTACGAGCCAGGCCCTTTACGACTCGAACAGCTCCTTTCTGTATAATCTGCAGTCTAGTGAGGCTTTTTTGACTGACTCCCTGCTGCAAGCTACAACCATAATCAAGTTTTTAGCAAATAATTACCACAGCAATCATGGCACAGCTCTGCTTCAATACAAAAGGACAAATCTGTCCAAGCAGCCTGAGGTAATAAGAGCAACTGGAACCAATGCTGCTGATATAAGAGTCCATTCATAATCCGATGTGCATCTGGGTATACCCCAGAGTTTGAACTTTATCAGATACCCTAATGCAAGCACTAGCAATAGCACATTTATTGTAATCAAATGTTTTCAAATGGACGAAGTCCCCACTAGAAGCAGCTCTGTTTTCATGTTATTTAACGCCAGCGAGCTGTGCACTCGCAGGGAGGTGTGGGGGGGGGGGGGGAGGTTACTCTTCCTCCTTTACTGCACCGCACAGTTGTGCCGGTTTCATGGATGTGTACAATTACAAGAAATACGTCTTTAGGCACACCCTTTTCTGCTAAAATGGGCCAAAGTTTTTGTCTGTTTGCAGAATCAAAAGCCGCAGCCAGATCCATAAACTTCACATATAAATTATCTTCTTGACCAAATATGTATCTGGCTTCGAGTGAATAAAGATTCAGTATTTGACAGACTGTTCCAAGTCAGGTCTAAATCCCAACTGAGTTAAAAATAAAATGTCAATATCATTTACCCAGCTTTGAAGTCTCTCCAATACTACCTTCCCAAAAATTGTAAAAACATTATCCAGGAATGATAGTGGTCTAATTACTAGGGCTCAGCGTGCTTCCATTTTTATACAGAGCAGATGGTATCTTCCAGCTTTACGGGTAAGAACCTTTTAATACCCTAGTGAGTAATGGGGCCCACATTTCACTAGGTGCTCTAAAAAGATCAGAGGGTAAAAAAAAAACACAAGTTTTAAAAAATAGGTCCCTGACTCTTGCCTAGTTTAAAACTGTGCTTAAAATCATGCAAGCAGAGAACAATAAACATATAAAAAATGAGTTTGTATAAGGTCTGCTTGGTACACCTCAAAAGTAAATTAAATAAGGTCTACTTGGTACACCTCAAAAGTAAATCAAGTTAATCATTAAAAATGATAAAATAAATTTAAAAATAGGCATGTGCATTATAATGAGCATGGAGATGGATGTCTATATGGTACAACTGATAAGTTGCGCAGTGTAATGTGAACAAGTTATTACCTACTAAGTAAATGTTAGCGTATACCTCTACAATTCAACTGCATCAAAACCAGCCTTGTGTATAATAAGAGAAGATGGTTTTCTACAGACACTCACTACATTACACTACTACTGTTCCGTACATGCATTCACTAATAAAAAACAGTAGTTATTCTACATATTTCCTTATGAGCGCTCACTCAGCAAACCAGCAAATGTTCAAAGGGAAAAAAAGAAAACAAAGATAACTTTAAAAGGGGCTTAAGAGCTATTAAAGTCCTTTGCTGAAACAGTCACTGACATTATGGTCGAGGAGATGAAGTGAGACTATTTTAGTTGAGGAGTAAATTGAACACTCCTTGGGTAATGAAAAATGTAGTCTGTTGGTTTGGAAAAGAAGTTACTATCACTTAGATTCGCAGATGGTAGAGATGGGCACAAATGTGGGAGGTTGGAAAATGTGAGTGCAGTACGATTTTAGACATGGTTATATGTGAATAAGGATGAAGTGAGTTCGGAGTGTGTCACTGTACTAATAGTTTTCTGCTCTCCCTGTTACTGTAGCCCAACAAAGTCACAATTTATCAGACTATCATCGGAATATCCCCCCCCCATAATGATGAGTCTTAGAGATGACACAAAATACATTTTTAATATTATCATCTTTCAGTATTTTTACTATGTTGGGACCTCTCGCATTGAGGGATTTGCTTGTGTAGTTTTACATTTTTAAATAGAATAAAAGAACAATACAATATATGCACTATATACTTTGGGAAGACCTGCATACCATAATTGTTAAAAATGATAAGTTAAATATTCAACAATGAAAAGAAAAAAAAGAAAAAGAAAAACAATGAAATCAGTGAAAAAAATAAAAGCTTTTACTACCAACCGACTATTTAACTCTTTATGTTGTAAATGCCATTAGGGTTTTGCCCACTATTAAACAATAAAATTAACAGTATACATAAGATAACATATAATGAACAAATAAACCAACCTTATTGTAACAGGTTATGAAGATCATTGGATTTTTTTGGTTGTAGTTTGTGAAGTTATTTACTATAATGCCAGTTTATGGGTGCACGTTTTAAAGGTTATTTAATGTAAGGTGTCATTGTGGATGTAAGATTTCTGGAAGTTTAATAGAAGCCTAATTGAGATGTGCATTTTTAACATTTATTGAATGTTTATTTTCAGTATGTGGCCGAGAGGATAGCTCAGGGGCAACGCGTTGGTCTCGAAAGCAAGACAATGCATATCAACACAGGTTCAAATCCCGGGCTTGCGCTTAGAAACTTGTCCCCGTTATTAAGTGCATTACAAAAGAACAATTATGCTGTTCTTGTGTAGTGCCTTAATAGTTAATTATTTGCTGATTAAATTATTTTGGTCATTTATGAGGGTGATTTAAGGTTACACCAATGAAGGTTTATTTGTTCATGTTATGTACACTTCAAGTCCTTTTTCAGTTTAATAGTAGGCTACTTCTTAACGTTAAACTTTAAATGGGTTTATAAACTTTTTCTTAAAATTCTCTATATCAGTATGTCTTATGACCAATATTGTTTACTTGCATACATGGATGTAATTTACATATTGCATACGGGTTACATGCATATGGAAATTAACATCAATGTTAGACCCAAGTTGACACTGATGTGAGTTTTTATGTATAGTAGTGTCTCTGTACGAAATATATATCTCCTTCAATTAAGTTTATAGTTTGCATAGAAGAAGTCCATTGATTTTGAGCCCATGTCATAATAGCGTCATGTAGTTAATTCTTTTAATCAGTAGTAATACTACGAACTCAAAAACGTTATGCTTAATCCTTTGTAGGTGATCTATGTAACCTTCCTTTTGAATTTCAAAATCTAGCAGGAATTGCAAAGGTTTGCCAGCTCTGATTTTCCTCCAAGTCTATAACTGTTGTGAAGCGCAGCAAAGGATAAGGTGATTATCTAGGTTTATACATGTGGCAGTTATGGATAAAAAAACATAGGAAAAATAAAGAAGTACTGTACTAATTTTGGTTAAAATATTCAGAATTTGAACTGTTTTTGTTGTCCAGTGCTCGGGAAATGTATTGTTGCAAGTGAGAACCGTGCAGAGGGGAGAAGGTTCTCCCTTTGACAAGAGTGTTGTTGGGCACAAAGTGCTATTGGAGTCTGATATGGGGACATAGGGCAGCTCCTGAAGAACACAGTCTATGGATAGACTTCATGGAGACTGTCACGCATTTCTTATTTTTTGTATTCCCTCTACATCAGGCAAGGAAGGCCTGGTTTAACCCTTACTGATTAGGGCTAAGGTAGGGACTGTAAAATTGGGTGGTGGTACACACTATTTAATCTGAATTTACGGGGTGCTATAGTATGCGCAGAACACCTGGTCAAAGAGGATCAGCAATTATTAACCATAGCACACACTGCAAATTTGTTGATTTCCATTTATTTGGCTCTATATGAAGTATCTTCTTTTGGTGTCTCGGATATTATTTCATACATCATTCTTCCTGTAACATATATCCTAGAGTAGAATTCACATGCAAGACATTACTGTATAGATTTTATTGTTTAGCACAAAATGTCCTCTTCATTTCGTACCACTAATATCCCCTGTGGATTCCCTTTTGCAAGTGAAAGCATCATACAGTATTTTATAGGTCGTTTGGTAGCATCAGAAACTGAAAAGGTGGCAAATGCATCCATTGTAAGAACAAACGTGTTTCTTACCCAAAATGACTCCTTGAGCTCCTCTGTAATAACTTGGAGTTAAAGTTCTGAAGCGCTCTTGTCCAGCTGTGTCCTGAAGGAAGTAAACATTGTACAAATCCATGGTCATTAAATTTTGAAAAGGGCACTTGCGCCCAAAGGAATTCAGAGTACTTTGCAAAATAGGACTAGTTTGTAGAAACGATGAAGCAGTTCACAATGTAAATAATTGACAACCACACCGAAACATTTTCACTGAGGCTTAAACAATTTATGGAATTTAGCAGGCCGTTGTTCCAATCTTTTGCACCGAGGGCACAAAAGCATAGAACACTCGTTATTAGTTTGATTCTCATATCGTTAAGAGACTAAAAGGAACATACTGTGCGAAACATGTAGCACCAATATATATGCCTCAAGAGCCACGCGTATATCTGCTGTTGCCTAGGCAGAGTTTCCATCTCATTGTGTAAGGGTTCCATTGTGCTCTAGCAAGATCTGTTGGCAATCTTCTGCATTACTGCATATCACTCTGGTTTTCCTCAGAATATTATTGAGATGGATGCAATGCAGACTACAGCTATCGTGTTGAACAAACTTATCTGGAGTAAATATCCAAATCCTGAAAATATGATGCCGCTGTTGTGTCCATACATCGTCTCAACGAAAACGATGGGGTGAAGCACAATCATGTTGGGGGAAAAAATATACCAGTTGATTTGTGGCTACTAAAATGTATCAAGGAAGCTTTGATAGAGGCATGCTCAAAGACCTGCAAGGCAGTGCCTGAAGGGCTGGCACAACGGGATAGAGTGGGACGGTTTGCGGGCCAGTGTTAAATGCTATTTACAAATGTGGGATACTTTATTACGCGTTAATTTTTGTCCAGCTGTATACTGGAAAGCAATCTTTCACTGTGGCACTATTTGTCTCAATTCACAGCCACCGTTCTGCAGTCTCATCAGCTAGCCTTCCGCTATCCTTGGGGCTTGACTTACACAGGGTGCTAGCAGAGTTAGGACACCATTTTATCGTCTGCCACACCAAGTTTGAGGGCAAACCACAGCAGCGTATTTTGCGGCTGAGTAAGGAAACCACAGTGTCGCAGCACCTCCCAGCTCGCGAATCATTAGGTTCCTTGGTTCCATCTTTTTTTCTTTCTGCAGCCTCTCAGTAGTGGATCTGCAGAGACTGAAATGAACATGCAAATCTAAGAATCCGCTAAACAACCCTGTTAAATTAAAATGATAGTTGCACCACACAAAATCTTACAATTTGAAGAAGCATAGTTAAATGAAAACTGAATGATGAGAAGCTCAATCAACCTTCTAGAAGTTCACCAAATTACTGTTCAGATTTATAAGTCTCTCTGCATCATTTGTAATAATAATTCAATGAAACACTTCAGTTGGTATTATAAACAACTTCGATGAGTCCCGGTGTTTGCATGATACTTATCCCCAATAATAATTATGACGGTTATGTAATGGTGTCCCATAACTGGTCTTGACGGCAAGCGTGGGTGTGACTTATGGAGCTCGGCCCCTCCACTAGCTACATGAGGGCTACATGAGGGGCGGATCACTTAGTGCTCCCCACAGTGCGTGGCTGGGCCGGAAGGGGATCATCACGTTGATAATGCTGCAAGGGGGTCCGAGTGCCTTTTAAGACAGGACTCACATTGTCAGACCGGGATTTGCAGATGCAGCATAAACAAAGTTAATGCTCACAGGTTTTAGCTTGACACACAATAACAAACTTATGTATATTGTACAGAATCAACACTCACCGATAATGCAGTGAACAGAACATGGACAAGACTGTGAAGTCTCTAGGTCAACCCGTGGGTACCATGTGTCTGCACTACACACTTCAAAAGCACAACTGTGACAAAACAGATGACGGCCAGCCTTTTAGAGTCTTGTTCTCTGTCATGAGCAAAGCATGTACAATTGAATCACATACATCTGAACTGGGAAAATGATTAGGCACTGATTGGGCCAATACCCCCAAGAAGCAATCAGAAAATGCAGCCCCTTAAAGAGGATGCAGCCTAGGGCAAAGGAATGAGGGAAGCAGTGTGTGGGCTTCTCGAGCAGTAGCGTGGGAAGTGATGAGAGCAGGGAAAAGGAGGGGTGGAGAAGGGAAACATCAGGAGGAGGAAGGGAAAACAAATATCCAGAGTAGGAGGAGGTAGATGGAAGGAGGAAATAATGTTTAAACAGGAGGAGGAGGAGGAGGAGGCACAAAGCCACAGGAGAACATTGATACCCAACGACCCTTCCCAGTATAGCTAAGTAAAGAGGGCCAATGAGCAGAGGGGGTATCAGGAGCTGGATGGCAAGTGGGATCTGGGGTTGAGTAGAGTCAAACGGGAAGGTGGGGGGGCAAGTTTAAAAAGCAATGTGCAAGCAAAACAGAGCGAGGTTAGCCAGTAGCCCGGGACCAGTTGAGGTGGAATTGGCAAGTCGTCTGCCGAGGACACAAAACATTAAATTGCTGGCCCAGGACGACAGAGGACATAATTCCAGGTTACACTGCCCTTGGAAGGAGGCTATGAAGACAGCCTGAAATTCCACTCATGACAGACGTGTGGAATCAAGTCAGGGCTTATTTGACAACCATATGCATCACTCTTTGGATCCAGTAGTTCTAAGTTCACAGCACTCAAAAATGAACCATGAATGACTGTTCTGTGAACTCTTTTTCCACACACCTTTCAACTCGAACCTAGGGTGATTAGTCCAGAGGCTAGCTATCAGCCTTGTGAACGCTGCCTGTAATTATGGTTTCTCTTACCCTCACTGTGTTTTGGGAAACAGTCTACTGTGGTTTAACTTCACTTTTGCACCCACCAACTGTACATCCCAATGAACCCGTTTAATACCACATCTTTACATCTCAAGCCTTCTGTTGATCACCCATGTCCTAACAGACTGTAAAGGTTACACATTGCACATGAGTTAAAAAGATAGGGAATTGACAAAGTGCAGTAGCAATTACAGAAGAGAATACAGCAACTTGAGTCTCTGATGTTACAAGGAATAAATGGATATATTGGCCAAATGCTCCTCATCTGTCATTCATTTTTACGTATCCAACTTTCCTGTATTTTGTATCTGGATTGGATATTTTAACTACTTCTTTTAATTGCACTCCCAACTTGTTCTGTGCTATTCATTTAAATCTACCCTAATTGAAAGGTCCTGAGTTTTGTTGGGGCACTTAACATCGGAACTCTCTGCATTGTATACCTGACTGCATGCCCTCATAAAACGGGAAGCCCGCTCAAAAATGTTACTGTTTACCCATTATTAAAATTGTATGTTAACATATTGTTTAAAACACGTTACTATGAAAAATAATCTTCAAAATGTGTCTTCAAATCCTGTTTTTCAAGGACATGGATGCATCCATTTTGCACACAAAACCAGTTACATGGGTTTCTTTTAATACTCCTACGTCCCTTCCCCTTTCCTCCATACTTATGGGACATCTCTCCGTCCTGTGGGACGGGACCGGAGCACTTTTGTAAAAAGCATCCACATTTTTTTCTAAAATGTGTCCCTCCTCTCTTTCCTGCGCGGGGCCCGGCACGCAGCCGTAACCCCGCCCACCTTGGCTCCGCCCAGCGCATCGCCCATCAGTCCTTTTCTCTGAACGATCGGGGCCGGACGCACTAGCATCCTCAGAAGATTTTCTTCCCGTTTTTCCCTCTCTGGCTCTCGCTAGCGTTCGTTTACTAGTCTGTCTATGTCTTTTAAACTAGATTTTCCAGACTGTTCATCGTGTCACCGTCGCTTCGCGAGGGCGGATCCCCATCCTCTTTGTTTAGAGTGTTTGGGTCCGGAACACCGTTGGGACTCCTGTTTTTACTGCGACTCCCTTTCGGTCCGGGCTCTTCAACGTCGGTTGGAGCGGTGGGAGGAGGTGTTCGGTCGGACTCCTCCTTTGCATTTTCAGGCATTCATCGACGAGAAGAAAAAACACCCGGTAAATTCTTTGATTTTCAGAGCACCCCGGCCGGGGGATACCTTCCCGGGTTCCACTCGAGCCGAGAGGGGCGTTGATCGCTCTGTTACCGGGGTTCGCCCTGAGGTGCCGGTCGGGCCTGTTAATTCTACCAGAGTTTTCTCCGAGGGTCTCCGTAAGGGGCCTGTGATCACCGGAGTACACTCCGAGGCCCCCTCCTGTGGGGGCTGTGTGTAGACCCAGTTCTACTGAGTCGTGGGGTACCGGAGCTTGCTCTGAGGCCGTTCTTTTGGCTTCCCTCAAAAACAAACCCGGGGTACGCCCCGAGGTCTTGGCTGGGCTTGAGGGTACCGAACACATGTTCGAGGCCCGTGCCGATAAGGCTTCTACCGGGCCTAGGTCCGAGGTCCCTCGTACAGAGACTATGGCTACCAACAGTTCTGAGGGGCCGGGCAAGGCCCTGTCGGTGACAGCGCACCGTTCCCGCTCTTGTGGTGACACCAGATCTGTTGAGGGGGCAAAGAAGAAAGTTTCTTCTTTTACCGGCAGTGCCGAGGCTCTTCCTTCGAAGGCTCAGTTGGCGGTTGGTATGTCACAGAAACATTCCAGGCCTCATAGTACCGACTCTGCCGAGGTTCCTTACGTTAAGGCTAAAATTAAGACTCCTGATCCATCGACGGGGACCCCTCCCTCACTTCCTCACGTGCCGCAGTTCCTCTCAGATGAGGACAAAATGGCGCCCGTTCCTACCACGACCACGGCGGCCATTTTAGGTACTGCCCCTACAACTACGCCATCGGCCCCTGGTGTAGGGTTCGGTCCTTCGGGTAAACCCAAGGTCCCTTGTGCGCATCCTTACTGGCCGGTTTATGATTGGAACGCCCGGATGCCTCTTCCGCACAATGTTTCGTTGCCCGTGGAGGTGGCTCCTTTGATTTATGTGGATACGTCGGCGGAGGGGCCTGTGTGGCACCCTTCCCCGTTGCGTCCCTGGATTTGTCCACCTCATGAGAGGCCTCCTCAGGTTCCGAAACAATCTCCTGAGGACGCCTTTTTCGGTAAATTTCAAGCGCTTATACGCACCGACCCCATGAGGGAATATTTCAAGGGGCTTTTCAAGGAGATATGTCCACCCGCGCCTCCGGCTCCACCCGTCCCGTCGGTGGTTCCGCCGGCACCTCCCTTGCCCGTGGTGCCTCCCCCTGCGCTTCCGCCTGTGCCACCATTGTCCCCAGTGGACAAGGCTGTGCCTGACTCGGCTCAGCAGGAGCCGGACCTGTCGGATGACCCTCAAGGCGATCAGGACAACGAGGACCTGCCCCGCTCTACCAGAGCTTTCCATGACCGGCTACTGGACATGATGAGCTTCTTAGATGTTCCGGTGCCCGAGGCACCTGCTCCGCAGGAGGGCGTGCTTTCTGGGGCGACTTTGTCTCCTTTGGAGCGTACCGGCCTGTTCTTGCAGAGGACGTTCTGGTCGAGGTTCGAAGAGTTTGGGAAAAGCCACACTCGGGACTTCTTGTAAATAAAAAGGTTGACGCGAGCTACAGGCTACATTCCTCGGAAGAAGTGGCCTTGTCGTCTTTTCTGCCTCCCTCCTCCACAGTGGTGGCTGGGGCCACGTTGCAATCCAGACCTGCAGCTTCCTCCTCCGTGACGGCGACTCAGGTCTTGGGAGGAGGACAAGCTCCTGGACTCACTAGGGAGGAACATTTTTGCCAATTCGGCCTTGCAACTCAGGCAGGCCAATGCAGAATTAATTTTGGCGGGAGCTAACATGCGGATGTGGAGAGGTCTGTCGGAGTTTGAGGAGCACATTCCGGTCGAGACAACAGCGTATGCAGTATTTCTCCCGCTCCTCAGCCTCATCAGGTTCAGGTGGCCGCGCCACAGATAAACCTGCCAAATGAGGGTTTTCCACGCTCGCATGAGACCCCGGTGGGAGGACGCATTGCGTCTCATTGGGAGGCGTGGCAGACCATCACAGAAGACAGATGGGTCTTGTCAGTCACTCGAGCAGGCTTCCGCTTACCTTTACCCCCTACCCCACCCCTCAACCCTCCTTTTCACCGTCAGGCTCACCCTTCCTCAATGCCGAGGTTCAGAAACTTCTGCTCCTCAGAGCTGTGGAACCCGTTCCCCTTGTGGAGCGAGGGGAGGGCTTCTACTCCCGGCATTTTACGGTGCCCAAACCCAACCAGGCTGGCCTGCGCACCATCCTAGACCTTTCCCAGTTCAATCTTTCCCTACCCCAAGAGAAATTCAAGATGATCACGCCCGGCCAGATTCGCTCCTCGTTGCAGGCGGGCGATTGGCTCAGCGTGGTGGATCTTCAGGATGCGTACATGCATATCCTGATTTGGAACCCACACAGGAGATACCCCCGTTTCTCTTTGGGAGAGGAGCACTTCCAGTTTCGGGTGCTTCCTTTTGGCCTCACTTCGGCGCTGCGTGTCTTCACGAAGATGATGCAGTGATCGCGGCCCATCTTCGTCTCCAGGGTATCCATGTGTATCCCTATTTGGACGACTGGCTCCTACGCAGCCCTTGCCCGTTGGCAGCAGCGGGCAACCTTCAGTCTCTCCTTCAGCTCCTGTTCCATCTTGGGCCGTCGGTGAACTGGCGGAAATCCTCCAGGACGGTCTCACAGGACCTGACTTTCCTGGGTTTTCGTTGGAACACGATAGACTGCCGAGTGTATCTGACCGGGGACAGAATGGCGGATCTGTTGGCCACGTGTCAGAGGTTTACACAGTCGGAGAGCATGTCGGCCTGGTGGTTCCAGAGGCTTCTGGGCCTCATGGCCTCGTGTGTGCTGGCTCTTCCTCTTGCTCGTCTCAAAATGAGACGGACCCAGATGGCTCTTCGGAGTTCCTGGTGTCAGGCTGTGGACCCGGATTCCAAACGGATAATGATTCCGGATTCCATGAGAGTGGACCTGGACTGGTGGTCTTCTCACAGCAACCTGTCAGTGGGTGTCGGGTTCCAGGACCCAAGCCCCATGGTGACGACCACGACCGACTCCTCCCTTTTCGGGTGGGGTGCGACGTTAGATCATCTTCAGGTCTCGGACCTCTGTTCACCTCAGGACAAGCTCCTGCACATAAATCAATTGGAGCTTCTGCCGATTTTTCTGGCGCTCAAGGCGTTTAGGCCTTTCATTGTCAACAAGGTGGTCCGCATAAGAACGGACAATGCGGTGTCAATGTACTACATAAACAAGCAAGGGGGAACAAAGTCTTCCCTTCTCGTGGTTCTGTCCATCCAGATTTGGGAGTGCGCCGTGCTTCATGGGGTCTGGCTGCTTGCTGTGCACATCCCGGGCCAGCTGAATGTCAAGGCGGATGCCCTCAGCCGGCGGACAGTGGTCAGCTACGAGTGGGAGTTGAAGGCAGAGATCCTATCATGGATTTTCTCGCGTTGGGGCACACCGGAGGTGGACCTCTTCGCCACGGCGGTAAACAAGAAGCTTCCTCAGTACGCCTCCAGAGGGGGGCTGGGAGCCTCCTATCTGGGGGACGCACTCGAGATCCCATGGCACAACATGAGAGCTTACGCCTTCCCGCCTCCCTCTGGTTCATCGAGCAATTTGGAAGTTGAAGAGTTCTGTCAACTGTTCTCTTCGACTGATAGTTCTGTGGTGGCCGGCCAGGTTTTGGTTCTCAGAACTTCAACACCTGTCGGTGTGTCCGCCAATCAGGTTACCAGTAACTCCCGATCTTCTTCACCAAGGGGAACAGCAGATGTGGCACTCCTCCCCACAATCGCTCAACTTGGCGGCATGGTGCCCGAGTTCACACCTCTAGAGCCTTTGGGTTTGTCTGCGGATAACATGCGCATTATCCAGGCAGCCAGGAAACCCTCGACCAGATCCCAATACAAGAGTAAATGGCTCAGGTTCTGTCATTGGTGTTTGAAGAAAGAATTGGACCCGAGGGTGGCGACGATTGACACAGTGCTGTCCTTTGTCTCCTCCCTAGCAGAGTCAGGGGTTCATGTCTTGTCCTGCAGGACTTATCTCTCGGTGATTTCCGCCTACCTCTCTACAGACCGGTGTTCTTATTTGTTAACTAGCCCGGTGGTGAAGAGACATTTTGCTGGTTTAACACGACTCTACCCTCCGGTTCGTAGTCTGCACCCGCCTTGGGACCTAAATGTAGTCCTGAAGGCGCTGTGCCACAAACCTTTTGAGCCAATGGCTACGGTTGACCTCAAGTACGTGTCCTGGAAAGTTTCCTTTCTGGTAGCCGTTACGTCAGCGAGGAGAGTGAGTGAGCTCCAGGCATTGTCGGTGGAGCATCCTTTCTTGGTCTTTCACAAGGACAACGTAGTCCTTCGGACGAACCCAGCTTTCCTACCAAAGGTAGTGACCGAATTCCATCTGAATCAGTCGATTTCCCTTCCGGTCTTTTTTCCGAACCCTGCCTCGGAGGCAGAAAGGGTTCTACACTGCCTGGATGTCCGAAGAGCTCTTAAGTTCTATCTGGACAGGACTGCCGAGCTTTGGGGTTCTTCCCAACGGTTTGTGACCTTTGGTAAACCCCAGGGCAGGCCGGCGTCCAAGGCATCCATTTCCAGATGTATTGCTGCCTGTATCACGGAATCTTTCACCGTCCAAAAGCTGAAACCTCCTAAGGGTATCGATGCACATCAGGTGCGAGGCAAGGCAGCTGCGGTTGCTTTTCAGAAGTATGTTCCCTGGGAGTCCATCGCTAGAGCGGCTACTTGGGCCTGCCCATCTGCTTTCTGTAAGCATTACTGCCTCGATATGAACTCTAGGGCTGACACTCAGTTTGGCCAGGCTGTGCTGAAGAACCTGTTTCAGTAAGGGGTATTTCCATCCACCCATAGTTCCTGTAAGGAGTGCTTGGGAATCTCCCATAAGTATGGAGGAAGGGGGACGGGACGTAGGAGTATTACCAGGTTATTCACCGTAGTGACCACCTTACTCCTAGTCCATAGTCCCCTTTCCTCCATATGCCCGTCCGCCTAATGGGTCTTGGACCCTGAGATAGAAAAGGACTGATGGGCGATGCGCAGGGCAGAGCCAAGGTGGGCGGGGTTACGGCCGCGTGCCGGGCCCCGCGCAGGAAAGAGAGGAGGGACACATCTTTGAAAAAAATGTGGATGCTTTTTACAAAAGTGCTCCGGTCCCGTCTCACAGGACGGAGAGATGTCCCATAAGTATGGAGGAAAGGGGACTATGGACTAGGAGTAAGGTGGTCACTACGGTGAGTAACCTGGTAATTCTCTGCTTTGGTGGCAGTAATGAAGCATGAGCCCTAAGATTTTTGCTGGGAGAGCAGAGAATTAAATAACACGTTCACAGGACAGTCAGTCCTAGGATCTGCAATCCAAATGCAGCAAACAAACACTTTTCTTTCAAATCTGGAAAGTTTTTGTTTTTTGTATATGGCATTTATTGGACTGTTATGTGAACGTGTGAGCGAGGGAAACCCGTCCTGTTTATTTAAGAGGGCGTTTTTGCCACACTCTTTCAAAAGGACTCATGTGGTCCAGTGGTTAAGGGTTAGCTCTTTCAACCATGCAATCCCAGTTCTAATCTCTGCCTTTACTTCGTCTGGACGCTTCAAATTTTGTTTTAAAAAACAATGTTTGAAGCACCTGGAAAAAAAGTCATGTACTCCAATCCAGGCCATGTGACTGAAGGAGCAGGCCCTTCAGTCCCGCTAATCACAAGTACGCATTGACGTGTTGTTTTACAACACGGCAACGAGCACTGTGATGCCATTTCACTGCTAAGGAAATCGTCCCCCAGTGTAGTCTAAATCCTTAGGTGCTTTCACGGTACTCAATGAGCACTGTAATTGCCATTTTACAAGGAAATAGACCACATGAGTCCCCTCATGTAGTTTAATTCATTAGCTACTTTCACAGTGCTCTTGTTATACAGTGCATCAAATATAGTTTTTTTTAAACAAAACGTGATGCACCATAAACAAAAGACAGGTTGAGATTCGAACTCGGGTCGAGGGATTGAAATGGTAGCCCTTAAACATGGACCACAAGAGTCAGTTTACAAGGCAAACACGCCCTATTAAATAAACAAAACGTTCTTGCCTTGTTCACGTGTTCTTATGAATGCCATCCTAATATAGTGAACAAACGCTTTACAGATTCTTCAGAAAATAGTTTGTTGTATTCGGATTCATATAAATGCCTGCCCTGTGACCGTTTTTCATTCTCTGATCTCTGGCAGTAACAAGCTACAACTACCAGGAGAGGGCTCCTGCTTGATTACTGCCACGAGAGCAGAGAATTCAAATTACACTTTAAAGTGTTTCTGCTTTAAATATCGATGCCTCCAAGTAAGAACTTGGAGGCACATTTTGGAGCTTATTTTTAACGGGAACTTGTTAAAAAAAATGTAACATCTATTTTTAATTATGGCAAATATTTTGTAACCAATAACATAAGAAAAAGCACAAACAGCCAGCTGTGTAGATTGAGCCCTTATGGCAGTCTTCCCTCTGGCGCTTGACTTACTTATCTCCTTTATACTCGTAACAGGTTGTAAACTCGCCTTGGTGCCACGGGTTTAGTGCACTTTATACATTTGAAAATAAAATACCTTATAAAAGTTATTCAAATGATCTTTACCAATCTCTTACACTTTATCAGAGGGTTTCAAAACCTTAATAAAGTGTGCTTAGAATACAGTTTTCTATCTGGAAACATGATTAGCCACTGTAACGATATAGTACGTTCCCAAATGTAGAGCACTTAAATCAAGGCTTTTTTCCTTAAAAAGAATCATATTTTTATTTTCTGATAATCCTAAAAGCGCAAAGTTTGACCAACCATAGAAGGCAGATTATGGGGATCCCCCAGAACTATCCCAGTCCTTCGCTGGGCAACCTCCAACTGCAACTGCAATCAACAGAGTCCCAACATTGTTCAGAGGAATAGGCAGGGCATATTTTTGAGTGCCCTAGTCAACCACATCCCAGGAGGCAGAAATCACTAAGTAAGTCAGTGCTAGGAAAACTGTGCACCACATAGGGTGTGGCCAGGTGTGACAGACTGTTTGCTCCCTGGCTGGAATCTCAGTCGGATGCCAGAAATTAACGAACATTGGCATTGGGTGTATAAACTCCTGCCTGGATTGTGGACCACAACGAACTAAGATTCAGCACAAGACAGAAAAAGCATGTGTAGAGCGAGACGAGCGTGCTCTTGTCGCAAAGGCACTGAAGTAGGAGGATCAAGCTCAAACAAACAATGGAGCTGGATGTAAGATCAGTGGCCTGTAGTATTGCATGGGGGCTCTCCCACCTCAAGACTCTTACAGCTACCGCCATTTCCGGCAGTGGCCCTATCAGGACACCGAGCTGTTTGCTGGCAGCCGCTGCAGGACTTCCCTTCTCAACGGGACTGGGAACTTTGTGGGCATATCTGGCAGGCTGAACAGCTTGGCAATGTCTCCTCAGCAGAGGACTCTCCCCGTTTCCAACTTCCTTAAGGACCATATTCCATCAGTCCATCCCTTTATTTCCCAAGGTTTCCAACCCCTGGCAGTTAAGCAAAATGTGCTCCTTTGCTCCGTTAATGTAGTTTAAAGTGTTCCACTGCACTTCTTTTTCTTGATGGTCTTGGGCCTTACTGCTGCCATTGCTATATCCAGGATGCTGAGGTCCCATTAGCCAGTCCTCCACACTGGTCGGTCCAGTCCCACTTCAAATCTCGACACACTTTGGGTCATATTCCTCTAGATCTCTTTGGGCAAAGGGAGCTTTGGAGGCTGTGCCCATTGTACTGTTACGCGACTGCCACCTTCATTGGCAGTGGTTCTACAGCTGCTCCCTCTCTTCTCTAGAACCCCTGCTTTTCTGTTCCTCACCTCAGTGATTCAGACATCCCCTCCCTCTGGATGGCCTCCTTTTATTTCTGGACAATTTTCAGGCTTCTCCTGCAGCTTTTCCTAGGTTGTCCTGCCTTGTGTCAGGTTATGTCCTTTCGTTTGCTCCTTCCTCAATTGTGTTCATCTGTTCCCTTTTCCCCCCCTCTACTTTAATTCTGCTATACTTTCTACTAATTTCTCTACACTCCAAAGTGTTATCACATTCTGGCCATTTCAGGTCTTTCTCACTTCTTGCTAGCTCTGTTCAACATTTTTCCTCATCTTTAACCCCCTTGCCTTCTCTCCTTCAGCTCCAGGGTTCCTTTCATTCGATTCTCACTCCCAGACCTGGTTAGTCCCTTTTCTCCAAATTATGTTTTATTATTTTTAAAAGTTCATGAACAAATAAAATAGGACAATCATTTGTGTGTACATATTAGTAGAATAGACACAAACTTAACTCATCCATCATAGTCGTAATGTAAAACGAGTCAACAAAAAAAGGGGGGGGGAATCAGGACAGGTGTGGAAAAGAACAATAAAAGAAAACAGAAATACTATAACCATCCACCGCACACAGATGTTAATGAGCAGTCAAACCAACAGTTAACCATAAAGGTCATTAAACATACCCCAGATGCTCTCATACCTATGATGTTGATCTTTACCATGAAAGTTACTTTCTCCCTTTTAGAGAGAAGTGGCAAACTCACCAGCCAATCATCAACACAAAGGGGCAGTAGCACTTTTCCAGAATTTCAGGATGCGTATTTTGGCAACCAATAATGCCCTGTATGCCCAAACATGTTTTCCACTGTATAACCCAGTATCAGGGGGAAAAAAACCCAATACGCCTACAAGCGGGCCTCTTGGAAGGGATATACCCAAGACCAAATCAATTCTCTGAAAAATGCCATCCCAAAACTACTGAATTTTTCAACATAACCATAACATATGCAGGGTGGTGCTTCTCTTTCTTCCCCCACTACAAGGTTTCAAGTTCTCCTCCTGCTGCACTTTCGAGCAGTTTCTCTGGCTCACCTCCTCGCGCCTCCACCGTCTGCTAGTTACTGGTTCCCTGCCTCCCCCAGCCAGCATAGTCCTTTGTTTAATGCCTGCCACCCCACTCTGACACTGCTGGCCCATGAAGGATCAACAAAAGCCAGATGTGGTGTGCAGCCCACTCTGCACAGGAATTCACTGTGTGCATTCAGGTTCATGCTCCTTGCAGGATCCCCTTCCTCTGTAATAGGCAGTGCGCGTCCGCAGGCCGCAGCATTAAGAAAAGCATTTGCTGCAGCATTAAGAAAAGCATTCAACATGTTGCCTTTACAATGCTCCTGTAGCTGCTGCGGCTCGGTGAGTCATCTGCAGTACAATGCTATTCATTTTGCCTCCTGTCCTCCACTGCTGATACTTCATCTGATCTTCTGTACTCCATACCTGGAAAGTTGTATGCTATTTGTAGCGCATAAACAGTGCTGACCAGGGGTCAGACTATTGTCAGTCAATTCGCTGGGACAAAATCCTGCTCACCATCAGACTTATATAAATCATGTTGCAATATAGACCTCAGTCCTTTAGAAACAGGCATGATGAACTTTGGGAGGTAGATTTGCAAATTACCAGAGGTTTCTTCAGCCTGCAACTTCAACATGTCACTGGAGTGGTAGGATATGATGCACATCAATGGTTCTTCTGCCTTTCCAAGGTGTCAAAGAGTCTGGTTCCTAACTTGAAGTTACTGGCTGTTAGAAAACATATGTGAAGACATGGGGGATCCTAGCGGTAATCATAAATCGGCTTAAAATCCTCTGGGAACGGAAAGGGTCTCACTTACATTTAGCTTGATTTCCTGGTCTTGGTCACAGTCTTTTCCTCACATGCATCCCCCATTTGCAGGACTATATTTTTGATCTTGAAGCCCCCCAGGCTTTGATATTAGTATTGTTGTGGCTGCTGACATATTGCTGAACCTTGGGACCCACCCATTGCTGCCTACAGGCCCCATTTCACGTGGGGGAGGATGGTAGCACTGGATAACAGTTAGCCTGATAATGACAATGTTATTTATATAGCGCTTATGCCTCCGTGCTTTACATAGAATATGTATACATACAATATCACCCAACCGAAGTTGGTACTCATTTATCGACCTCAGAAGGATGAAGTTGGCCTTGCCGGATTTCGAACCTGCGACCTGCAGATTTTACAGTGAGAGCTCATCCTGCTGAGCTATCTTATCAACCTGGTTGCCACACATACTCCTGGGCCTAACGAAGCCACTCTTTGCCCATGTACATTTTCAGGTACTTTCACAGAAATTATGGGTGGAAGCTGCATCTGGACTTTCCTGCAGTTTTTCATGGACACTCCATACTCTCTGAAATAGCTCTCTGCCTCTTGGCATCTTGGTCAATTGCAGGCTTTTAGAAAATCTCCATGATGATGACTCTTGGCGTGGAAATTCGTAGGTGTCCAGAATGTGCTAAACTCATTAGCCCCTCGCTCAATTTGTTAAGTGGTCTTGCTCAATCATTCCTAAAAGACAATTTACTTCTATCATGAGATTCCTTGACCACATTTCATTGCATTGCATTTTTACTGTGGGGGATCAAACATTATTCTATGTCAACTTTATAAGTATTTTCATGGGTATGAAAAGAAACTGGGTCAACTGCAAAAATGTCCCCTTCTGTTTTGGAGGACCCAATATATGAGAATTTGTTTTAATCTCTTTCCCACTTAAGAGGTTTTAGGTCCTAGGTTGAAAATTGATCCAAACAAAAGAACCTGCAGGTTCTGCAAGCTTCATTTACAGGAGATGTTGGAACACCTTATAGTGCTTTGTCCCCATTTAAGGGAGTCATGATGTGTATTTTGGAAAATGTGTGTTTAAGGAAGAGTCGACTTCTTGGCTGGCATTTTGGGGGAAGAATTTCAAATAGTACTCAGTTGCCTCTAATCTTAGCGGTTGTGTATGTGTTTTAAATTGATGAAATGAGAAACCAGTTGCAATGGGAACCAGTTGCAATGAGCAAAAACAGATAAGGGCAATCTCTTTTGTATGATCTCTGTAGAGGCGTTTAACATGATTTTTAATATGGGTGGTTTTTAATGTGGATTTTAAATTCTTTTCAGGAATTGTGATGATGTCATTATTTGTTTTTGTCTCATGTGACAAAAAAACGAAACATACAATTACTTCCATTAGCACTCGATTCTTTTTTAAGATTATTTTGTCTATACCAACACATCATTCAATAACTAATCAGAAGTACTGTAACAACTCCCAAGTTTATTTTGTTGTTTCTGAAAAGGGGCAACTACCTGAACAGCCCATGGGAGACGCTGGCAGTCCCCACCGACGTCAGCACTTGCACAAAAGGAGCTCCCAACAAGAAATAGAACAAGTATTTGCACAGCCCAAATGCTCCCACTCTGTCACTTAATTGTTTATTTTAGCTTTCTCCATTGAGAAAGAGGGGAATGCTACGTTCATTTTACTCTCTTCTCAAACTTTTCATATCATAATTCCCACTCCTTTGTTGCTGGCAACTACTGTTACAATTGTTCCTCTTCCCATACTGAAAGGTTTAATGTCCGTTCTTGTGTAAATTTCCTGTTTGGCTGCCTCAAAAACCACATGGCGTTGAGGCAACCACTTGTATCCCTCCCCGATTTTGGAGCAGCCTGCATTGGGAGTTCCACCTATGCTGCAAAAAGGTTTGAAAATTCTGAGTAAACTGTGCATATCCAAAGAAAGAGGTGAATCCCTCTTGGCATGGATGCCGTTGCAAACTTGACTGCTTCCGCCAAGACTATTTTACACAATTAAAACGTCTGCCAATTTCCTTGTGAAACAGACCACTTTTCGCTTCATTCACATTACACCAGACTTCCGTAAAAGGCCGAATTCTTTCCATAGGCATTGTTCATGTTCGTGCATGGATTTTGTGAAGTTTAGAGGAAGATCTAGGAAAAAAACACTTCTTCATACAAAACTCTGATACAAGTGCCCCATCACTTTTTGAAACGCAGCTTCTGCACAGGCGAGACCAAAGGGCATGTGTATAAA